>NW_006442491.1:27936458-28040841 GCF_000325575.1 Pteropus alecto
TCGGACCCCGCGCGGGGGCCAGAGCGTCCCGGGCTGTAGCACCCGCAGGAGTCATCTGGCGCCGGCACTCTCGGGGACACATGGGAGCAGTTGCTGGAGGTGCCCACGCGCAGGGACACGCACACCTCAGCCCCGCCGACGGGCACTCGCCACTCACACTCACGCCCCGAGTTGTTCGGATCACAGGCAGAAGTCCCTGACAGTCACTCACATGATGACACAGTGACACTCATACTCATCCACGTCCCCTTGACAGCTTCACATTCATTCGCAAGCTGACACACCGTGACCCACCGTCACACACAGACAGCCATGCAACCTTACACGGTCTTACCGTCCCACACAAGTCACCGACAGTCATCTGTACACAATGGCACGCAGTCACTCGCCCACGTACACTGTCACACCGCCACATACAAGTCACCCATTCCCCACCACTACTGTGCCACACACTCTGTTACAAGCCCCCATCCGCTGTCACACCCAGTCACAACTGGGGGCAGTCACACAAAGAAGTCGGTCCGACAGTCATACGCTTGCACTCACAGTGACCCATACAGGCGCACACTGTCACATACGACCACCCCTTGCACGGTAAACCTCAGACGCAGTAATCGCTCTCACGGTCACACAGTCACAGGCGGTCACCCAGGGACAGCTACAGCCCCCTCACTGCCCCTCCCCCACCTCGGTCATCCACACTCGCGCGACTGGGTTTAACTTAGGCGTCGCCGCGCACTAAGTGGGCCGTTTACTAATTGGCCGTCACTGCTTGGCGGGACCTCGGATTCCGAGTTGGCAATGGCCAATCGAGGCCTGTCCCCTCCCGGGAACGGTGAGCGGGAGTTCCTCCAGGCTGGGGCTGCAGTGAGGGACACCGCCCACCCCTTTCCCAGACTGCAGCCCCCACCCCCAGCCAGGTCCCTGCTGCTCTGCGCCGGGCTCGATGGAAGCTCGCGTTCGTGGAACTCAGGGCAGGAGGCGTCCAAACCCCACTCCCCACGCCGAGCCCAGCTCGGAACCCTTAGGTGCACCTGCGCCGTCCGCGTCTCTTCCTTCGCCCGGGAGGGAACTTTCAAACTTAGTTAGGAGCCGGACGGTCCGTGCGTCCACCCGTGGATGCGTCGGTCCAGATCGGCTGGAGCCGAGAGCAGCTTTTCGTCACTCGGAGCCCGGATTGAACCGAGCGCGTGGGTTTCCCCGCGTCCCTGGCGCAGACGCGCGGGCTCGGTGGCTCTGCCTGGTGAGTGCGCGTCGGGTGGTTGGATCCGCGGCCTTCTCGGGGTCTCAACCCTACCCCACTGGCTTTTCAGCGAGCTCCGTGCTGTGGGGATGCTGCAGCAAGGGGCGTCCCCGCGCAGAACACGGGGCCTCCGGGGCTGGGCCTCTGAGTGGGTTCTCGGGGCCCGGGGAGCAGCTTCTGGAGTCTCCGGACAGGGAGTTGACCCCGGACAGGGAGTGGGGTCCCGGGGCACCAGGGCCTAAGCCGGCGTGGGGGCGGGGTTGGGCGGCAAGTGAGGTCTCGAGGAGGATGGGGGTGATTATCTTTTGTCCGGTGGCCGGCAAAGTTAGGAGCTGAAGAGGGGTATGGCGCCCTCGAGAGAAGGCAGGTTCTGGGGCTGCTTCCAGTCTGATGGAGGGAAAATTGATTAAAAGTAGCAAGTGAAGTCTTCAAGGGAGAAGACCGTTGGGTGTGGGGGCAGCTGCTCTGTCTTCTGCCCTTGGCTTTGTTATTTTTTAAAATATGAAGTCAGCAAGGCTCCAGCCTTTGATTGGTGATTTTTGCCTCAAAATCTGGGTGGATGGATGCCCCTCCGTTGGGGAGAGCTCCTTTTGGGGGTGGTGTTTCTGTAAGCCCCATCAGAGTAGGGCAGTCCCATGTGGGAGCCTTTGGGTGGTGGCACTCAGCGGAGGCCCCTGCTTTATTCTGTGGCTCTGTAAAGCTCTGACTCAGCACCAAGGACCATTGTGAAACCCTGGGTGGGGAGGGAATGCACAGGGAATGAGAAGCTGGTGATTCTGGTTTCTGTCTGTGATTTAGGACCCTTGCCTGGGCCAGAGCTGAAGGTGTGTCCAGATGGAGGAGAGTGGCCAGCTGGACCACTAAGATAGGTGAAAGGAAGGTCCGACCTTGCACTTGGATATAAGACAAGCTTCTCAATCCTTCAGGCTTGTGGTGGGGCAAGGCAGGGGAAGTCACTAGGCTCAACTAAGAGTGAGTCAGAGGCCTCTTGGTAGCAGATCCCAAGTGGACAGTGACCTTCATTGGTGGTAGTTGGAGTGTGTGTGTTATGAGGGATTTGGGGAGAGAAATGCCCATACTCCATCCTTATAGCTGATCATTATCGGAACTGGAGGGGAAACTGAGGCCTGAGGTACAGCAGTGACTGCACTTGGTGCCTACAGGTTGGGCTGCATAACTACATTGGAGGCTGGGTCCCTGGAGTCCAGACAAGAGGCTTGTCCCCACAGGAACCTAGGCCTGAGAAACACAAGGGCAAGCATTTGCCCAAGTGATGCCGGACAACCACTGCAGTTGACCTGGAAGGGCCCTTGGAGACCGTTCCCTTGGTGACTGTCCCCTTAGCGATCCTCTGCACAGAGATTCTAACCTCTTTAAACCAAAGTCATGAGCAGTGTCTTTTCTCTCGGTGTCTTTTGTTTGAGAAAATACACAATGGCAAAAAGCTGCTATGGTTTCATTTTTGCTTTGAAATAGATGTGTATTTTATTAATCACAATATTAGCATGCATTTGAAAAATAGATTATTAGATATGAGGCAAGCAAATTACTTATTTCGTGAATAATAGTGCTGTTGAGCACAGATGTTTGTGGTCCTGCGGTCCCCAGGATCTGTAGCTCCATGCTGGGAACCACTGATCCCCACCTTTTTCCTTGCTCACAGAAGGGGAAACTGAGTCATGGAGTAGTGTACTCAGAGGTTACATAGCAAGCAAAGAGCAAAGCTGAAGCCTGAACCCAAGTTCCTTAATTCCCAGTTTAACACTCATCTGGCCTCCCTTCAAGTCTGTGTCATAGTTTGGGGGTTAGGGGTTTGTGACATCCTTCCTAGGGTAACTGTGAACACCCGTCATTCAGATTTTGGCAGGGCACTTTACCAGGCTGAGGCATTGCCTGCGGCTTCCCACTCTACTCTGGCAGACCATTGGTTTGGGCAAACCTGGGTTTAAAACTCCATCTGTGGCTTTGTGACCTAGGGCGAATGATTTCTTAGCTCATTTTTAATTGGGATATGATTTACATACAATAAAATGCAAATTTTAAGCATATAGTTCCATGAGTTTTTATGGTAAACACCATCCCAATCCAGGATATAGAATATTTCTATAACCCTAGAAAGTTCCCTCATACTCCTTTCTAGTCAACACCCCTTTCACCAGAGGAAACTACTTATCTGACTTAAGTATACTAAGTATGTTTAAGTTGTAGAACTTCATATTCAGTATATATATTATTGTGTCTGGCTTCTTTTCACTCAATGCAGTGTCTCTGAGATTCATTGTGCTGTGTATATCTGTAGTTTATTCCATTTTATTGCTAAGTAATATTAACTGTATGATAAAGCACAATTGGTTTATCTGTTCACCTGCTGATAGACATTTGGTTAGTTTCCAGACTGGAGCTATTATAAATGAAACTGCTGTGAACATTCTTATACAGGTCTTTATGTGGGTGGGGCAAGTTATGTAATATCTCAGAGCCTCAGTTTCCTATTGAGGACAACACTGCCTAGTTTGAGAGGGTTAAGTGAGGTGATGTAGGCTAGCACAGTTCTTGTCACATACAAGCTACTAATTACATAATAATGGTATCAGCCACCTGGAACCTATTCTGGTAAGAGGCTTATCATCTCTGTTCCAAGCATCTATCATCACTGGTCCAAACATCCATCAAGGCCCACGTGGGTACCACTTTCTCCATGAAGTGCTCCATGGCCAACCACCTTCTTTCTTCCTCTAGGCTCTCCCCAAACTGATACTGTATGGGATGTGGCATGTTTTGCCATCCATCATTCAATCAACAAACAATTATTGAGTACCTCTTTATGCTAGGCCACCGATACTACAGCAATGAACAAAAGTGACTCAAATTGTTGCCTTCTGGATCTCATATATTAGTATGAGAATTCATAAATATATGGGCAAAATCAATGATATTATGACTGATGACAATACAACTATGGAGAAAATGAAGCACGGAAGAGGGTTAAGGGTGCCAAGGCTAGGCTCGGGTTTGCAGTGTTAAGTGAGGAGGTTGGGGAAGGCCTTGTGGTCTAGACCAGTAGTTCTCAAATTTCTGTACACATTAAGAATCATCTGGCAAGATTTTAAAACCAGATTCCTGGGCTCCATCCCCAGAGATTATGATTCAGTTGGTCTGGACTGGGGCCCTGAGAACCTGTATGCCTAATGAGCTCCCAGTTGATGCTTCTGCTTGCTGGTCCAGTGACCACACTGTGTGTAGCAGTGGTTTGGCTGTTTGTGTACAGGTTTCTGTGGGCTCCCAGTGGGCAGGAACCGTGCCCAGCACCTGGCACAGTGCCTGACCCATAATTACTCAGGAAATTATGTGCCGGTGGGTGAATGATTCAACTCTCCACCCACAGAGCTCTGGGCACAGCATCTTGTACATGGATGGGATCTAGACAGGCTTGGTTATGAATGATTGGAGTTTCCTTGTGATGAAAATCTATGGTGTGGGAGTTGCTATTCCCACCTCATCCAGGCTTGACATGCATGAGGCCTGCTCAGCATCCCTGCTGGATGAGGTCCCCACAGCTTCTTTGTACAGAGACACAGGTGGCTGTGTGTGGGTCCTGTGGAAGGAGCCGTGGGTCAGGTGAGCTCTGAGCTGAGATGGCTGGTCCCCGAGAACTCTGGAAGGGTGCCTGCATCTCTGTTAAGAAGCTCTTCTTCACTTTCCACCCAAATGTGTTCCCTATAGCCCCTCCTCCAGCCTATCCCAAAGGGTCCTCTAGGACCGTGCTTCGGCACCTTACCAATGTCAGGAGAGGCAGCCCAGGGCTGACACTGCTGCCCCCAGTCCACTGGGTGACTGAGCATGACAGTGCCCTTCTCTGGGCCTCTGTTTCCCTCTGTGCAAAGGGAAAGCAAATCAGTGACCATCAACCTAGTGAGATGGGGAGCTGTGCTGTGAAAATACAACAAAATAAAGGCTGGTCATATCCTTTATAACTGTAGAGTGTGGTGTACCCAGCAAAGATAAGGAAGATTCTTTTTGAGATGATGAACGCTTATATGCTTCAGAGGGCAGGAACTACTGTGTCTACCTTTGCTCTTGTGTTCCCAGAGCTGGCCTGGCACATAGGTGCTCAATAAATATTTACTGAATGAATGAGTGAATAAATGAATTTAGGGATGGCCTGTTGTCCCCCGTGGCTTGAGGAACTTAGTATGTGTTTTGTTCTTATAATCTGAAGACTGTCGTGAGCACATCAAGTCCAGGACAGGGCAGGGACAAGCGTCTTTTGGCCAACATGTCTTTCCTCGAGGGCCTTCCCTGACAGGAGACCCTGGGGACAGAGCCCAGCAGGGGAGCAGCCAGTTAGCCAGGAGGAGCTGCTCTGAGTCTGTGCATGCAGGACAAGACTCCACGCCACAGCTTTGTCCCAAGGATTCCCCTGCAGTGTGACTGCCAGCTTCGCGTGATTCTGTAGGGCCGTCTGTTTTGCATCTCTGATTTCCTAGACAGTCTCAGGATATGACGGTAGCGTAGGTTCTGGAACCCAGCAGACCTGGGTTTGATTGCTGCCTTACCATCATCGGCACAGGCTGTGCTTCTGTCTCCTCATCTGCAAAATGGGCACATCACTTTCCCCCATACGTGTGGGGTTGCCTGCCAGGAGGGTTGGAGATCAGGCATATACGACATTCAGCCCCAGCAGGAAATGCATTCATTTCTCTTCACAAAGAGCAGCACAATTGAAAGTAAAAATGTGAGGGAGACCTAGTTTTAGCTCAGGCTGCTGGAGGATAGGCCATCCCCACAGTGCAGGGGGAGAGTTTTCCTAGCATCAGGCATTGCCATGCCTTGGTCTCTGGATCGAATTTTCCTGGGGCTCCTGGTTTGAAGAGGGCTTCTGTTGGACTGTTCAGGATTGTGAATTGACAGGGAGCTGCTCATTTCCTCTGTGTCTTTCTGTTTCTCTCTTGAATCTGTGTGGGAGGGGAGGTGGGCTTAGGAGGCAGAGAAGATTGGTTCACTTCGCGGCTGCACCATTCACTGGCGTGGGCTGGTAACCTTGTTTAAGCCTCGTTTATGGCTTCCGGTCTCAGTTTTCTCATCTGTACAAGGGACAGTAATGCCTTCCTCATACTGTTGCTAGGAAGCTTGGCTTAATGTAGAAGATATGGAAGTTCCCTTTAATCTAGAATGGCGTTTCCCAACCTCGGCACATTTACACTTCAGATCTGGTAATTCTCTGTTGTGGATGTTGTCCCATGCATTACAGGATGGGACAGCATCCCTGCAGCATCCCTGGTCCCCACCAACTATATGCCAATGTTACAGGATGTTTTGCAGCATCCCTGGTCCCCACCAACTATATGCCAATAGCATCCCCTCTCTCATCATGACAACCCCAAAAGTCTCCAGACGTTGCTGAGAATCCCCTGGGGGAAAAAAGCCACCCCTATTTGAGAATCACTGATCCAGAAAGTGTGATGCAGGTAATCACTGATCCAGAAAGTGTGATGCAGGTAAACTAGAAGATGATGATGACGATGAGAGTGGAAGAGCTTTAGGGCTCGTGCTTCCTGTTTAGTATTTTAGCTCTGCGTCTCCCCATTAGTAAATCCCGTATGCACGTGGTTGACAGTCATCTTATTTACATAGACCAAAAACCTACATAGTGATTTTTCAGCGTGGTTTGGGAGCAGCAGTTAAAACATATGGTAAGTAATTATTAACTTAATGAATTGTGGTAAATTGCAATTTTATATCTTAGTGAAAACATGTTGTATAACACAGGATAATAAATTCTGATCAATTATCCTGAAGCTTAAACTTGCTACCAGACAATTGCGATTCCTGGTACCTGCTGGAGTGAGCAACAAGGTTGTGGTTTTTCAATATGTACTTACCTATTTACTGCTGGGTTTCTCAGGTGTTCGACAGGTTTTTGAGTGCCCACTGTGTGCTGGGAACTTCAGCCCTGCCCTGAAGGCTCAACAATTCAACAGGAAACTCACCTTTACTTGAGGAAAGGCTGTGTGGGTCTATAATATACTGGCTAAAAATGCAGAGTCATAATTAAATATATAATTATTTGGAGAAGTGACAGTGCCAGGGGTGTCAGAAGGCTTCACACGGGGCAGAGTCTTATAGGAAATGCCAGCGGCTACACTGGGGTTGAGTGCTGAGTGGTGGGAGGGTGTTTTAGGTAGAGGGAACAGCCATTCCAAGGTGGCTTGGAGGGTGGTTTGGGGACACTATCAGCCTAAGGCAAGGAGGCCCGCCTACGGAAGAGCTAGAACACCAGCACCGATCATCATAAAGCGTGTGGCAGCTCAGCCAGCTGGGTTTTAAGTGGAGGAGTGCCTGGGAGCCAGAGGGATTGTGCAGAGTATGAGATGTTTTCCCTTTCTGGATTCAGACCATTGTCAGCAGCTGTCTCGTGGTCTTCTGCAGATGGGAAAGTTTTATGACTTCCCCCAGTAGTCAGGGATGCTCTGCTTCTCAATCTTTAGTGCAACAGAATCACCTGGAGGGCCATTAAAACACAGATTGTTGGGCGCCACTCCCAGAGTTCTGATTCAGTAGGTCTGGGGAGGGGCCGAAAATGCGCACTGCTAACAAGTTGATGATGCCAGTGTTGCCGGTCTGGGAAGCACTTGGAGAACATGGCTCTGGACTAGAATACAGGTGAGTTTCCTTACCTTGGCCTAGGGCAATAGAGATGTACTTCTGGCCTGGGGCATGTAGTCCTGGCTGAGATGTGGGGATGTGTCCCAGAGACTCCTGTCTTCTTCAGGCCTCTGGTAGGTCATGGAGGAGCCCCCATCTTGGAGAAAATCCTACACTGGGTTCCTTGGACACAGACTCTGAAATGGGGAGTTGCCTGTGGAAAGTTTATTTGGGGAGATGTTCTCAGGAAGTGCACTTCTAAGGGATTGAGGGAAGCATGATTGGGCAGAAGGAGACAGTGGCCCAGAATATGGTTACTGATGAAAGCCAACCCACAGGGAGCACTGGAGCTGGCCCCGCTCTTCAGAGCTGTCCCACACTAAGGCCAGGGGGCTGCCCATGCTTTCGATTCTTGTGCCATCCAGTCATTTGCTGCAGGAAGTCCCCTCGTCATTCCCAGTGGCAGAGAGCAGTTCCCAGTGGGGGCTATAGCTGTCACCCAGCCACTGATATTTCTAGCAGTTGGGGGACAGATGCATAGAAAGGAGAGCACCACTGTGTCCATTTCGAGAGATGCATCTTGGGGAGAAAACTCACCTTTACCTTGGTTCCCAAGAGATCAAAGGCCACCTTGTCGATGGTCTAGAATGACTTGGAGTCACTTGCTGAAGTTCCTTCTTCATCTTACGGTGTGAGTAAGAGCTGCAGGGTAACTGCTTCTTAGGTCCGAGTGGGGTGAAGAAAAATCATAATTAGTGGAATTTCTGGGGCCCCAGGAGATTCTCTTACACATTCCAGGTTGGATCCCAATGTTCTTGTGCTGAGATGTCACGCATTTCCCCGTGTGGTGGGGAGAACGCCAGATTGATACCTGAGGAGCTTCTGGAATATCCTTCAGGGAGTCACCCCTGAGCAGGGGACTATGGCCTTCTCTTGGGGCTGGAGTACCGTCACGCTCTTCAAAGAGAGGCTCTTTGCCCTGCTCCCACCTGGATGTAGGTCGGTGTCCATGGCCTTGCCTTTCTCCATTCCCTTCTCCTTCTCTGAGCTCCCAGAAAGCTCAGAAGCAAATGAGCGGGTCACGTATCGCCATAACATAGGATATCAGGGTGTACCTTTTGCTCGTTCACTCCCTTCCGATTTCATTTCACTCTTCTATCGTTTTTCTCCCTTTATCTTGAGTCCTGTCGTTCTTTATTTTAAAAATTGTTTTCGCTCTCTGTAAAATACACAGAACTATATATTAGACTCTAAAGGAAAACAGTGAGGGTCTAGGAGAGAGGAGAGGTAAAAAGTATGTGCTCCATCCACCCTCTTGAACAAAAAGTCCCCTCTCGTCGATTTTTATTTTTAAAAGTTGTGCGATTTTTTATGGAGAAAAGTCGGGTAGAAATAAACACAAATGATTCTCTGAGCATTTTATCACATCTCAGGCTTATTTACATACTATCTCATTAAGTCTTCATAAGAACTATGCTAGGCACAGGTGTCCCCATTTTGTGGATGAGCTCCAAGTAAACAAGTTAAAAAAGGCGGCAGAGGAGCCGGTCGGGAGAACGGGGGTCAGACTGTGCTCTTCCTGCGCCTCTGGCCTGCAGCCTCCAAGGCGCCAGGATCCCCACCCTCTGCAGGGATGGAAGAGTGGGTCAGCTTGCCCTTGTTTTTACTGTTGGTGCATTGGCTCTTCTTGGGGTCCAGAGGGTTCCCAGATGGGCCGCCTGCCTTGGTTTTCGACTTCAAACGTCATATGCTCATAAATGCCTTCACATTATTGCTAATTAAAATGTGCTTATCTCAAAGTTGGGCCTAATTTGCAAGAATGATTTAGAAACTTGTTGGAAATGATTCCAACTCAGTAGCATCACCCAGGGTCAATCTCATGCATAAATTCTCTTGTTCTATTGTGCTGCGTTTCAACTTGAACTGAACTTGGTAATGTGGAAGATGAACTCTGAGCCTTTTGTTGCTTATTTATTCTACAAATTTTTGTTGTGTACCTCTTGGGTGCTACCTACATTCTTTAAAAAGTTCCCTCTACTCCACGCCCCCCCATGCTTTTTCTGTTCTATAAGTCTATCTGAGCTATAAGTTAATTTTTATGGAAAACCAGAGAGCAAATTCAAATGTGACTTCTGAGTTCGCTGGAAGTGCCTGAGTTCATGTCCTGGCACTTACAAGCTGTGTGACTTTGAACCTGTCACTTAACCTCATTGAGTCCCTGTTTTCTCACATAACCACACTTGCATCTCAGGTTGTGGTGAGGCCTCTGGGAGATCAAGTAAGTCATCCATCCCCTCTCTCATTTTTCCTGCCAGACGCTATTCAGATCATCGGGGCCCCTTGTAGGACAGCGAGTATAGGCTCCATCCCAGAATTTTATGTCTTTTATAAATAATAGAGTCTAAAGAGCTTTCTAGTTCAGAATAGGTGTAGTGGTTTGGGTTGGGGTGGTCTCTTTTCTCTCCTGTATCAGTTCCCTTTTGTCTCATCGCAGCTCCCACAGAGACTCTTTAAGATTCAATTAAACATTCAGACTCACGAAGCTCAGACAGGTGACACTTGGTACCTGTCTCCTAGAAGGAGTTGGGACAGAAACCACCACCTGCCAGCAGGGCACATGATCTGCAGGTGTAGTTCTTGCGGTAGCCCAGGGAGGTGGCTGGGAGCGCTTCTCTTTGCTAAGTACCCCCTCTGCCACCCCAGGTTCTATTTCAGGTGCCAACTCCTTCAAGACCCACAATGGGTGGGTTTGGAAGCCACCCTAGCTTAGAATAAGCCACCAAACCTTATTCCCCCAAAGACTCATATCTCTTGTCACAGTTTCATAGTCTTCACTTCAAGCATCTCTGCCAGGGACTTGTCGGTTTCAAGAGTCACTGCACTCAGAACAACCTAAAGCATGGCTTCTTTATCAGATGTTTATAATTTATTTATAGGTCCTTCCACGGGTCATTTTTTATCATAAGCAGAGTTGCCTACTTACATAGTTAACATCCTAACTTTGACAGGTTTCCAGGGGAGTTATACTAGATCATTAACAAAGGTGAAATTCTCTTGCAAAAGGGAAAAGAGTTTGCTTAACTTTTTATCCACATTCACATCCAATTTCCCCTAAGGAGTGGTACTTTTCAGCCTCTTTTGGAAGGATGAATGAAGCCCTCGGTATGTTTTGTAATATATTTCACATGTGTATACATTTTCTGATTGATGCATATAAGACACACACACAAACTCTGGCCAACAGATATGTTTTGGAGTCATATTGGCCTGGAGTCAAATCCTGGCTTTGCAACTTATTAAGAATTCATTCATTCATTCATTCATTCAGCCATCCAAAGAACATGCACTGCCTGTTGTCTACAGGGCTTTGTGGTAGATGCCAGGCAAGAACAGGTTACTAAGACCTGGTCATTGCTCTTGAGAAGCCACTGTCTTATTAGACAGACAGGCAAAAATAAACAATTCCAAATAAGTATGGGACCACCATGCCAGGTTGGGGGTAGTCAGGGAAGTCTTCTCAGAGGAAGGGACACCTGGCTGTGCTTGAAGGTAAATTGGTCATGTGAAGAAGGTAGAGAAAAGCATTCCAGGTAGAAGGAACAGCATGTGCAAAGGCGTAGAAAGAGATGAGAGTGTTAAGGGATGAGGCCGGAGAGGGCAGCACGGGCATTTGGAAAGCTCCCGAATATCACTGGACCTCAATTTCCTCATCCACAAAATGAGATGAACAGTGCTTACCTGTTTATGAAATTAAATAAGATAACAATGAATATGTAAGCACCTGGGATGGTTAATTTTAATTCCCGTTCCACATCTGTCAAGGGATGCCTGAGAGCCAGGCTTTGATTTTAAATGAGACGGGGGAAAAAATACCGAGGGGCCTGGCCACCCACCTGTGCAGTGCAAGCGTTTCCTCCCATGGCTCCTCCGTTAGTCACCTAGCCTCTCTTTCGGATGGAGCGCTAAATGTTTGCGCGCTGTCTCGGATTATGTCTCACAGTATCAGTGAAGCACATAATTGTGTTTTCTTAATGGCTCGACATTAACAATAAGCCACGACCCTGTTAAGGCATTCTCCGGGACAATTTTCCATCTGCCAACACCACGCGTCTGTCTGCTGTCAACATATCCTGTCATTTTGCTGCTTCGTCTTGCTTTTCTCCAAGGTGGCCACCTCCCACCTACCAGCTGGGAATGCTTAGCTTGTGGAGGCATTTATTATCCAGCGACCAAAAGTCACACATCAGGATGAGCTAAGGAGCCATCCTGGCCATGATCGAGATCTTTCTGATGTATAAATTGGATCCTGTCATTTCTCTGGGCAAAACTGCTCAATGGCTTGGAGAACTCTCACCAACCCATCGGACCTCTGCTTAAACCCTTTCAGTGGCTTCCCCTGGTGTGTAGATAACATCAGCTCCCTTTTCTGGCCCCTAGGTTCTTGCAGGATCCAGCCCCTGCTTTTCCAGCCTGACTGAGGGCCGTGCTGGGGTGATGGTGTTGAACAAAGCCAGCCTCCCCTGTTGATTTCAGTCTATCCCCCAGCCCTTCTAGTCATTTCTCAGACACTCCCCCTCCCCTTCCTTTTTTGCCTGAGGATTTTGCATGTGTTCTTCCCTTTGCCTGGAATGGTCTTGCCTTCTTCTCCACAGACCTGGCTCCTGCTTATCCTGGTCTCAGCTTTATCCTCACTTTCTCAGAGACTCTCACTTCCTCATCTGTGCAGTTACCCATTATTCTCTATCATAGCCTCTAGTGTATTCCCCCCGCCACCCCATTGCATGATATATCTGTGAGTATCTGTTCTACCTTCAGCTCAGTAAGCTTTCAAACCACCGAAATCATGTTAGTTTTCTCCATCACTTAGTCCCAGCACCTTAGCACGGTGTCTGCCATGTAGCAGGCGCTCAATAAAAAGTTATTGAAAGAATGAATGAATCAATGTGGTAGTTGTATTTTCCAGAGATGGCCACCGTAACATATCCTGGGCTGTGTTCCCAGGAATAATTCATTCACCCGCTCTGGACCTCACTTACTTGGACATTGTTGCCAGGAGGCTTAAACACATCAATGTGAGAAACACAGTGTCTAGGGCCTGCAAGCGCCAATAAATGTGAATTCCCATTGGAATAACATGTCATCCTCACCTCCAGCCACCCTGAGGAAGAAAGTCAAAATGGGAGTCAAGAGGGGTGACATTTGAGATCCTCATTCTTACAGTTTTTAATCAATGTTTGACTCTCTCGGACAAGGACTGGCAGACATCATCACCCTGTTTTAACCTACTTCTTGTCTCCCTGTGGGTGATGACCTTGCCATTTACAGGAGGAAGGTGTCACTCCTGGTCGCTTGGTTTGGGGTGTCTGGGGGCACAGCCAGTGTGGCCTTTGGAGATAACGAATCTCTCTCTAGCCCATGGGAATGTTTCTGTTGAGCAGGCAGGACTTTTTGGTGACTTCTCTTCAAATTCGTCACCCCTTCCTTTTTATTAAACTATAAATTATCAAGACTATATTACCTGCCCACAAGTTTAGGAAACGAGGAGAAATTACCTGCTCCTATCCCCCAGGCAGACTCAAGAACAGTTTTATTTGGGCACTTTTCCTTCTTAATATTCAATGCTGAGAATCCTCCACCCCAGCCCCCTCCTCCCGGAAGTCCTTTTCCTATCTTTCTCTTTTCCCTTCTAACATGAATAATTTACCTATTCATTATGATTATTGTTTATGTCCCACCCCCACCCACCAGCACATCAGCTTCGCAAGGGTGGGGCTTTGCTGTTTGCTCATGGATGTGTCTATTGGAGCAACTCTAACCGCTGTGCCTCCCTCCGGTGTCTGCATTCCCCACCTATCCGAAAACGCTTATGTACATGTCTTTTAAATTTCTGCTCAAGTGTCACCTCCTCCGGGAGGCCTTCGCTGCTCTCCTCTGTGCCACTGTCCTTGCCCTTCCAACACCTGGAACACCATAGGCTCCCCGAGAGCTGGGGTGCAGTCTGTCCCCAAGAGATGGGGCCTTGAAGGTCATGTCCAGGAGCTTGGACTTTGTCCCAAAGGTGGTGAGAGTTGAGGTGCGTTGCATTTTAGAAGAATCTTTGTGGCTGTCTTATGGAGAAGACGTTGGGTAGGGGCAAAAGCGGATGCAGGACAACAGCTGGGAGATGATTACTATGGTTTAGGAGAAGATTGATAACGATTCTGGGCTGCAGTATCCAATATGGTAGCCGCTAGCCACATGTGGCGATTTAAATTTAAAATCAAATCAAATCAAATTTTGTTCCTCGGTCACACTAGCCATATTTCCTGTGCTCTGTAGCCACTGTGGTAGCCCCTCCAGGGCACTAGAGATATAGAACTTCCCTGTCATTGCAGAAAGCTCTGTTGGCCCATTCTGGCTTGGACTGTAGTTGCTGGGGTGGAAAGGAGAGACGTGGAGGGGTCTGGGGATATTAGGAGGTAGCGTATATGAGATTTAGGGATGGGTTGTATGTGGGGTGTTATAGAGAGGGGGTGTCAAGGGCGAGACCCAGGCTGTTGGCTATGGGCCAACGTAGAACTCCTGGGTCAAAGGAGAGAGCATTTTTATAGCTCTTAATTCAGGTTGTCATGCCATTTTTCAAAAGGGTCACGGAGAGCATGTTCACCGAGAGCATGAGAAAGTGCCCATTCTATCGCACCCTCCAGGCACGGCTTATTATCTTTTGAACAGCCTTCAAGTGTGTATATACTTCTTGCCAAATCTGCTTTCATTTAGGGTCTAACATGTGGACCATGAGATCTTTGTGATCAGGGAATTATATGTATATTAATGCAGATTTCAATAAAAAGAGTTATGTTTGCCATGGTGGTACAGTCTGATGCTGTTTAAATGCCTTTGGTAATATCTTCAATCAGATGGCAAATAGAAAACAGGAAAGTTCGTAATAAAAAATGAATTAGGGCGATTAGCAAAAGGTGAAGCGCTTCCCTCCGCAGGCGACAGGCAGAGTTGACCGAGCTTTGCAGGGTGCCTCCTGTCCAAACACGTGTCTGGATTATTGCAGACTCCTAGGCTGGCCCTAGGGTCTGCTCAGCACATAGGACTTGGTTATTGCATTTAGTTTTGCAAAGGTCATGGACATCCCCTGGGAGGGGGCTCCAAGGGACTCACACCCTGGGGTAAGCTAGAGTGGGGCCTCTTGAAGAGGGGTTTCTGACTCAGGGCAGGCCAGGAGCTGCTGCTTCCCAGGTAGAGACATCAGTGGCCTCACTCCCCCTCCCAACATCCTCTGAGGCCCTGGCAATCGCATCCACCCCTCTTTCCAGCATCTTCCCCAGGGGGGAACCTTTCCTAGCTGTCTGGTGTTGGGGTAGGGTCCTTTAAAAAGGAGGTAGAGGCACAGGCTTTAACTGACTAATACAAACACTGGGACTGATTCCTGTGGCATCAGAGAAACAGAATTCTGGTAACTGAGTTAGGTGTGTAGTGTTGGAGCTCAAACCAGAACAAACGGAACGTCCACCTCGGTAATGCTGGAGCTTACACTCCTCAGGGCTGGACCATGGAGTTTACCCCAACCGTGGTCAGGATGGTTATGTCCATCCCAGCTAGCTCACCTCCACAGTCAATGGTCGGGGTTGTGTGAGGCCCATGTTAGCTCTGTGATTGTCACAACAGATGGACCTACCTTAAGCCAGCGCTTCTCCAACTTCATCGTGCATGCGAATCAGACAGGGTCTGACTCTGTAGGTCTGGGGTGGGGGTCAGAGATTTTGCCTTTCTAACAAGGTCCAGGTGATGCTGAGGGCTGGTCAGTGGAGCACGATTTGAGAACTGAGACCTTTGCATCTTGCTTGTGTGCGGCTGAGGACAGTGCGGGGAACCTCAGCGACTGCACCATCAGAGCGTAGCAAGCACATCTCTTTACCAGGCCCCGGATGTCCAGGAAGCTGTCTTCCCCAGAATAAACAGACACCATGGCAACCGGGATGTACACGTGGGCCAGCAGCCCATCCCGCTGCCCATGGCCAGGACAAAGGCCTGTTACAGATGCCCACCAGATGACCACCCACGGGGACCCTCTTAGCCCTCCCTTCTTGCCTGAGGTCGAACTGAGACGCTCTTTGGGTTTCTACTCAACTTCGAATTTTATTATTTAGTTTTATTTCTCAGTCCTGTCCCAGAAATTCTGTCTTGAATGAGATAAGTTGGAACAAACCTCCCCGCCCTCCTCCTCCCTCTGTTATCTCCTGAGTGCTGCCTTGGAAGGAGCTGCCAGGATTCTGCTCTAGGCTCCCACCGAAACGGCGGGAAATCTCTGGGAATCAGGGCATGAGGCCAGTGGGCTCTGCAATCTCCACAGACGTTCAGTGACGTGATGGCATGAATACCCCACTTTCCAGAGACACTTACTCTCACCCAAGGGTCACAGCTAGTCAGTGGCAGAGCTGAGATTCACACTCACGTCTTCATGCTTCGGAACTCATGTCCATACTGCCTTTGACTGAACTAGGGGCTCAGGTGCCAGTGGGGTAGGCAAGAGCACACTTGTCAGCTCTCCATGTGGTGCAGCTGGCCTGCAATGCCTGCCCCCAGCAGAGAGAGGTCTGGGGTGGAGGGGCAGCTGAGGTGGTCTTGGTGAGTGGCAAGGTTTTCCAGTCTGTATTTCTGACTGGCAACTTCCTTGTGGATCTGTGGCAGGAGTGGACTTGTGTTCTTGTTTCTAGAATCACGGCCTTGCCTTGGCTGGAATTTGAGAGTGAGGCTTCCTAGAACCCCTGGCTTCTCCCTCAGTGTCTGCAACTATACAGACTGCACAGTCAAAGCCCAAACTCTTGGCTCTTGGAACCTCAGGTCTTATTTATCTATAAAATGAGGGACACGGTGACACATTTGACAGCATCGTGGTAGTGAACATGGATGATAGGGACCAGAACCTTAGTTTCAGTCCTGTCTGTGACGCTAGCTGTGTACATCTAAATAGTTACTTAACCTCTCCGTGCCTCAGTTTTCTCCTCTGTAAAATGAGGATAATAATTGCACCTACCTAATAGGATTGTCACGAGACCCAATATATATAAACACAGGAAACAGTGCCTGGGCTACTATTAGTCTACCTCATGGAGTTGTTGGGAAGCCAGTTTGAATGGAGCAGGGCCTGCTGTGCTCGGCAGGAAGCAAATGCTCAGAAACTGTTTGCTTTTCAATTGAGGAGGGGGATTGAGGAGGGGAGGAAGGAGATGGGGTCGCAGGGAGAGCACTGCGATAGACAGACCACTGGGCTGGCTGTGGGAACTTGGGCCACCCAGCTAACCTGTCTGAGTCCCACTTTTGGTGGTTGCTGGTTTATTTTTGGTCATTCATTCACAAGAACACATACAAAGACATGAAATTACATATAATGCATTACAAAATGAGAGCCGAGGCAAGTATAAAATTGAACCAATTCTAAGTAGAAAATGAGAACAGATATGTTGATCTTATAGTTATTGATATTGGCCTGTAAATCTGGCTCTGGGCTTCCTGGCAGACAAGTGAAAAGGGAAATAGATTTATTCCATAATTTCTTTGTTCGGGGTAAGAGGCTTGACAGCTTCTCACGGAAAGCACATTCTTAACTGGCATTTGGAGCTGAAAGAAATTTATTGTACCAGCCTCATGGAAGTTCTCAGACCTCAGTTTCCCCAGATGCAAAAAAGGGGGATGAGACCTTGCTTTCTTGGCTCTCTGGCTGATCACAGGGATTGGGTGGGTATAAATTACCTGGTGCATGCCTGGTGTGTAGTGAGCACCGGAGGGCATGGTTCTCATCACTCTGCTCTGTCATAGCTAGCTCCTCTCAGTTTCTGAGTAAAAGCTGAAGTCAGCACAAAGTCAGCCCAAACATGCCCAGCTGTGCCGAGAGTACAGTTCTGCTGTCAGAAGCCAGGCGGCCGGGCGGGGGGGCAGGGGGGGGTGGCGCGGGGTGTTGTGTGTGTGCGGTGGAAGCTGCTTAATAATAGGACAGATGCCAAGGCCAATGGGGCACTTTGACAAAATGAGACTGGCACATGGCATTGTGCATAAGCCCCATAAACAAGTAGCGGGGTTGGAGGACAAGTTTAGGACCCATTTAGGGGGGCATCTCTGCAGTCAGACATAAGGTTGAATTCTGGGAGGGCCGTGGAGGCAACGTGGGGGATGGGAGGTGATTATGGAGGATAGAGAGAGGCAATGTTCAGTGTATCCACGGATGTGTAGCGTGGCCCTTTGGTGGTCAGCGTTTTCAGGGAGAAGTCACATGGGATTAAGCAACCATGATGTCCCAGTGGGCGTGAGGATCCCCATGAGGCACCTTAGAGGTGCAAAGTGGCTTCAGTCACTTCCCTTGGGTAAGATTTGTTTAATAGAAGCTTAGAGCTTCTCAGCACTTACAGGTGCTGACGGGGGCATCACAATATTGTGAAATTAAGCAGCAAAGCCGACTTCATTACCAGTTTACCTGGCGAGGAGGCAGCTGCCTTAGTTAGCACCGATGGTTGGGTATGACAGAGCTAAAATTGAACTTGGCAATTACCGCTCGTGAGCGGTTCTCGGTGCTGTGAAAGGAAGGTTCCATGGAAATCAACCCTGGTAATCACAGGGTTTAAAATTAGTCAGTTACTATTAAGGTTGCTCTGTCAGCATATGCTTCAGGGTGATGCAGGGAAGCGGGGTGGAAACTTGGGTTTTGACTGTCTTGAGTTTCTTTGTGTTCACCTGCACCAACTTTTTAATTGATTTTTTTTAAGTTAGTTCCAGGACGAAGGTTTGAGATGTCCGTGTTAATGTCATGGGCAGGGTGGCCGTTTGAATGCTGGCTCCTTTAAAAGTCCTTTTCTTTTTATTTGCATGAACTCGCACCTCTTTCTCAGCTTTCCAAACACCTTCCTGTCTCCCCTTGGGGTGTTCACATGAAGAACCCAGCTTTTGGTTAACTCCTCCTTGTTCCAGAGGAAGGAACGATGTACATTATTGAAGGTTTCTGAGCCTTCTGTGGAATTATTTTCATTAAGCCTTGGCTAGAAAATTTCAACAACCCAAGAATATTGTCCCCATTTTACAGATAAAGACGGTGAGGGGCTGGTGTGCACTTGGCTGCTGGTGCAGAGAGAGTCAGACAAAAGGCAATGATTGTACAGATTCGATTCTAAGTTGGCCTTGGGTGTATGCACTGACCCTCGAGAATGAGAAGATGGAAACTCAAGTCAACTCATTGTTTTGAGCCTCAGTTTCCTCATCTGTAAAATGGGATCTTGTGCCAGGAAGGTTTGAGGATCGCATGAGATAATCCAAGCACAGTAGAACCTCAGCACAGGTGCCTGTTGTTATTAACCGTGATATTTATTGTCCACCTACTTTGTGTCAGGCACAGGACCAGACCAGACCAGACCCTCTACATAGGTGATGGCTGCTTTTTTTTTTTTTTTTTCCACTTTTTAAAATCAGACTTTATTCTTTGGGCATTTTTCCGGCCTTCTATAGTTTTGACATATAAGTTATTCGCAATACATCTTTCTAAACATTTATCTGAATATAGACAGACTTATACAAATGCAAAACCCCAAGAGTTACAATATTGGAGTCTTAAGTAAAAGCAGGCTCAGAGAGGGTGTCACTTTGTCCAGGTCCTCTCAGCAAGTATGGGGGAGGGCCAGGATTCCAACTCAGAGGCAGTCTGACCCCCAAAACCTGACGGCTGTCCCTGCCCCTCCATCCGGGCACAATTGAACATCAAGAAAACAAGGCAGTCTGGATGAGCTACCTCTATGGCAGAGAAGAGAGAAGCATTAAAGCAGAAATATCTTTTCCAAAAGGCTGCGGCTCTTTCACAGGAAGCTGAGTCATCTCTTTGTTTTGAACCATAACCACCGAGCTGCCTCAAAATCCGAAAAATTAAAATAAAACTAAAAAAACGCTGACTTCCATCAAGGTGCTGTGGCCCCTCCCTGGCTTCTCCCCAGAAGGAGTTGAGCAGAGAGTCTGTGGAGCTGGGACCCCCGCCCCCCCATGCCCGCCTGCACTGGGTACCTGGGCCCAAATAGTGCAAAATGAAGAATCTCACACACTGGAGTTTGCCCTACTGCCTCGGTTATCCAGCCTGCCAGGCGGGTGCACTGCCCCAGCCCTGCCTGCCCCGTGAGGCTGGCTTTCTCAGGGTGAGTGAGTCATGGTGGAGAAGCTGCTCTGTCAGTATACACCTGTGACAACACAATCACCAGCCCAGAATGCCTCCTTCCAGGACATGTGGCAAGATCAAGTTCAGAATCTTCTGTCTTCAGGCTCATCTCCCACAGACTCCCTTTCCTGCACATGGCGGCATTCAGTAAGTGATGGAGAATGAAGAGACTCCTTGCACTTATCCCATATTGTCCCACCTCTGCCTCCGAATATGCTTCCTCCCTTCTCAATATCCCCAAACTCTGCCCCTCCTTCACATCCCAGCTCAAATGATACCTTTTCCGTGAAGCCCTCACTCAGCCAATGGCCCTGGGGCCTGTAGCTGTGAGCACTGTCTCCCTTACATCGTAATTTCTCACCTCCATGCTCGAGCTTGGAGGACTTTGATGGCAAGGACACTGTCCTGTTCACACATTGCCTTGGCATCGGTAACTGTGCCCTGCATAGAAGAGAGAATAGGCAGAGGGAACAGAAAATCCTTGTTGAGTGAATGAATGAATAAAAGATAATTGAAGGAATTTTACCTCTACACTTTCTCTGTGTTAGTTAATACCTTTTACTTATCAGAGTTTCTGGTTTCCAATCTGCAAGTTTAATATTCAACGAGCAATATGGGCCTCTTTCTATATCAGTAAATGCTAATCATTTTCATGGCTGCATAGTATTCCACCATGCAGAGGGCTGTGGTTTATTTAACCAATTCCCATCAATAAGTTTTATTGTCATTTCCATCTTCTTATAAATAATATTGTAATGAAGAAATAAATGTCCACGTGAATTTGGGCCTAGAAAGTCTTTTTCCATCTTAAGCTTATGTAAGTATTCATGGATAGTGTTTTCTAGCAACCTTCCAGCTTTGTGTATGTGTTGCCAAATCTTCAGTGTGTCTGAAATTTTCATCCATCTTTCTATCACAGTGCAAAATCCTCATCTCCCTTTCCTTCAGACAAGCTCCATGTGCTTGGATCTCGGCCTTGGATCTACGGATCGTGTATACTTCCTATTCATTGAGCACCTACTGTGTGTTAGGCTCTGTGCTAGGAGCTGGGTCCCAAAGACGCAATCAAGGAGCTCACAGCCTAGAGAGGAAGACGAACAATAAACAGAGAAATAAAAACCATCAAAACAAATAACCAGGGACCATCCGTTGGAGCAGTGGGCCATGAAGAAAATAATTCAGTTGTGGGTCAGATCAGGGGAGCCCCTCTCTGGGTGAGGAAAGGAGATCTTTGAGTGGGACACGAAGAATGAGAAGTCAGTTGCATGAAGATCTAGGAAAGCACATCCCAGGCGGAGGGAACAGCACGAGAAAGGTACAGAGGCACAGAAGCAAGACTTCTTCCTTTCTGGAGCCTTTTCTCATCACTGCGCCCCCCCTGAAACAGCCATGCTGGGTATCGACCTCCTTTATCACATGACATTTGCTGTTTCCCAGGCCCTTCTCTCTGTCACGTAGGTTAATATTGTTACAGGTAACAGGATGGTTCCCCAGAACTCCTCTCGCTCCGTTCTGGATGCTCTCAGCTCTGTGACGCTTCCGAAGCAGCCTCTGGTGTTTCTGAAATGTCCAAAAGATTAAAATTGGTTGAATAGTACCCAGAGGACATGGCACTTAATAGGTACCATCATCCCCATTTTACAGACGAAGAAACGGAGGCTTGGGGAAGTTAACCATTTCAGCAGACAGAGCTAGGATCTGAACCCAGTTCTATCTTATTCCAACGTCTGCCTTCTTCATGGAGCCTTAGTTTAGCTGCACCTGTGTGAGAGCAAAGGACACTGCTGGGGGATCCACAGTTCCAGCACTGTCCCAAGCCCGATCCAGCCTGGGGGTGGGTGACCTTGGCCCTTGGCTAAGAGGACTGGGAAGGAACCAGGGGAGGCTCTTATGTTTTTGTTTTAAATTACAAATGTAATACATACTTGTGGGAAAATTTTTTTTTAAATGAAACAAGACAAGAAGGAAAAAAGCAACTGAAAATACCTCCTTCTCCTACACCCAGGAGAACTATTAACAGTTTGGCACCTTTTATAGTGCATATCCCAACACACACAGAGTTACTGTTTTTATGAAAATGGGATCATGCCCTTGACTTTCTCCCAAACAGTTCCAAGTCAGCAGCTATAGACTTTCCTCATTCCATCATATTCCATAGATGGATGTGTTTCAATACACTTTACCCAAGCTGGTTTTAGACATTTAGCTGGCCTTTAATTCTTCTCTGTAATAAACAGTGCATGCCCACGGGCATGTATTGTGCATACAGGTACAGGTATTTCTGCAGGAAGAATGCTCAGAAGTCTAATTGCTGAATGAAAAGCATGCAAGTTTCACACCTTGACAGGTGCTGCCAAACTGCCTTCAGGAAGCCCTTCCAGTTCAACACCCACTCCCAAGGCAGTTGCATGAGTGGGGAAGGCTCTTAAGCCACCAGTGATGCTGAGCTGGGCTATATATCTGGGCTGCCTCCCCCTTGCACTCCCTGAGAACTGGCATGGAGACCGCTGCCAGGAGCTCCGAACACATGGGCCCAAATTGGGATAAAAGATGGATTTTGATAAAAGAGGTTAAATAACAGGTTTTTCCATTTCACCTTACAGGAATGGGATGGGGGGTGGGGGTGCTGGGCCTCCAGCCAATAGAGGACCAAGAGTTGTCAGGAGGCTTATAAAGCTTGCTATTTCTGGCATTTTTTTCTCTTTCTCTGCTGATTATGCAGCAGAATCGCAGAGAGGCTGTCGCGGGTGCGTTCTCTCGCTGCCTGGGCTTCTGTGGAATGAGACTCAGGCTCCTTCTACTTGCAAGACGGTGGTGCATTGCAGGTGTGTTTCAGCAGAAGGTAAGCAGTGGATGCCTGCTGCCTCCTGGGATGGAGGTGCTTAGGCCATCGCTGCGGGGTAAAGACAGATGATGCCTGAGTGGGGGCAGGCAGGGACCTGGACTGGTGCTTGTCATATTGTAGGATGAAGATGTTTTGGAAGGTCCAGGAGGCCTGCCATTGGCAGCTCCTTCTTGAAAAGGAATTCTAGGAGTGACTGGGATTGGCCCCTGGAGAGCAGGGTCTTGGTGGCCAGAGCATCATAGGGGCCCAGAATGCTCAGGGAACTTTTGATTGTTCATTCATTCATTCATTCATTCATCCATTAGCATACTCAGCAGTAGGCCTGGCCAGGTGTGGGTGGGGAGTCTTGCCCACTCAGAAGCAATGGTGGGATTAGCCTGTGGCATGGTAGGAGCCCAGAAGATACCTGGGTGAGGAGTGGGAAGGGTCTTTCAAGGCAGGAAGGGTGAGGAGTAGCTGAGAAATGTCACCAGGAACAAGTTCGAGCTGCCTCATGCATTGGATTTTGGAGTTTGTGGAATCAATAAAAATTCCTCCCTAAATTTGGTGAGTGCCAATTTTTTCTTTTGTCCACCAAGAATATTGAAAAATAACCAGTTGAGATCTCCATTCACCATTTTTGTAGAAGAAAGGACAGCAAAATGTGAGGAAGGATGTTATCACAGATTTAAGGGCGAACACATCCACACGTAATGGATGGCAGATTTTGAATGCAGGGACCTAACATTAATGGCATGTCCCAGCTGTCCCTGGTCTTTGTGATGGGAGTTGGCCGAGTTGGGGGTGGGGCTTATTGCAGTTGACAGGGCTGCACCCAGCTGTGCGGGAGGCCTGACCTCTTCTGGTGCTCTGAATTATCACAGTTGTTGTTGAAAATCTGGCTTCATGCACGTGTGTCCCAGAAATGGAAACCACCCACTCACGCCTGCTTTTCCTCCCTTGAAATATCCCAGGTGAACCAAGAGAGACCAAGACACAGGAGCTTCTGTGTCCCCTGTGTGATCTCCACTTTCTCCACACTGGGTCTAAGAGCAAGAGGCCACAGGTCCCCAGTCTGCTGGGGAAGGCTTTGGAGCCAGCCAGCCATTGAGGAAATAACTATTTAGCGCCTACTGTGTACCAGGGTCTGGGTTCGGTGCTAGTGTCAAATCTTAGTTCTGCCCTGAATACAATCCGTGACTAGGGCAAACTTCCTGAGCCTTGCAAGGCTCACTGTCCTCATCCATAAAATGGGGACACTGATATCTCCTTCCCTGTGTTGTAATAATTGGGTGTTGTGTGTGTACATATACACACACACATACACACAGCCTAACACTGCCTAGTATGTAGTGGGACCTCCATAATGTTGAGAGAATGAATGAATGAACAAATGACCCAGAATATCCAGTTCTGCTTGGGAGGAGGGCTTCATGGCTCACACTGTGTGTGTGTGTGTGTGTGTGTGTGTGTGTGTGTGTGTGTGTGTGTCTGTGCACATGCGTGTATGTCTTGGGGAGCCTTCCTCTTATGCTTGTAGCCAGCGGCCCTGTGTTCTGGTTCTCTTCTTAGGGAGCTCGACTGCAGGGCCACAGTCAGCTTCACAGCCCTGACCGATATGAATTTCTTTATGTCTCTGGTCACTTCTGGAAGAGGGATTAACAGGGACTTACTGGCTGTCTTGAAACGGAACTGACTCTTTTATTTTTAACACTTTCTGAACAGTGTTGTGTTGGTGGGGTCTCAGGACAACTGCCAGTCAATAAAGCAGTGTTTGCTGAGAGCTCTGGGCTGGCCAGGGAGGACGGCCTTCCAAGGGAGGTAGCCTTAGAAGGAAGAGTGTGGCTGTAGTATGGTCAGCCTGCACACCCCGTGAACCTGGAGTACAGCAGCTGAACTTGGCTTTAAGACTTGGCTTTGAGCCTTGGCTCTCTTCCTTGTTTGCTGTGTGACCTCAGCAGCTCACCTTACCTCTCTGAGCCAGAATTTCCTTGCCTTCAAAATGGTGGATTGTTAGGCAGATTAAACGAGACAAGATATGTACAGCACATTGTTGGTACTTAGTAATTAAAAATGCTCTCTCCTTCTGGTGAGGGGACCCGGCGGAGCCTTCGACTGGGGCCCAGGGTGTCTGCTAGAGCATAGCAGGCACCTGCTGAGTAATTATGGGAAGAACGAAGTGGCTGGGGAGCGGGAAGCGGAGTCATGCGTGTGTGCCCTGCTATGTAATTGTTTTGGGGCAAGTTCACCTTCCTTTGGTCTCCAGTTCCCTCAGAACAGTAATTCAGGCTGGTCCCACCAACCCCGACTGTTCAACTCCGTGCTGGAAGTCAGGGCTGTAGGTGGCACTGCCAGAGGGGCGTGAGCTTCATGTTTGAAATTAATTTCCTTTCCGCAGTTAGTGGCACCTGTGACAACTCTCTGCCCTCCGCTGACTTGTACATTCATAAACTAGTAATTAATGAAATTGGGAGCAGAGGACAGCTCAGATGGCCTCACAGGGGCCCAAGGACTGCCCAGGAGTCCCCACCTCTGCCCGGCCTGGCAAATGTTCCTGTGTGTGGACATTCATAAATGAAGCCCTGACATATCATAGGTGGGGAGTGGATTCTAGCTTCTCTGGGACCCTGGGGGCCATTTCTCCAGAAGGGCATGGGGTCTCTTGCTGCCGTGTGTCTGCCGAGATGGGCCCTGGAGTAGGAATCAGGCGGATCTGGGCTGGCAGGCTTCACGCTCTTGATTTCTGGCTATGAGACTTTAGGCAACATATTCACCTTCTCTGGGTCCTACTTGCTGTGCAGAACAATGGGGGCCGAAGGAGCAGCAGCCCCTTAAGAATGGGGACGTCATCCTGAGGCTAATATAATATCGAATGTCAACTGTAGTTGAAAAGGAAAAAGAATGGGGAAGTCTTATAGAAAGACAGATTTGATTTGCACTTCCTTGTCCCCAGAGGGTTCATCTGAAGGAGAAGGTGGCTTTAAATGGTCCTTATCTTGATTGACATGCCCTCTGCCATCATGCCCACCTTTGTAAACACCATGACTGTCTACTCCTTGACTTAAGTCATCCTTGACTCGCCTCTCTGCCTCACTCCCCACTGGCTCCACCTTCAGGGTACAGCCATTGTCTCCCAGCTTCACTATTACCTGTCACCTGGGTGACTGCTGGAGCCTCCGCCCAGGTCTCCCTGCCTCCACCTTCCCCCTTAGAGTCTGTTCTCCTCACAGCAGCCAGTGCGATCTCTGTGAACCCCTCCCCTGCTTAAAGCCTTTTATCGCACGGTCCTAAGTGGCCTCCTGGATCTGTTCCGAGGATACCCTTAATATGCCCCACTGGGGGGCTGGGGCACCGGTCTGATCTCAGTTTTTGCAGTCTGCAGACTTGCTTCTGTTTCCTCCCTCCCAGGCAGAACTACTGCCCTGCAGCTTCTGAAAGTCCCCTTCCCCACTGACCAAGCTGCCATGCTTCTCAGTTTTGTATACGCAGACCCTTTTGTCTAGAATATGTTCCCTCTACCCTTTGAACTCCTGCTTATTCACGTAGACAGAGTCATGGCATCACTGTTTTCCAGACCCTTTCTCAGATCGCCCCCTTGTCTGACCCTCCACAGTCTGTGCCCACCCCGTCAAGCCCTCCCCATCAGTGCTGTGATGCCCTCGAGAGGACTGGATGCACCTTCATCCCCCTGCCTTCTGGAAGGCCAAGTAGCGCAGAATATGTGCTTGGGAAACATTTATTTAGGCAGTAAGGGCAAATAACCCCTCGCAAATTCAGTGCCTTCAGACCTAGAAAGACTGGGTTAGAATCCTCAGCCTGTGGTTTGATTTGGCCGTGTGACCTTAGACAAGTCACCTAACCTCTCTGATTTTGGAGGGCCATGAGCAGTGACAAAATGACACCTATAACGAAGTCCCTCTTCTTTCCCACTTGCTGGACAGTAGATGTCCCCAAAGACACTTGGGACCTTTAAATGGTCCCTCCGCTTTGCTCCGAGCAGAGAAAACCCAAAGAGGGGCCAGGCCCTCTGGCTCCTAGTATCGCGCACAGAGGAGCCCTGCACAGAACCCCAAACAGGAGCAAAAATAGCAACCATGGGGCAACCTGAGATGCAGAAGCCACAGGAAGAAGCCGCAGGCCAAGCGGATGTCAGCTGCTCCGAGGCCCCACTGAGGTTCCTCGGATGTGCCGAGGCATGCAGCCTTCACCCCTGCCCTCGCTGGCTCTTCTGACCACAGCATCAGATAAGGCCACGGAAAAAGTGCTGGCTTCCTCTCTCTGGGGAAGGGTAATCTCAGTGCCATCTGTGGGGTACACTCCATCCCCTGCTGCCTCTCTGGCTTCTCCTCCCTCCCCCCTTGCTCGTTCTGCCCACCTACCCATCTCCACCGGCACGCTCCCACTGTGGGGCCTTCGCATGGGCTGCTTCTCCCCCGTGTACGTGCCACGCACTCCCTCACCTCTTAGTCTTTGCTCAACTGTCACTTTCTTAATGAGGCCTCTTTGACGACCTTGTTCACACTTATATACCCTCCGACTCCAGGACTCTGGTTCATCTCACCTGGTCGCCTTTTTCTTGTTTCTATAGTTCTTAGAACCTTCTACCATACTATGTAAGTGACTTATTGTTTGTTTTCTGTCTCCAATGCAAGAGGGAAGCTCCAGGGATCTTTTTGGTCACTGCTATACCCCAGGGGCCTGAAATGGTACCCAGCACCAAGTGGATGCTCAGTAAATCCTCCTTCAGGACATGGATGCACGAGTGAGGGGCTAAGAGCCAGCCCAGCGGGCAGAAGAGGGCCAGGCTGGATTCGTTTGGATCCTTGTTTCATGGGCACGGACACACATGAGCATGTGCACACACGTCCTCAGCTACTTTTTGAGCCCCTAAGTATTTGGGACGGGGCCAGCCCAGCGCTGATGCTCGTCCAGTGTTTGTGGGAAGGAAGGGGAGGCTGATAGCAGTGCCAGTGCAGAGGAGGCTTGTGCTCTAGGCCAAGGGCCTGGCTGCGTTTCAGGAGTGGTTCAGCGGGCAGGAGAGTAGAGGTCCGATGGGAGGTGAAGAAGTCAGCAGGAACCGATCGAGCAGGACCTGGGGACCAAGGGGAAGAGTCGAAGACAAAGGGAACTTTGAAGGAGTATGAGCAGGGGAGTGACTCATGGATGATTTAGGACGGGCTTCTCCTGGTGTGTGATTAGGGGCAAAAACCCTTCCACCTTCTAGGAGTCAGCCCTGTGCCAGAAACCCCTTGGCTGTGCTTTTCACAAGGTGTCTCGTGAACCCGTTATATAGATGAGAGAACTAAGACTCACAGAATGGAGTCGCACAGAATCCATCCTCCATATGGCAGCCTGGGTCATATTTTAAAGGATAAATCAGAACGTAGTACTCCTCTGCAAAAATTCTCCAAAGGCTTCCTGTTTGGGATGAAATCGAAGTCCCTACCATAGCCCCAGGACCCCACCCGATCTGGCCCCTGCTGCCAGCTCTGGACTCCTCCTCGTCCCACCCCTCTACTTCCTATGTTCTAGCCACAGTATTCCTGCCCCAGGTGAGAGCTTCCTGCCCCCTGACCCCAGGGACTGGCAGATTCCTCTGCCCACAGTGCTCCCACCCCTACTTATTATGTGGCAGGCTCCTTCTGCTCCTTCAGGGGTCCCCCAGTTTAATGGTCATCTCTAGAGAGAGACCTCGTCAAGGAAGTTTCTCTCCGTCTTCTACCTCTGTACTCTCTTGGCCTGCTTCACGGCATTTATCAGAATTGTAGCCACTTTTGTATGCTTGCTTGTTTGTCGCCTGCCTCCCCCGGGGGACTTTGAGGCCTGCGAGGGCTGAGACCATGTCTGCAGAGGATGCTGGGAGCTCTGGGCCTTGAGGGTGGCCACATGCTCCTGGACCTGTCTGAGGAGACAAGCACCTGAGGAGGAGCTGCCCGATTCCATTACACCTGGTCTTGGCCCAATCCCAGGGACGCCCATATTCCCCATAATGTGAAACGCTCTGCCTGGCGTTTCAGCAGCCTGGAGGATCCACACATGCATGTGGAAAGACATTAGATCTGGGTTCGAATCCCCGCTCAGCCACCTAATAGCTGTGAGACCT
Organism: Pteropus alecto; assembly: GCF_000325575.1. Lineage (NCBI taxonomy): Eukaryota > Metazoa > Chordata > Mammalia > Chiroptera > Pteropodidae > Pteropus > Pteropus alecto. The sequence continues at coordinate 27,965,452 of NW_006442491.1, forward strand.
TGGGCAGTTTCTTTTACTTTCTGAGCCTCAGTTTCCTCATCTGTAAAATGGACGTCTAGAGGGATGGTCTTCTAACAAGGGCCTAGCCCATGTGTTCCAGTACTCGATTCAGCTCTAAACTCCCTTAGCTGAAATCCAGACAAATTCTGAATTCTGAAACCCCATGTGTTCTGGCTAAGGGGGTTGTGGACCTGTGTGTGTACTGCTGCTGCGGACCCTTGAGGGGCATGAAAGTGAGCCAGAAATCTCATTTCCTCTCACTTTTGTGGCATCCAGCGTCTTCTTTGTCACCTGGGGTTAAGTTGGGGTTTGCTCAGGGGCAGAGGTTAAAGCTTGGGCAGAGTGAGCCCAGGTATGCAAGCATTTCTGGTTTGATTTAAAAGGCAAAATTTTTTTCTTATGAATCATCAGAAAAAGAAGTCAGAAGGAAGTGTGTGACCAAGAAGAGGAAATTAGGGTTTGCGAACTAACTACGTGAGTCACCCCCTTTCCGACTCCTGGGGATCCCTTGCTCTTGGCAGCTTTCATTCATTTCTGAGACTCTCAGTTCTGTATTTTGGAAAACACACTGGGGACTGTCGTGGTTTTATTCTAGTTCCAACCTTTCTTCCCTTTCTACCATCAATACAAATTTCTCTTTTTGAATCACTGCCATACTGTTTTAATTCTTATTGCTTTATCGACTGTTTCTTCTCTTCTGTGCTGCTCTGTGATCATCACAGCAGCTTCTGCCTGGCTTCCTAGATAGGCTCAAACCTTACCATCCCCAACCCATTCTCCATCCAGAAGTTTCTAAAATGCAGCTCACATTCTGGGCTTCAGCCTCAACTTCCCAGTGTAGCCCTGAGCCCCATCGGGATAAAGTGCTATTTGCTGTTGCATCTAAGACCTCACTGCCTCCCGCCTCCATGAATGGACCCGCCTCTCCAGCTCTTGGCCTTGGCAAATGCTGTTCCACTGCTCTCTCCCTTTTATCTGGTGCCTTCTGCCCTCACCTGGCTAATTCCACTCAGCCTGCAGGGAGATCTGCTTAGAAGCTACGTCCTCTGAAAAGCCTCTAGGCTCCCATATACTCTGGTTCCCAGAATATCTACCACCCATATTTTAATTCCTAGTTACGTTCCCCTCACTACACCATAGCTTCAGGAGGACAAAGACTGTGTCTCATCCATCACCGGTACCCTCTCCAGCACACAGAACAGAAGGCGGTTTTAAGCAAGACTGGATGGATTTGAGATAAATGTGTGGTGAGGGGCTGACTCCTGAGGCAGCAGGCAGGGGTCTCGGGTCCTTGTGTACCCTGCTTCTTCTGGCTGACTCTCTGCCGGAGGGTGGGTACCATGTTGCTTTCCAGTAGGCTGGAAACTGTTTCCAGGACAGCAGTGGTGGGGAATAGCCCAGCTTCACTATAGTGCCTGTGTTTCTTGTACATTTCTCTCTTTGTCACGGAATCAAGTATACATTTTTTTTTTTTATGTATTTGTTTCTTGGTGGATAGCCACCTGTGTGACTTTCCTGTTTTTGTCCCACGTCTTTTTGTCTTTCGGCATCTCGCTGTCTCTTTAATTTGACTGAGCCGTTTCTACATCGAGTATATTAACTGTCTCATAGTTGGTGCTGATATTTTCTTAGTCTGATGTCCTTTTCATTTTAGTTTCATTATGCTTCCTTCTACAGAAGATATTAATGCATATATATTTGAATCTGTCAATCTCCCTTCCTGCGTGATTGCTTCAAGGGCTGAGGAAGTTATCCTGCTGCAAATCTGATAAACATTCTGTTCTGTTTTCTGATATTTCCCTATAACATGACTTTTTATACTTAACTCTTTAATCCGTTTTAAGTACATTTTGGTGGGTGGCTTGCAGTGGGTATCTAGTTCAGTGTTCCTCAAAAAGAACAGGATAACCCTGTTATCCCCATTCCATTTATTAAATAATTGGCCTTTGTCTGTTTCCAAAAGGAGAGACAAAATAGAGTAGTTGTATGAACGTGAGCTTGAGGAGGTTAAGATTCTGGCTTTGCCACTTTCTAACTATGTGATCCTCGAGCATGTTCCTTAAATTGAGCTTTTCTCTTCTGTTAAACAGGATCACAGTATCTTCTTCACAGGCTTGTTGTAAAGATTGAGTGTAAATATCACACGTCAAGCACGTCACATGGTGTCCGGCATATTGTATGTCTCCTCCTTAACGTAATATGTTTCCATACATAGTTGAATCTAATTCTGCACTGTCTCGTCTGTTTCAATGATTTAAAGTTCTCCTTTGACATCACAACCACATTGCTTTAATCATTCAATTGTTGCTTCACAGAATGTTTCACTCTGGCCAAACCAGGTTCCCCTCCATGACCCTTCTTTTAGAACTATTGCTTCAAACTCCCACGGTTTATTATTATTATTATTATTATTGAAAGTTTATTCCTCATGTCCACTCTGCACTATAACCCACCTAGACCCTGCCCCCCACATACACCACAGTTTTCTTACTCTCCCAGCTGCCTACTGCTTGCTCACTCTGATGGTCCTTGCACCTGATAGGTGTGCATCAACTGCTCTCACCTGGCCTACCTCCACCTAGTGCCTTGGTGGCAATGCCTAGACTTGCTGTGGACCCCAAACTTCTCTGGGGATCACTTCTGTGTTCTTGGTCCCGTGAGAGCCTGGCACAAGGCCAAGTCCATAGTAAGTGATTAGATCAGGGCCTGGCAAAGGTAGGGATGCTGTCTGCGTCCTTGGTTTTTACAGTGACAGGGCTAACTCTGGCTTCTTCTGGAGGCATAGGCTCAGGGAACCGGGTAACTTGGTGGTTGTCACCCTCAGCATGCTGTTGCCAGTAACTGTGGGCCATCTACCAGCCTGAGCCTCAGTTTCCCCAGTGGGATCATGGGAATGTCTCTGAGGACCTGAGGCCCGTGATTTGATTTACCCTGGGTTGCTCGATAGTAAAGATGAATTAGAAGAACTCATTGGCACGTGCTGTGCCTTGGAGCGTGGTTTGCTCGCTCTGTGTTTTCTGGGGAGAAAAGATCATTAGGATAAAGCACCCCACAGTCCCTGTCCCCTCTGCCCTCCTGGCTTCTGTGCTTCAGGGTTACCAGGGAGAGTCCAGACCTGGAGCAGTGGAATTCGATAGTCAAGAACAGAGGGTGGCCCTCCGCCTGGAAAGGCAGCTGGGGTGGAATTGGGACCCAGCCTTTCTAGAGCACCTCGGTGTGCCTGCACACGACCAGACGGCACCACGAGCCCACTAGTTCCATTCCCATCTTATAGGAGATGACTGTGAGCATCAGGGCCGTGAGACCCCTGCCACAGTCACACAGCGGCTAAGAGTGGAGCCCGGCCGTGAACCCGGGTCTGCGGGCTGCCAGAGCTGGCCTGCTCCAGTGTTCTCTCAGCTCCCAAGTCCAAAGGCCGATTTTCATACAGCATTTAAAAACACATAGCTGCAGTGTTTACAAATACCGTTTCCTGTGTTATCTGGTATTGACAGAAGGAAGCGAACATGGCACTTTGTCTGTGTTAGGTTTTTGGGGTTAGATGCAAAAGTGCCAAGTTCAGCTGCCCTAGAAAACCTTTCTAGGTCAAATTACACTTTCAAAAGATTTTTTTTTCTTTTCTTCTTTTTTTAACTGCCCTACGATTGAACACTGTCGTTGACATATTTCCCTTCCAACAATACAAGCCCTTTGTGGCATGATTGTGGCTTGTTTTGTAGAGCCGGGGAGAAAATATCTTCCAGCTCATCTGCTGCTTATTGTCCCAGCCACACTCTGCCCCCTCCCTTCCCAATGCCACAGTCCCACCCTATGTATACTCATGTGGCTGTTAGTTAATTGTCTTTGGCGAGGATCTGTTTTGGGACTTGTTCCCAATTGCTCGGTTGATAGATAATTGTCAAACACAAATATTGGCAGCGCCGGGCAACCCAAGGCTCTGGACTGCTGACCGCTGACCGCTGACCGCTGACCGCAGCCCAGCCTCTGGGGTTGAGGCTGGGAGTGGACAGCTCTGTGCCTTTGCGAAGCAGCAGGGCAGAGCCGGAGGAGTGGCATAGCTTTGTCATTACAGCCTGGACTCTGGAGTTCTGCTTCCTGGGTTTGAATCCTGACTCTACTACTAGCTGTGTGGCCTTGGGCAAGCCACTTAACCTCACTTGTCCTCGGTTTTCTCATCTGTAAAACGGGAGCCATAGGAGTGTAATTTACCTCATAGAGTTGTTGTGAGGATTACGTGAGTTAAAATTCGTAAATCAATTACGAGTGCCTGGTTTATGGTAAGCGCTATGTAAATATCACCCAAATTTGAATCAATGATCATAGCGTTAGTGGACACTGTCATAAGTCATACAGATCTTTTCCTGACTGAGACACTCATTCTGCCAGCTGTTGAGAATATTGGCTGCTACCACCTCACAGCTGTGTCTCTTTCCAGGTTTTGCCTTTGGTGGAAGTGGGGGTCCTTGGCCAGCGTTATTCATCATCCTCCACAGAGGCAGCCGGCATCCACTGACTGCCCGCTTGGGAATGCAGCGGCTCAGCTCGCTGCTTCAATTTGGGACATCTTTGCAGAGCCATCCCAGCTCCAGACTTGGGACAGGCTGAGGCCTCTGATGTGACTGCATCACAGTCCAATTTTGTCCCTCTGCCCAGTCCTGCTCCCTCACTGTCCTGTAGGGCTCCCCACTGAACTTCCCACCTCACAACTCAGAGTCTTTTTCCTGGGACCCTGACCTAAAACCACAAGTAACCATCAGGTACTGAATGGATCTTGATATCCATTTAAAAACACATGTGTATTTCACTTGCTTGTATTTCCAGAAGCTCTTTGAGGAGAGGCCTTGGGGGTTCTGTGTCACCCCTGTCCTCCCATCTCTGGGCGTGTGCCATTTGTGCTTGATAAACATGGCTTGGCGAGCTCCCTCAGCTCTGGAGGGTCCTGGCTGGATGTTTGAAGGCAGGTTGTGTCTTTGGGACACTGTTCAGGCGGGAAGAGGAAGGTCTAGCTCCCAGACAAACCACGAAACTTAAAACAGACAGAACCGCCGAGGGGCCCAGAGAGCCTTGCTCATTCAACTTGTCCTTGTACAAATGAAGAAACTGAGGCCAGACAGAGGATGACCTTGTTCAGGCCACACAGCGAGAACGTACTTCTCTCAATCCTGGGAGGAGATGATCCTTAAGGGAAATAGTAGGGCAGGCTGGTCTTAGAAATGGACACGTGGCAGCCGGTTATGGTATTATGGTTCAATAAATGCTTTTGTAGATGCTCCCCAGCTGGGGGCAGCCAGTCTGGTCTGGGAGTGAGTGTCAGCAATGGTTTCCTAAAGGGAGACAATGTGATAGTGAATGGGAATTAACTGCCAGGAAAAGAAAGAGAAGGAAGGTTCAGGTGGAAAATACAAAGTTATAGGAGCCTAGACGTGTGGGAGCATGTGGTTCATGCAGGGAGCTTGAGACATCTCAGGCAGAGTAGGGGAGGAGCGTGAAAGGGATGAGAGGCCAGCCTGGATGGTCAGGTTAGCAGGGGGCAGGTTCTCAAGTGCTCTGAATGCTACAGTAAAGAATTTGACTTTTCTCTAGTGGAGAAGATGAGGCTTGAAGGAGAATGACCTGGGCAGAAGCAGACAGGGGCCTTTTCTGCTGTGATCCGCATTGGCCCTGCATCACTTGATTAAGTCTGTGCTCAGTAAATAGTTGTGGAATAAATGAGTGAACGAATGAGGGAGTGGAAGATTGTGCTGGAGAAAGATGGCCCAGCTGCAGTCTGTGGGGTGGGAGGAGGGACAAGCCCTAAGGCTTTGAAGAAGTCAGCTCCTACGGATGGTGAGTTTATCCTTCAGAGCTGGGAGTGTGGGTCCCTATCCTCTCTCCTCCCCATCCCAGAGAGGCCCATCGGCCAGCTTAGATAAGACTCTGGGCACACTGGGGGAATAGGTGGGACCAGCTGAGAACTCACACATTGACATCTCCTGCAGCAGAAGCTGGATGGAAAGCCATCAAAGTCATGAGCCAGCACTGATGGGGTCCTGGCCCTGCCCTTGGATGGCCTCATCTGACCACACCCTGACCCACTTCCCAGGCCTCGGCTCCCTGCAGCCATAGGCAGTGTCTAAAGCCTCCTTGGAATCATTCCCCCTCAGAGCGGCCAAATGAAAATGTTTGTTGAAAACAACATGTGCATAATTAAAGCTTAATGAGCGCTTGTCTGTTTGGAATGTGCAATTAGATTTATAATCGGGGATGGGAGCGAGCTCCAAATGGCTTTAAATGGAACTGAGAGAAAGGATAATTTTTGCCATAAATCTGTGGTAATGCGGATGGCGTGTAAGCTACCACCAGTGGAAGAAACACAGGCCTGCCAGGCGGCTATGCTATGCCCACTGGGATACCCTGCCCATCGGGCCCTCTTGTCAGCTGCAGCTGGATCACGCCCTGTGGTGGGAGTCACCAGTGGTCTTTGAGGTATATCTGCTCTGGGTTGGAGCTGGAGTTTCTATCTGCAGTCTACGGGCTCTGTGATCAGAGCCAACTGTGGGGGGATGAGGGGTTGGTGCCAAGTCTAACTGCCCTGGTCTCCAGGGCCACTTGGCCAGGCAAGGAGGCCTGCACCATCACCGCGTCACCCCTGGGCTGGGATGTGGCTCAGTATTCTGCTTTCTGCTCTCCACCACCTAGGACTCAATGAACATTTCTTGAATGAGTGAATGCTTCTGTGCCATCTTCTTGCCTTAAACAAGTCACTCTCCCTCTGTGGGCCCCAGTTTCCTCATATCTACCAGGAGAATTGGATTCGACTATTGCTGATGTGGACTCTCCCATTTCTGAGGTTCTGGGTCTGGAGCAGAGGGTCTGGCATCTCGATCAGCACTGTCCAGTAGAATGTTACGCAAATTACGTATGTAATTTAAAATTCTCTAGTAGCCACATTAAAAAAAAGTAAAAAGAAACATAAAATTAATTTTAATAATATATTTTAGTTAACTCTATATATCCAAAATCTTATATAATCAATGGAAATATACTGCTGAGGCATTTTACATTCTTTTTTGGTTTTTGTTGTAATAAGGCTTTGAGACCAATATGTATTTTACACTTAAACACTTCTCAGTTTGGACTAGCTACATGCTAAATGCTCAATAGCCACGTGTGTCTGGCGGCCACCACACTGGACAGTGCAGATTCTACAGAGAGCATGGTTGGAGCCAGGTGGGAGATGGGAGGGCTCTGCTTCCTCATCTGTAAACCAGAGGCAGTGATCCCCACCTTCCGGAGGAGCTAGGTCACCTGCCTGGTAGCGCTCCACCACCAAGCTGTAGTGATCACTGGCTTTTCGCACTGCCTCTCCATGTTTTTTATTGACTAAAACAAGTGGCAGTGTCCAAGCCAACTCTTCTCAGCAGTGGAGAAGAGGGTCCTGCAGTGGCCACAGCCCGCTCCCAGCCCCGCTGTCAGGCTGTGCCCAAGGTGTTGGCCCCCTTACTGGTAGATAAGACCCCAGGCCCAGAGTCGCGGGATCACCAGCTTGCAAATTGTGTAGTTGGGAAGCCAGCGTGGGCTTTTGTGGGGCCAGCTTGGGCATGTTCTGGCTGTGTAGCCTTGGGCAGATCCCCTAACCTCTCTGGGCCTCAGTCATCACACTGGATTATATTTCTCAGAGGGCAGAGTAAGAATGCATGTTATGTCTGGCAAAACAGGAGCTAAGGAGGAAACCATTCTTTGGGAAGAAATTGATATTTGATATTTCAGGAAGAAAGCACAAGTCATCATCGTGGAAAGAAATCAGGCCTCAGTTGGACTCTCTTACAAAGATTTTAATTTATGAATTTTATTTCAAATTATATTTGGTGGCTAGAGGCATCAGGGGTCTTTCTCATGCTCAGGACCTCAAAGGTTTGCACGAAGCCCCAGTTTCTTCATCTACAGAAGAGAAGCAGTTATGGCATCTTTGTAGGGTTGTCGTGAAGATTAAATAATAATATAAGTAATAGCTAACGATTGTTAAGTGCTTTCCCTGTACCAGGCAATGATCTAAACACATTCTTTGTGTTAAGGTATTTAATCCAAATGATAGTCATACCCATTTTCCAGATGAGGAAACTGAGACAGTAACTTTATTAAAAGGGCACTCAGCTTGAAAAGCAAGCCCAAGATTTGAACCCAGGAAGCCTGGCGTCAGAGCCCATGTCTGCAACGACTGTGCTATATCTATCATCCTTCTCTGGGTGATGGTGGGCCTGGAGTTAAACATACAGGACCTGGTCGGAGTTTGAGCCTGGGGCTCTACCCCTGTTCCATTTCATCTGTGCAATGCCTCTCTGCCCCCTCCCCCAACGTCTCCTGGTCCTGACGTGCATCTCTCTGTGAGACTTCCACCTAAAACCACATTCTCGGCAGGGCCCAGGGTGCAGCTGCCACATTTGCTGCCTCTGTCTTTTTCTTTCTTTTTCTTTTTTTTTTTAGATGCCTCTATCTTTCGAGCTGTGTTTTATCTGTACAGAATGAGTGCTCTCATGGCCTGATGTGGGGAGCAGTGTATGCGGCTTTGATTGCTTCCTCTTCAGATCTCTGTGAGGCTCATCTCTTGGTGTCTGTGACTGGCTGGACTAAGGGCTGTGCATCCTTGGTCTTTGATCTGTGTCTCTGTGCAGAGGGGAGGGGCAGCAGCTTCTACAGAACAACTGTTGCTTTGGTACCTGGAGTCAAGGCCAAGTTTAGAACTGACTGGGTGGCTTTGGGCAAGCTCCCCAACCACCCCGAGTCTCTCCTTGCTCATCTCTGCAATGGGGCTGGTCATGTAGCCTTAGAATTTCTGGGAGGGTTCCAAAGAGATGACCAGGCACAGCTCTGAGGTGAGGTTTGGTATACAGTAGTTGCTCACTACCCTGTGCTCACAGCAGCCTTGGATGTCATGTCCCCTGCTCTTTACCTGGCCAACTCCTGGTTGTCATACATTCTGGAGCTTCCAAGTCACCTTTGTCAGAATGCCTCTTTTGAAAGGCCCTCCTCCCTGCTTCTACTCCTCTGTGATAACCTTATCCTGCCATGGTCACATTGGTCTAAGAAGAGGCCATCATTCGATATCTAAAACAGGACGCTGAATTCATTGCTATACTTTGCAAAGCTAGTCTCTCCAAATCAAGCAAGAGCTCGTCTTTGCAGGGTTTGGGGAAGCATGGAGCCCTGGGATAGGGGAACTTCCAGAAGCAGGAGGTTCTGGGACTGGCTGACCCTGGTTGTGGACATGTGGCTATTGGAGTAAGACTATTACTGATTGCTTGATTTTCAGGGGCCGGGTGAATGCAAAGCTGTCACTAAGCAATAGGGACTGGCTACAAACAAGTTTTGTGGTTACTTGTTCCTGTCTTGGGACTATGCCCAAAGACTGGCCCATCTTCTTTACTCAGACTCGGAGAATAGGAGTGTTTTCTTCTCCCAAACTTCTCCAAAGGACTGAGGCCTTCTTGAGGGCAGGGGCTGTCGTCATCATTACGATGTGTCTGGTGTCAATACAATGTTGACACATATAAGCCCTCACCAGATATCCGTCAATGAACAATAACCGTTGCCCCCTCTGTAACGTCATAATTCCTTTGGTCTTCCCTCTTTTCAATGCCTTGTGACAAGCTTTATTTATTATAAATCTCCAACGGGTGGGAGCGTGTTACTTAGTACATTGTAGGCACTTCAGTGATACAAGAAGGACATCGACTGATTTCATATTGGTTCTGATCTTAGACCCAGGACCAACAGTGAGAATGAATGAGGAGAAGACATGGGAGGGAGGGGGTGAAAGGGAGGTCAAGGTGAAAGGGTTGAACAGGAGGGACATGCTTCACCCATCAGACTAAAGGAAAGGTCAGGATGGGTGTGATTGTGATGTAAGTGATGTGGGGAAGGTGGAAGACTTGGAGGGGATATCGATGGCTTCAGTGACATAGGAGACATGGTTCCCTGCTGGACTGAGGGGGATGGCAGCTGCCGAGGGGACAAGAGTTTAGCACATAATAGCAAGAGTAGATAGCATTTATTAAGCACCTGTCAAAAATCATTTCCATTATTAAGCATTATGTTACATATATTTAACTTATGAGTCAAAAATTAATAACTGCCATCAATACCACTTTACAGGTGAGGAAACTAAGGCAAAGAGAGATTAAAGCCAAGGTCGCACACAGCTATTAAGTGGTGGAACAAATATTTCAATTCAGGAATAAATGCTGAAATGTCGCCCAGTATATCACACTATGCATGGAAGTTGAATTAAGTCCAAAGCTGACTTGGGATGGAGGCTTTACGGTTGGGCCCAAGAATATGTGTTTATAGAAGCTAGCAAGACTGTTAAGGCTGGAGCGCACGGCCAGAAAAAAGACCTGGGAAGAGTTAGATTTCAGTGGTTAAAGGAAGGGAGAATGGTAACTCCACACTGATAATGGGACAGTGTGTGCAAAAGCAGTTGGCACTGGAAAATCCTGGAACATTTGGGACACTGTGGGAGCTGAGGCTCAGGTCTGGTTGTCATGGAGCCTCCTGGATGCCAGGGTTCATCTGAGCAGTGGAGGCATTGCCAAAAGACCGCTAGTGACAGCCAGGGTGGAGATGGATTGAGGGGGAGGGGAAGCTGAGCAAAAAGCTTCTGCGGGTGATTGGCTCGGGGGGATGTAGGAGGGAAGGGGACGAGTTGCCCTGGAGGTCCTGACTATGGCACTTTGTGCAAGGTGACACCTTCTCTCATGACGATAGAACCCTGGAGAATGAGCAGGTCCATAGAGGTGACACGAGTTCAGCGTTGGGTGTGTTGTATTTGAGGTGCTCATGGACCAAATGGGGGAGATGTCCAGGGGGAAATTGTACATTGGAATCTGGAGGTGACTCAGCTAAAGATGAGCATTTGAAAGTCAGTGACATGTTGCAACCCTGAGAAGTTATGACATTGTCCAGGGAAACCGTAAATAGAGTGAGAAGGAAATACCAGACCCACTTATCCACCTACCTATCCATTGCATCCACCCATTCAATACTTTCCATTTACTCAGGCAGCTCATCCACCCAGACATCTATCCATGGACTCCACACACCCATCCTAACCATCTTTGTTTATCTTACCCACTATCCCAATCATCCTCCCATCCACCTATCTCTTCATACTTACCTAGCCATCCCATCTCATCCATCCATCCATTACTCCCTCCCATCCCAACCATCCAATCCACACATCCCACCCACCCTTCTGCCCACACATTTATCCATTCCACCCACCCATCCCACTTTCTGATCCAGCCGTGGTGTCACCTGTTTATCCACCTACTGGCCCATTCATTCCCCAGACCATTCATCTTACCCTCCCACCCGACTCCCCATCCCTCCATCCCAACCCGTATACCTACCCACCATACATCACTCATCTTACCATTCCAACTATTCTCTGCTCTATTCATTATGTTAAGCACCAGCAACATGTGACTTTTGGCTGATTATTTGCTAAGTTTCCTTAAAGATTTCTCAGACATTACCAAAAAATGTAAATCATCTCATTCATAATTTTTCTACTGATTACATGTTGAAATCATAATACTGTGAATATATTGGATTAAATTTAAAAAGTCATTAAAAATTAATTATACCTGTTTATATTTATTTTTTTAATGGTGGCTACTATAAAATTTTAAATTACGTAAGTGGCTTGCATTATATTTCTATTTGACAGTGCTGATTTATACCATCCATCATCCATCCATCCATCCAACCCATCCCATCCTTTATTCCCTCCTTCCATCTATTCATCCTCCCACTTATCACATTTGTCCATTCCACAGTTATTTAATTTACACTTTTTTTGAATCAGTGACTCCGTGGGTCATAAGAATGAGGAAACTGAGGCTTCAAGCAGTTCAGGAGCTTTCCTGAGGTGGCACAGATGGAGCCAGCATTATCTGCCTCACTTAAGATCAGGGCTTCTCATCTTTCACCTTGGCTGCCTATTTGCTAAGTTCCCTTAAATATTGAAAAAATAAAGGGTCTAGCTTGGGGAGGAGGCTGTTGGAATAGCGGCCCAGGAGCCCCTCTCGCCAAGGGGACCACACTGTGTGAGGAGAGACAGCCCTTTTAGAAGCCTCTGTGAACTGAGTCCCCGGTGGCCGTCATGAAAGGGTTATCCCCACACATTCGGTATTTGCAAAAATGTGGGTTCTTTCAGATTCCAAAACTCATTTCCATGACAAAACTCTTGGGAAGAGAAGATGAAGGCCTGGCTTTTGCAGAACAATCTTCCAGCTGTAATGAGGACTGAAGATGGTGATGGGAAAAGGAATTATAATTAGAATATGAAATGGGGAAAATTAATCTATTCCAGTCGGTGGTAAGAGGACGTTCTGGCGTTTCATGGAAATTCTTAGGCCGTTGTTTCCCCCTGCATTTTTTTTTTCCTTCATATTTTAAAGCATATGAAAGGTTGTGTGGTGTGGAAAGAGGATTTTTGACCGAGGGACTGATAAATGGTGAACTATGCGCAGAATTTAAGTTCATGTGCATCTTCGCTTTGTATGTCTGTGCATGCTCACGCCACATATGTTTGTGTGTGCATTTACATGCGTTACGTTTATACGGTTGCAGGTAGTGTATTTATACACATCGGACCTCCCCTCCTTTCTGTGTGTGCGTGCTGTGGGTATTGTGTACTCAGCCCTGTAAAGAGTCTGTGATATGTGCACACTCATCCTTGTGCTGTGGACCCATCTGTTCCTGTTGGTCTGTGGTACCCATGGATGTGGTACATGTGTGACTAGGTGCTGCCTTGAGCACTGTGTTGTGTGTGATCATCGGCCCCCATTGGTTTGTGGTGCTTAAGTTGTCACCATGCTTGGGCACACTGCATATGCCGTATACTTTTGGGGTCACATACACACTCAGCATTTGCTATGCAGTGGGTATAGATGTGGGTGTTTTGATCTTGTTTGTGCACATTGAGGAGGAGGTGGTCCTGCTGTGCCTGAGCACAGAAGCTGGCTTAGTGACATCTCCCGTTGGGTATGTTCTTTCCTCTAGAAAGGGTCCCCCAAGTGGAGGGCGGAGGGGAAAGCTCCAGGCCTTAGTACCACAGACTGGAGGCCAAGCCAGGGGAAGTCTGGGAGCCCTCAGGTCCCCTCCCTCCCTGCTTTCCCCCTCCAAGATCTCTGACATAGTGGAATCCTGGGCAGAGGTGGACAGGAAACAGGTCGCACCACCACTTCAGGGCCCCTTGTTCATGGCTGCTCAGGAGCCAGGTCCTCAGCCCAGTGTGCTCCCAGGGCCCAGGCCAGGCCCCCAGGGATAGCCAAATGGAGGCAGACCCAGGCCCTGCCTCAAGAGCTGCCACCAACGTCTTAGGGCCTCCTTGAAAGCAGGAAGCAAGCTTTACCCCAGCTTGTGGCAGCTCTTTCTTGGTTGACTAAACAAATCAATGAATTTCAAGCTCACTCGAGGCAGGCTCTGGTGACTTCAGGAGGACCCACTGCCCAACCCCATTCCCACCCCCAGCACACAGACATCAAGATCCAGGGTCTCCTTTCCTCGCATCCCCAGTGCCATTGTCCACTGCTCACTGTGGATGAGTCCTCCTGCCCCGAACCACTAACACATCCTCGTCGAACATCTGTTTGTGCCGGGCTAAGTATCGATTGTACAGGGCGTGGTGCAGCAAAGCCCCATCCCTGCCATCGAGGTGCGTAAAGCCGGGTGGGAGGGACCAAGCCCGAGAGGCAAACAGACCATTCTGTAACTACCTGTCCAGCTTCTCCCTAGCTGCACCACCTCAGGCATGTCTGCCGGTCCTCTCAAACGGTTTCTTTGGTTTTAAACAGGGGTTTTGTGAGGGTTAAATGAGATCTTTTGTGGAAAGCATTTTGCTCGGTGCCAGGTGTATTCACTCATTCACCAGATATCCGTTGAGTGCCTGCTCTGTGCATTGGGGGAGACAGCAGACAAGGCTCCTCCTTTTGAGGTGGCTCCGTTCTAGTCAGTGTTTAATAAATGGGCTGTGGCACAGTCCTTTTGGGGACATCTTGTCCTCTCCTCCTTTGATATATATTCTTATATTTTTAGCCTATACTATATTGTTTGATGACTGTCGCTTTATCAAACGTTACAAATACCTGGTTAAACTTAGCCCCCTCTATTTCCTATCTTTTTTTTCTTTAGAACATACTTATAAATTATGTGTGTTTTTTTTTTTAAAGTTTTCTTTTTATCCAAATAATACATGGCCATGGTGACACATCGAATAGTACCCAGGAGCTATTCTTGAAAGTTCCTTGCCCTGCCCAACTCATAATCCTATTCCTGATACCAGCCTGTGCCAGGCACTGAGAGATTTGGAAATGACCAGGGCACTGTCCAGCCTCCATGTTGCCCCACACAGGGTAGAAGACAGATGTGGAGACAATCTATTTGTTAAGAGGGACAGCCAGAGGATGGGACAGCATGGCAGGCTTCTTGGAGGAGGTGATCTTTGAACAGGGCCTTGAAGCATGAGCTCAGGGTGCAATGTGGTGGTTGGAGCCCTACATTGGGGTTCAGTACCCAGATCCTATGCCTGGCCTTTACTTTTGCTAATTCAGCAGTCACTGAAGGATTCTACCCTTCCCTGGTCTGATCAGGCAGTTGGATAAAACCACCAATTCCACTGCTTCGATGGGAAGACTGGCTTGGTAAAAGACAGGGACTGGTGCAGTGGTGGTTCCATCCATCCATCCATCCATCCATCCACCCACAAGCATTTACTGAGTATCTTGTCTATGCCAGGCACTATTCTAGGTGTTTAGGAGTCTCCATTTTAGCAGAGGAAATCCAAATGTAGGCAAAGAACTTGGTAAATTATATAGATGCTAGAAGGTAAAGAGCCTATGGAACAAAGAACAAGGTAGAGCGGAGAGTGGGGAGTGGTGGTGGCAGGGGTGAGCTCTCATAGTCCACAGAGGTGGGAGGCTGGCCTCTGAGCCAGTTGATGAGGAAAGCCTCTCTGAGTGAAGCCTCTCTGAGAGATGAACTGACATCTTGTGCCTGATCGTGGGAGTGTGGCTTTTTACAGCCTCCATGAGAGCCGCTCGGCAATGTCTATCAAAGTTGCAAATGCACACACAACTGGACTCAGCGATCATACAAACTAATCCTACAGTAAATTCACACCCCTGCGAAATGATGGATGTACAAATCTATTCATGGGAGCAATGCTGGACTAGTAAAAGACTAGGAACAAGTCAATTGCTCATGTGCTCGACTAGTTAAATATATATGTTTCATTCATCCTGTGGAATACGAGGTACCGGAAGACAGAATTATGTTCTGATATAAAAGACTTTCGCAGATGTGGTGCTAGGAGGAAAATAAGATGCAAAATGGTATGTATAGAATGCTGTCATTTATGTGAAAGAAATGACTATAAAATGTATATATTCAGACCATCTCTGAGAGGATGTAAAAGAAGCTGGTAAACTCAGTGGTTGCCTCTGGCTCTGGAGAGGGGTAATGGATGGCTAGGAGGTGGGTGGGAAGAGATTTCTCACTCTGTTGCTTTTTGTACTTTGGGAATTTTGAACCATGTGCATATAACCTAATAAAAAATAAAAATTTTCAATTAAAATAGCCAGCTGCCGTTGGTACTCCACCCAGATCTTTTTACTAGCCAGCACGGCCATCTCCCATCTGCTATGAGCACTGGCTACACGTGGGTCACAGCTGGCACAATTCTCAGGAGCACAATTCTCAGTCCTTGATCAAAAGGGGCCACCATGCTCAGGTTATGCCTCCCCCTGTCTCCCAGTGGCTGACTGATCTGGGCTACAGAAGTCCTGCCCCTCGCTTCATGCTGGGATTTAACTCTGTGGTACGGTTCATACTCAGAGCTCCCCATGGGATCAGGCTCCAACAAGTCCCCAGCCGAGACCACATCCTTGCTTAGCTCCTTCCACTGCCCTGTCCTGCATCCCTCCCACCCTGTAAGGTTATTCCTAAAGAGCACTTCTCAAAAACCACATGCATTTAAATCCTTGTCTCAGGCTCTGCTTCTAGGGAATGCCAGCCAAGACACCTGCCTCAAAGGGAACAGGAAGGGAACTAACTGGAATTGAATGAACTCCTTGTTTCAGTGCAACATCTTGTAGAGAGGGAACCATGTCATTATCCCCATTTAACAGATGAGAAACCTCAGAAGTTCAGATACCAGCTCAAGGTCACCTTCAGGGAAAAGGGCAGCCACACTTCATTACACCTGCTCCCTCTTGCGGGCAGCTCTTCCTGAATTCAGAATTGGCAGCTTCTCAGAACACAGGACTGCAGTTCCTGTGCATGATTTCTACCACAGGATGGTAAGGCCTGTAGGACACATCCGGGCAGGCTGTCATGACTGCAAGGCCTTGGGGGTCTTGGCCTCCCTCCATCATGTGGAATTCCAGCTCTAGCTGAAAAGAGTCCGAGGTTATTTTGGCCGAGAGAGATCTTTGCATACTTCCAGGGGTGGGGAGCTCCGTATCTGACGAGGCAGCCTGGCCCATTTATGGACAGGGTGTAAAGGGCAGAAAGGTTCTCCTCTCTTCCTCCTAAGTGTGATGATGGCGCTGACCCTCAGGGAGCACAGAGCCCCTGCTGCAATGGGAGCCTGGGCATCCTGGGCTCCATCTTTGCTTCTCCTTCCCCCTCAGCGCATTCAGTCCCCCGGCCTCCTCTGGCTCCTTCTCCCAGGGTCTTCTTGAGAACATTTTACTCAGAGCTGCTTCTCTGTCTTTCTGTTCCAGTTTGATGGTGACAGTGCCTACGTGGGGATGAGTGACGGAAACCCAGAGCTTCTATCAACCAGCCAGGTAAGTGCCCCATCCCTTCGGAGTGGGGGTCTCGCCTTGGGCCGGCTGGACCCAGGCTGCTCCTGGAGTGAGGAGGGATGCCGAGTGGGGGTGACATCCTACTACTGTCCTCTCTCAGAATGATCAAGCCTATCAGTTGAGTCCCCGTAAAAGGGACAAACTAATACTACGGTGTTCTCGGTACAGGCCTGGCTACTGTTGGCTTAAAATGGGCATCAATAAAAACTTGATAAAACTCAAAATGTGTTGCCCATGTTCCCCATGAGCTGGGGGGACATTTTCAGCGAAAGTGAGTAGAGATGTCATACGCTCCCTGGGGCGCCAGCCTCCGGCCACCATACAGCACCCTGGGGACGTACATTGGTGTGGAGGCGCACACTCCCGTGCAGTCACACAGGGTCCCCCTGCCCATCTGGAGTTGTCTAATGCTACTGGGGAGGGTGGTGGACTTGGTGCAAAGAGATGACAGCAGAGGCTTCCTGTGCAGTCCTCCCCGGTGGTGGAGGGGTCTGAGTCATCCCGGGCAAGGCTGTCCCCATCCCCACTGGGAGTCCACATGAGTGGGAATCTGATTTTCCACTGAGAGCCTGGTCTCCAAAAAATTAAGGTTTCATTCAGCTGGGAGCATCCTCACTATAGACTCTGATGCCAGAGAGAGTTCTCATTGTAGGCTGGGAGGCCCGGGTGGCCCTGACTGAAGGCTGTGGCAACCTGGAGGGTGGCAGCGGTGCCCGCAGGGTGGCAGCAGCTCAGGGTGCTGGATGGAAAGGCAAGGAGTCCCATAGCTGCCGAGAAACCTGGAAAGCTGGGGGCGGCCTGTCCGTGGAGCTGACCTCCACCCTCTGCCTAGGCAGTCGTGATGGGTGTGACAATCCAAGCTGGGTGGCCGGGCCTACATTTTCTAGCTGGGGAAACAGTAGCCTATCATTTCACAAACATTTGTGTGTCCTACTATATGGGGGCATAATGAGTAAGACACGGTCCTCAGGGAGCACTGCCAGTGAGGGAAGATACGGTAGTCCCAGCTACAGGTGTGGGACTCTACTGCAGGACGCTGCACACCCCTGCCCTGCCCCACTCCACACACACACACGCACAGGGGTGTTCATGGCGGGGCTGCCATTGCATTTCCCTTCTCTAACCTGCTGCAAAGCCGCCTTAATATTGCACTGATGCGTGCCAACCTGCGAGATACTGGTGGGCAGGACTCCAGGTCCTGGAAACGCTCATTTTGGAAGAGACCACTGAAGTCATTTAATTGTCCATAATCAGCCTGGAAATGTGCTTCAGGGGTAAAGACCAGAGCTTACCCATGAACATCTCATCTGAGCCCTTTCACAGTATTTAAATTGAATTTTCTTAACACCCTGAGCCCTGGCTCACAGACCCATCACATGGGGGAGTCGGCTGTGCCTCAAAGCCTGATGGAGAGTGTTGGCACTGCACTTCCGCCAAGAAGGGGGAGTGGGACTCGGTGGCACTCTGTGTCTGCTCTAGGCCTTGGAAGAGGGGGGCACAGTCCTTTAGAGAGGAGGTACCGGGCAACCTGTTGACAGCAACCTCAACTGTTCACCCACCACTTTACAGTTTGCAAAGCCCTTTTCTCACTGGTTATTTCAGCCGATCTTCATAACAATCTTGAGAAGTAGATGTTATCGTCAACCCCACTTTACACATGAAGCAACTGAAGTGGAGGATGTTAATTGACTAGTCAGGGAGCAGTACAGCTGGGATTCGAGCCTGCACAGCTGGGGCTCAAAGCTCTACACATTACCTTGCCGTGTCTGTGGAGAGCTCCATTCCCACCTCAAGGCTGTCACCCACTTGCTGCAGCCTAAATGTCACTTCCTCAGACAGTTCCTGGCAACCGCAAATCCAAATTAGGTCCCTTCCCTGTGATTCTGTCTCATGGCACCATGTCTCTTTAATTCACGGCATTTCTCGGTCATTGTTTGTGGTCATCTGCTTAATGGTGTGATGACTTGGTTAACATCTGATTTCCACTCTAGACTGTGACCTCCGTGAGGGCAGGGTCTGGTCTCTCTTCTTCACTGTTGTGACCCCCATGCAGCACAGAGCCTGGCACCTAGAAGGCACTCAGGAAATGTTTGTGTAATGAGTGAATGAGGCTACTCTCTTCTCTGACTTCAGTTTCCCTAACAGCGGAATGAGGTGGTTGGACTCCCCAAGGGACCTTCCAAGTCTCTTGTGCCATCACTCAGAGAGGCTCCCTCACTTAGAACTTTATAAAGAAGACACCGCGATTCCTTGAGATTGACTAAGTCCACCTGGTAGCATGAGCCGAGCTTGATATGGGCAGATTTAGCAATTACAATCTAGACTTCTTATAGTGTATCAGTTAGCTTTTGCTGCATAACAAGCACTCCAAAACTTGGTATCTTAAAACAACAAATATTTATCTAGTGCATAATTCCATGGGTTAATAGTTGGTTGGGTTTAGCTGGTGGCTATTCTGGTCATGACTAGGATCATTTAAGTGGCAGCAGGAAGCTGCCAGGTCAGCTGTGGACTGATTGGGTTGGGGGACTCACTTGTGCTCTAGATGGTTTCTTGTTCTTCAGCAGGCTAGCCTGAGGTTCACACAGTGAGAGAGGGGTTCCCAGAGCAGCAAGAGCAGGAGCTATAAGGTTTCTTGAGGTCTGGGCTTAGAACTGGCATATGATTATTTCCAGAATATACTATTGGTCAAAGCAAGTCACAGGGCCAGTCTAGATTCAAGGAATGGGGAAATAGAATCGACTCCACCTGTTGATGGGAGAGGCTGCAAAGCATTGTGGTCCTTTAACAAACTAGTACATATGGTAAACATGTGGGATGTTGTTCACGCTGATTTTACTGAAGAATATCTTAGATTCTTCTGGGACCTGCAGCTCCCACTGGCTTAGTGGGGCTCCACAGGCCTCTAGTTCTTAACGGCAAAAGTTCTGAATGTTTTCTTTCAGTCTTTCCCCTGGAATGCTTGCTTGAACTCACATACACACATACACACATGAACACCCTATCATGGCGTGTTGCCTCATCCGCTGCAGGATTTGTATTGTCCCAATTACTGAAGGATTGACATAAACAGATGGACAAAATGAAGGTCTCATAGCCAATAGAAGATTCAAAGGATAAACACTCTAAATGGTATAAAGTGTATTTTATAAATACAGTTAAATACAAGGCTCACCCATTCAACAAATGTTTATTGGGCACCTATTATTTGCAAAGCTGCGGCCGGAAGCCATTTCTGGAAGACATTTGCTTCTAGAACATCCATGTGCATCATGTTGAAAACCTGCTCTTTAATGTAACCTCCTGAAACACCACCTTCTTTATTTAGAAACTGCAGCTAAGACAGTTTCCTACAGGATATAGATCAGCCAACTGTGTCTCCTTTGAAAAACTTTCAAAGCAGCTCTTCTGGGCTTGAAGTTTCTTTTGCAAATGCATCTTCTGTTGATTGCTTTTTGCAAGTCTCTAACAAAATTCCTGCATAACTGCCTTAGCTTTCACATATTATCACTTTTTCACCCTCCCTGGACCTTGTGTTTCTTTTGTACGAGACACCTGGGTGGTCTGAGACAGATGCAGGTCTCAGGCGTGGCTTCAGGCCCATCTGCAGCTGCTGGGGGTGGAGGGCTTGGTAGACATCAGCTCTTCCCTTGTTGGTAGAAGACACGGCCCAAGAGTTACAGGGGTTGATATTTCCTGGTTATGTGACCTGGGAAGCATCTCCCTCTTCCTGGATAAGGGAGCTGTCCTAGGGTCTCAGCAGACCTGGATTCAAATTCCAGCTCTTCCACATCCCAACCGGATGCTCTTATGCAAGTTATTTCAGCTTCCTGTGGAATGGGAAGAGTAAGGCCTGTCCCCAGGGTGTCGTGAGAGGTACATGAGATGTGTATTGTGGATTCTGTTGGTGCCTCCAGGGCACTCATCATCCAGCTGTTGCCTCATGCACTATTACTGCTAACTATTCACAGCTGCCTTTTCTCCAGAGAATTGGCCTCTGCCAAATGGGAACCATGAAGGGGCTGAGGTGGTGGTGGAGGATGGTCTAGAGGGCCAGGCCCCTTGTCTCTAGGCGGGACCAAACTCCGTACCTCCCCGTGGGGCTCCAGCTGACTCCAGCTGAGACCACATCCTCGCTCAGCTCCTTCCCCTGCCCTGTGCTGCTCCCCTCCCTTCCCATCCCCTGAGTCACTTCTCAATAAGTCATTCTCGTGGGACTCTATATCTCAGGCTCTACTTCAAGGGAATCTAACCTAAGATAGTGTGTAAAGTACCAGTGTTCCATAAAACTAGCAATGACTTATTTCTATTGTTTTCATTACCATAAATAATGCTTCGGTTACACAAGATGAATCTCTTGTCACCTCTCGTGCTCATTTACAACTCTGCCTTTGTATATGCTGTTTCCTCTGATAGTAATCCCCTAGCCATTTTCATCCAACAAATGCCTATTTGTTCTTTCAGGGGCATTGCAAATGTCACCTCCTCGGTACAGACTTCCTGGCTGTGGGTGGAGCTCTTCCACTCTCATGGTTCTAAATATTACTTCTTTTTTTTTTTTTTTTTAAGAAAATATTCCATTATATTTATTTATTTGTTTATTCCTTTTAAAATTTATTTATTTATTTTTTTGTGGTGACATTGGTTAATGAAATCCAGTAAGTTTCATCTGTACTAAATATTATTTCTGCTCGAGGTTTCTGACTTTGTCCTAAGAATTATTAAAAGAAGTGTGTGTGTGTGTGTGTGTGTGTGTGTGTGTGTGTGTGAAAGAGAGAGAGAGAGAATGAGAACCGGCATATGACTACTTCTAGCACATTTGATTAGCCAAAGTGAATCACTGGGGTTTGTTATTGAGAGAGATCAAGATTGAATGACATGATCAAATTTGCAGTTTTAAAAGTTCTCAATGGCACAAGTAAATACAGGGAGACCACACGGGAGGGTGTGTCATGGGCCGAGCGAAGGATGATGATCGTGGTAGAGGCGGAGGAGATAGAAGGAAGTAGATGGGTCTGCGATATGTTTTGGAAGTGAAGTCGTTAGGTCTTGACAGTGATAGATGTCGAGGTAGAGAGAAATGGAGGAATAAAGGGATGACTCCCAGGCTTCTAGCATGAGCCCATTTGTCAGCATGGCGGTACTATTTTCTGAGTTGGGGACAGCTTGGGGCTGTGCAGATTCAATGAGGTCAGATTTGGATATGTTACATCTGAGATGTTCATCCAAGTGGAGATGCCCAGGTAGGTAGATGGCTGTAAAAGTCTGGAGCTCCTGGGGAAAGCGAACTTGGAAACCTTTAGCCCCAGCTATTAAAACTTTGAGAGGATGAAACTTTGAGAGAGAGAGAGAGAGAGAGAAACAGAGAGAGACAGAGAGAGAAACAGAGAGACACAGAGACAGAAACAGACAGACAGGCAGACAGACAGAAACAGTGAGAGACAGAGAGAGAAAGAGAGAGAGAGAGACACACACACAAAGAGAGACAGAGACAGAAACAGAGAGACAGAGAGAGAGCAGAGGACCAGTGACTCTTGAATACTGAGCTCTAACATTTGAAAGCAAAGTCGGGGAGGAGAAGACGGCTGGGAAATAGGCTGAGAAGCAGTGGCCAGAGAAGTTGGAGAAATGGAGCCTTAGAAGCCAACGGCAGAGTGTTCCAGGAAGGAGGGAGGGGAGCTAGGGAAAAATGATGTTGGATTCACAGCTCCCTCCCTCAGAGAACCAGTGACTCTTGAATATTGAGCTCTAACATTTGAAAGCAAAGTCGGGGAGGAGAAGACGGCTGGGAAATAGGCTGAGAAGCAGTGGCCAGAGAAGTTGGAGAAATGGAGCCTTAGAAGCCAACGGCAGAGTGTTCCAGGAAGGAGGGAGGGGAGCTAGGGAAAAATGATGTTGGATTCACAGCTCCCTCCCTATCAAAGGGTGAACTTGAAATAAGTCAAAGGTTTCAATGTCCTCAAGGAAACCATGAAGGCACCGGGAAAAAAAAAGCCTTTAAGGTATACTTTGCAACTTCAGAGTGGGAAAGACATTTGTATGACTCACAGTCTTAGAAGAAAAGGCTTAAAAATTCGACCACAAGTTAAAATGAAAAACAACTTTCAGGTGGCCAAAACAACGTAAGTAAAGTCAAAAGACAAATGAGAAATTGGGCAAGAATATTTTCAACTCACAATATAGTCAAAGGACTAATTTTCCTAATATATAAAGAGTCCCTAGCAATCAATTAACCAGGTAGAAAAAACGGGCAGGAGATACAACCCAGGAGTTTACAGAAAAAGAAATACAAATGGATCTTAAATATATGAAAAGATGCTGAAAATAGTTCATAAGAGAAACAGATTAAAACTACCATGTTTCACTTCTTAGACTGGCAGTAACCCAAAGGTCTGATAGCACACTCTTGGAGCCTCTGTGTGGAGAGAGGCATTTTACATCACTGAAGTAAATTGGTGTGATCCCTTTGGGGGGCAAGTTGGTGACACTCGTCAAAATTACAAATGCATTAACCTTTAACCCATCAATTCCCCTTTTGGAAATATATCCCACAGACGTATTTGCACACATGAGAAATGACATATTCAAGATTATTCATTTTGGTATTGTTAACAGTGACAAAAGATTGGAAACAGCCCAGTGTGCAATCATATGGGACTAATTAAAGAAATTATGTACATCTATCAAGTGAAATACTGTGTGGCTGTAAAGAATAAGGAACAAGCGATATAGAAGTTCCTTAGATACGTTATTTACTTGAAAAAAAGATAGAGAACAGTAAATGCAGTATGTTACCATTTATGCAAAAAAGGGCAAGAATGTATGTTTCTATGGGCTTATATTTCATTAAAGTGAGTCTGGAAGGGTATACGGAAACTAATAACAGTAGCTTTGTACATTGTGTGTGTGTGTGATTGTGTGTACATGTTTGTGTGTGTGTGATGGAAACTGGGAAGGTGGACAGGGATAGAAAAGAGACTTTTCACTGTACCTTTTTGTATGTCAGGGATTTTAAACCATGGGGGTTTCTTATAATTTCAAAAAGTTAAGTAAAATTTAAACAAGAGGGTCAAAGGCTTTTGAGGGGTTGCTTGGGATAAGAGTTGATATGTGTCCAATAGTTTTAGGAAAAAAGGAAGCCATCCTGGACCACAGAAAAAGCAGTTTTGGTATAAGGGATACTACGCAGGCCCCTGGGTGAATCAAGTATGAGGTGAGGACGTTGACAGTAAGTACGGGCCAGCTGCGTGAGAAGTCTGGCTGTGTAGGACACGGGCAAGGGCCTGAATGCAATGAAATGAGGACTCCTTAGAAGGGATTTTTTTTAAAAGACAAGAGAGTCTTTAGAATCTTTAATTGTTGATGGAAGGCATCTGGAAGAGAGGGTGATGCTCAGTGTTCAAGAGAGGGAAGGGTTAATTGATCATTTAAGTTTGGGAAGAAGGCGAAATGGGGTGGGTCCTGCCCAGAGATGGAAGCTTTGGCTTTAGCTAGGAGCAGGGACAGAGGGGTAAAGGAGTGTGGCTTTGTAGATGGGATGGCTGGGAGCAGAAGGTGTCTGCACCTGAAAGCATTTGCCTTCTCAGAGAGGTTGGTGGGCGACTCACCTGCTGAGAATAGCGCTGGAGGTCTGAAGGGTGGAGAAGGTCTGGGGTATTTGTTGCAGTGCGTGGTGCAGGTGCTGTGCGGGCAGACAGTTGAGTGAATCCAAGGTATGGATTTTCCAGGTAAGGGTATCAGAAGGACACTCAAGCTCTTTTGCCCCAAAGAGAGAGCGGAGTGAAGGACCAGGAGATCCAAGCTGGGTAAGGAGAGAGAAGGGGATCCTGGGGTCAGAGAGTCCCCGAGGGAAGAGCTGGGTGGTGAGGACACCTTAGTCACCGAGTGGGAAGTAGGGTAGTGATTCGAAGGTGAGCAGCTGTGGGCATTGATGGGGTCCTGGGTGTGTGCGGGGAGTGGGGAGCTACCACAGAGTGGAGCAGGAACTCCTGGGAGGTGAGGAGCCAGGAGCCCAGCATCAGCATGGTGGCTGATGACAGCCGAAGGGACCCAGGATGACTCTGGGGTGGAGTGGATGAAAAGCTGGAGCCCAGAGCCAGAGGCTAAGAGAACGACGGGGGAGAGAGACAAGCAGGAGAAGTGTGGGCAGCATGAGTGGCTGGATGCTGATGGAGCTGAGTCGGGCGGGGTGGGTTTGTAGGGAAGGTGGACAGTAGTCTGGTTGGGGCAGTGGAGAGGGAGGAGGATGTCAGCCCTGCCTTTCCCCAGTCGGGGAGTGGGGGAGTGGGCAGCTCATCCCCAGAGCATGTGGAGGAGACAGCTTCCCACTCAGGCAGGAGACAGAGGGGACTAAGAAGTGGCTGGGGTAATGGGGACTTTGTCGTTCTTGGAGTGGGACTCCCAATGGGCCCAGCGCCTATTTGCGAGGGGAGAGGTTCCTTCACAGTAAGGCGTGAAGGTGAGGGGACTTACTCCCCCTTGAGGTGCTCCTTGGGGAATCTTGGGGCCTGTGGAGCATGGTGAATACCACGGTTATGAGCGCTGCCAAGTGTGAGCAGCACTCAGTGTGGGCCCTGCCCGTCCGCTGCCCCTTCAGTGTCCCTTCCTAGATGGACCAGCAGAACGGGCGCTGCAGTGGGGCTGTCACATCGTAAAAGCGAGATTCCCATACTACAAAGCAAGGCCTCCCAGTGCCTCACACCACACCCGGCTGTGACAGGCACGCAAGTTCTCATAGTTAACGCGCATTCTTGCTCTTGGTTCTAAACACCACCGTGTTTGTATGGCGGCCTTCCTTCACAGATCCTCAGGGATGCCCGGCCTGTTTTCCTTACCACTCGGCTCAAGCGTCGACCTAGAGTGGGTTGATGGTACAACCAGGAGTCCAGAAGACCGGGAGCTGGTCAGGCCCAGACCTGCAGGCCCAGACCTGCAGGCCCTGACCTGCAGGCCCTGACCTGCAGGCCCTGGGCACTGTCCTTATGGCCTTGAAGGTACAGCCTCCTTCCAGCAGGGGGCAGTGTAGGACGCCTAGAACCAGAAAGGAGCCAGGAGCCCTGAGTTCCAGGTTCCGCTCTGCTCTGTACCCTCCTCCTGTGTTGGTATCTCTCTGAGCCTCACTTTCCTCATGGGAATAATGAGGGTTGGTTGGCTTTTCCAGTCCTAAATAATGACGATGCTAATGACAGGGACATTTACCGTGCAATTCTTTGGGCTCAGGCACTGCAGCTAAACGTTTTGCATGGCTGGTCTCATTTCGTCTTCACGTGAACTCAATAGGGCAAATACTGTTGCTGTGCCATTTTACAGATGCGGAAACTGCAGCACAGAGACAGAGAGGTGGTTGAGTCTTTTTGATACAAACAAAAATGCTTTCCAGTTAGTGCACTGGGAGGCAGGAGGCTTTCCTGCCATTGGTGAAATCTAAGATGCTAGGCTGAGTAACTCTGGCCTCTGGATCTGTGTGTACGTCGGTCGCCTCGTAAAGGGCAAAGACGACATGGCTTTTATTGCTTTAATTAAAACCTGGGTGAAGAGCTCGCGATTCATATTAAAATGAAATCGTGTCTCGCCTGCTGTGGTGCAGAGAAGGGACCAGCAGTGATTACTGCTAAGGTTACAAACAATCAAAGAGAAAAGGCCTTTTGCAAGCATTTCTTATTAAAGCCACACACATCACACTTTAGAAATAATTATGGTTGTGTTATCGGAACATGATTCGTGAATTCTGAATAAATATGAGAGGCCTTAAAGGAAACTGTTTCAAGACCATAGATTTTGTTCAAATCTGATGAAATTTAATATCGTCGCACAGCTGGAGAATAAAATGCAAGGAGGGGGAAAAACCCATCCTGTGTATATGGAAAGAATCGAGTGTGTGTCAGATCGAACTAATGAGCTTTCCCACATCAGTCCTCCGACACGTGCTTGAAAAAAATGGACTGGTCTCTCTAGTTTTCATTGAGAGAAAACTGCTGAGGAGGAGTTGGTACTTACACCTCACCGATCTTAATTTTGCATTCCAATGGCTAAAAATAGATTTATTTTAAAGGTCTAGATTTCCAGCTGTGAGATGTTTAAATCTTTGAGGGCACAGGCATGGAGGCATTAGGAGGCAGATTTGGGGTGGGGAGACCTTCGTTTGCATGTATTGTACCTCCCCTGTAATAAAGATCTTTTTCATACAATGCAGTGAATGTTTACAGCATATAGTTGTGTTTCCTTCCAACTATTATGAGAGAAATTGAATCCCTGGAAACATTCACTCGCTCTAAATGGGATGGAAACAATGAAGATGCCGGAAGTTTATGGGTTGGGGGAGGGAACAGCAGTCGGTTGGAAATGTGATGATTTCAAGGATTTTCTGTAAAATGGCATCCTTCTCCTACTCCCAGCCCCCTTGAACTTAGCTTCTTCTGTAGGGCCAGAGTCTTTGCTGGTGAGGGTGGGCGAGTCCCTGATTTAACACGTTTGTTCACACTGCATGAGTGACAAGAAGTAGAAATGAGGCCAGATGTGGGACCTTACCAGAATGGTGCTGGGTCCTTAGCTTTGGGCGGGTCAGGAGCCTCATTGTGTGTCCTTGAGTGGGTTTGTTTGCCCTCTCTGAGTTTCAGTTATTGCATCTGTGAATGGGGTCTGAATGGGTGTCTCTGAGAGACCCTCTAGGTTATGTCTTGTGGCCAAGGGATTGGCCTTCTCCACCCCTTGCCTGAGTCTAGAAGGGACAGTGGTCTGTCCAGCAGGCCAGAGACTCATCTCTCCTATGTGGATGAGTCGTCCCAATGCTGAGGGTGCCCCTGAGGCTCTGCATGAGGTTTCAGACCACCACTGGTGACAATAAGAGGTGCTCTTGGTTGAATGGGTTATAAGGGTAATGACATGAGAAGACAGACAGACCTGGGCTCAAATTCTGGCCTTGATATTTCATGCCTATGTGACCTTGGACAGGTCGACCAACTTTTCCGAGCCTCAATTTTGTCTTTAGAAATTCCTCAAAGTGCTCCAGGGAGAAGTAAATTAGATGCATTTATACCTAAAGTTCTTATTATAGTGCTTGGTACATGGCAGATGGTGGTTAGCATGAGGTACTATTAAAGCATCCATTTTACAGGTGTAAAAACTTTTTCAGGAGGGCAAAACAACTTACTTAGGTCACCCACCCAGGACATGGTGGGTGCTGGAGTCAAATACAGTATCAGAAACATCAGCAAAGAGTAAGCCACTTAGCTATTTTACCTAATGCAAATCATATTATGTTAAGGGTTGAAATTGAAAACACAATATTGAAACTACTATCGTGCTTTTCAAATGTGCCAAAAAATGCATCCCCCGTAATAAAATTAGTAAAAGATACCTCCTGATGATTTCTGGCCCGTTAAAGATGCAGACTCTTCCCTACCCCGCTCCATGTGACCACACTCCAGCCCAGCACTCAAGGAACAGCTGGGTTTGCCAGGCCTCCTTGATTCACATCTCATTAATATTGAAAGGCCTTCTTGGGGTCCAGACAGCCAATTTCTCATCTCTCATATACTTAAAGCCCGTGGCTCTGATGGGGAATAAAGGTCCAGGCATGAGGTTGTTGCCTCTGCCAGACCTGGCATCCTTCATCCTGCCAGCTCCTGTGAGAGTATGGACTGTGCGGGACTCAGGGTGGCAGATCTCTCCTCCAGGGGGCTCCTTGTTCTTCTGCTTTGTTCTTGCTGTGTGACCTTGACCAAATTATTTAACCTCTCCTGGCCTCACTTTCTACCTCTGTAAAACGGGGGGCTGTTAATACCTCCCTTGCAGGTTAGTTAAAATCAGAAGTGGGTGTAGTGTAGTTAAGTAATTTAATTTAGTTAGACTAGTTAAGTGGGTGTAGGTTAGTTAAGAGGACTAGTTAAGTGAGTATAAGGTAACCAGTTCTACCAGTGCTACTTACGATAGAAGGTTGATAAAGTTTTTTGTTATTGTTAGAATTTGTAATTTAGAGAAGAGAAGCAAAATCATGAAGGAGCTGGGAAAATGCCTGGCGGCTCCCATTTTCTGTGAACATTTTAAGTAGGACACGGGGAGAATGAATAAGGTGAGGCTTGTGTTTCAGGTAAACAGAAACCCAGTCCAGAAGCCCTCAAGTCAGGCTAGCACTGCGGGTCTCTGAATTGAACCTGTTTGCCTGGTGACAGAGTCTGAACAACCAACCAGGAGCCCCCAGCTAGGTGTCCGGAGGGTGGCTCACAGAAGCCTGGGATAGCTGGGGTGCATGGCCTTGAAGGAGGGTGTGCAGACTGGAGAAGGACTGAGGGAGGGGCCGTGGGGCTTTGGAGAGGGAGATGAGGAAGGAGGGCCTGATGGAAATGTTGCTTTGCAGGGTGAGGGATCGTCTCTTCAAAGTCCCCTCAAGGAAACCTTAAATAAAGTTCTCCGTAACAGCTCAGGGCCTTTGGAGCGGATCTGTGCTGCTTCTGGCTGTTTACTGTGCCGAGATAGCCCTCGAGGGCTGTTGTATTGTGGCTAGAGGTTGTACCTGTGTGATGCGTAAACTTGGAGCAGTTGTAATTTCACTCCTGCTGTTGGCTTCAATCGACAATGGCTAGAGGTAGCAATGGGAGAGAAAGGCATTTTGAAATTTATGAATATTCTCCCCCAAATGTAGAAAATGGAAAAGACAGAAAACTTCAACAAGTCGGCAAGGATGCACAGGAACTGGTACCCCGGTACATTGCTGTCTAAATTGATGTGACCACTTGGGAAAACTGTTTTGCAGCATCTAAAGCTCTGTGACTCTGTAATTCAGCTCCTAGGTGTTCACTCAACAGAAATGCTGTCATCTGTTCACCAAAATACAGGTAAACAACCATTCATAGCAGCATTTTTCATAAAAGCACAAAACTAGAAACAACCCAGGTGTCCATCAGCAATAGACTGAATGAACAATTGCAAAATATTCTAACACAATAGAATACTATTCAGCAATGAGAGGGAATGAGTGCTAACCACATGCAATAATATGGTGAATCTCATAGACACCAGGGTGAATGGAAGAAGCCAGGCACCAACACAGATTATTCTGTATGATTCCATTTACATAAATAAAGTATATGAATAGGCAAAACTAATCCATGGTGATAGAAATCTGATTCGTGGTTACCCTGCTGGGCGTGGGAGTGAGGGGCCTCGAGGGGCTTCAGAGATGCTAGGTTTTGTCTCTTCGTTTGGGTCTTGTTTACACAAGTCTGTTTGCTCTGTGGAGATTCATTATTGAGCTGTGCACTTATGACATGTGCACTCTCTGTTTGGTGTCCTATGCTTCAATAAAGAGTCAAAAATGTTATCAAGGTATTTGTACAAGTAGTGGAATGGGAAAGGGAACCTAGCCAGATTTGGTCATTTGCATCCTGTGTCAATCAGCTCACGAGGGTAGCATGTTCTCCCTGGTAGTGTGCACGACTAGCCCTTTACAGCCTGAGCAATTTATTTAACTTCCTGGGAGGGGAAGAATTATTTTGGCCTCATAATGGATGATCAGCTGTGAAATTGCTCCAGCCAGTGGCTCACCCCAGGGAAACAGGTGTTGTGGGCTTCCCCAGATCCCCTCAGCTCTGCGGGCTCCAACCTTCACTCCCATTTCTCCATGGATAGCTTTAGATGTTTGAAAACATGAACATCTAAAAAAAAGATGTGTGTGTGCGTGTATGTGTGTTTATGATGCAATGTTGTGGTGCCAGAAAAATCTTGATTCTGGCATATTTGATGATGTCTGTGGAAGAGTGCCTCTGGGCACACACACATGCTTGCACGCAGACTCATGCACAAGTATGAGCATATGTGCATGTAGCGCTCACACAGGCGTACACACTTTTTCACACGTTAGGTATTGTTCTGTAACTCTGGACAAGTTACTTAACTTTTCAGTGCCTCAGTTTCCTCAGTGAAAAGGAGATAATGATAGCACCTGGCTCTTGGGGCTGTTGTGAGCAACACACACACACACACACACACACACACACACACACGCGCGAAGGAGATTTTTATTTGTGTTTATTTGTTTAATGGCTGCCTCCCTCCTAGACTGTTAGTTTCACAAGAACAGGGACTTGGCAGATAATAGAAGCTGAATTAATATCTGGTGAATGAGGGAGAGAGTGAATGAATGAACAGCTCTCACAAATCCACTGGCACACTGACACCTTCACGGACACATTTGCACAAGCGTTTGTACCTATCTGTAGACTCATTCATTCATGTGTGTAGACATATACAGGGATATACACACACCTGCAAACAGACGTGTCCAGGCCCAGAACTCAGGAGGTGGGTTTAGCTGTAGTTTCGAGACTCTGGACTGGAAGTCAGAGCACAGGGTTCTGTTTGTGGTTCTAGGTAACTCTAATTTGTTATGTGACCTTAGGTGAGTCTTTCCACCTCTCAGAGGTAAAGGACTCCTAGCTGGGATATGACAGAACTAGAATATGAATGATGGTTTTTCTGGTCAAAGTCTGTGCTTTTAGTGTCTAAGGCCTTGCTGTCCACAGTGTGATCCATGGACCAGCAGCATCACCTGAAGCTTCTTTGGAAATGCAGCATCTCAGGCCCACCCCAACCTCCTGAGTCAGAACCTACATTTTAACAAAGACCCCAGGTGATGTGTGTGCATATTACAGATTAAGAAGCATCGCATACAGTACACTGCCTCTCCCAAGCATTAAGACGAATTAGGGTCCATGCTCAAGGGGTTCATATGCCGGATGGGGCGTAGGTACACACCCACCCGGCGGACAACTATAGAGGAGCAATGAGAACAGGAGAGGAAGTGGCCTGGAGCCGTCTCCTTCAGCCTGCGAAGACAGAATCCATGCGGAAGCTCAGCAACACACAGGAGGAAGCCCAGCCTCTCCTAGTTATCAAGAGACAGAATCACACCATCATAAAGAGTACCAATTCATGCGTAGACTTTTAAATTTAAAAACAATATGTATTAATTATCTTGTGTTTCCCGTGGGTCAGAAATCCAGGCATGGCATAGCTGGCTACCTCTAGCTCAAGATCTCATCAGACTGCAGTCAACGTGTTGATCAAAGCTGCGGTCTCATCCACAGGCTCGACTGAAGGATTTGCTTCCAGGCTCATCTGGAAGTTGGCAGAATTCGGATCCCCTAAGCTAGACTTTTGAGTGGGAATCCTGGCTCTGTCCCTTCCTAGCTGTATGACTTTCATCAAGTTTCACATCTCTGTGCCCCCATTTCTTCCTCCGTGAAATGGATATAACAATAGCACTTGCCTCATAGAGTTGTCGTGAAGACTAATAAATTTATGTATGAAAAGTACATAGAGCAGGAAGGCACCTAGCACCTGATAAGTGCTATATAAATTCTTGATGTTGTTGTCATTATTTGAACAGAGCTGCAGAGAAGCAGGATAGCGCAAGCCAGGCTCACAGAGCAGGCTTAGATTGCTGGACCCAGTCCTTGGTGCCATCACCTGGGAAGGCAGAAGGGTATTGTGGCAGTCCTAAGGATAAGTGGGTATCACCTTAGGGGACAATGGCCCGAGCAGAGAGGGTCCAGGGCACCCAAGAGCATGGTGATACAAGAGCATGTTGCTGCCCAGCTCAGAGGTGTCTGGGGGCTGTAGTGGACTCACTGCGCCTGGTGTCAAGTGACATTGCAGGACCCGATCCTGGAGGCCTCGGATGCTGGACAGATGCTGGAACCCCGCTCCGAAGGCAATGGGCCTTGGAAGAGTCTGAGCAGGGCAGTATCTTTGGAGCAATATGGACGTGGGGACTTCCCAGCCCAGCCCAGCATCGCAGGACCTCGGTGCACTCACAAAGGCCACTCTCTGAGAACTTCCGTGCCTTCGTCCCCAGGCAGCTGGCTTGGCCTATTTTTAGGCAATGCTACTTCTGTAGTTTTCAAAAGGTAGAAGTGGAAAAGAAAAGAAGCTGCAAATAGACATATTTTTTTCCAGAAGCTATTTTAACACAGAAACAACTGGAGAGCCTACTCATCACTTTAAAATGCTTTTAAAATCAGCATCGCCTCATCTCTGGCTGTGTACCTGCAAGCCAGTGGTGCATACATGAATTAAATATGGTTTCAGAAATCCCTTGGTCCAATTCCTTCTTTTCACAAGTTGTGTAACTGAGACCCAGAAAGTTTCGGTGACTTTCTCAAGGTCACACAGCCTGTCAGGGGCAGAGCTGGGACTCAAACCTTCGTGGGAAGATCATTTCCACGATGAGGACAGGGAACCATGAGACCCTCCGGGTTCAAGTTAGAATTATTTTATGCTAAGCAGCATCTCTTAGGGAGAGGCCACTTCAGACCTTTGTTGACTTCTTAGAACTTATAGGGAAGGTGGTATAGAGCCTTGCCCAGCCCTATGCCATAGCAGCCATCAATAAGTTCATTTGTGCATTCATTTATTCAAAAAATATTTACTGAGAACTACTGTATGCTGGGCAGTGCTCTAGGTGCTGGAGACATAACTATGAACACAGCAGTTCAAAACCTGCATTCTCATTCATTCATGTATTATTTTATTCAGCAAATGTTTGCTTAGGGCCTACTATTTGCAAGGCACTGTCCTTGGCCCTTGGACTAATCAGTGACCAAACAGTGAAATTACATTCTAGTGAAAGGAACTGGCCATAAATATATTTATTTTTAATTTATTTTTATTTTTTTATTGTTTGTTGGGGTAACATTGATTAATACAATGATATAATTTCAAGTGTACATTATAATTTGACATCTATATATTCTATTGTGTGAATAAATATATTTTTTAATCAAGTATATTGCATGTTAGATGGTAAAAGTTCTATGAGGAAGAAAAACCACTTCTAGGTCAGGGTTCAGCAAACTATGGCCCGTGTGCCAAATCTGGCCCTCTGCTTGTTGTTTGTAAATAAAGCTTTATTGGAACACAGCTACATTTGTTAGTTTAAATATTGTCTATGGCTACTTTCATGCTACAAGGCAAAGTTGAACAGACTGTATGACCCACAAAGCCCAAAAGATGTGTTATCTGGACCTTTGTAGAAAAGGTTTGCTGACCTCTCCTCTAGAACATTCAAGGGAAAATGTCAGAGAGGCAGCTGGATACTCTACCACTTATTGGCAGAGTGAGCTTCCTATCTGTAAAGTGGGGTACTGCCTGGAGCTCAGGCCACGCCCCGTCACTCTAATTCCATGGCCCCATGTTATCCCCAGCCTCACCACCTTCAGTTCTGCTGGGATCACTTCCTCCTAGAGAAAGAAACCCACCACTAATCACTCATTTTCCCAGAACCCCACCCCCTCCACAGTGTATCAGTTTGGAAAGCTGCCTGAACCTTAGAGTGTCTCAGATAATTTTCTGAGCAATAACACCTGGGCATTATCATGTTTGTTCCAGGTATGGTTTTAGTAAACAAAACTCATGTTAATGTGACTGGCTGTCATTGTCCCATTATAATCCCTTTGTCTGCTCTGATCCAAGCATGTCAGAATTATCCCAACAATAGGGAGGTGTTAGACCCCCTCCCTCCACGCTTGGAGGTTCTACCTTTAAATAAAGGCTTAAAAAGGTATGACAGTCCCCCGCCCCCCAGCCCCCGGCTCCCCGACCGCTCTCCCAGAATCCACATTTAATTTTAACAGTATGCTTTTTTCACTCCTATTTCATTTATATGTGGTATAGCCTTATTTTTTTTTTTTTAAGAAGCATTTTTAGTTCAGGAAAATGATAGCCCAACAAGAAGGCATAATTGTACTGATTTTCAGAAGTACGGCAATACTCTAGATCTGATGCACTACGAGACATGAATCAGAAAGATTCTATTAAACATCTGTGGGACGGGTGACACAGGGGTATTATCCAAGATGATTAATTTGACTCGGTCATTATGGACACAGACAAGCCCGACAAAATTGCATTTCATTCCCCACTGAATTCATAAAATCACTGTACACATAATAAGTTACAGTGCGGGGTGCCCTGCTCCAGTTACCAGGGCTTCAGGTTTGGAGACGGTATCATTTTCCTTGTTTTGAGAACAGATTCAGGAAACACTGAATTGAACAATGGTCCTTTAGCTGAGATGTTCTTAGGATGTGTGGATTTTATGTGTTCAAAGGATAAAATGGTAGAGTGGCCATATCACTTATTGTCCAAAGCAAGATGATTTTAGAGTGAGAGAGGACCTATTAAAAATTCCCCCGGGGATAAGAGACATAAACCAGGACCATCCTGGTTTATTAATGTGTGTGTCAGGAGGGGCACGGATAGTGGCAGAGCACAAGTTGGCTTCACATAGTCAGGCCTTCTGGTCCGTGTTTCCGTAAATGCTATTCGTATGACTTTGGATAAGTCATTTTGCCTTTTTGAACCTCAGTTTCCAAAATGAAAAAGAGTTTTAACGCTCGTTCTACTTATTGCCTGAGGTCTGTTTTTCCCTCCTTGGGTATAGGCGAGGGGATGATGTTGACTTTCTGTTCATGTGTTTTCACATCTGTTTCCTTATGTAATTCTCTCAGCCCTTAGGTGGGGTTTCCTAGATAAGGGCACTCAAGAGTAAGCCGTGGGCATAAATTGCCAAAGGTCCCTCAGCAAGTAAGTGGTGGGACTGGAATTCCTCCAGGTCAGTCTAAATCCAGAGCCAGCATTCTACAGATGAAAAAAAATGGGGTACTCGCTGATTATGAATTCCAAGCATCTTCAAGCTTTTGGGGGGAAAATATTTGAAATACATAAAATCATTTGGAACCCCAAGGTCCTATGTCATCATAAGGTGTGGCTGTTGTCACTCTGGGCCCCACAAGGTACAAAAAAGCAGAGGAGCATCTCATGTTCTTTCCTCCCTGGCTGATGGCCTTGGAAACCTGTCGTGGGGGTGGGGGTGGCCTGCTGCCGCTCCCTCCACTCCCATTTCCTCTGCGGCTGCCGGAGACCCTAGGCTCAGGACCTGGCGAGGTGGGGTTAAACGAGTAGGGGCAAACATTTTGCTGACTAGTAGTGTTGATGGCCTGCCATCTGTGCTCACTGCTGTAGCAGATCTTCATATGCTGGTTCTTTTCCATGAGGCGCATTGAGCTGGGGATTCACGCTGCAGCTCACCTCTTGGGACCTGCTATGTAGCTAGTACACCTGTTGATACTCTTGCTGCTGCTGAGGTCCCTCTGCCCTATCAGGCTACTGTCCTGGGTGGAACTCTTTAGATGCCTTCAGCTGGTTGCCTCCCTTAGCTTTCACTTGCCCTCAGGAACTCACACATCTTTGCTTTGCCAACCCACTTATGTTCAGATTGCTATCGCTATCTCTGTCTCTGTCTCTGTCTCTCTGTCTCTCTCATTCTCTCAATCTCTCCTGGCTCTGCCATTTCAGGCAGCTCCAGCTATCTGCCCATCTTTCAAAATCTTCCAGTGACAGTGTCCTCCTAAGCCTCTCAACTATGGCCACACAGTTGGGTCCTCCTGAGAGCCCTTACCCGCTGGGCTTCACCAGGGAGTGAGGTGCCACTTCCTGTTTTGCGCTGCACTCCAAGTCCCAGCAAGCTGTGCTGCTACTGGGGCCTTTCTCACTTGATGGTAGGGGGTCAGAATGGGAGAAAAGTCAAGTCACTCTCTATTCCTATAGTTCCCTCTCAGTGGATCTTCTACCTTTCTCTTCTACAGCGTTGGAGTGGGTGATGGAAATGGGTAGTTCAAGTGTCATTTGGAGAACACCGTGGTAATAATTAACTGGGATAAAGTAGGAAACCATCAAATAAGGAAAGGTACACGTCCCCCAAAAGATATGATAGTCATTAATTTGCAAATATTTTACAACCTAAGTCCGAAATATATGAAGCAAAAAAAAAAAAAAAGGACAAATACAAGAAGAAATTGATAAAATCATAAACGTGGTAAAATTTTTAACATAATTTTTCACATAATTCTCTCTCAGAAACCAATGGATCAAACAGAAAAAGAAAACACAAAGTTATTTAGAAGATTTAAAGAACAGAATTAAGCTGAATATAATAAACATTTATGCAAATTATCTTTATACTGTGTTACGTAGGAATTCTCAATGACTTTCAAAGACTTGGTCTATTTTTCATTCCTTTTTGGATACCTTTTTTCTTTGTCAGTAGTTTACTATTTTGTTAGCCTTTTCAAAAAAACAAAAACAAAACAAAACAAAACAAAAAAAACCAGTTCTTCCTTTTATTATCTGAAATTTGTTTTCTCTTTTATTACTCTTCTACTGACTTTTGGTTTATTTTGTTATTCTATTTCTAGCTTCTTCAGTTGAGTGCTAAGTTCATTTATTTTGTATTTCTTGTCTTCTAATAAATGCATTTAGGTAAAAAGTTATAAATTTTCCATTGTTCAGCTCTCACAGGTTTTGCCAGGCAGTGTTTTCATTGTCTGTAATTTCAGTTGTGTTTTCCTCTTTAACCCAAAAGTTATTTAGCAGGTTGCTCTTAAAGCATCTAAGTATTTAGGAGTGTTTGCCTCTCTCAATTTTTTTCCTGCTCCTTCTTTTTTTTACATTCTTTGTTTTTTTTTTGTTAAAAACTAGGATAGGATAGATCTTAGAGTGTGGTCTATATCATTTCTACCTTTTGAAAAGCTTGAGATTATTTGTGTAGCTAGTATATGGTCATGTGTTTTAAGCGTTTCAAGGACATTTGAAAATAACATGTATTCTTTAAATATTGGGACACATTAAGAAGGCGAATTGTGTTATTCAACTCTTCAATCCTTTCTCATCTGGTTGATTTGTCCAGTTTTGCAGAGATGTGTTAGTGTCTTATTATGTTTATGGTTTCATTAAATCCTCTTTGTACTTCTAACAGTTTTTTACATTTTATATTCCTGTGGTTTATCAATCTGCATAAAAGTTTATGTTTGTCATTTCTTCTTAGTGGATTGTATCATTTATCAACTTAAGTATTCCTCTTGGTCTCTTTAATGCTTTTTGCCCTGAATTCTACTTAATTTGTTATTAATTTTACCACTTCTGCTTTTTATTTGCCTGATATATTTGCTTATTTTTAACTTTCCATGTCATTTTAATTTAGGCATGACTATTATAAATGTCGTATGCTAGATTTATTTATTTTAATCAAAATATTAATTTTTATCTTTTAATAAGGAAATTGAGATCATTAATATTTATTGTGATTATTAATGTTTACTCTTAGTACTGTCATTTTATGAAGGTCCTTTATTATCATGTTTCAGAGTTCATTTCTATTTTGTTCTTTTTAGATTTCTGTTAGATTGATCAGAGTCTATTTTCTTTTCCTCTTTTTCTTTTGTTCCTCCAATGGTGTGGAATTTCTGCTTTTTCCTAAAATTATAATAAATAGCTAATAAACAAGTTCAGCAAAGTTTCAGAATGTAAGGTCAATACACAAAAATCAGTTGTGTTTCTGCACATCAGCACTGACCAATTGAAAAAGGAAGCAAAGAAAACAGTTCCATATATTATAGCATCCAAAAGAATAACATATGTCGGAATAAATCTAAGGAGGTGAAAGACTTGAACACTAAAAACCACAAAATATTACTGAAATAAATTAAAGAAGACCTAAATAAATGGAAAGACATCTGTGTTTGTGGATTGGAAGATTTACTATTGGTAATACTACCCAAGTGATCTACAGATTCAATGCAATTCCTATCAAACTTCCAGCAGCCTTTTTGGGGCAGAAATGGAATAGCTGATCTTCAAATTCATATGAAATTGTAAAGAGCTTTGAATAGCAACAACAATCTTGAAAAAGAAGTACAAATTTGGACGGCTCGCACTTCAGAATTTCTACAGAGCTATAGTAGTCAAAACAGTGTGGTAAAGGATAGATATTTAGACCAAGGGAATAACCCTCTACATCTATGGCCGATTAATTTTCAACAAGGGTACCAAGACCATTCAATGGGGGAAGGAACAATCTCTTCATCCAACAGTACTGGGACACCTGGATAGCCTGCAAAATAATGAAGTTGGACACTACCTCATGCCATATACAAAAGTTAATTCAGAATGGATTAATGATCTAAGTCTCAGAGCTAAAATCATAAAATTCTTAGAAGAAAACACAGGGGTAATCCCTCATGACCTTGGATTTGACTATGCATCTTATATATGACATCAAAATCATGAGCAACAAAAGAAAAAATAGACTGGACTTCATCAGAACTAAAAACTTTTGTGCATCAAGAAAGTAAAAAGACAGCCTACAGAATAGGAGAGAAATATAAAGGGTCTAATACCTAGAATATATAAAGAATTCTTACAACAAAAAGACGAACAACCCAATTTAAAAATGGGAAAAAGACTTGAATAGATATTTCTCCAAAGAAGATATGCGGATGGCCAAGAAACATGAGAAGAAGCTCAACATTATTAATCATTAGGGAAATACAAATCAAAACTTCACACCCACCAGGATGGCTATAATGAAAACAATGAATCCTAAGTGTTGGCTGTGAGGATGTAGAGATATCGGAACCCTCATACATTGCTGGTGGGAATGTAAAATGTGTAGCCATTGTGGAAAAGTTTAACAATTCCTCCAAAAGTTAAACATACAATTACCGTATGACCCAGCAATTCCACTCCTAGTTATATACCCAAAAGAATTGAAAACAGAGACTCAAACAAATATATGTACATACTTGTTCAAAGCAGCATTATTTGCAACAGCCAAAAGATGGAAACAGCTCAAGTGTCCATAAATGGATGAATGGATAAACAAATTGTGGTATATACATACAATGGAATATTATTTAGTCATAAAAAGGAATGAAGTGTTGATTCGAGGATGAACTTTGAAAACATTATGCTAAGTAAAAGAAGCCAGGCACAAAAGGCCACATATTGTATGGTTCCATCTATATCCAGAATAGGTAAACTATCCAGAATAGGTCTATCCACAGAGACAGACTGCAGATTGGTGATTACCAGGGCTTGGGGGACCAGGGGAGTAAGGAGCAATGGCTTAATGGGTATGGAGTTTCTTTAGTTTGATGAAAATGTTTTGGACTTAGAAAGAGGTGGTGGTTGTAACATATTGTGAATGTACTAGATGCCACCAAAGTGTTTATTTAAAAATGGTAAAATTTATGTTATGTAAATTTTACCTTAATATTTTTAAAGAAACTGTAATATATATATTTAGACTTACATGTTCCTTGCAACATAAATGATCAGGATCTGTAATTTTCTGTTTAGGAAAAACACAACTTCTAGCTAAAATCCTCTAGATTTTTATTTTGTGATTATTATTAATTTCACAATCCTATGCCTCTTCTATTTTAGGACTCCTTATAAAATCTTCGCATTAAGTCCTGCAGTCACTTTATGAACAGTTATTTTGAATTAATATAAATCGTAGTGGTTTTTCAGCTCATCACTCCTAGAATCTCTTTCTTGGGTTCGCTTTTCATTATCTAGGTCCAAACTTTGAGTATTTGTTTCAGAAAGGATTATTTAAAAAAAAAAGTAAATTATATATATATGTATATTTACTTATATATATGTATATTTACTTATATATATATAAATTATATATATGTATGTATATTTACTTTCTGTAGTTGACTTTTCGATTCATTGGTCATGTTATTTTATTGTGGTGAGCAAATGGTTTGCCAATCCATTCATTTGCTTTCGCTATTTCTTCAGGCATTTCGTGAGTAGATCATTTGTTCATTCATTCATTCAGCAACTACTTTTTGAGCACTCGTTGCATGCCAGACACAGTTGAAGAAACGGAATACAGCAGTGAACAAACCAGATGAAAATCTCCTCCTTCCTGGAGCTGATATTCTAGTGGGGTGAGACAGGTAGTAATTAATGAACATAATAAACTGACAACATATATAGGAAGTTAGAAGGTGATCAGTGGCAAAAGGAAACTATAGAGTATGGCCGATGGTTTATGATTTTAAATCGAGCAGTGAGGGTAGATTTCATTGAGAAGGGGATGTTTGAGTCAAGACGTGAGGGGGTGAAGGAATGAGCTGTGTGACTACTTGAGAGAAGCGTGTTCTAGAGAGAAGGAACAGCCAGTGCAAAGGCTCTGAGGCAGAAGCATGCCTAGTATGGCCAGAGTGGCATGAACAAGAATAGCAGGAGATGATGTCAGGGAGGTAAAAGGGACAGAGGTGAGAGTGGGGGATCTAGACCAGGTAGCCATTGCAAGGGCCCCGTTCTTCTGCTAAGTGAGAAGGGGACCAGTGGAGGGTGGTGAGCTGGGGAGTGACATGATCTTACATTTTCTCAGGATAATAATGGCCCCTGAGTAAGAACAGACCATAGCAATGGTGGAGGCAGGAGATTACTGCAATCATCCTGGGTAAAGAGGATGATGGCTTGGACCATAGTGGTCACATCTTGTATTTATTCTGCAGGTGGAGCCAATAGGATTTCTTGACAAATTTGGTGTAGGATGTCAGAGAAAAAGAGGAGTCGAGGATAGTGCTGAGGCATTTGGCCTGAGCAACTGGACTTGCTATTAGTTGAGGAGAAGATCATGGATGGATATATTCTCTCTGGGGCATGTTAAGTGTGAGATGTCTATTAGAATCCAAATAGGGGTTTCAAATAACAATGGGCTATATGAACCTGCAGTTCAGGGGAGAGGTGAGGGCTGGAGATATGAGCCAGGGGTCAGCAGCAGGTGCGTTTGCAGAAGAGGGGTAGAATCTGAGCTCTGTGACATGTCATCATTCATCAGTTAGGGAAAAGAATGGGAACTAGCAAAGGACATGGAGAAGAAACGGTCTGTGGTTTAGCAAGATCAAAATCTGTGATGTCCCAGAAGCAGGTGAAGAAATTTGTTCCCAGGAGAAGGGGGTTGGCCAACTATGTCAAATGCTGCTGAGAAGGTCACAGCGGTCAGGTGCGCACTGACATCTATCTGACCGTTGGGTTTAGTAACAGGTTATTTGGTGGATGGTGGGATGAAAATGTGATTTGAGTGGGTTCAAGAGAGAATGGGTAGAAAGGAAGAAACAACTCTTTCCAGAAGTTTCCCTGTAAGGTTTTGCTAATACTTCAGCTTCTAGGGCTCTTACATCTTGGCATCTCTTTCTACATTCTCATGTGGACACTGGTGCCAGAGAATAAATTAGGCACCATTGAGTGCCTGTCTCTTACTTAGGGGGAGTGAGAAATAAGAATCTCGAAGAGGCCTCAGACTCGGTGTGGGAAAATGCTGGATTCGGAGTCACAAGACCTGAGTTTGAATCTCACCCAAGACTTACTAGCTATATGATGCCTCTACTCTCTAAGCTTTGTCTGCTTAGTCTACAAAAATAGTTACTACTTTGCAAAACTCATAGGGATTAAATGGAGAATGTGTGTGGAAAAGCCTGGTCCAGTGCCTGGCACACAGTAGGTGCTCAGTATGAATAAGTACAGGATGGGTTGGTGTTCAGATGTCATGCATTTAAGATTTGATTGCATTCAAAGAAGGTACGTGTTTGCATGTTTAGATATTTTTAAGTGTGCTAATTGCCTCTTTAAATGAATTGTCATAATTGTGTTATTCCAATATTTTGATACAACATATGCTTATTTTTGTAAAAGGCTTCTGGTTGATTGGGCTGGTTCCAGTGTGTTGAGGTTTTGATTTTTAAGAGAAAGGAATGGACTTGTATCGTCATTTCATGTTCACTGGGTACACGCTATGTGCCAACACCTGTTCTGGGTACACTGCTGGGCAGAGAGGAAGGTGGTGGTTGACAGATAACAATAGGTGACATAGGTGACTAAGGAACTTATAGTCTGGAGGGACAGATATGGAAACACCTAGGTGAGGTCTTAACCTAAAGCCTGACACATTCATCCATTTCATGTGTTCATTCATTGTATTCTAAGTACCTACTGTATGCCAGGCACTGGTGACAAGACAGCCTTAACTCTTGCCCTCATGGAGCCTTGGGGTCTGGGGGAAGGGGACACAAGCAGAAGGTAAGTGAAGAATCAGAAATAATTGCAGGAGGTAATGGTACTGTGGGGGAGCGCGTACAAGGGGCCGTGGAGGGAGAATGTGGGGGAGTCTCGCTGCAGCATAGGCAAGGGGCTGGGGGAGGCTTCCTGGGACTCTGCTTTCTGGAGAGATATGATGCCTGTGGCTGAGTCCCATCTAAAGGCCCCCAGCCCCCAGCCCATCTTGTGGTCAGGCTGAAGACAGACATCGCCCCATGGAGTACAGACCTGTGTTGTGAGGAGTTAAGAATATTCACAGTGGGGAAAATGAGTGAGGATACTGAGTGCACGAGCCGCTGTTTACTCGCTCCGTGTCCTTGGGGGAAGTTCTTTAATGTCTCTGAGACTCCAGGCAAGGACAACAATGACAGCAATAACAACTGACAACTGAGTGGGCTGGCTGTGTGCCAGGCAGAGTCCTGAGCAATTTGCATGTATCGATTCATTTATCCTTTATAGCAGCTCTGTGGTATGTACTGTTATTACCCTCTTTTCACATGTGAAGAAACTGAGGCACAGAGAGGTTAAGTAACATGCCAGAGGTCACACGGCTCATATGTGGAAGAGCCAGAATTCAAACTCAGGCTCTCTGGCTCTTAACTGCTTGCACCATGCTGCCTCCTAAACTATAGGGACAGTAACGCCCACATCCAGGGCAGCCACAAAGATTGAATGAGATGCTGAGATACGGGCTTATGCTGTCTGCCCTAGGACCTGGCTCATTCATTCATTCAACTAATTATTTTTGAGCTCTTACTTTGTGCCAGGTTCTGGAAAACAAGACGTACAGGGGCTGTTCTGTCAGAACTCATTAAACATTAAACAAATAATTGTACAAGAAGTTAGTTAACTGCAAGGTCGATGAGTACTTCCAAGGAGAAATGCTTCCAAGGAGGAAAGCAGGGCCATCTAGGAGTGTGTAATGGGATCTGATCTACTCTGGAGGGTATCAGGGGAGACATTTAAACCAAACCTATCGCTGAGGGATGAGTAGGATTGAGCCAGATGAAGGGAGAGCGTGTGGGAGGCAGCGCATTCCAGCAGAGGGGCCGCTCACCATTTCTATTCAGCATTGTATTGAAGCATCCTGGTCAGAGCAGCGAGGAAGAAAAAATGAACAAACAAGGATTAGAAAGGAAGATGTCAAATATGGCTCCTAGCTCGTGCTCCCGGGGGAATGTTTGCACTGTTTACCAAAATGAGAAAGA
The DNA here is from genome assembly GCF_000325575.1 of Pteropus alecto. Lineage (NCBI taxonomy): Eukaryota > Metazoa > Chordata > Mammalia > Chiroptera > Pteropodidae > Pteropus > Pteropus alecto. Next base: position 28,009,466 of record NW_006442491.1, read on the forward strand.
CCAGGAGAGTACCTGCTAGGGCTGGGTGTTGGGAGCATATAAGAGGAAGTCATCCAGCTGCCCTGAAAAGCACCAGGCGGGGAGTCGGGATACGTCAGCTCTCTTCCCAACTCTTATATTACCTTGGATGAGCCCCTTTCCTTCTTGGATCGGAGTAGTTCTCCCACCAGTAAGATGGGTGGATGTGGGAAGATGGACTCGTGGTGGACTGTAGTGGCCAGATCTGGTGGCAAAACAGAGAACGAGTGAACAGGAGCTGGCCCCACTCTCCGGGATGTGTGGGGGGGGGCGTGTTTGGGTGCAGACCCTCTAGTGGGAGGAAGCACCATCTGCGGATGGAGCAGGAGGCTGACCAGGTCTCGGGGCCATTTTGGCCATCTGCCTTGCAGAGAGTTCATCCCTTCTCTCCTTGGCCAAGTGGTCGCCATCACTATCGATGTTGCTATTGGAGCTGCTATGTGTTCTGCAGTGGTAAGACCCTGACCTCTGACAGCAGGCCCTTTGATGTTATAGACCTACAGCAGCCAGAACGAGAGCAACGAAGACTATGAGATCCCCCCGATAACACCTCCCAACCTCCCGGAACCATCCCTCCTGCATCTGGGGGACCACGAAGCCAGCTACCATTCGCTGTGCCACAGCCTCACACCAAACGGACTCCTGCCTGCCTACTCCTACCAGGCCATGGACCTCCCGGCCATCATGGTGTCCAACATGCTGGCTCAGGACAGCCATCTGCTGTCAGGCCAGCTGCCCACGGTGAGTCTTTGTCACCTGCCGTGGTTCCTGCCAGTTAAAGCAGGGAAGCAGGTTGAGAGGGAAGAAGAATGCGAATGCCTCGCGTGCAGGGTCTGGGCTGGGTTGCTTGCATGGGGGTCTGCAGAATACAGGGGGCGGGGAAGGGGGTGGCGTGGGCATAGAGGGAAATTTATGTCGTCACACTGCTTACTTCCAGAGCTCTGTTTATAATAGCTTGGTATTTGTTTTAATATTATTTTTAATAGTATAACCTCACCTTTTTATTTTTATTTTGAACAGCTTGATTGAGAGCTAATTCATTTGCCATACAATTCACTCATTTAAAAATGTACAATTCAACTTTTACAGTGTATTCACAGAGTTGTGTGACCATCATTATAATTCATTTTAGAACATTTTCATCACCCCAAAAAGAAACTCTGTACCCTCTAGCCATCATCCCCGCCTCCCAATCCCTAGCCCTAGGCAACACTAATCTACTTTCTGTCTCTCTACATTTGCATATTCTGGACATTTCCTATAAATAGAATCATATTATTTTAAAAATACTATGTCTTGTTTAAGCTACGAGGGGATAGGGTGATTACTACGTTAAGGGTAGGCAGAAATTTGGCAGGCAGGCAAGTGTAGGAAAGGGCCGTCCAGGCTGGGGGAACAGCATATACAAAAGCAGGAGGCAGGAGGCCCATGTCAGGCTTGGGAACAGCATGTGGTTTATTCTTTGTATTGGGCCGGAGAGAAAGGACCTGGAGCCAAGGAGGGAGAGAGGAGGTGAAAGAGCTAGCAGGGCCTGGATCATAAGGGTCCTGAATCCCATGCTAAAGAGATGTATGATTTTTTAGCATAAATGGCTGATTTGATCAATCAAGACCTGTAGAAAACCGGTAGGGCATTTTTTTTTTTTTTTTTTTTTGGTATCATAGAAAAAGCTCTTTAACAGAATTTTAGTTCATCTCCTGAATAACTGTGATTTATTTTTGCTTTTTTTCTTCACAGTTACTATATAGTAGTCAACGTTCTAACTTCATTCTTAAGTGACAGGAACCAAACTGGAATGAGCTTAAGCAAAAAAAGGCTGAAATGTCCAGCGGTGGACAAAGGTTTTCAGACATGGTTGGATCCAGGAAGTCCAGCAGTGTTGTTAGGGTCCTGTCCCACTCCACTGCCACACAGCAGGCATGACGGCTGCTGGCAGCTAACGTCTCCCCTGACATATCTGGCAGATGGCAGTTTGGGTCTTCCAGGAAGGACCATGGTGGAGCATGGCTGGACCAGCCACTATGTCTAGGAGGAATCAGTCCTCAATTTTGTCAGCTTGGGTCACAGAGACACCTGTGGCAGGGGAGGAAGTGCCACTTAGTGGATTTCCTGTGAGGATCGCCTGGTGTTGGGTAGATCGTGTTGACTTCTGCAGACACTGCTCAGAGGCCGCATCCCAATTCTAGCAGATACCTGGGACCTTTAGGCATACAATTTATATTATGATAATCTTGACTAGTTTATTTATTGTTTACTCTTATCACCACCAAATTTCCGTGCTTAAAAAAAACTGATATACTCCATGTGTTTTTATCACTTTCTTTTTTTTTTTTTTGTAGCTAGGTGAGAAATAAAAGGAGAGAAGTGGGGTGGGGAGAAAGTCAACTTAAGACCCACATTTTATGCTGCTCCGGGTCTGACTAAAGAGCTCAATGGAAGTTGATGCCTTCTTTCCTAAGGAATGCTTTTCTTTGGGCCCATCAATAATGCAGGTCCTCAGCTTCCTCCTCCTCTCTCTAGGAGACACCACGGCCATATGGTTTTAATTCCACCGTGTTAGAATGCTTGTATTTTAGCTGCTTGCCCGGCTAATTTCCTAACGAAAGCTTCACCACTCCAGACTGTCCCAATCTGGGGTTTTACGCTAGCACAAGCCAAGGCAGGGCCGTGAATGCAAGGGTGAGTATGGCTGCAGTTCTGGGCCACAGTGTCACTGGGCTTCGGTGCTGGTGATCAATGGCGACCATGTGGAGTAGTGGTTGTGTGTGGGCTCTGGCGTCCCACAGACCTGCGTTAGAGCTTGGCTCCACTTCTTGGAATCGTAATAGTACCCACCTCCAGATTGTAGTGAAGTACATCTGGGGTAATGTATGTAAAGTCTTAGCAAATGTCTGGCACAGTATAAACAATTGGAGTATATTTGCTATTGTTATTATTAGTAATAAAAATGAATCCGCCCTGTAGCCAAATGGCAGTGTTTTCCAGTAAGTCTCATTTAGCTGAAGGAACGGGCAGCAGAGGCTCTCAGGTACCTTTTTAGGGCCACCTGGTTATAATAGCTCTGATAATTACAAAGGATGCTATCTGTTTATCAAAGATGACCCCTGATCACTCCGTCTAGGAAATGCTTTTCTTGGACTCGATCCAAATAGGCACTTTGCAGTCATTTTCCAGATTCCTTTAAAACGAGCTCATGTTAAAGATGCTTCACAAATTCAGATAGCTTTAATTCTTCCATTAGACAGAGTTTTCAAGAGTCCGCTGAGTTTTATATTCCCTCGTTATGTAATGAAAAGTAAGCCAAACCATTTTACCCAGAGAAGGGCTACTGGACCCACTGGGAAACCAGATAAGAACGTGGTCATTCATTGGGACTATTCGGCAAAGAGAGACAAAGCGCCTTTAAGGACAACTTTTAAAAATTTGTCTGAGCTACAGGGTGCAGGTGCGTTATATGTGCGTTTTTGGATGTGCACGCTATGTGAGTGTTGTTGGAATTTGTGTCATCACCTGTTAGGTATCAAGCACCATGCAGAGGGCTTTACAAATGATTTCTCACATAAGCTCTCCAAAACCGAGTGTGGCAGGTATTACTGTAATGACAAATAGAGGCTCAGAGCAGATAGGCGACTGTATTAGTTTCCTGGGGTTGCTCTAAAAAATTGCCACAAACTTAGTGGCTTAAAACAACCAGAAATTGACTCCTTCACAGCTCTGGAGGCTAGAAGTTGAAATCAGTATCACTGGGCCCACCCAGCTCAAGGTGTCAGGAGCAGTGAGCTTCTTCCGGAAGCTCTGGGGAGAATCGGTCCTTGCTGCTTCTAGCTTCTAGGGGTTGCCAGCCGTCCTTGGCTTGTGGCTGCATCATTCTAATCTCTGCCTGTCTTCATGTTGCCTTCTCATCGGTCAGTGAAAGCTCCCTCTGCCTTTCTTATAAGGATGCTTATAAGGATATATTTAGGGCATTTGGGGATAATTATTTGGGGATAATTCAGGATAATCTCCCCATCTCAAGAGCCTTAACTTAAATGACACCTGCAAAAACTTCTCCTCCCTCAAATGTTACTCAAATACAGTAGCATTTATGGGCTCCAGGGATATCTTTAGGGGGCCATGTTTCAAACTAGCACAGTGATCAGCTGTACAGCAGCCTTTATTAAGTACCTGCTGGGTACCAGGTGTTGTTCTGAGTCCTGGCTTCACTAGATGCCCTTGAAGAACTCCCAGTGCAGATGGAGAGACAGGTGAAGACTTCGTTTCTGAAAATGTAGTAAATGCTCTGATAAAATCAGTGTTGGCTGCTGCGTGCACCCAGAAGAGGCGCCTTTAGGAAGTGAGGGCCTGGCACATAATAGGTTCTGTAAGTACATTATGAATGAAGGAATGTCACATAGCTATTAAGCATCAAAACCAGAATTCGAGCCCAGCTATGTCCCCTACCATGCACTGCTCGGTTTTATCAGGTGCTCAAGGGCTGGAGCAGCTGTGCTGCAGGGCCACAGGTAGTACAGAGCTGCCCCGATGGCCAGGATACAACGGATGCTGTGTGGACAGACCAAGATGCATAAGGGTATCGTCCCTGGAGAGGTGGGTGAGGCCAAGGCATCTGACAGTCATCTCATTAATGCCAAGCCCGCATGGCTCTGATCCCAGAGGCCACCAATTCCTTCTGGTCCCCTGCCCCGGCCTGTGGGGCCTCCTGATATGTCCTGGAGTTGGCCCTTCTGCTTTAAAGGTATGGCTGCTGTCAGGAATCCTGTGCAGTAGTGGGATTGGGCCCCTTTTATGAAATTAAATATGCTTAAGGCTTCTCCCTCGACTTCGGCGTCTTAACTGATTAAACATTCATTTCCAAGACAAAAAGAGTCAATTTAGTATGAAAGATATATTTTGCTGGTTTAATTTAAAGCACTGCACCTCCATCTGACCCCTATTTTCATAACTCAATAATTTTATCCTGTGTTGATTGTCTCATTTTGAGAGAGATATTGTATGTATAAATCAGCTTCTAAAATACCCAAAGAAACTAGAAGAGTGGAATTTATTAAGCAGCCTCTGGTAAGTCTGAAATAATTTATTTTGGAGTCATCCTTGGGAAATGTTCGAGCTTATGGTCCTGGTTTACCACAGAGCAATTATCCTGGGAGGGGCAAAGCTCGATGCTCTCACACCAGTTCCCAGAGAACCTGCACCTTTGGCAAAACCAGAGAAACTCCTGGGAGAGCCTCGTACAGGTGAGGACAGACAGGGCCTGATGGGAAATAAGTTCTGGCAAAGCTTTCCCCACAGCAACCATGGGTTCTGGTGATTCAGAGAATATGGGGTTTTCCCAGGCCAAGCCCTGTGGGTGACTGGGGCTGTGTGGTCCAGTCTCTGGCCTTAGCACAGGGCTCATACACAGCAGTCATTCAAACATTCTCCTTCAGCTTTGACTCTTGTTTGCTTTCTCTGGGACCTTGGACAAGTCCCTTCTCTCCTAGCCTCAGTTTTCCCATCTACGGAATGGGGATTGGGATTCCAGCTCTGGCGAACGCACAAATAGGAAAATGGAAATAATGGCTTTGTCAGCTATGACACGCTGGATGAGCGTGTGGGTTTGAGGTTAGGTTGACCCTCCACTGCTGCTGTCGCACAGGCCACTGGCCTGGGGGCTCAGATCTTACTACCCTGGTTCAAAATCCTGAGTGCTAGACTGGTAGTTTTAGATCTTTTGTGCTCTAAGTGTCTGTCTCAAAGCATCTCACCAGGAATGGTCCTTCCCCCGACCTAGAGAGAGCTAGGGGTCTATGGTTCAGGGACCCCCACCATGCCATGAGAGGGGCCTTTCCAGGCTAGTATCTTGGGGTAGGCTGTTGGGGAGGGGGCTGAGCAGTGCCTTAGCTGCCACTTCACCCCTTGTTTTAGAGCTGGTTCCCATGAGACGGCCTGTAGCCCTGGTTAGAGTTGGGAGCCTCAGGGCGGAGCTCAGAGCTCAGGGGCAGGGCCTGCGCATTGACTCCTTGCAGTCAACACACATCCCCTTCCCGCCCTGTCCTCTGCTTTCCTCCTCTGGTCTCTTCTCTTCTTCCTTCCCCTGCCTCATCCCTCTTCCCCCCACCCCAAGGAGACTTGGTCTATCCCTGTTTGATTCTCAAATATTGAGATTCAGGGGATCCCCTCCTAAGCCTGAGGTAAAGATACCAAAGACATCCAAGCCTTGAGGGGGGGGCGGCAGTAGGAACCCTCCCCCCAGTCCAACCTATTCATTTTATAGCTCTTAATGTATAAATGTTTTTGTTGTTTTTCTGATTAAGTCAGTTAGTTTTTACCATGTAATAAACTACCCCAACACTTAGTGGCTGAACGAAAACGATGAACTATTACTATTTCTCATGATTCTGTGGGTCAGCAAGGTAGTTCTTTTGACCTGGACTGGCTTGGCTCATATCTGGGATCATCTCGCAGTTTGTCTGGGGCTCCATAGTCTAGGATGGCCTCGTTCACGTTTCGGCAGTTGGCCCAATGTTGGCTGGGGCCAATGGGGGTGACTCAGCCACAGGTCTGTCATCGTATGGGCCTATTCACCTGGCTGTGGTCGTAGGGTTTCCAAGAGCATCCATAAAGAGTAGGCCCCAATGTGCAAGCACTTTTCAAACCTCTACTTGCATCACATTTGCTACTGTCCCATCGGGCAAGTCACATGGCCAAACCCAGATGAAGGGAGAAGTGGCAGAGGCACATTGCAGAAGGGCGTGGCAGGGAGGGCAGAAATCGGTGGCCATTTTGTAATCCGTTGTGATAGTTTGGGGTTTGTGTGTTTTTGGTTTTTGACATATAGCAATACATAGTTAGGAATATCAACTCTGGGGTTACGCTGATCTAAATTCAAAACCAGCTCCGGCGTTCGTTACCTTCTGCCCTGTGACTTAGAGCAAGGGGTTCATGGCCCCCAAGCCTCAGTATCTTCATCTGTAAAATGGAGCCGATATTATTTGTCTCATAGGAACTTATGAAGATTCAACGATCAGATGTAGGAAAAGTAGTCAGCCTAGTGCCTAGCACACAGTAGGCATTCAATAAATGTAAGCTACTCTATTAATTTATTCATTGTACTGATGGGTTTTGGGTGGCTTCAGCCTCATATCTATGTTTGTTCAGACTGACCTACTGGGAGTTGGCTTTTCTGGGGCAGTGTGGTCAGGCTGGCTCACCAACGGGCTGGTCCAAGAGATGGGTGTCAGAGGTGGATCAGACACCGAGATGGCTGGGAGTAGGGAGAGGTCCCCATCTGGGAGTGGGTAGGTAGGGAGAGGGCATATGAATTATGCCAGAACCTCAGTCAGGTCCTAGGGTTTGAGAGTAATATCAAAGTGACAGTTCTGCCATTTGCCAAGAAAGGGAGGGTCCCAAACCCAACTCTTCTTGGCTGCATGAACGGGCTCCTACCCTCCTGGTAAGAGTAGGGGGTCTACAGAGTACTTTCAGCCTGGGCTTTTCCTGGGTGCCATGCTGGGAGTGGGAGTGGGGTGCTAATCTCCCAAATGGGCCTCTGAGGATCCCAGACGGGGGTAACCAGAGGCCCGGAAGTTTCTTATTATTCAGAAGAGTCTGGATGAAACGCCCTCCCCCTGTTTTTCAAAGGCAGTAAGCAAAAGAAATATATCTTTTACATTTTATAAAACTCAGAAAAATGGCTTTAAACAGCTTTTGCTCCCCTGGTATAATTATTTATTTTCAAACACTCCTGCAGGGGACTGCTTCGTTTTCTTATCCTGCACTCCTTTTTCTCATAAATGAACCATCACTTCAATAAATCATTATGAAAACAGAGACTAACACCGGCTCTGAAAGGTTGAAAGATTTATGTAACACATTTATGTTTCCCATTTTCTCATTCTGGTACTCGGCTGCAAAAGCTAAGCTAATAAAAGCTGCTATTAATATTTCTTGTTGCCTAGCAACCCCAGAGCGGGAGTAATAGCTTCAGCTAGAAAAATAGATGACCGATAAGGAAAAATTCAATTCTTTTATTATCTCAGGGGGAAATGGCCTTTTACTGGAACATTATGATGTACGAGTTTGAAGTTGAACACAAAAGATTTTTTTGTGTGTGTTTGTTTTTCTATTTTTAATGAACATTATTTTACCTCCACTAACTCTTTTAGGGCACGTTTGTTTTCCTTCGCACTAACCCACCTTACCCCGTCCCTCATGCTTAATTTAGCAGCTATAGTAGTGAAGAACCCGTCAGCGTTTTTCAGTTTAAAAACGGTTTTTGCAAAGGTTTATAACTTGGTCATAAAAATTCACTCCCTGTTAAAACTCAGGGCAGTGATAAGCCAACGCATGAGGCTAGTTCACTGTGAACAGGCTCGTGTTTGTTGAGAGATAAGACTCAAGGTTTTCACTAAGAAAAGGGTCAAGAAAGAACAAAATGTGTCCTTTTCTGTGTCCCTGTTTTCTTTGCAACTTGGGGATGCTATCTCTTGTAAGAACTGTTTGCTCTAAAGTTTGAAGTGTGTTCGAAGTGGGTAAAGAGGGAGCATTTATTGAGCACCTTCCGTGCACAGATGTGGCGCCATTGCCTCTTTTCAACCACCCTCTGAAGTAGGTGCTATTATTATCCCCATTTTTCAGATGCAGAAACTGAGGCGTAGAGAGGCCAGAGAATCACCTCAAAGTAGCCTGATGCCATGAGGTTTCACATCTTTGTGCTTTAGTATTGGGTTTCTCAGCTTTGCACTGCTGACTTTGTGGATGGGATAATTCTCTGTTGTGGGGGGCGGGGGAGAGCTGCCCCGTGCATTGTAGGGTGTCTAACAGTATCCCTGGCCTCTACCTGCTTTCATGGCCTCTAATAGCACTCCCCAAGTCAAAATCAAAATTAAAAATGTCTCCAGTCATTGCCAGATGTCCCCTGGAAGACAAAATCAGCCCCAATTGAGAACCACTGCCTGGTGCTCTCCTCTGCTTGGAAGGCTGTGCCCCCTTGTCAACCCGCTGAACTTCTATTCGTGCGTTAGGACTTAACTCTGGGGCTGTCTTCTTCTCTCTGAGGCTGTCTGGATCCTCTGGGCTAGAAGTAGAGAAGTGAGGCACTAGCCTCAACCACAGAAATTAAGGGAATGACAAAAAACTCAGTCGAGATAAATAATATTTTCATGTAAAATTATTTAAAATCAAAATGACCACAAAAATGATGAACAGTAAATCAAAAATTTAAATAAAGGTGGGATCAGACTGAATTCATGACAATAGGTGGTCGTTCATTTAGATGCCTGTCCCACCCTGGGACAACCTGAAAACAGGGTCTGTGCTTTATGCCTTTCTCCGGCACCAGCATCTAGCAGAGGGGCCTGGCCAGCAAATAACCTGAATGTCTATTTGTTGACTGAATGAATGGAGGAAGAGAGAGGTCTTGTCCCAGGTCACAAAGCAAGAAAAAGGCTAGAGCTGGAATTTGAATCTGGGCCTCGGACTTCAAGCCCAGTGCTGTCTGCACCCTCCAGGCTGTGCTCCCGGTGGCAGAGTGGTGCCTAAGCCATGAAGGATTCGGAGATGCCCTGGGGTGCTCACAGCCTTGGGGAGGGGGACAGGCAACAGCAGCCATGATTTCAGCTTGGTGTCCATTTGGGTCTCCCTGAGACTCTCTCGTTTCAGCTGCACACCCCGCACCAGGCAAGAGCTGTCAGCTCCCTGATGCAGAGCATCTCCAAGAACAGAACCGTTATACTCGCTGTGGTCACGGTTTCCTTGTCTTGACTTCTGGAGGGCAAAGGACTATACCTTGTATGACCCCATGTCTTCTCGGTGAACTTTTCCTAAATGAATGGATGCATTATCTGCACCTGTAATCTGCTAACATTTATTTAGCACTTATTATGTGCTCAGCATGCACGTAAGCCTTTTATATTTGTATCTCATTTAATCCTTCACCCCAAGAAGCAGGTACTATCATTGTTGACATTTCACAGATGAGAAAACAGAGGTAGGGGCATGTTAACCACTTGGCTACATGACTATCATGGTGGCGCCAAGATTCGAACCCAGACAGGCTGATTTCCCAGCCTGTGTACTCAATATCTAACCTGTACAGTCTTCAAATGAATGAGCAAATGAATAAATGAATGAGTAAAAGAGTGAGTGATCCAAGACTATCTGACCCCAAGCCAAGCCATTCACATTCATAAGTAACCACAGCATGAAGTGTGAGGTGCTCATTTAGAACAAGGAACAGATGGGTACAGAGGTGCTCAGAGGAGAGTAGTAGCAAGGAAGACTTCTTGGAGGCGGTGGCTTCAGGGTTGTGCCTTAGAAGCTTGAGAGGAGGAGATTTCACACTTGCCTGAACTTCCCTGTTCAGACTCAATCGCCACCCTTCTGGAATTCGCAGAAGAGTTGTGATGTTTTAGCATCGCTTAGGCGCCCTCTGGTGCCCATCCTCTCAACGCCCCTGCCAGGCTCCTAAGGGGAGCCATGACAGTGAAGAGTGCAAAGGCCAGGCATTTAACTTCCATTCCAGGCAAGATGCCAAGCTTGGCAAAGTACCTCTCCCTCCGAGACCTGCTCCCGAGTCATGAAGGAGCATTCAGGAAAAGTCACGGCAACATCCATCAGCTGCAGCTTCGATATTACCTGATATAATGGCTCTTTCCCCCAACTGAATATTCAGTACCATGTTTGGGAAAATGAGCTTTTAATGTACCGTCGGCATTGCTGAGAAACCATCTCTGGCTCCGCGGAGTGTCTGGCGCACATAAAACTTGAGATCTATTGGAATCATTTTCCCTCTGCTCTGGCTGGAAAATAAAAAGTCAGTCTCAGGCGCTCTTTCTCCCATCTTGCAGCTTTCCCCATGTACAGCTGGGAGTCTTCATAAAAGGAGGCGGCAAGACAAATAAAACTCATCGAAATAGTAAAACTCCAGAAGAGAGTGTTGGTGTACCGTGGGGCCAGGAGCACTTCTAGGAGAGGACTGCCCCGTGGGAGACTCCAGCACACCAGTGGGGTCGGGCTATGGCCCCGGCCATGATGGTGGCAGCCTGGCGTCCAAGCCATGACACATAACAGGGAGTCTGGAGTCCTGGGGTTCCTTCTCTGCCCTGGCGGGTTGATCTTGGGTGTTAGTGTCTCTTTCTGAAGCCTCACGTAAGATGGAGCTGAAGCAAATGTGCTGATGAAATACTCCCAGTGCTTAGCTTTGTGTGGGGGATGTAGCAGGTGCCTGATAAGAGTTTGTTGACTGACTGACTGACTGACGGAATGAATGAATGAATGAAAGAAAAATAAGTGCTGCCTGTGTAAATACTTCACAAACTGTAGGGTACCATTACATCACTGTTGGTGAGAAAGCCAGTGGGGACCCTGTAGCCTATTCTTTCTTACAGTGCTGACCACCTTATCTCATCTAGCCCTCTCATCGACTTTGGAGGGAGATGGAATTATCCTCAGTTATGGTTGTGTACCTGAGATTCAGACAGCAAGTGGCCTGTCCAGAGACACACAGCCAGGAAGTTGTGGAGGCAGCACGAGCATCTCACTGTCTTGACCTTAAGCATTTTATGCCCTTAACGTGGTAGAGAGCATCCCTCATTCCAGCCCGCTGCCCCTGTGGGACTCTCGCCCCTGTCGCTCTGTCCAGCGTGGGTAGACAGAGCTCTCACTAAGACACGGTTAGGTGGGAGAGGCAAGAACGTTAGCCTCAATCGCTATTTCTCCAAGCCCTTGGTAGCAAGGAAAAAGGAAAGGAATTTGGGATGAGTAGTGAGAGCGTCACTGGGCTGTGTCTGTTGGATGGAGCTGTGGGTCTGGGATGCTTGAACCCTGAGGACTGTCTTCTGAATAAGCTATTGCTAATTCTTCCTGTCACCCCAGAAACTGTTGGGGAGACCCAAGTCAGGAAACCTGGGTTCAGGTTCTGTCTCTGCCACCACTGTGTAGGGCAAGTCACGTCCCCCTCCCCGCCACTCCCCCAGCCTCACCTCTTTCGTATGTTGATTGTACAAAGCCCAGATTACCATAGGGAACAGTGCATTTTATGGACGGGCCCTGCAGAGGGTGGCTGTCCCTGGGGTGGCAGATCAGAACCACAAGTCTGGAGAGCCCAGTGGGTTGCAAAGGAGTGCTCTGGAGCCAGACAGCTGCACCTGTAACCAGCTGTGTGACCTCAGCCAAGCCACTTAAACTCTCTGTGCCACAGTTTCCTCATGGGGCTGTTGCAAGGCGTAAATGTGATATTGCAGATGGTGTTCAGATCCGCACTAGTGGAAGGTCTGTCAGCCTGGTCCCACGGGGAGCTCTCAAGCATGAATTAGACCACAGAGTTGCTGCATTTGTATCCCGGTGTGTGTCAATCATTGGTGACAGGCTGGAATGGGGGTGTGGCTTGTGCATAACTTGGCTCCCGTTTAACCTGGGGCCGTTCTTGGAGAAAGGCAGCTGTGAGCCTTTGGCAGCTAACACTCTTGAGAATGGATCTGCGGAGGCAGGTAGTCCAGCAGTGTCTGCATCTAGAATGAGGTGCTAAGGCCAACAGGCTCAGTGTCACTTGGGAACTTGTGAGTCTCACGCCCCACCCTAGGTTCTCACCCTGTGCTTAGCCACCATCCTCCGCTGAGTTCCAGATTCCACAATATTTTTAGGGGGCACGGAGCTGTTGCTTGTGTTTCCTTTTGCCTCGAGGGTTTCATCATATCTGTGACAGCTGCAAACATTTTCCCCCAGACAAACAGGAGGGTCCACACCTCTGCCTGTGATTCCTGAGCCTTCCACTGGCTCAGGCTTTGAAGTAGACAGCCTGCCATGAGGACCATCCCAGGCTGTGATGTGAAGGGTGCCAGGCCTGATCTCCCTGGACTGTAGATTGTCTCATCCGGGTGAGGCTTCATGGGTAATTGGACAGCATCAAGGGCCTAGGCAGGATTAGAAATGGAATGAAATAGAGGGAGAGAAAGAAAGCTCAGAACAGGGCGGATCACCAGGATCTCTGCGTGCCAGTGAAGTGTGGGTACCCGCCGGGGAGTCTGGGCCCGAAGGGTCAGCCTGAGATGGTCATTTGCCATCCCCCCGGACTCCTCTTTTCCCTTGGGAACCCAGACCTTGGGCCCCCATGCCTTCTCCCTACTCCCTTTGTCTGCCTGGAGAACTTGATATATTCTTGCTTGCTGGAAGAAGCAGATTAACTCCAGCCCCCAAATTGGCCACGCCCTTCTACACGTCCCCACCATCGGGACCTTGATCACACTAAATTAAAATTGTATGTTCTCATAAACCCCTGCAAAATGATTCACAACCGTGGTAAGGACCAGGTTCACTCTGCCCCAGCACGTGGCAAAGGGCTGCTACCCAAGCAGGTGTCCACAGTGTGAGTGACCAGAGGCTGGCTAATGACACTGGAGACAGCACTCTTTTGGGCTCGACCTCTGCTGTGGCCCCTTAACGTGGACACTCACACTGTGCCTCTGTGCCCACTGCCCTGCCGAAAGGGGGTCGGTACTTTAATTAATGTCCCTGACCTTGGACTTCAAGAGACCCAAATTTAAATCCGAATTCCTCCAGCTACTTATCGTGTTGGACAAGTTACCTGCCTCCTCTGAACTTTAGTTTTCTTGTTATGTGAAATGAATATGTTACTATTCCTTATGGGGTTGTTTTGAAAATTAAATGCCGTAATGCTTATAAAATGCTCAGCACGGTAGCCATCGCAGTGCTATTATTTGTGTCTAAGCACTTGATGTATGAGCCGCCTTTGTTTTTCTTCCCTGACAACCGACATGGAAAACTCTGTATCCTTTCTAGTTTCCTTAAGAAATCCACCTGCCAAAGTATTGGTGGACAAGGTCGGTTCCCTGGGAGTTTTAGGGGTACCCACCACAGACGTGTGCTCCAAGTCCCCTTTCGGCCACACTGACTTTGTGATAACCTCTCTCTTATCCCTGCCCCCCACCCCCACACACACACCTGTTCAGCGTCAGGCTGCCTTCAGTTCTGTCTTATCCTATAATTTCCTCCGTCTTAACATCTCACCCTGCACCTAAGACGTACCTCTGAGCTCAAGTAAACAAAGGCACCTCCGTCGATGGGACCTGCCTTTCTTAGAGGTTAGTTTAGGGCTTTTTTGGCTTTAATTGAGCATCCTTATGTTCCACCCTCCACCCCAAGCAGAGCATCAGTGTATTTCTCAATACTAGTCAAACCAGTTTAGTTTTCCCCCAAAGAGAGATTTGGTCGCATTAGTTCAAGTCCACCAAGAAGCAGCTCTAGACATGTAAGAGATTTGTCAAGGAGGGAGAAAGAGAAGGCAGGAAGTGGAGGAAATTTCAGACCAAAACGCAGGGAGGGAGGGAGGGAGGGAGGGAGGATTGGGGAGGAACAGTCTCGGACTACAGCACAGATCCAAGAAAGGTTTGGCCAGGCCACAGGGAGTCCTCGAGCCAAAGTCACCCATTGCAGGAGCTGCGTGTCTTTACCAGATGGCCCTGCCTCAGTACCCCTGGTGTGCTCAGTCAGTGCGCAGAACCCCTGGGGTGGCCCATGGGAAGTGTGGCTTCGGCGAGAGCATGTTCATGGAGCCAGAAGAGCGACCGCTGGGGCTCCCAAAGCAGGAGCACCGAGCGTGTTGTCTCCGTGGCCATCACAGTCCACCCCTCGTGGCCACAGCTCCACTTCTCCATGCAGGTGAGGAAGCAGCATCTCCATGGTGCCCCAGGCCGGTGTTCCCGGGGGAAACTTGATGGAGCAAATTACAGCCCCCATCACTGCCTCGGGCCTTGGGACCGCACCTGGTGTTGATCCTCTCCCCCGACACCTCCTCAGCTGAATTCCCCAACCCTAACCTCAGCTATCACCTTGCTGCCAAGGTGGCGTATGTGTCTTATCTGCCCCCGAGAGGCCTGAGTCCTTGGCACTCACACACTTCTCAGGTCGGTGTTACTGCACCTGTCCATTCCCCGTTGCAGTGGGGAGGAAGTGGCAGGAAGTGCCTGAGTGGATCACCTGGGTTGCACACATTCATCTTTGCTCCCGCTGAATCACGGCAGCCCTCCCTCTTCCCGGTCTTGGGGAGCACTTCCCCCTGCCATGATGGTGAGTCCTCCTCTGTCCTGCTGATCCCCAGACATAAGTCCAAAGGGCCCTGACAGTGGCCATTCCTGTTGCGTCCCTTGGGGACCAGGTCTACCAACCCAGCAGAGCCCAGAATTGCAGAGTCAGGAAGCACGAGAGCCCCCAGTGGGTCGTCAGGAGTGAGGATGAGCAGGTGCGCTCCTGCTTCTGCCCATTGGCTCCTGGGCCCCTGTATTCTTCACATTTTCTGAACAATGGCATTCACCCTTTCAGAGTGATATCTCTGAACTAGTGTGTCACCTGTGCCTTTAGAAGGCCACTCCACCATTCTGTGAGTCCAGCTACTGGTGTACTGTGTCATATGACCAAGAGATCCCATGGTGATGGGCCTATCCCCATACCTCTGTCACTGTGAAGCAGCCCCCTTGGATACCATGCCATGTGGGATTCCATGCCTGTGGTCCAGGCTTTCTATTCATCGTCAGAGAGTGATGCTGACCGAGGCTCTGCCGATCGGAGAGGCGAACCACGCCCAGAGTATCTGTCCCTGAGAGGATGAACTGCTGGCCCTTCTATAGTGGAAGGGGCCTGGTATAGTCACCTTTGCATCCATGGTCCGGCTGGTTCCCTTAGGAAAGTGTGCCACGCTGGCGGCTCAGCATTGGTCTCTGTTGCTGACAGATGGGACATTCAGGGGCAGCAAAAACTAGATTGGCCTTGATAACTGGGAGTTCCTGTCATTCCATCTTCGCCACCGTGGCCACTCCACGTGAGTGCCCAGTGTGAGATCTGGAGTGGCCAGTGATGATGATGAAGGCTGGCTACTGACACCGGGCTGAGCCATGTTGTCCACTTGATTGTTCAGTGCCTCTTCCGTGGTGAATGCCTCCTGGTTGACCAAGTGTGACTCAGAAATCACATTTTATGTCCACTCCCATGTCTCAATCCATGTGCTTCTACCCTCCAGAGAAGTTTGTCCCCAAGCCCACAGTCCTTTTCCTACCAGGTCCCCTGACAAGACAGCCAGGCCATTGGGCCCTGCTGTGAATTTATATACAATCCATTCTTATTATTGGCAGATTTCTATATTTGCCAATTTAGCTACTAGCTAAAATTTATTTATAACCCCCAAATCAGCATTTATTGTGCTTTTGTGGTCATTTGTGCACATGTACATGGCAAAAAATTCATGTCAGCCAACGCACAGGTTCGCAGCGGAGGTCAAGCAAGGTGACACTCTGCCTTCTTGATTCAACTCTCACTAGTTAGTGCCACATTTTTGTATTTTCATGTTCTTTGTGGCTGATTTCACTGTTTCAAATGGCCCCAAGCATAGTGCTGAAGGGCCGTCCAGTGTTCCTAAGTCAGGAAGGCTGTGATGCGCCTTCCAGAGAAAAGAGTTCTATATTCAGGCGTGAGTTATATTGCCTCGAATTCAACGTTAATGAGTCAACAATGTATATCAAATAAGGGGTTTTTAAACAGAAACACACATAAAACAAAGCTACACATTGATCAGTTGATGAAAATATTGTGCCCAGAGGCTCACAGGAAACTAACCCTGTATTTTCTATAGGAGCAATGTTCATGGTGACATGATATTACTTTCTAGAACTACCATGAATAATGAGAATTGACTGTATAGTCTCACCTCAAGCCACCTTTCCTTCCACACCGGATGGATGGCTGGGTGCAGTGCTCACAGCTCCACCCCTGGGAAGATTTTCCACCATGAATGTCTCTCAAATAGAGTGACCGCCCACTTTTGACTTGTACCCATGTAGAGTATTGACCCATCTGTAAATCATACTTGGGACTTTTCTTTTTGTTTCAGCTGGTTGTACAAGAGGTCCCCCTCCCCAACACAGCCACAGGTTTGAGCTGAGGGAGGTGCATTGCTGTGACTGTGGTATGTGACATGAGAGTCTGGGCTCTCTCCCTGTTCAGCGTACTCATGCCTTCTGGTCCTGCTCGGGTTTGGTCCTAGATGTGCCGTTTCCATCTGGGCCCGTCTGATGCTATGACTTGGTTAGTTCAAGAGAACCCGGCTCTTAATGGGCAGTTCTAGCTGCATGGCCATTTGGTGCCCCCTCGTTGAGCATTTCATCTCTGACACAGCACAGAAACACTCCAGGAGCTATTTCTTGAAAGGAGTATAATTATATGCTGTAAGTGATGTGGATCCACTCAGCATTCTGGGAGCCTGCAAAGCGATTTGAAATGCCGAACTGCGTGTTCCTGCCGCGGACATGTCCAACACCATGGGCCCTGCTGGATGAGATGGCCTAAAGGTCAGGGCCCCTTGCACTGAAGCCTGGACTCTTATAGAACCCTTTCCTGTTCTGGGCCCCACTTAAAGCGGGCACCATTCCCCATCACCCATATATGGGCTGAGCACATTCCTAGGGGTGAAACGTGTAATTCCCAGAACAGATGAGGCCTGATAGGCCCTATGCTTCCCTTTTTTGTGGTAGAGAAAGCAAGATGCAGACGTTCACCTTTCACTTTAACTGTACCCCTAGAAAAGTGCTCTGTGGTCTGTGCCCTGCCCTCTAGAGTATATGCTGGACTCGGGCATGTGCGCCACCTCTGGCTTATCCTGTCTGATCGGCAGAATGTCATCAATGTAATAGATCAGTGGGGTGCCCAGATAGCTTCAAACTATATTACAGCAGAGGGCAGGAGAGGTGGCACACCCTAGAGGCAAAATTGTAAATGAATATTATTGTCTACCCCACGTACATCTGGACATTTCTGATTCTCTTTTCTAAATGGAGTAGAAAGAAACATGTTTGCTGAATCAGTGGTCACATACCATGTATCCAACGCCTTATTAATCTGCTCTATCTAACAATGACACCACATCTGGCACAGTAGCTGGACATTTTAATTTATTCTCTCGTGATTTGTCTTTTCTTTCACACTGTCCAGTCTTCCACTGGGGCATTTGTGAATTTTTATTTATTTAGTATAGCTCTTTATATATTAATAGTACCCTTTTTCTCATGTTCGTTGCAAATATTTATTCTCAGATTATTGTTTTCTTCTCATGTCATTTTTTCTTATGTTAATCCTTTTTTTTTTTTACATTTTCTGTGTACCCAAATCTAATCATGTTCTCTTTTCTGGTTCTGCCTTCAATGGGAAACTTAGAAAAGCCCTTCTCCAACAAAATACCACATTGGTTCTAATATTACTTTTTTCAAATGCTAGATGGTTACCTATATGATTTATTTAAAAATCCATCCTTTTCCCCACCGACTTGAGTTGTTACTATTATTATAAGCTAGAAAAACAGGCTCACAAGTTTCTGGGTTTTCTTCTCTCTTCCATCATCTGATCTGTCTTTTCTCATGTGCTCACCACACTTTCTAAATCCCTCTGGCTCCATAGTATGTTTTAATATCTAGCGATACGATTTTTCCAAAGTCCTTGCTCTTCTTCTCACTATTTGCTGACAAATCTCATCCATTTCTTTATTCAGGTGAGTTTTTAAGTCACTTTGATAAAACCATGGCTTTTTTATATTGGAACGTTATTATTTCCACTACTTAAAATGGGTTGTTTTTCATATCATTACTCTATTGAGTTGTTCCATTCAGAAACATGATGTGAATCTCCATTTATTTAAATAACTTAGTCTCTCTTTATAGTGTTATATATGTGTGTGTATATGTTATATGTGTGTGTTACATATGTGTATATATATGGATCTAACATATTTCTTATAAATCTTATTCTTTAGAATCTTATATTTTTGCATTGCTATTATGTTTAGAACTTTTTTGATTATGTTTTCTAACATAATTGTTTTTTGTGGGTAAGTAAGAAATCGGTGTATTTCTTATATTTGTTTTTATCTGGCTGTCTCATATGCTAACTTCTTAGAACTTGAGGTTTGGGGGATTTCTAGAAATGCTATTGCATCTATAAAGAAGATGCTTTCCGGTGGTTGTAACACATTTCTTTTTGTTTCATTGCATTGAGTCAAACTTTCACTAAATAGTGATGATCAATGACCGGTGATCTTTGTCTCACCCTCAGTTTAATGGAAATGAAACTCATCCTTAGCATGAAGTCAGTTTTCTTCAGCATAGTTTTAAAAAAGATCCTTTATCTTTCAGTTTACTTATAATTTTTGTTGAGTTTTATCAAATGCCTATTAAGTATGCATTGAGATGATCCTATAGTTTTTCTTCCTTAGCATATTCGAGATGATGAATTTTATTAATAGATTCATCAGTATTAATATATTAGACTTGGTCACGGTATACATGCATATGTACATGTTAAAACATACATTTTTAAAAAAATATGAGATGATTTAATGTACTATTCTTTTACTTGAAATTTTATTTTTTATAGTGAAATAGGTCTGTCGATTTTTTTACAACAAAGCTTTCTCATATTTCTGTACCAAAGTGCAAATTATACTATAATCTCCATAACCATTGTACAGATTATGCCATCTTCATAAAACAAATAGTTCATTACACTGAGGTCTATACAGTTATTACCATTGAATTGTATTTAGTATTATCATATAATTTTTATAGGCTTTGTACCTGTAATGATCCCTATTCATATTCCTAAAGTTGTAGATTGTAGTATCTCTCTCTTTTCCTGCTCATCTTTACCAGAGCTTTATCCACGTTATTGGTTGCTTTACTTTGTTTTATTCATTTTATTCGGCAAACTAATCATCAGAATTAAGTTTTAATTCTATTACTTTTCTTTTTCCTTAATTTATTCATTTCCCTTTTTATGTTTAATAATCCCTTTTCCTGTAGATGTTTAAATTTTTCATTTTAGATTCTCTAGTTCATTTACTTTTATTGTTTATTGTTCAATAATAAAAAGTTAATGGCCGTACGTTTTTTTCTGAGTATGGCTTTAGCTGTATCCTATACATTTTTGAAATGAAGTAGTCTTACATCTTTTACTTTTTTCTTCCAAAAACTTTATTGGTTTTTCTAAGAATAGCATATGTTCATTGTAAAAAAATTAAACACAAGTAAATACAAAGAAGAAATAAAAGATGATTAAAACTGCACCAAACACAAATAACCATGACTAACCTAACCATTCGCTAAGTATCTTTTCAAGTCATATCTTTGTGAATTGTACACATATAATTTACATAAATGGGATTATAATGTGGTGCCTTGTCCTGGACTTTCTAGTCTGTTCTAGACCTGCCAGTTTTCTGCAACGGGATTTCCGTGTGGATGTATTTCTGTGTCCATAATTATAGGTCACGCCCTTATTTTTAGTGGTCGCATAACAGTCCTTCGTCATAGTGGATGTTTCATTGTAAATATAAGCAGTGTTCTGTTGACAGACATTTAGGCTGTTTCTGACTTTTCCCTATTATAAATCGCTTGGGAGATTCGTTAGGAGTTGTGAAAATGAGTTTTTGAGGGTGCGGGTGTCAGCAGAGGGAGGAGAGGAGAGCTCTATCCTGGGCAAACTTCTTAACCCTCTGAGCCTCAGTCTTCTTTTCTGTAAAAAGGAGACTCGTCCTGGTGTCTGCCCCAGAGGAAGGATGTGAGAAAAAGTGAGGAGCCATTTTGGAGCCTTCAAAACTATTTCTGGCTTGTAGGGGCTCGCAGTGGGGAAAGGGGTTACATATTCTTCTGACCTGGCCATGGAGGGGTGGGAACTCTGATTTTTAGGGGTGGAGCCAGCCTAGAATCTAAAACAGCCCGTAGCCCTGAACAGCTGGACCTGCTTTGGCAACATCTGCCCTTAAACATCTGGGCAGCATAGAATACTTTCCTCTACGTTCCCGACATTGTCTCAGAGCCAGATGTTCCCAGGCCCCTTCCGTCGATTAATTTGTGGCTCAGTAGCAGCAGGAACCTCCCCAGAACTGAGTCCTGTCTGTGCCTTGGACCTACTGTGTGACCTCAGAGCCAGTCCTTGCCCTCTCTGAGCCTTTCATCCCTGAACCCTTCCAGCCCAATCACCTGGAACTCTTCTGAGAGAGACAGAATATCCGAAGCTTTGCCTACAGCCTCCAACCCTCTCCTGGGCATTTCAATCTCGGCTTAACCAGGGACTTCAATAGGCAACGCTTTTCTCGAGGGTTCATAAAAACATGTAAACATGGGTGAGGATACAAAATATTGAGCAGCAAGGCAGTAAAACACACCAGTATTTGTTGTGTTAATTGAATATTCATGAGCTGACTGTTTAAATTACAGTTCACAACTGTTGCCGGGCCTGATGAATAATTTAAACGAGGGTGGCCAAAGAGATTTCAACACTGCATTAGCCAACTGCTCAAGAACAGCTACAGAGACTTTATAATTAGCTCGGAATACCCTATAATAAATTCTTTGAAAGATGGTTTTAATTAGCAACGTGTGCTAATTCTGAATGTAGAGTGTTAAGCGTTAAGGGGGTGTGTAACCCTTCCCTTTCCTTGTGTTTCCCTCTCATGTGGGGTCCCACCACCTGCCAAGAACCTCTGCGCCATGCTGGGCCTGCCTCCTGAATCCCTCCCCCTCCAGGCCCACTGCCCCATCTCAGCTCAGACACCCCCTGCCACGGCCTGGACCTGTGCAGAAGCCTCTGACCTGGTCTCCCAGGTTCTGTCTTTCTCCCTCTGTGTCATTCACGAGCTGGTTCATTCCCACTGGAACAGCCAGAGTAGCTTTCTGAAATGCGAGTCTGATTCTACTTCTGCTCCTTGTACAGCCCCTCAATTGGAGAAGCCCAGAAGAAGTGGCTTGTCAAAGTCATTCAGGTCTCCAGGGGCATAGCAGGACCAGCTGACTTCAGCCAGTCTGTAGGTGTGTGGAGATGGGAGAGGCATCGCTGGCAGAAGGAACAGCATTAGCAAAGGCAAAGCGACAGTGGGTGTCTGAGCTGAGATGGGGCAGTGGGCCTGGAGCGGGGAGGGATTCAGGAGGCAGGCCCAGCATGGCGCAGAGGTTCTTGCAGCGTGTGGACTGGCCGTGAGGAGCAGGATGAGGAGAGGCATGAAGGAAGCCGGGGCCTGGCCACGCACGCCATGTCAAATGCTTGAAGAGGGAGGGTGGAGGAGACAGATCCCACTTAGGGCCATGGTACCCACTGGGTTGACCTGGAGCTTGGGGAGGCTGCCACTCTGGGGCCCCGAGCTCCCAGGCCTGCCTGGCTCGTCCCTTTAGCATCCGCTGAGTGCCTGCTCTGTGCCAGGCCTGGCGCTGGACGCCGGGGAAACAGCCCCAAGCATAGCAGATTCTCGCCTTCATGAATGGAGCACACAACCAAAATCCTCTACACGTGCCAGTGAATGTATAATTGCAATCATGGCAAGGTCAATGAACAAATGACAAGGTGCCAAGAGAGGCAATCACCTTGGTTTAGGTAGGAGAGCTTCCTAGAGGTGGTGACATTTTTTGCTGAGTTCTGTAAAGAAAGCAGGGGTTAGGGAGGTAAACTGAGTTCCAGGAGGAGGGAGCCGGGCCACCGGGGTATCAGAGCTGCCCCGTCCCCAGACAGTGCTGAGGACAGGGGTCTAGTAGGGTCGCTGGCAGTGGCCTGGTGTATGTCTGTGTGGGGGCAGGTGGGTTGGTAATAGGAGTGGAGCCTGGACTGGTGATGGGAAAGGGGTGTCCGTGTATGGGGACCTCATTGCTGGAAGGGAAATGACCCCCTTTTCTGAATCCAAACCCTGGCTCCGTGAGTTTCTCAGCTTCAGTTCATCGGGATTCACTCATGCACTTTTTAAATTCATTCTAGAAACGTTTATTGAGCCCCTACTATGTACCAAGCACTCTCCCAAGCCCTGAGCAAATAACAGTCCCTCATCCACTGAGCTTCCTTTCCAGTGGGATAAACCAAAAAATGAGAAAAAATAGTAAAATACAGCCTCCCTGCCCCACAGATGCAGAAGCAAAGGATTCTGCCAGATAAGCAAATGCCCCTTTCCAGAATGTGGCTCAGCCCTAGTGCCGTGGGCAAGCGCATCAGGCCCCCTTCGAAATAGGAACTGAAGGTCAAAATCAGGAAGATGGAGGATTTGCAGCTCAACAGGTCCTTTTGGTTATCAGCCTCCTGTGACCAAGCACACTGGCTCCATCCACTTCCTCAGCCTCCCTGACCCCCGCCTCTGGCCTATGACCCAAGAGGAGACCTGCTGGGCTGTCCCCCTCTCACTGGCCACCAGGCTCCCCAGAGCCTGCAGGACCAGTCTTCATCCCCTGTGATCTGCCCCTTGGGGCTCCACTAGCCTTGTCCCTGCCTTGACCCCAGTGTACCCTGCGTCCTAGCAGCCCCCTGACACATGGGGACAACCGTCATGCTGATTCTGGACCTCAAGCTCACCTCTGGTTCTAATTTACTCAGCAGTTTCCTGGTGGTTTATCATTGTTTTTGTCCAGCAGTTTCCTCTCAACTCTTCACAGAGATACAGAAGAATTCAGAAGTAGTCAAAATAAAAAGGGTAAGCTGTGCCCACTCCCTGTGTGGTGATAACAAAACCATTCCCTTTCCGGCACTCTGTCCCTGAGGGCCAGCCGAACCCTTCTGTCCTCAGTAGTAAAAAGAGCTCAGACTTTGGGGTCAGGGAGACCCAGGTTGGGATCCTGGCCCTGCTCCAGGTGAGCTGCAGACAGGGAGCAACTGACTTCACTTCTCTAGGACACCATTTGCTTATCTGTAAAGTGGGAAGAGCAGCATCTACCTACCAGGGCTGTTGAAAGGCTTGCTTGAGACCAAAGCTGAGAACGTGGCTCATGAATGTCACAGCCGTGCTGTGGCACATCAGTTCTGCAGCTAAGGTCCCCATGGCGGCATCACTATGACAGGAGGCCCCGCCTTCCACAATTGCACGTTCCCCTTGGCCCCTGCCTACTGTCCTGCTTTTCCTCTCACGGTCCCAGCGAAGCTTGCAGGAGAGGTCACTGACCCTGGATGGCTGTATGTCCTCCCCTCCCATTCACTCTGGCCTCTGCCTCCCCCTTGACTATGAAACTGCTCCACTTCGGGGCCTGGTGGCCTCCTTATTGTCAAGTCCATTGGGCACGTGCTGCCTTTATCATACTTGACACTTGGCTGTATTAGACCAGCCGGGCCACCCCTTCTTCCGGAACCTCTCGCCCTCCTCTGGTCCCTCAGTGTGCCTGTGTGACCGTGATGCTCCTGCTGGCCTCAACTGCTCAGACCGCCCTGTCCTGGCCTCCTTGCAGGCTCCTCCTGCATCTCCCTCTCTCTCTGCCTGATTCTCCGCTGTCGTGGCTGGGTACCGCCTGTGGCCCCAGGTCAGTTTCCATTGCTCCATCCCTCGTCTAAGCACTAGGCCATGTAACGGACCATCCCCACCTATCCGTGCCCAAGCTCCGCCTGTTCACAGCTGGCCACTCACCCCCACCTGGATGGTCATGTCCCTTCTCCCCTGGGACCAGCCTATGAATGTCATTGGTGATCTAGCGTCATCTTTGACCATCTGCCATGACCAGCCCCGAATCCTCTCCCATGGCATCGCTCACGCCCATCTCACCTTCCACCTATCCGGATTCCGATGGCGTCTGTCACTTCTCACTCGGAAGCTCCACCTCCCACATACCAGCCAAGCCGGCCTTTCTAAAATTCAAGTCACCGCTCTGCCTAAAACCCTTCTGGGTTCCCAGGGACCCTCAGGATAAAGTGCAGATGTCTTCACCTGGCATTCAAGGCCCTACCCAGCCCGGTCCTGCCTGGTTCTCTAACCTCATCTTTCTCCCTCTCCTCACCTGTCCCCATCATTCTTCACTCCAGCCAGACTGAGGCCTTTCCAGATCCCCCGTCTGCATCTAACAACCCCATGGTGGCCTACGGCTTTCCTTCCAGCATTCATCATCCCTGTTACTACATATCGATGGGTGTGGAATTGATCGATATCTGTCTCCCACGGGTCAGGGACTGCACCTGCGGTATCCACTGGAGTCCTCAGTGCTTGGCACATAGCAGATGCTTGGTAAATACAGATATTTCTGCTATAATACAATAGATACAGTCCTGAAAAGACTTCAAAATCCTAATATTAAGAGTTTGTGAGAAAAAAATGGAGCTGAGGCAAACCTCTCAAGGTCTAGGCAACTTTGTAACCAGAGCACCAACAGAAAACCGTAACAATCCTAATGCACGTTCCAGCACAGTTAAAAAAAAAACAACAAACAAACGCACGTGTTAAATTCTTACTAATCTCTCAGTAAGAACTGGGAAGTTAGCTTGATGGGAGCGGGTGTAAAGACACCTCTTTGCTGCTGAGTTACAGAGACAAGGACGAGCACACAAAGATCGGGGAGAAGCGTGCACTTTCACACCATAAGTGCCCAGACAGGATGAGGGGAAGGAGGTGGGATGGAGGGGCAGGGGAAGAGCATGGATTCCTCCACTGCCTGCTGAGTTCAGCTGGACTAACATCCTCAAGAGGCTATTCCTTAGTGGCACAAAACAGTAACGTGCTGGAAGGGTCGCCTGTGCCTGAATGGGACTCCCCTGTGGTGTGACCTTCCCCTGTCCACCAGAAGAGACAGGACAGTCAGTGTCCCAGGAACACAGGCTACAGTGGAGCACACTGAGCGGGTGTGTCTGTGTTAATGGAGAGCGTGTTAATAGCGTGTGTCACGGTGTGATGACGTGGTTGGATCACTCGTCTCTCTGTCCCGCTGGACTTGGGGGTCCTGCCTGAACGACTAGGCCTGTGCCTGCCTTCTTTGCGTCCCAGGGCCTGTGACTTACAGGTTGTTACCATGTGGGCCCTTTGTCTTTGATCACAGACCTCACCTTCTGCCCTCAAGAAACCAGGAATGTGCCATGTGGCACTTGGGAGTTACCCAAAAACACTTGCTGCCCATTAAGAGGCTTTTAGTTACCCAGGAAAAAGAAATGGGCTCTGTATTAGTCAGGGGTCTCCGGAGAAACAGAACCAGTAGGATATGTAGAGACATAGGTATAAGAGGAGATTTAATATAGGAATTGGCTCCCATAGTCACGGAGACTGAGAAGTCCCTCAGTGTGCTGTCTGCAAGCTGGATTCAGTTCAAGTTCAAAGGCCAGAGAACTTGGAATTCTAATGTCCGAAAGCAGGAAAAGATGGATGTCCCAGCTTAAGAAGAGAGAATTTGCCCTTCCTCCCCCTTTTTGTTCTGTTGGGACCCTCGGTGGATTGGCCGGTGCACACAGTGGTGATGGCATCTTCTTTACTCAGGCTACTGATTTCTTCTAGAAACATCCTCCCGGACACACCCCAAAACAATGTTTTACCAGCCAGCTATTGGGCATCCCTTAGCTCAGTCAAGTTGACACATAAAATTAACAATCACAAGCTGTGAACCATGGCAAGAAGGAGTGGCTTTGGAAGATCACGAGGAGGTGGCATGTACCCGACCTGGAGGTTGAGTAGACGTGGGAGGTGAAGGAAGGAGCAGTCCAGGCAGATAATTCATTCAACGAACGAACATTCACTGAACCTCTGCTATGTATCAGGCACTGTTCTGGGTGCTGGCAATACACCAGTGAACAAAACAAAGCTCTTTGCTCATGTGGAACTTAATCCTAGCAGAGGGAGCAAAATAAGACTGAGTGAACAAATAAATAAGTCATATAGTGTGTTCCCAGGTGATCAGTGCTTCGGAAAGAAAGGACAGCAGCACGAAAGGGGTTTTGAAAGCAGGAGTGGTGGGGGAGGGGCTGCTTGCAGGATTGGGCAGGGTGGTCGGGAAGACCTCATAGGAAAGGGGAGATTAAGACAAAGACTGGCGGAGTGAGGGGATGAGTGGGGTAGGTGACCCCCAGGTGTGGGAAGAACATACGATGCTGAGGCAACAACTAATGTACAGGGGTTTCCCCCTCTGGCACTGTTGACATTTGGAGCTGGGTAATTCTCCGTTGTGGGGCTGTCCTGTGCATTGTAGGGTGTTTGGCAGCCGCCCTGGCTACTTCCCACTAGATGCCGGTAGCATCTCCCAGTTGTAACAACCAAAAATGGCTCTAAATATTGCCAAATGTCCCCTCGGGGGGGAAAAATTGCACTAGGCTAGAGGTGGAAGATGTTTGCGTGTTTAAGGGACAGCAAGGAGGTGAATTCTGATGGGGAGGGGAGGTAGAGGGCGGAGCAGCAGGAGGAGAAGGCCAGAGAGGTACCAGGTGGTGGCGTGGTGGTTCCAGGGGCCTGGTGTGTAGTGAGGACTTAGGCTTCTACTCGAAGTGAAGTGGGGAGCTAATACAGGTTCTGAGCAGAGGAGTAAGGGCCTGCATCCCAGAGACGGGAAGCCTAAGGACCACAACCCTCATCCCAACCTGAACAGAAATCTCACACCCCAAGCCTGGCAACTGCAGACCCAGTGTCTCAGTGCCCAGTGTTTGCAAATCTTTCTTCAAAGACAAAACCAGCCCAAAGGGGACAAATTGCTTTGCATTTACATCCTTCCCTGCTGGTGCCTTCATATTCATAACAGGATGATCAGTGTAACCAGGAATGGGGCTGTTGCTTTAAAGGATAAATTAGCCTGACTCTTAACTCAATAATTAAAACTGTGATGGTGCTCGGCCTGCAGGGATAATGTACTATTATTATAGTCATTTGTTTCAATTAAATGCTTACTGATTTTACAATAGCAGCTGGGCACCTGTGCACTATAGCTATTACTCTAAACAAGACATCTCACATTTCAGGAGAAATTTGTCAGCGTGCAAAGGATCTCTCACCAAGCATGAAAGTTTATTAGAAATTCTTACTGACAAGGATTCCGGGTGAGGGGCAGGCATTGGGGAAGGTTTTCTATTGGCTTTCTTTTCTTCTCTATCGTGCTGGATTTTTTTTTTTTTTTCTGAAAGGAAATAATTTTTAAATAGTTGACTCTTAAAGCTTGAGGAAACCTCAGAGAGCAGTGTGCCCTGGGAAGGCTGGCATCGGTGGGGGTGAGAACTTAGGTTGTAACTTCCCACATCATTGATTTTGGGGTGTGGTAGACTGAATTATGCCCCCCCAAGATGGCCATGTCTTAATCCAGAGGCTGTGAGTATGTCACCTTACATAGCGAAAGAGATTGTGCAAATGTGATTAATTTAAAATTCTTGAGATGGGGAGATCATTCTGGATTATTCGAGTGGCTCCAATGTTGTAACCACAAGTCCTCATAAGCGGGGGGTTGGAGGGGGCAACACCTGGAATAGCTGATGTGACAATGGAAGCAGAGAGAGAAAAGGCCATGTGATGCGGGGCCATGAGACAAGAAACAAGGACAGCATCTATCCAAAAAAAAAAAAATAGTAAGGAGACAGATTCTCCCTGGAGGCTCCAGACGGAACCAGCCCTGTCAATACCTTGTCGTTAGCCCAGGGAGACTGATTTTGGATTTCTGGCCTCCAGAACTGTAAGATAATGAGTTTGTGTTCAAGCCTGTGGTAATTTGTTACAGCAGCGATAGGAAATAATACACAGATCTCTGCTGCTTCTCAGAGTCCTGAGACAGTTTTCCTCAGGGAGGTGGTTCTGCTGCAGATCCCAGGACTATGGGGCAGCTAGCAGCATGGACTTGGGCCGTCCCCTCAGCACCTGCAGGCACAGTGCCGCCACCTCTGCCAACACACCAGCCCTCTTAAGTCCTCACCTCCAATGCCCTTTACCCTCATCTCCCACTCTTCCTGACACTCTGGCTATGCCAGGCTCTGGGCAGCTTGCAAAGCTCATCATGCCACTTGTATTAGTCAACGTTTTCTAGAGAAACAGAACCAATACTTTAAATAGATGTTAGATGATAGATGATAGATATAGATAGATAGATAGATAGATAGATAAAGATTGATAGATTGATTGATAGATTGATAGATAATTAGAAGAAATTGGCTCTCATGATAATGGAGGCTGAGGAATCCTAAGATCTGTAGTCAGCAAGCTGGAGACCCAGGAGAGCCAATGGTGTAGTTCCAGCCTGAGGGGAGGAGAAGACCAGTGTCCCAGAAGTCAGGCAGAAGTTCCTCTTACTCAGCCTTTTTGTTCTAATCAGGCCTTCAACTGCTTGGGTGAGGCCCACCCACGATGGGAAGGACAATCTGCTTTACTCAGTCCACAGATTCAAATGTTTATCATATCCAGAAACACCCTCATAGACACACCAAGAATAATGTTTGACGAAATGACTGGGCACCCCGTGGCCTGGTCAAGTTGACATAAAATTAACCATCACCCAGCTCCATGCCCCTGTGCCCTTGCATATGCAGTTCAGTTTCTGTCCTTGGGAATGCCCTCCACATACTCCCCACCCTCATATTCTGCAAACTTCCCCTTTAAGAGTCAGCTCAGAGTCTTCTCCTGTGGAAAGTCTCTCTGGCTCTCCAGGCACTGGAGGGTCCCCTTCTCTGCTCCCCTGAGCCCAGGTCCCTCTGCATACCTGTGCTGCTGCACCGGTTAAAATTATGTAGGGATGTGTCTGCCTCCCCCATCAGATTACAAACTCTGGATGGAGAGTTTTTACTCTGCTATTTACCTCCTGCATCTAGCCCAGGGTCTCAGACATAGCAGCTCTCAGGGAATATTGAATGAATGAATGAATGAATGAATAACAGGAGCAGGCTTGGGGACCTGGGAGGATTAGAGAAGTACAATGACCACAGAGGTAAGGGCAGCTCAAGGCAGAAGCCCGGTTTAGGACAGGAGAAGGAGTCTCAAGACAGCAATGGAAGCTCAGAGTCAGAGGACAGTGGCCAACTGTCTGACACCAGTCCAGGGCTTTCTGATTTTAAAGGGTCAGAGCAAGAGCCCAGCTGGTGGCCAGGGCAGGGTGGGTGGGCTGGTGGCAGAGTGCCTGAGGGTGCGGGAACCAGACGGACCTTGATTTGAATCCCAGCTCCAAATGAGGTTACTTCCCTTTCCGAGCCCCAGCTTCATCTGTAAACTGCTAATGATAAACACACCTTCCTCCCACAACTGGGTGAGAATTAGATGTGGTCAGAAGGTCAGTGCCCAGCAGATGGTAACTGCCAAATAAAGGGTAGCATTCAAGTAACACAGGGGTTAGCAATCTATGGCTACAGGCAAAATCTGGCCCTCTGCTTGTTTTTGTAAATAAAGTTTTATTAGAACACATTCATATTCATTTATTACAGTTGCCTTTGACTGCTTTCCTGCTATAACAGCAGAATTTGTAGCAATGGAGACTGTATGGCCCACAAAACTGGTAATATTTACTCTTAGGTCATTACAGAAAAAGTTTGCTAACTCATGGCATTGTGATTTTGTTGGAAAAGGGTTGAGTGGGAATCGGAATATGTCTAGCTTGACCTCTCTCTAACAGTCTTACTCTGAAGTGGGCCAGATAGTTTGCTGACCCTTGTTCCAGAGTATAGGTTTTTTTCCACATTGGTTATTCACAAAGCAACTGATTATACTCACAGTTGTCTTAAGATGGCAGTCATGCCAACATTACTAATAAAGTTAGTGTGATTGTGCTGCTGTGTAGTGGGCAGGAGGAAATTTAGGAAGCAAGGTAGTTTATTGAGGTTTTGCCCAAATAGGCAGTCAGGCTTCTTGATGGATCCTCTCTAAAAGGAAAGAATGAGAAAAGTCAACTTGGAAAGGCCTTATTTCCTTTCTCTCACTACCTTGCACTAATGAATACTGTGTTCCCCAGCTCGTTCCCTTGGACACAGCCACACTCCTTCATTTTCATATTGCCTATGGCTGCTTTTGTGCTACAACCACAGAGTAGTTATGACAGAGACCACCTGGCCCGCAAAACCTAAAATATTTAATATCTGGCCCTTTATAGAAGTTTGCCCATTCCTGACCTAATGTAACAAATGTTTGTGGAGCACCCCTGTGCCGTGCCTTGCGCTGTGATTTTTACTGTCATTGGAGCTTTCCTCCTGGTTTCCCTCTTCTTTAATATTCCAAAAGCTTGCATCGTGTCTGATCTCTTCTTAGCCCATTTGAGATTCGATTCAAATTCACACTGTGAGCAAATTCATGACAGGATGAAGGAAAAAGAAACCGTCTAGTGTTGAACACCTACTGTGTGCCAGGCTCTGTACAAATTATCTTTTCGTTGGGTCCTCACCGTCACCCATGACAGCAGGTTCATTACTTTCCACCTGTGTTAGAGCCATTGAGATCTGTGTTGGTGCAACGAAGAAATTTCAGTCTTGGAAGACAGTCAGAATTCTGACTTTTCCACACCCTAGCTGTGTGACCTGGGGAAAATCTCTTAACGTCACTGAATTTCAGTGTCTTTATTGTAAAACGGGGGTGATAAGAATGTTTACGTCAAAGATTTGTTCATGAAGCTCCTAAACAAATTCGTTCATGAGTACTCCCTAAGTATAATAGTATTATTACGGTCGTT
>NW_006442491.1:28040870-28063655 GCF_000325575.1 Pteropus alecto
GAAAGGGCTACTCTGAAACGGTGGGAGAGATTGTAAAATGCTCATCAGTGGTTTGTTAACTCTCCTTTGGGATCTGATTGTGCTTGGAAGTTAAGGAGAAATTCCTGGACCCTCTGAAACCGAGGCAGAGGCTTCAAGGAGAGAATACAATGACATTCAGATTCCGGGGTGGAGTGTGAGGCTGTGTTTAATGACACCTCGTCCCTGCGGGGAAGCAGGGCGGGGTGTTAATTCTCTGAATCAGCAGAAGGCAGGAAGGAGAAAGGTGCCGTTTCTTCTTCTCTCCCCACTGTGTGGTGGGTACCCTGCGCACCTGGGCTGCTCTCCACAGAGATTGCAGATGGGAATTTGTGAAAAACACCTTTGTGTTCCTGCAGCCCTGAGAATCTATTAAGCCAGGCGAACCTAATTATGTTCGCAGCAGAGCCTCGTTACTGTTTCCTTCCTGGAGAGGGTGCAGACGTGGCTCCTGGAAGCGTTCCTATGTTTCCATGGGAAAAGCAGGAGGCTCGGTTCATTTGGTTACCAGACACCTCGTAAGTACCAGCTGCACGCCAGGCCACCTGCCCGGGGCTGAGGAGGCATTTTCTGTGTCTCTGCACATAAGCAGATGCTTGGTACCCACCGTAGAGAGCCCTGGGAAAGGCACAGGAGGGTGTGGCCAGAGGAAGGAAGAAGGAGGAGGAGGAGAGAGCAATCAGGGAAAGCTTCTCTGAGGAGGTGACATTTCCGGTGAGTCTCAAAGGACAATGACATGGAGGAAAGGACCAGAGAGCCACAGGAGGGAAAGGCTTCATTCTAGAGAGAAGCCCCCATGTCCCCGGGGAGCTCTGGGGAGGGGCCTGAGAGGTCAGAATGAGAGCGAGGGCACGGACCTTCGTGGGGCGTTTTGCAAGCCTAGGATGATGCGAGCAGGCCCCAGGGGAGCCACGGAAAGGTTCTGAGCAGGGAGGAGACATTTTACACTCCAGGAGGGTCACTCCAGTGGCCAGCATGGCACCTAGACTCAAGGGATCCAGGCTGGAGGCTGAGAGAGGGCTGGCGTCTTAATTTGGGATTTCCCTAAATCAGACCCTGACGCAAAGGTTTGGGTACAAATAGGAAGTGCTGTGAAGCAAGAAGGGACGTGGCACTAGAAGGAAAGAAAGCCAGTAAAGGGCGGGTCGACGAGTTGTAACCACTACGGCAACTGGAACACGGTCCTGCCGCGGACCCTCTGGGAGGCATATGGCATGCAACTCAGCACTGTCCCGCTGAGGGGAGAGGAAGCCAAGGTTTTGTCCACAAAGTCCTGTCCCTCACTGGTTGAAGGTCACTCCTGGGGCCTTAATTGCTCAGCATTCCAGGCAGGGAGACGCAAGAAGCCATCCGTAGGTGTCGTCACCCTCTGCAGAGTGTGGGGGCCCCCAAATAAGCCAAGGGCAAATGAAGGTGAAGGAAACTCAAAAAGATACAGAGAAGATTGAGTCTTATTTGGCTCATAAACTCATAGGAGATTGTCGAGTCCACGGGGAATGACTATGTCCTATCCCGAGTCTGATTCTGAGAAAGAAATATTCAACCAGTGGGACATTTCTTCCTATCCGTACCAATTCTGCCTCATTCTGTTGCCATACCCAGCTCGCATTCCATCACATTCTCAAGAAAAGAGGCCAGTGGGGAGTTTTGCCTACCAGGTGCGGCCTCCTTCCCTCCCTTCCTTTTTCCATCCTTCAAGAAATATCTTTAAAGCACCAACCTGCTGCGTTTAAGGCTCTCCCAAAGGCATTGGGGATACACAAGTGAACAAGATAGGCCTCTACTCACGAAGCTTCCAGAGGGGCAGAGCGGCAATCAATAGAAAACCGAACAAAATAAGTGTAGCTTGAAATTACGAAGAAAACAAACAATATGATGATAGAAAGTAATGATAGTGAGTTAGTTTTTTTCGACAAGGTGGTCAGGGAAGGCTTCTTGAGGAGGTGACATTCAAGTTAAGAACTGAACAATGAGGATCCACATACAGGACCCAAGGGGAAGAATGCTCCCAGCTGAGGGGAGTGCAGGCACAGAAGCCTGAGGCAGGGGTGGCCTGTGTGTGTTGGATGATCTGAACGAAGGAAGTCAGGCTGAGCCAGAGTGCAGTACGCGATGGGGACTGTACAATAGGGGCCGGAGACTTAGATTGGGGTCCAATGATGCAGGGCCTAGAAAACTGTGGTGAGTGGACTGGATTTTACTCTAAGGGGGATCAGGAAGCCAATGAAGAATCTTAAGGAGGGGAGTAGCGTGGTCTGATAGACATACTTTACAGATCCCTTTGGAGGTGGTATGGGAAATAGATTGGTGTTTATGAAGGCGGGGAGACAGTGGAGGCGGGGAGACGGGGCAGAGAAATAAGAAAAGAGACGACCATGGCTGGGGAGGAAGAGGCGTAGGAGGGATTTAGGAGTCATTGTAGAGGCAAAGCCAACAGTGGTGTGTGTCTGGGGCTGCAGGGAGGGAGGAATAGGAGGTTAGTGTTTAAACGGTACCAAGTTTCAGTTTTGTAAGATGAAGAGAGCCCTGGAGGTGGGTGGTGGTCGTGGTGGCACAATAACGTGAATGTACTTAATGCCACTGAAGTGTGTACTTAAAAACGGTGAAGGTGGTCAATTTTACGTTACGTATATTTTACCACGATTTAAAAAAATTTTAATGATAAAAAGTAAGTTGCACTGATGTTGTTTTTCTACAGCTTACAAAGTTATTAAATAGCCTGGTCAAAGACAAAAGCAAACATTCCTCTAGAAACAGATAACCCGAAGTCCTCTAGGCAATTCCCAGCTGTCCACTGAAAGGACACTCCTTTGCCCATTTCAAAGTCTTTAAAATTTTTCTTGCAGCATAAATGTCTTCTTGTGCATAGGGAAAAGTTCTTCATAGTAAATATCTTGGAGTAGAATTTTTAGGTTATAAGATATACACATCTTCAACAAACTGGGTATTGTCAAATTGCTTTCTAAAATGTTTAATTAGCTCACACTCCCAACAGCAATATAAATAGAAACCCAAATGGCCGGTAAACCTATGAAAAAGTATTCAGCCTCTCTAGTAATCAGGACAGTGTGAATCAGAACAACTGGGAGAGCATTTCACACTTTGCAGACTTGCAAAAATTCAAAAGCCTTCCACTATTAAGTTTTGGCAATATGTTAAATTACTGAGTCAGGAATATCTGGTTGAAGAATTCTAAAGCAGGCAGCTGAAAAGAAAAAAAAAAAACATATAAAACAAGCCCTAAACACTGAGCCCCAAGGTCATTTTGCCCTTGAAAAAATAATGTCAGATTCTTGTTGAGGATTTATGGAAGGAAGAGTGTGTACATACTGATAGAAAGAGGGATGTTTAGATTTGAAAACTTTCTACCCTTTTTGGGGGGAGGAGTTAAAAATTTTTCCAGCTTTGTTGAGATATTACTGACATATAACACACGTAAGTTTAAGATATACAATGTGATGATTTGGTACGTGCATACGTTGTAATGTGATAGCCACAGTAAGGTTACCTCCTTTGCCTCACATAATTAATTACCTTTGTGTGTGTGCGGTGATAACTTTTAAGATCTACACTCCTAGAACTTTCAAGTACATAATACAGTATTGTTAATTATCGTCACCATGCTGTTCATCATTAGGTCCCTAGAACTTAACCATCATAGAGCTGGAAGTCTGTACCCTTTGACCACCTCCACCCACGTCGCCCACCTCTCTGGCCCTGGCAACCACCATTTTACTCTCTATTTCTTTGAATTCAATTATTTAGATCCCACTTATGAGTGAGAACATATAGTACTTGTCTTTCTCAGTCTGACTTACTTCACTTAGCATAATGTCCACCCATATTGTCACAAAAGGCAGGATTTCCTTCTCTTCGTGGCTAAATAAATTGTGTATGTACACCACATTTTCCTTATTCGTTCATCTGTTCAAGGACACTTGTTTCCATGTCTTGGCCATGGTAATAACGCTGCAATGAACGGGAGGGTGCAGATACCTCTTCGAGGTAGTGATTTTATTTCTTTTGGATAAATGCTGAGCAGTGGGATTGCTGGATCATATGGTAGTTCTATTTTTAGTTTTTCTGAGGAACTTTCATACTATTTTCCATAGTGGCTGCATCAATTTACATTCCCACTTTCCTCACACCTTTGCCAACACGTTATCGCGTCTTTTTGATAATAGCTATTCTAACAGGTGCGAGTTGATAGTTTCGATTTGCATTTCCCTGATGATTAATGATGTTGAACACCCTATCATACGCCTGCTAGCCATCTGTCTGGCTTCAAAATGTCTATTCAATTCCTTTGCCTGTTTTTTAATTGAATTGTTTGTAAAACCCTCTACTCTTTAAAACGGTTCCCTGTTTCTCAAGTTTCTTTAAGATTAACATAATAATCAATTATATATTTCACAATATATTGTATTAAGAACTCAGAACCAAAAATCTACCTATATGCTGTTTATAAGATGCCCACTTAAAGCAAAGCAGGACAAAAATAAAACAGCGGAAAAATAAAGAGCGTAATGATGATCAGAGATAAAGGAGGATTTAAGACAGAAACATCAACTGAGGCAAAGATGCTTTTTTATATATAAAAAAAGGAGAAGCCATAATGAAAATATCACATTCTGGGACATTTACGGGGAGGAATAATTTCAAATCAATATATATGAAGAATCTGATGGCAACACAATAGCCATGGGAGGCTTTAACTCATTTTTCTCGAGATTTCACAGCTAAAGTAGTCAAAACAGTTTAGTGAACAGACACATAGAGAAATGTGTATGATACAGAGTAAACATTATCTCAGATGTACATGAAAGTTTTATAAAAATGGATTATATCCTAAGCCATAATGAAAACCTCAATGCCAAAAATATAAAGTTCTAGGAGTCGTGTCCTCAGGCCACAATAACAAAAGGATACATTAAATAAAGACTCTTTTCCAAATAACTTTAGGATGAAAAAAGAAAATCAAATCTTCGGTGTGGAATATTTTTAAAATATTTATATCAGGCAGCTAAAATCTACCTCGGGGGGAAAAAAATCATAGTTATGGAACAGGGTTTCTCAACCTCAGCACTATTGACATTTCGGGGTACATAATTCTTTTTTGGGGGGTGTCCTGTTAATTGTAGGGTGTTTAGCAGTATCCCTGGCCTCCACTCACTGAATGCCGATAGCATGCCCGCCACCCCCACACACCAGTTGTGAAAAACAAAAATGTCTTCAGACGTTGCCAAATGTCTCCTACCTGGCAAAATGGTCCTGTTTGAATCCCTGCCCTAGATCTTTCCAGTACTAAAAAAGCAGCTGTGAAACATTGTTAAATTCGAAAAGCTAGATAAAAGAAACGCATGGTACCTGAGGGTCAACATTAATGGAGAGGAAAGAAGTCAGTTAATTAATGATTAATTAATTTAATTAATGATTAGAAGAGTTGTTGAATTGATTTTTTAAATATAAGAACCGGTCCTCTGGATAGACAGTTAAAAATATATAGACTTTTGAGAAAGAAAATTTTGAAAGCAACATACATTCAGAATATTATAATTATGAATAGGAATTTGACTACAAAAACCATTGAGTAAGTTAAAAATATGATAATATCCCAGTTATTATATTCCCATATTATCCTACAGTTATAAGCTATTAGTGTCAAAATCTGGATAAAGTAGGA
This sequence comes from Pteropus alecto, assembly GCF_000325575.1. Taxonomy (NCBI): domain Eukaryota; kingdom Metazoa; phylum Chordata; class Mammalia; order Chiroptera; family Pteropodidae; genus Pteropus; species Pteropus alecto. The sequence continues at coordinate 28,046,572 of NW_006442491.1, forward strand.
AATCTTCTAAATATATATATATAATTTACCCAAACTAACTCAAGAGAACATGGAAATTAAAACAGACCTATTAGCCATGGAAAATCAATCTTTCAAAATGCACTGAGCCTCAGGTCATTTTAGATCTAAACTCATTTATCTAAGGAAAACATAATTTTTATGTTTTTACTGGTCCAGAGCATAAAGAAAAAAGGAAGCATCTCAGTTTTTTTTTTTCCTAAAGCTGACCATAAACACAAACACCAACATTTGACAACAATAACCCTAAAAAATGGAAACTGAAGGAGACATAAAAAACAAAGTTCTTTGGAACTGAAGACATGCCAGATGAATTCAAACACACACACACACACACACACACACACACACACACACACACCCCACACACACAGGCAAAGATAGCAATATTAATATCAGACTCCACTGAATTCAAGGCAAAAATGAGACACTTTATAATAATATTAAAGTTCACTCCACAATGAAGCAATAATTGCCAGTATTCTTTTTTGCAATAAAAAACATCAAATTCCCAAAACAAATCTTTAAGCATTAAAGGGAGATTTCGATGGAAGCAACCTAGTTGTAGTAATCGGCAAAGATAGCAATGTTAACATCAGACTCCACTGAATTCAAGGCAAAAATGAGACACTTTATAATAATATTAAAGTTCACTCCACAATGAAGCAATAATTGCCAGTATTCTTTTTTGCAATAAAAAACATCAAATTCCCAAAACAAATCTTTAAGCATTAAAGGGAGATTTCGATGGAAGCAACCTAGTTGTAGTAATCTAGACAGTCTGTGTTAGATTCAAGAGCCAGAAAGTACGAAAGAATCGAAATGATATAGTCACCACTGATCAAACAGATCTGTGTTGTACTCCTGTATTAATCTGCAAACACACCTTATCCTTTGCCTTTAAGTACTATGGATTATGTACACACTTTAAACACATTTGGGTTCCCAAGGAAACCTTAACCAAAAGTGCAGATAGTACAGACCATATTCTGTGACCTCTTTTGTTACTAGAAATTAGTAGCAAAAAGGAAAATAAACAAATAAACAAAATTAACCTCTTAGAAATTTCAAAACTCCTCTTAAACAACTCTTGGGTAAAAGAAGAAATTTAAATTGCAATTAAAAATATATACATAAAAGAGAAAAATAACCCAAATCTTACATGATGAAGTTTACGAAAAATGTTAAAAAGGCATGCTCAATGGAAAATTCATAGCATGAAACGTATTTCTAAAAATCAAGAATGAAAATAATGAATTAAAAAGGCAACTCAAACGGAGGGGGAGGTAACGATAATAAATCTTTAAAAATCAGAGGAAGAGATTAATAAAGATAAGATTAGACATTAAAGAAATAGAAAACGTGATCAACAAATTGGAGATTTGATTCTTTTGAGGAGAAAAAAAAATCCCACATAATATAATGGACAACCCATGAGCTTGCCTAATGAAGAAAAAGTGAGAGCAAAACACAGATACTCAACAAGAGAAATGAGAAAGGGAAAATAACCACAGATGCAGAGGAAATGAAAATAATTGTGAGTATGCGCATCGGTGTGTCTCATTGAACAGCGTGTGTATATATGTGTTTATGTGAAGAGTACGCACTATTCTAAATACGTGTTTAGTATGACAAATGGCTATCTGTAAAAATCAGGGGCTTTTTGATATTCCTAAAATAACCAGTTAGAAAATATAATAGGGAACAGTTAAGAAAATTACTGACCTATAGGAAGAAAAGTGCCAAATTTTATTAAGGGATTTATTAATTCTAAGTATTTAATAAACCCTTAGACAGTATAGGGCTTATTATGTGCCAGGCACATTTAATCCTTAACAACCATAGAAGGTAGGTTTAATTATTACCTACCTGCATGTTTCAGATGAAGAAACTGAGGCACAGAGAAGTTAAGTAACTTGGCCAAAGTTACCCAGCTTATAAGTGGCTGAACCAAGATCCAAAACACAGCCAGCTTCCAGCGTCCGCGCCCTTTGCTATCATGCTGCATAATGAGTAAAGGCAGAGACTTACCGTGTGTCAGGAAAGAAGCCTGAGCATCATAACATGATCCATTCACAGCTGGACTGAGTTGTCCAGCAAGAGCTGAAATGCTGACCATCTGTCTAGGGTGAATGTCAATGGCATGGCAAACTCTCAAGGAGCCATGGGCCCCCCCACTGCGTCGCCAAATCATGCAGGGGTCAGACTAGCACAGACCGTCACCTATCAGGGACCCATGGGCAAACAGCGGATCAGAGTGGAGCTGGCCGCCCTCCGCTTTTCATCTGCATACCCCTCCTCCGGGTCCCGTATGTGGATGTCATGCTGTGGCAGGGCGGGTCCTTTCTAACTCAAAACGCCCTGCCCTTCTCTTTTAGATCCAGGAGATGGTCCACTCGGAAGTTGCCGCCTATGACGCTGGCCGGCCGGGGCCCCTCCTGGGCCGCCCGGCAATGCTGGCCAGCCACATGAGCGCCCTCAGCCAGTCCCAGCTCATTTCTCAGATGGGTATCCGAAGCGGCATTGCCCACAGCTCCCCGTCGCCCCCAGGGAGCAAGTCAGCGACCCCCTCTCCCTCCAGCTCGACTCAGGAGGAGGAAACGGAAGCACATTTCAAGGTACGGAGGGTGGAGATGCAAAGCCTTAAGATGTCCTCCCATCAGCCGAAGGACAGGCCCTGCATGGAAATGGGCATCGTCTACCTGTAGAAAAGACTAGAAGAGTTCATAACTGTACCTTTGCTGGAGAAAAAAGGAAAGATGGGGGAGAAAATGATCAAGTCTTATTTCTGAATGGCCAGTGGGTCATTTCAGTGGTACCGATGACATTGGCCAGATCCTCAGGGTCACGTCTCATGGTTATCATGGCCTTGTAGGAGAAAATAGTCTGACAAAAATGTATGGTCCAGTAGAGGGCAGCACTGATCTTAGGATGGGGAACTAAAGATGACCCCACCCCAACCCTGGAGACTAGGCTCGCCCAGCATCCCTGGAGCTGGACTGGTCCTTCCTCTCCAATCATACGTCAGGACAGAGCTCGCCAGTTGTCCAGGCTCCGGCCCTTTCTTGGCACTGCCTCCAAGTCTCCCTCCCTCTTGGAGAGTGTCTTGTTTAACAGGGGCAGAAACAGAGGCCCAGAAGGGCCAGGGATGGAGGTGCTTGCCAGGAGTCTCCCAGTGAGCTCGTGGCAGAATCAAGACTTGATCCCACATCTCCTGCCTCCTTTTTTTTTTTTTTCATAAGGCCTCACACTCCCGTGGTGGCCCCGCAGAGGCCTGGGCAGTTACCATGGCACCCATGCCATGGAGCAGAGACCCTGACCTCCTGGCTGGAATGGGTGCCTCTGGGTCCTGGTCCAGCTCCATCTTCACAATAACTTCATCTCTACCATAGGCCAGCCAGGGTGGTTTTTCTTTTTTCTTTTCTTTTTTCTTTTCTTCTCTCTCTCTCTTTCTCTCTCTCCTTCCTTCCTCCCTCCCTCCCTCCCTCCCTCCCTCCCTTCCTTCCTTCCTTCCTTCCTTCCTTCCTTCTTTCTTTCCTTCTTTCTTTCTATATATTTACCAAACATTCTAAAACACTTCCCATGGGCCAGACAGTGTGTAAGCACATACTAAGTTTTAATGCATGTGATGCTTATCACAACCTTCTGTGGTAGGTGCCATTATTATCTCGGATTGGTTGATGGGGAAACTGAGGCACAGAGAGGTTAAGTAACTGTTTTGATTCATTCTCCATTATTGATTAGAAGATTTTATACTCTGTAAAGGTTAACTTGGGAAAAGTGATAAAGATCTAAATGATTTTTGTCTCATTACAAGGCAAATTAGTTTGTCCCTATAGAGGTGCAAATGACTGCTGTCCAGTAGAAAACATTAAATTAAGCCCCCAAAGAGATAATTTTATTGCTCTATAGGGCATTAACCAGTTTCTCTTTCTCTTGTATTTCTTTGAATCAACTTTACCATCATGCTGATTGTCATTAATGAGTTAAACAAAAAACCCAGGGTGTGTGTGTGTGTGTGTGTGTGTGTGTGTGTGTGTGTGTGTGTGTGTGTCTGTCTGTCTGTCTGTCTGTCTGTCTGTCTGTCTGTCTAGCCATTGCTTCCTCCACCTAGAAAGTGGCTATGCCAACAGCGTTGGAGCCTGGGATATTGGCCAGCCCCCAGTCATTGTCTGTGTGTGAACAGGGCCTGACAAAGCTGGGGTGGGCCTGCCGAGGACAGTCCAGCTCTGCCTGGAGGAGGCCCTGGGCTTTTCAGATTTTCTGACTCCTCCCACCTGGGCAGATGTCAGGAGAGAAGAGACCCTCAACTGACCCAGGAAAAAAGGCCAAGAACCCAAAGAAGAAGAAGAAGAAGGACCCCAATGAGCCGCAGAAGCCAGTGTCGGCCTACGCCCTTTTCTTCAGAGACACTCAGGCCGCCATCAAGGGACAGAACCCCAGCGCCACCTTCGGGGATGTGTCCAAAATTGTGGCCTCCATGTGGGACAGCCTGGGAGAGGAACAGAAGCAGGTGAGTCTCTGTCCCTTTTCGGGCCATCCCCTGAGGCTTTGAGGTCCTGGAGACAATGACAGACTCCGAGGGTGTGGACCTGGGCCCAGCCTCTGGAACTAAAGGCTCCCGCAGAGGTCTTTATGGGGCTCAGTGTGCCCATCTGCAAGCTGAGAAGTGAGGTCCCTTCCAGTTCTGTCTTCCAACTGTGCTCACTAGCATCCTAACCGTCTGGGCCTCTGCTCCCTCATGTCATACAAGAGCATCCCCGTTTATCTTGTCTTTCCAACTCTCAAAGTCTGGGGTTTAGACTAGAGCTTTCGTATCCCACTGACCATATGCCTGAGGCCCCCATCAAGGGCCTCCAGGGGGAACAGGGAGCAGAACTAGGTCACAGGCAAATGCAGCGAATGGCAGCTCCCAGTTATATGACCTTGGGCTGACCGCCTAAGCTCTCCGCAATGCTGCCCATATCTTGGGTCTTTCAGGCCTACAAGAGGAAGACCGAAGCAGCAAAGAAGGAATATCTGAAGGCCCTGGCAGCCTACAGGGCGAGCCTCGTCTCCAAGGTAACACCTGGATCCTAGGCACAGCCCGATAAGAGTGGGGCCACTTGAGGGATGGAGCAGGAACTGAGCCCAGGGGATGGTCAACACCATAGGTCTTGGAAAGGATGGATGGATACAGCCACTGTGGTCTGTTCTCCAGGGCACCTACTGTGTGCCAGGCTCACGCTGGCCACTTTATATGCATCATATTTCATTCAGTGCTTCCAACAAGAACCGAGGACTCAGAGGAATTAAGCAACTTGCCTGACATTGTCCAGCATGTTAGCTGGCTGCAGCAGGATGCAAACCCAGTTTTGCCTCTTTTCAAATTTGTGCTTTACTCCCGAGCTCTCTCTCTGCCTCCTCTGTCAACACCAGCGCCGCAGGAGGCTCAGCATGGCACGGACATGTAGTGCAGTTGGAGGAAGGGTGTGTGTGGAAGCTGTTACAGAGGACATGGCGTCTGGGTTAGGCCATAAAGGGCCAAGCAAAGAGCGTGCTCCAAACCGAGGGAACAGCACATGCAAAGGCACAGGGACGGAGGAGGGGCGTAAATAGAGGCTGGCCCCTCTGGATGGTGCTGGTGTCACTGGCCAGGCCGAGGACTGTGGGTTCCCCATGGGCACAGGAGCCCCAGGAGTTAAAGCAGGGGGTGGTTGGATGGTCAATGCACTAAGGACCCTGAATTATCCCTGGTTAGTCCATAGCTCTCTCCCAAGGGGCTAGGGAGCCAGCCAGAGGCCATGTCAATGGGTTGCAGAATGGCCTGGTCTCATGGCCCAAGTTCTGGCTTTTCCATCTTCTCCAGAGTGACTGGTGTCTGTCTCCTTCCAGAGCTCCCCAGACCAGGGCGAGACCAAGAGCACTCAGGTGAACCCGCCGGCCAAGATGCTCCCGCCCAAGCCGCCCATGTACGCCATGCCGGGGCTGGCCTCCTTCCTGACGCCAACGGACCTGCCCGCCTTCCGCGGCGGGGCCTCCCCCGCCAGCCTCGCCCGGACGCTGAGCTCGAAGTCGCTGCTGCCAGGCCTCAGCGCGTCCCCTCCGCCACCACCCTCCTTCCCGCTCAGCCCCTCTCTGCACCAGCAGCTGCCACTGCCCCCCCACGCCCAGAGCGCCCTCCTCAGTCCACCCGTCAGCATGTCCCCAGCCCCCCAGCCTCCCGTCCTGCCCACTCCCATGGCACTCCAGGTGCAGCTGGCTATGAGCCCCTCACCCTCAGGGCCACAGGTAAGCAGGACTGAGTAGAAACCTGCTCTTCTGGGACCCCTTGTGGGGGAAGGGGGTAGCTCAGGGTTGCAGATACCGGCCCTGCCACTCACCAGCTATGTAGCAGCAGCCTAGGTACCTCACCTCTCTGAGCCTCAGTTACCACCTCAATGAGATGGGTCTGATACACCTTACCTGAGATGGACTGGCTGCAGCAAACTGTTGACAAGTTGCCAGATTCTTCAGATTCGTGGGGTATTCCAGGCTCTCCTTCTCTCACGCTCAGTCCTCTTCTGCTCTCTAGCCTGAGGGGCTGAAGCCACTGCGGCTTCCACCAGGTCAGCCCCAGCCCCTGGCTCTGCCCAAACCCTTCGAGGTCTGACCCCACCAATTATTCCACTGACACAGTTCCAAGACTTGCATAAGGTCACTCAGCACAATAACTTGGTTCTCTAGATTGGGAAAAGCCCCGAAAGCCCCTGACTTAACTAGGACCCGGTCAGATTGGTCAGAAGGTGCCCTACCGGGGCGTAGGAGGAGGCGTTCCCTGCAGAGGCGGAGCGGAGGTTTCGTATGGGCCGGAGGAAGTGTCTCTGTGAACTCCTTGGGCACAAACGGTTCCCGTCCTCCCCCCTGTGCCTGAACCGAACACCCCATCCTCTCGCCTGTGCTCACCCACCTGCTCCTTCCTCCTCGGCAGGACTTCCCCCACCTCTCCGAGTTCCCCAGCGGCTCCGGGTCCCGCTCGCCTGGCCCATCCAACCCCACGAACAGCGGGGACTGGGACAGCAGTTACCCCAGCGGGGAGTGTGGCATCAGCACTTGCAGGTCGGTGCTGCCCTAGTCCAGCCGTGCAGGGGAGTGGGGACGGGTGGGGACGGGAGGAGGGGGAGGAAACCCGCGAGGCCCTGCCAGGTGATGTCAGCCCCCGGGGATGCCTCAGGGACACCAGGCCCCCGCAGTCTTCAGGGGAGGACGCGGAGCAAAGCGGGGCCCCGGAAGGACTCAGCTGGTCTGGTGCCGAGGTCCACTTGGGAAACTGAGGCCCATTTTCGGTCTCGCTTTTTCTTCTTCCGTCCTGTGGTTTTCACAAGTGCATCCACGGGCCATTCACAGATGGATCCTCTGCTTCGGTCAGGTTCCCTAGAAGCAGAGCCTGAGGCAGTGGGGGACGTGGGTATCCTTGACGACCGCAGAGGGGGAGCATGCGGGGAGGAGAAGGGAGAGGAGCCAGGCAAGGGTGTGGTCGCAGCTGGAGCCCAGCGCCTGATCCCACAGGGACCTCTGGGCACCAATGGCACCGCAGACCTCGAGGTTAGGGCTGTCTAAACCCCATGTCGGTCAGCCATGGCTGTGGGGTCCCCCTGACCCCACAGAGAATGCAGCGCCCTGGGCAAGGCAGGTCCCAATTTGCCAAGGGCAGCTCTGGAGCAGAGGGCCGCTGGGAACACAGGAAAGGGCATTGGGTGAGGCACCAGCAGCATTTAAGACAGCCTAGGAGAAGAAGCCGACTATCACGCCCAAGGAGCCACAAACCTCAGTGGTCCCCACCACCCCCTGCAGCCCAACATCCCGTTCCACAGGCAGACCCCAGAGCCACTTGGCTCCTCCCTGGTCCTCATGGGCACCTCATCCTCCACGTCCCTTTTCCCGCCCTGAACCCAGCCTTTCAAACCGATGAGGACCACCCTCCTCTAGCCCGGCCCCTCCTCATCTCAGCCAGCAGGAGAGGAAAGCGGAGGGCACGCTTGCTCCTTCACCCCCCAACCTCAGCTCCCATCCCCCTGACAAGAACTAACCCCACGGCCACACCTGAGAAATACGGCACTGGGCTGCTGTCCCAGCCGCCCCTCCACATCACGGAAGGTGGGGACACATCTGGTGGACAGGTAGCCATCTCTGCCACCAGGCGCCAGCTGCGCCTAGCCCTGGCTGCTGGCCTCCAGCTCTTTACCCTGCCAGGCCCGCCAGGGAGCAAGCAAACATGGCATGTGGGAGCAAGCAAACATGGCATGTGCCCCCATTTTTGCAGGTCTACCTGGGTGGGCAGACTCAGCTCAGCAGGGAGTCCCTGTCCCCCACCCCGGCACAGACCCTCCCACCACAGCCCGCCCCCTCACAGGCTTCACTCCCCAAAGTCAGAGTACTGGGGAGAAGGGGAGTCTTTAACGGACCATCATAGAATGTCAGAGTCAGTCAGACCACAGCAGTGCCCTATTTCATGTATTCATTGTAACTGAGATGTCATTGACATATAACATTGTAAGTTTCAGGTGTACAAGACAATGATTCGATATGTGCGTACATTGTGAAATGATCACCACAGTCAGTCTAGTTACCATCCATCACCACACAGAGTTATACATTTTTTTTTTCTTGATGAAAACTTCTAAGAATGACTCTCTTAGCCATTTTCAAATACATGACTTGGTACTGTTGTAAGCGCTGTCTCCTAGCGGTGCAGGACATCCCAGGACTTCCTTGTTTCATAACTGGAAGTTTGTACCTTTCGATCCCCTTTGCTCACGCCCAGCCCCCTCCTCTGACAACCACCAATGTGTTCTCTGTATCTGTGAGCTCGGGTTTTGGGGGGGTTTGGTTGTGTTTTAGATTCCACGTCTAAGTGAGATCATACAACACTTGTCGTTCTCTGCCTTATTTCGCTTAGCACAATGCCCCCAACGGTCACCTGCGCTGTTACAGATGAGGACCCTATTTTAAAAATGTAAAAAGCACCTACCCTCCTTTAATTCTGTTGGAAATTTACAAATGAAACACTGCAACTAAAAAAATGACCTGAGGGTGATGGAGGTATTGGAAGGACGGACATGTCACAGCCACCGAGGACCAGACGGGGCAGCCCCCTGCGGGATGCCAGGAGGGGTGTTTGGTGGGCAGTCGGGGAGGGACCAGTGCAGACTCTCATTCATCCTTGAAGGGGCAGCTGCATCCGGGGTGGGAGTGAGGACTAGTGGGCAGGCATCATGGTGCTCTGGGCCCCGTGTCCACTCCCCCGAGAGCTGGTGGCACCAGGTGGTGTCCTATTGGCTCTGACGGCCCCTCCTCTCTCCCACAGCCTGCTCCCCAGGGATAAATCTCTCTACCTCACCTAATCCTGCCTCTCCTCACTTCCTGAGGCTGCTGGAAGGGCCCACAGCAGAAAAGAGGCCTTGGCAGGAAGCAGGGTGACCTAGAAGAGAGAGCAGTGACATGCCAATGCCCCAAGGCTGACAGAGATGCACCAGTGCTCCAGGGCTGAGACTCTTCCCGACCTCTTGACCAGACTCTGCAGAGGCCGCCCACCGCCCGCCACCAGCCCAAAGAACCTGCAGGACCCTTCTGCCCCCTGACCTGCTTGCTCCAGGGTCACTGTGGACCCCACTCGTCCTGCGCACCATACCCTATGTCTGGACGTCTGGCCCTAGCCCAGGCACACGTGCGCTGTCCCTGGAGGGGGTCACTTACCAACAGAAACCCACCCCCAGATGTGTGGGGCGGGGGCCAGCCCAGCCACGGACGTGCAAATGTGGTTTTACGGTGTAAACAAGAGATTATGAAACCTATAAACTGTTGGCTCCGTGTAAGTAGTTGACTAAGTGTTTTAGAACCGTGACGAAGGCATCTGTAAGATTATTTTGTGGGGAGGGAGGCGAAAGTAGTTTTCTTTAAGGTAAAAAGCATTTTATATGACCCTTAGCACATTTTTTTTTTTTTTTAAGTTTTATCTTGAGGGAGACGTGCACCAAAGCGGCTGCCGAAACATTTCATCATCTGTACAGGAAGAACAGGACACTTGACAGCCAGGCTTGGGGGCACTGCGCTTTTTCTTAAATTTTAACCATACGTCCACCTATTTAAAATGGCCAACAACGACTTTTGCCTATTTATGAAGAAAACTTGAGAACAGATATGCAGTTTATCATAAAGTGTGCGTGGTTTGGGGGTTTGGTTTGGGTTTGGGTTCTTATTGTTGTTTGCAGCTGTTTCCTGGCCCTGGCAAATGTCTGGCTCGGTGCCCAGCGCTTCTCTCAAATTTCTTTATAATAAAATTTCTGAAAAGTTGGAAACACGTCTGTCTCTTTTTGCACTTCCTAAGTCAGGGCCAGGACTTCCAAAGTGGCATTTGGTGATGGCTTTGCCAGGACAGAGCCCCTGATGTCAGTCGGATTCAGATAAAGCCTCGCCTGGCGTTCATCTGCCCTTGAAGGTCTGTGAGGGTGACAGGGCCTCCCTGGTTTCAGTTTTGCCATCTATGAAGTAGGATAATAAAGGCGCAAACACATAGGATTCTTGTGATAGATTAAAGGGTTATGAGCATAGGTGCTGGCAATGCAGATAGTAATACTCTTTTTAAGAAGTAGTAATAATTTTGTGACTCTTTTAAGTGTATCTGGAAAAAGAATTGTCTGGTGTGGAGCAGCTCCTAGGAGGCTGTAGCTTTTGGGCTCGTGACACAGCTATTTTGGGGTGACCTAGACAGAAGACCTTCTGTCTGGCTGCTTTTGGGGCCTCTCATTCTCCTATCATGTAAGCCCCTTTCTCTCAGATAACAACCCCACGAGGTGGGGTGCAATTTCTCTTTGAGCATTTTCCTCACTGGAGGGCCTTTTGTAATCCACGTGGGAAAAAGAAAAGAGAAAACCAAACCAACAAACAGAAACAACATGCTGTCATGTCAGCAGCATCGTCGCAAATGTGAAGCATAAATATTTCATGTGGTTACAATTTCCTTTCTATGTGGAGCTTGTCAGAACACGGTGACGACTTAGGCAGTTTAATATCGACTCCTACATCTACATGGGAGAAAACAACAGCATCATCAGATGCCACTCAGCCCAAAAGAGCAAGAGTGTGAGACTATCGGTCCTTCTTCGGAGGCGGAGCTCGAGTCCTCTGGAAATGTCCACATGCCGAGGCTGACAAGTCAGGAACACCCACACAGATTCTAAATACATTGCCTACAGGTGTCAGGGGACTGCCAAGTGGGTGTGGCCCCAGAAAGTGGGAATGGAGCCAGCGGTCGGTGGAAGGTACGAGAAGGCTGGTTTCAGGACCATGGAGCCGACAGAGCCAACTACAGTGAACGCTGTTATTGGTACCCCGCCCGGGTCCTTTCATTGGCCAGTGCCCATCTCCCAGCCCCGGAGTGTTGGCTGCGCACTGTGCACAGCTGCCCACTTTGCCCCAGTCATTGCCCTTGACCGGGAGGTGATGCCCCAACCCCCAGAGCTGCCCTCAGCTAATGACCAAGTACTGGAATAGCCAACTCTGTGGTACCATCTACACTACACTCCAGAGCTCCTGGCGGGATCAGGCTTCAGTGGGGCACCAGCTGCAACAGCGTCCCTGCTCAGCAATTTCCCCTCCCCACCCCACTCACTGCCCTCCGCGTCTGAGTGCATCCCTGGTAAATCACTCGATCCAGAATCCCTGCCTCAGGCTCTCTATTTGTAGTGAAGCGGTCCTGTGATGCTAGCTGAGCACGATGGGGCCCCATCAGTAACGTTTCTCTTTCACTGGCTCCGGCCCTACCTGCAGATGCAAGACTTTCAGCTCCTGACACCAACCCACGCCCAGCCCAAGGGGGAGTGAAGGCAAAGAAGTCCTCACCCCCGGGAACCGTATCTGGCATTCTTTCTATTCTGTCCTGTGATGGTGTGGCCACAACCCATGGAGCCACCAAGGCCCAATGTCACACCCCTGAAAAAGCACTGTAAAAGCATAGATGTCCCCTCCCCAGCCCCTGAGGTCCCAAAGCTGCTACCCTGGGTTCCACAGCCTCATAAAGGACCAGGTACTGGGTACCACTGCAGCTGGGGCACCCCCCATCTGCCAAGGCCATGCTGTAGTCTGGGCCTGCCACATCTCAAGGCCACGCACTATTGTCTGGACCCTACAGCAGTGCCGCTGACATTGTGAGGGCCCTCAGATCCGGCCTGCAGCCCGCCCATGGTCCATGGAGCTGGCCCAGAGACCAAATGACTTGCCCTTCCCAGTGCCAAGTGTCTGCTTCAGATTCCTCCATCTCACAGCCCCACTCCCCACCCCCTACGAATGCATCAGAATCTTCACAGGAGGCATAGCCTGGGCAAAGGCTGAGAGCCGCCTAGCCCACAAGGAAGGCATGGCTGGTCCTAAAATCGCCCAGCTGTAACCCCTCCCTCCAGGGCCCCATACGAATTTCCACATTAGACCAGAAAGTTTGAAAGAATCGTATGCAAAAAAGATCTGGTGTGCTGTTATAGATTTGGAGTTTTTTTTTTTTTAATTGCCCAATATATCAGTTATTACTTAGCTCTGTTCTCCAAATTGCCCCAAACTAATAACCCCAAACCCACCAAATGTTGATGGGCCATTCAGAAGAGGCAGTATGGGTGGTGGCGAGGAGGGAGAGAGGCTAAGGGCACAGTCTGCCTGGGAGAAGATCGACTCTGCTGCCCACATGTTGTATGACCTTGGGTGAGTTTCTTACCTTCTCTGTCTCCTCATATGTAACCTGGAGAGAGTAATAGCCTCCTTTTCAAAGGGTTGTAGTAACGAGTTAACACATCAAGTTCTTAGCACAGTAATTATTATTATTTTTGTTGTTGTTATTTAATCTCCACACCAGAAGGTAAAGTTTCTTGTATCGTGGACTAGTCAGGATGTGGTAAGTTCTGCCGCAGTAACAGCAACAACTCCTGACATCTCAGTGGCTCAACACAATAACCTTAACACTTTATTTCTGGCTCACTCTGCCCCACCATATACTTGCTGGATGCCCCCGCTGCGCTGTGAATCTCATACTGCCTTCCAGGGACAGGAAGGAGTCAGCCGGAGTACAGGGCAGAAAACTGCAGCTGAGAAGCAGCTAAAAAACCACTTTGAAGAAGTTCTGGTCAAGAGCGAAGGGACATAGAGGCCAGCTGTGATTTGGCTGCTACTCTCAGCTATGGACTAAATTGTGCCTCCTCAAAATTCACATATTGAAGCCTAATCCCCAATATAATATTTGGAGGTGGGGCTTTTGGGATGTGATTAGGTTTAGATGAGGTCATGACAGTGGGGCCTTCAGGTGGCATTGGTGCTCTTATAAGAGACACCGGACAGAGTGTCTCTCTCTCCTCCCCTCCCCTCCCCTCCCCTCCCCTCCCTTCCTCTCCTCTCTTCTCCTCTCCTCTTCTCTCTCTCTCTCTTTCTGCCCCCACGTGGGGACACAGTGAGAAGGCAGCAGCCATCTGCAACCTGAGTTCTCACCAGAAGGTAGTGACACCTTGATCTTGGACATGCACCCTCCAGAACTGTGAGACAATCGATTTCTGTTGGTTAAGCCCCGTCCGTGGTATCTCGTTCTGGCGCCCGAGCTCACTAATATTCCCTCAGAATTAGCAGGGGCTCAGGAGGGACGCAGAAAGGGGGCAGGACCCAGCAGGGCTCAGCAGTGTCAGATCGTGACTGTGGGACACCGACACAATAATTTCATGCTGTCTTATAATGCCAATTAGCGTCCACACGGGAGGAAGAATGTTAATTTTCAAGGTCCTTGATTTCAGTTTTAAAACTTCAACTTAAAAAGTCCGACTGCATTATGCGGCTTCTAACGACACGGGCTGCCCCCTGCTCTCCACTCCTCCCAGCCCCTAACTGCCACTGCCACTTGGTTAGCTGTTCTGTTATTTAGCCAATACTTACTGCTATTTCTTGACTTGTCCATTTTAAATATTATTTATGTGCTCCTTTCATCCCCCATCTAAGGAAGACCTATGACACTTACTGAGGGCCTACTATGTGCCAAGCATTTTACATATCAAGTCCATTTTGTTTATCACAACAACCCTGTGAAATAATTGTCAGTGGCTCTATTTTACCGATGAGAAGACCGAGGCGCAGAGAGATGGAATAATTGATCCCAGCACAAGTCAGTGGCAGAGCCAGGGCCTGCGCCTCGAGTCTGCTAACCTCCATACGCACGCGTGAACCATGGGGTTTCTCGGCCTTGGCGCTATGGACATTTTGGGCTGGATAAATTTTTGTCGGCAGAGGGAGGAGGGCAGGGAGAAGCGGTGTCCTGTGCATGGCAGGATGTTGAGTGGCATCGCTGGCCTCCGCTCGCTAGATGCCAGTAGCATCCCTCTCCCCCAGACATCGCCATGTGACCCCTGGAAGGCAAAACCACCCCCACTTGAGAACCACACGTTATCAGAAGTTTTGACTTCCGGTGGCTTCAGACTACTGCTGCCTTAGGCTAGGACGCCGAGCTCGGCTGGCATCGGCTTTTTGAGGATCCCTCTCTGGCTGCTGCCTTCCCTACAGGATGAGGGGTTCATGGAGTCAAAGAGACGTGCCACCTGGAGCACTCCACTTTTCTGAACCACGTTCCATTTTCAGGGCCTACGTGGGCCTGTGGCCAGTTTTCCTGGCCGCTGGAGTATGCACTCCTGCTCCTGAGAGGTGGCCGAGGGTGTTGTCGATGAGGGGAGGGAGGTAGACAGAGCTGGACATGTGAACTAAGTGGTCTGGACACAAATGTGCACGCACGCTCCCCCCTCCCCCCCACAGCAGAGGGTGTCGGAGATGGGAAGAGAAGGGTGGTGGGCTCCGGGCAGGGGCCTCTCTTGTATCTGACTCAGCCCGCAAATATTAGGGCCAGGCTGCTCCAGACCCTGGCTGCTGGTGTCACTGCTGAGAATGTGGTTCTAGGTCATGCATTTCTGACACATCAGTTAGAAGAATATCTTCACTTCCTTTTGAGGAAAACAGAGGATTTCATGCTTGTACACCTCTGTCTTTGCATCTCCTTCCTGTCCGAATAAATTTTGGTTTTGGTTTTTGTGCTCCATGCGCTTCATTTTCTCCCATCACTCATTCTTCCCCAAATCTCACAGAACCAGGAACTCGGTCTACAGATGGTCAGATACTCCATGTTCCAATCCGCTCCTTCTAGTGTTACTTAGCAAATCCCTTTGCTCTTCTCCGCTGTGGGGTCCTCTCCTTCCTGGATCCCATCCAGCCCTCTTTCTTGTTTTGCTTCCTTGTTGTGGTGGAGCACATCTGGCAGTAGCTAAGAAAAGGTAGGTGGGAAATGAATTTGCAGTTCTACAAATGTTTTTACTCTCCGCTCGCACTTGGTTGGCTGTTTTAACGGGTGAAGACATCTAAGTTAGAAGCAACGTCCTCTGCAAATTCTCACGGCTTTGCTTTATCGCCTTCTGGTTTCCAGCATTGCTGTTGAAGAGTCTAACATCACTCCGTGTCCCATTTCTTTGTATGTTGCTTGCATTCTCTCCTTTCTCTGGTAGCTTTTAGATTTCCTCTTTGTCTGCTATGTCTTGAAATCACACAGTACAATACTTTTAGGTGGGTCATTTTCTCATTCCAATCCGAAGAGTGCTAGATGGTCTCCCTCCTCCAACTTCTTCTGTCTTCCTCCCAGACAGAAGCGGTGAGGACCGTGGTCAAGTGGAGAGAGTCCGCCTTGCCAAAAAGTGTTTAAGTTCAACGTGTTTGAAAGCACCGTGCTGGCCAATACAAAACAAGTTTTCCCGGCAAATGCAGCCTTCGAGCATCTCGTTCGTGGCTTCTGTTGAAGAAATGGGCTTTGAAGACAGAGAGACCTAATTTTGAATCTTTGCTTCTTATCTGTAAAACGCAGTCATGTTTCAAATCATAGAGCTGTTGGGAGGAGTACATGAAATAATGCGAGTAAAGTGCTAACTGCGGGGCCTGACACATAGTAAGTGCTTAATTTATAGTAACTGTTATTATTGTAGTGAATCGGAGAACAGTGATGGTGATGAATTTTTTTTATAAAAGCAGCCTTCCTTCTCTTGAGCCAATTAAACGATCACTGGTGTGGCAGTAACGCCATCTGGTGGTCAAAGTTGAGAACTGCAGGGCAGTGTAGCAGGCCTTACAGAATGGTTAGGAGCCAAACAATGTTATTCATCGTCCCAGAAAAGGAAGCCAGGAAGGTTTGAGATGTGAAGAGGCAGAGACAGGATTATAACCAGGGGCCTGACTTCAGAGCTATTGCACCAAACCACACTGCTGTTCTGCTACCACATAGCACAGCGCCTGACCCACAGCCACCTGACTCCATTGAATGTGGAGTTTCTCTTCTCTTGGTAGACCAGCAAGACAGAGGCAGAGAGCTGGGGGAAGGGGAAAGAAGTTCAGCTTCTGTAGATACAGTCAGAATTTTGCACAAAGAAAAAAATTAAGCCTACTTTAATTTCAGCATACGTGCAAATTTTGTGTTGCACAGTTTAGGTATTGTTTTTATTTTGAGTGACATATTAGAAGGTGTTCCATATAATTTTTTCAGGCTTGAAGCCTCTAAAGGTTGTCATCTGGCTGGTTTTTTTGTTACATGCAGCCAAAAGCATCCTGAGCATCTCTCCCAGCACAGCTGGATCCTCTGTGGGTCCAACAGAGATTGTGAAAATTCCCTTCTAGCCACTCATTCCAAATCTGAATCCCACAGCTCCTGGGTCCCCATCTTTTCTCTGCCTTGGGAGAGTCCTGCTGAGACCCCAAAGCAGTTGTCGGTGACCACAGATCCCGGCAATGTCCCAAAGGTGGTTTTAAGTTTCCCCGTGGCTGAGGACGGGACATACTGCCTAGATAGAGCTGCAGGTGGCTGAAACTGGAGGAGGCATCAGCCAGGTTGCACTGCACCTGAGCCACCGGAGGGCACCTGCCTCCGATCAATGCCACCTGACTCCCAGGTTCCAGCGCGGGCTCAGGAATTAGCCTTCTTTTCAAACCATCCCAGGCAATTCTAATACAGCTATCCCGCTGCCCCCCACCCCTCACTCCCATCTCCACACACACACACA
>NW_006442491.1:28063963-28069345 GCF_000325575.1 Pteropus alecto
TGCGGACCAGCCAAATGGGCTGGTTGCCCACCCCCTTCCTCAGTGAGTTTTATCAAAGCCTCTACAGACTAAAACAACTCCCTCTCCATTCCCACTCCAAGCCCATCCTTCTTCCTGGGGATCCCTGGATTATTCTGGGGTTTTGAAAAACTCCTTACCACCCATCATACACCTCATTTGATTCTCACGACTGCACTGCCTGTGAAGGCAGCAATGGGCAGAGATTGTGATCTCCTTGGCAGAAGAGGAAACCGAGGCACAGACAGGCAAGGACTGACATGCAGCAAGTCAGTGGCAGCACTGGGGAGAGAACCAGGACACCGGATCACCATATCACCCCGGACCTGCCTGAACCCGAGCCTACAGATGGGCGAGAAACCCTCCCCTCCAGCCATCTCGCCAGGGCTGCACCTTTGGGAGAAACTTAATGGAAAGCATTTATTCACGAGTCAAGACAACTGCTTTCCTGCTACTGACTCGTGCGACCTTGGGCAAGTCTCTGCTCCTCTCTGAGCCTCTGTAGAGTATGAAGACAGGCTCTGGGTCCTCCGCTGACTGGGAGATTCTGTGACTATTTGCATGGGGCCTGAATCATTTCCACCCCCTTGGGGCTTCCAGGGTCTTCAATCAAAATGCAAGAAGATTACTCACAGTACTGCAGTGTAAGGGCAATAATGACACAGGGCTCCATTTCTCAAGTGCTTTCCACAGCTGGGCTTTACATAAGCTTCAGCGTTTAATGTAATCCTCACTACAAACCCAGGAGGCATTACTACCGTCCCCATTTTGTAGGTGAAGAAACTGAGGCTCAGAGAAGTGAAGTAGATAAGCAGGATTGGAGCCAGGAAGACCTGACCTCAAAGGGCAGGCTGTTTCTTCTACCATATGCTGCTCAAGGAAGCTTCTGAAAGTCGGCTTTAGAGATGCAAGGTCTGCCCTAGAAAGTCTGTGGTCTTAGAGCTGCCCCTCACAAGGCATTATGGGAACTACGAGAGACATGGGGCCTAGACCGGCATGACCCCGAGGCCCCCAGCCGCTCTCACCCTCCCTCAGCCAGTCCCTTATCCTGGGCCCACAAGCAGACACTGCAGCCCCACCAGAGCCTGTGAGCAGATGCAGATTTATTATTGCACAGACTGCAGCATCCTGAACCCTCGCCCCAAACACCAGCCCCAAACCAGACCTGGGAGCTCTACCCTGGGCCAGACCAAGAAACCTGGAACCCATCAGGCCTGAGCAGCACCCCAACCACCCTCCAAATCCCCTAGGAGTCCAGAAAAGCCCAAACAGATGCAGAGCCATGGGCCCTGGCCAGTGGAGGATGCGAGAGTCCACAGGCTTCTCTCTGCAGAAATGTAGTCCAAGATTCCAGCCAAGCCACGAGGCCCTAGCAGGGCTTGAAACAGCAAGTGTGAAGCTGGACGGAAGGTCCCAAGTATTGAGGGGGAAGGGAAAGCTGACTCCATCAGAAGCAAACTTCAGGTCACAGAGCTGCCCAGGCAAGGCCACGCCGCAATGTCAAAGCCCCCAGGTCCACAGAAAGAAGGCCAGAAAGTAGCCGCCCCTCCAGCTCTGCCTGGACGCCATCGCCACATCCTCCCCCAGGCTTGGAGGGGCCTGAAAACCCATCCCCTCCATCCTCCCAGGGGCAAGGGGCCACCAGCCCTCAGTCTCTACCCACCCCCAGTGGAGACAAGGGCCCAGAGACCCAGTGTGGTACTGAGCTTCTGTAATGAGCTACATGCAAACACCCTCGTCTACCACACAAGCCAAGGGGCTCATTATTACACAGACTGTGCCGGTGGGAGCCCTCAACTTGCTCCTCTCTCCCTGGGAAATGCTTGGTAACAAGCAGCCTGTCCTTAGCACCAGCCTGAACATCTATCTAGCCCAGGGAAATCTGCCTGGTCTTGCAAGTGCTCCCATGCTCATGCTTCCCTGAGCCTGTGGTGCGCCCTGGTCGGGGAGGTGGACAAACCAATTCATGGGGCATCACAGGAGCTTTATCTTACCAGTCCTGGGACTCCTGCAGGGTGACCCCTCAGCATGCTGAGAACGCCAGAGGCCCTAAATGCAATGCCAGCCTCAGGTTCAGGAACACACAATAAACAGGGGGCCAATCCTATCTGCCCGTAAGCCTTTCTTCCCACCCTACCCCCTGGCCACCTAGTCAGTGGCTTCCCAGCCAAAGACCGCAATCCCTAGCATCTCCCTCTCTTCTATTGGTCCAGAAGGGAAGCTGACTGGACCAGTGGGAGCATACCCAAACCGAGCCTGTCCATTTCCTCTACTGTCATTCAGAACATCTGTAAGCAGGGGACAGAGTGTGTGCTGGGTCAAGACCGGGAAAGGAAGAGCCTCGGCTCTGTCTGAGAGTGTCTCCCTCACTGCTCAGCACAGGGATGGGTCACTCCCTTTGCTCGCTTGGGAGGCCTCAGCCCAGCAGCCAGAGGTTAGAATAAAGCAGGGGAGGGGTAGCAGGAAGGGGGCTGGGATTTAATATTAATATTCTGGTTTGGTGACTTCTCCCAAAACACACACAAGCCCAGGGAGGGGGTGACCTAGAGGCAGGAGAGGGAGTGGGTAAGGATGGGGACAGGAGCAGATCGGGGCTTTCCCTGCCCCAGATGGAGAGCTCTAGGAGGGTTTCCAGCACATTCTATTCCTCTGGGAACCTCCACCGCTCAGCATGGCACCGCCGGAGGCCTTAAAAGTTTGCAGTGTGTACGTGAGCTGGAATCCGGGCTCCAGGTCCAGAGGCCAGTGCTCCATGGCCACCCTGCCTGGCACTGTAGAGAGATGGTTCTTCTCCTCCTCAGCAGGACCTCCTGGCTCTGCGAGAGACAGCAAGAGGGTCAAGGTCAAGAGAGACAGAGGGCTCACAGAGGCTGGGCCGGGTTCAAACCTCAGACCTGATCTTCTCTGAGGCAGGTTCCCCCCACAAGTCCCAGGGTAGCTTTGCTCCACAGCTCTGACTCGGCGGGATCAAACACGAGCCCTCACAAGGTACCCACTTTATTTGACCTCTGGATGTTGCCTCTGCTTATTTGCAAGTGCCGTTCCCTTTGCCTGGCTCTCTGTTCCCTGCCTTCCTCCCCTCCCACTGTCAGCTGGCTCACCTCCTTCCCTCTTCAGGTCACTGTCTTCAGTCCCTGCAGCGATCATTCCCAGATCCCCTATGAAACGGACCTGGCAGAGCACACCACTCACCCCCAGGGCATCGCCTACCAGACTAATACTGTCATTGGCTATTTATACGGTGACATCACAGGCGTCTCTTCTGGGACTGAGTTAGATCCTCCAGCCCACATTAAACTAGGATCAAGAGATGGAGGCTTTAGTGGGGGGAAGGGCAAGAGGCAGAAACTGTTAGCATCCCCAAGCCCAGGATCTACTGTGTAAAGGCTGGTCCTAGCAGGAGAAAGATTTTGTGTGTCTTGTAGATACTTCACTCTGAGACCAGTGAGGGCCACTTTCCTTTAACCCAACCCACTTCGCCTCTTTCACGGGACCTTAACCAGAATCCCCACCCAGCTCCACTGTAGAGAGAAAACCAGTTGATGGAACTAATTCAGAGACAGCAAGGTTTCAGGAAGAGAGGACTGAGGGAGAGGGTAGGGACTGAGGGGCAAGAGAGAAAGGGTGGGCAAAGGGAAGGGGGTCGTCTCAGGTGAACTCGGTTTGGAGGCCCTGGGGGGAGGGAGGCAAGCATTGTTTTGCCTGACGTTTGAGCTGCAAGACTTTTACATAATGAGCGGTAAGTTGAGGGTTTACTCCCGTTGTGCTCACCCATTTTTAATGGCAGGGGTGAGTCCCTGCTTTATCCCAGCAGAGCAGCTGTCCAGTAACTGTTGGTCAAATGAATGAATGAGTGAATGAATGAGTGAGCAAAGCCCCCAGGGCTTACCTGAAAGAGCAGGTGCTCTGCAAGTGTTGATCTAATAGGAGGGGTGGGGGGGGGAAGGGCATGACCCATCAAATCCACACTCTAGGTCCCTCCCTCTGCTGGGGATGGGCCTCAATTAACCACAGGACCAGGGGCCAAGAGGCAGCGGGCCCTTCCTCCCATCATCCAGGTGCCCAGACTCTACAGGCTCCCACCCCCACCTCCCAGCCGCACCTGGTAGACGAGGGTCAGGTCAGGAGGTGAACAAAGAGGATGGCCAGGCCAATGTTAAGCAGGATCACCATGCAGATGAGGATGGTGTTGGGAACCTGGAAGCAGTGGAGAGAGGCTGCCTGAATCCCCACAACCTCTGAACCACCCCCAAACTCGCCCAGATCACAAGAGGCTGAACAGAGGAGCAGGAACTTCCAGAAGGACCCTTCTAAGAGAATCCCCTTATTTTGCTCACCACAGTGTCCACCTGCAAGGATTCTTGGAAATAATAAACCAAACAGCTCAGGGTCCAGAGAGGGGCAAGGACATGTCCCAAAGCACATAGTGGGCCGTGTGAGGCCTGGATCCCAGGCACTGGCCTTCCCACTAATTCCTCTGGGGTCCCATTTGTCAGTCCCTCAGAGCCTTGCTTCATGCTTTGTTGCCGCAGTTTCTGGCTCCCAGCCTCCTATGAGGAGCTCAGAGGTCCAGGACCCAAGCCCCGCCGGGCCTTTCCTCCACTCCCAGGAAGCTCCCCCTGAAACATCTTGTAGCAGATGCTACTAGTGCCCAGGCCGAATCCCCTGGACCAGCAGGTGCACCCATCCACCCCGCCCCCGGGTGCTTAGGGCTCCTGGCCACACCCTTCTCCAAATAACTGGCCCCTGCTAACCCGAAAGCAAGCAGGTAGAAAGTCAGGCCTCCTGGGCCACGGTGGAGGACTCTGCGCTGTAATTTATGCTCCCAAATCACCGGGAAATCAGGCTACACTTGACTGAACCTACATCTCTGCTGGGGTTTCCGGAAGTGCCATCACCCTACCCCCAAAATCATGCGCACAGGAATCCCGCCTGGAGCTCAACCACCCATAGGTAACCCGACCTCGGACGCCTCACCTCCTCCACCTCCACCTCCACCTCGGCCTCGGCCACCAGCGCTGCCTCCTTCCGACCCTTCCTCTTGGCCCCGCCCTTGGTCAGCCCCCGGGCCTCAGTCTTGCGGGCCTTGGCCTTGGGCTCGGCTTTGGGGATGATGGGCTTGGGCTCCAGCTTGGCGGGAGTCTCCGGCGCGGGCTCGGGGACCTGTAGCGCGGGGGCCTCCAGTGGGGCGGCGGCCGGAGACGGCGGCGCGGAGTCGGATCCGGAGGCCTCTGGCTCGGGCTCATCCTCGAAGGGCGGCGGCGCGGGCGGCCCGGTGCGCACGGCGTAGCTGTGGTAGCCCCGGTACAGCGCCACCTCCGGCTCCTGCGGCGGCGCGGGCGGCGCCTGCAGCGCCTCGATGGC
>NW_006442491.1:28069555-28100843 GCF_000325575.1 Pteropus alecto
GGGCAGCTGCAGGCCGGCGGCGCCAGGGCCCCGGTCGGGGGGCGCCAGCAGGCTCTCCGAGTTCTCCAGGATCTCCTGGAGCAGCCGGCGCTTCTGGTATTCCGGACCTGCCACGGACAACACCGGGAGGATGAGTTAGAACCCGGGTTCCGCTACTGATCATGGGCAAGCTGCTTAACCTCACTGAGCCTCTTTTTTTTTTCCTCTCAACCATTTATTTACTCAGCCATCTACAATGTGCCAAACACTGTTCTAAGCAGTTTCCAAATATCAACTCATTTAATAGTTTTAATATCCCGAAAGGACCATGCGATTAACCTCCATTTTACAGATGAAGCATGGGAGGCTTACCCAAAGTCACCCAGCTGACAAAGGGCAGAGCCAGGACTAGCACCCAGGGAGTCTGGCTCCAGACTTCGCGCTCTTCACGGTGCCACTGGTCTCTTTTCATTCCCTCATCTGAAAAATGGGGCTAATCATACCTATTTCATAAATACTAATAGAAGGATTAATTGGGTAGGGGAAAAAAAAATGCATGTAAAATGCTGAGCTCAGTGCCTGTCACAGTGACAGAGGCAGCCAGCCAGTGTCAGCTCTTCCTGGGATCAGCAGGGGGAGCGCTGGGACCAGAAGTGACTTGCCCTTCCAGGCACAGTTCTGTGCTCCAAGCTCTTCCACCTAGTCTGGCTACCTTTGGTCTCCTTGCTGCAGCCAGAATAATGTTTAGAAAACAAACCTAATCATGCCACTTATCTTAAAACCCTTCATGCAGAGAACACCAATATCCCATCCCAAGGGACTCCCTCCACTCTATCCAAGAACAAGCTCTGTATCAAAAATGGCAGGTTCACCTTACTCTTCAGCCTCATTTCCCAGAGAGAAGAGACAGCCTGGAGTGGGACCGGTCTACCACTGGTCACCTCCCCCCACCTTGTCCTGCCTGTCCCCTCCTTGGCTGGCCCTACCTGGCTGGTAGAAGTCTGGAGCCAGTTCCCTGGCCAAAGTGCGGGCAATGTTGGACTCTTGGTTGGCGGCCAGGGCAGCCTGTTCTGCGGCCTCAGCTTTGGCCTTGGCATGGCTTGTCCTAAGGAGACAACATGGCAGAGACTCAGGATCCCTCCAGAGAACCAGCCCTCTGCCCCTTCTCCCTAACCGACCAAGAGACACCCTGGACAGAGCATTCATTCACTCAGGCTGTCAGTGAATATTTGTTGAGCCCTGTGGCCCAGACAGCTGTGCATTTCCCAGATCGTTTCCTTTTTTCTGGGCACACAGATAGACTACATTTCCCAGCTTCCCTTTCAGCTAGATGTGGTCAGGTGACTGAGTCCAGGTCAATGCATTGTGGGAAGATGTGATGTATGCCATTTCCAGGCCTGGCCCATAAAAACCTCCCCTGTGATCCTCTATTTCTTCTTATTCTCCTGGTCTTGGTAAAATGCAAAAGAGGCTAAGGCCCCAGAACAGGGTACTTAGCTTCTTTTGTGTCACAAACCCCTTTGGCATCTGGTGATGCCTATAGATCCCTTCTCATAATAATGTTTTAAAATGCGTAAAAGACATAGGATTACAAAGGGATGGAATTATACTGACACACTGTTATCGAAATACTTAAAAGAACAAACTTATAATATGTCCTTCATTAACACATTAAACAAAATATCTAGCAGGTCTATTAACTACTATAATTTTAAAGTATAGATTAGCATAAAGGATATTTCAAGAATACCCACAACAATAGTAAAATGACATAAAAATACATGTGATTTCTATCGGTGACAAAGTCACAGATATTGCCAATACTGCTGTAGCTTATTGCCTATTTCTATAATTGAAGAAAATGCTAAATTTCAGTTTAAAGTTAGTAAAAATAAAAATGTCGTTTTCCTATCTGTTGTAGACACTTTTGATGCACAGCCCAGATCCCTTCGTTGGGCAGATGCACCCACCCTTAGGTGCTGTATTGGCTCATTACTGTCTCAGAGCATTGCAACCAAAAGAAGCCACATTGTTCCAGAGGTCAAATCCCCACCCCTGCCTCAACCCAGGAAGCCCAACCCATGGCTGATGACACTGACCCACCCTCTCTTGCCCCCAAGAGGAACCAACTCTGTGGTACAAAGCCAGGCTCCAGAGTCCCTGTGGGATGAGGCTGAAATAGGCACCAGGTAAGACCGCATCTTTGCTCGAATACTTCCCCACCCAGCGCTGCCTCTTTCACTCCCCTCTCCTGTGAGTCTTCCCTCATTAAATTATGTACACAGAAATCTCCATCTCATTCTCAGCTTCCAGGGAATCTAACCTAAGACAGCATTCAAATTTACAGGGCCCCTGAATTACATCCACAGAAACCCCTGTGGACTCTGGGTTAAGACATACAGTGGAAGGAAACTGGGCCCGTAAATAATTATTGCAGAGAGCAATGTCCCCTCCCACAGTCCCACATTGGAATGTGGAACATTTAAGCATTAAATTTAAACATTAAATGTGGAACATTTAAGCCTAAGGCTTAAACGTGTATTATGTTAAGTACTCGAGATTCTGGGGATATTCGTTTCGGCTCTTAGTCTAGCCTGACTAATTGAAGCACCTACTAAAATATTAACAGCCCCATTTCTGGATGGGCCAGGCACCATTCTAAAGGAATTATGAAGATTATCTCATGTAATTATCACGATGCCTTAGGAAGCCTATGTTATTATTTTCCCTATTTTACAGAAGAGGAAGCTGAGGCACAGAGAGGTTAAGTAACTTGCCCTTGGTCACAGAGTCACTAAGTACAAGAGCTGAGATTGTGACCCCAGGCAAGATGACTTCAGAGCCTGTGTGCTTCAGTGCTGCTCTGGGGCATGTGCCACGTGTGGCCAGAAGCTGAGGACAGAGATCCCTGTGGACAAGACAAGTCGGTCCCTGCCCTCACTGTCAAGTGAGGAGATGGATAGTAAACAAGCAACAAAACTGATTTAATAAAATGTAATTAAAGAATAAGTATTGCATTGAGATTGTGAGAAGCGCCATGAAAGAAGAGTAGAGAAAGTAATGAACATGTAAAACGGAAAGATTCGACAGAGATCAGTGGTGGAGGTGAGGGAGTCAGGGATGGTTTCTTTGAGGATGCGACATTTAAATTGAGACCTGAACACACACAAATTAGGCCCATTAGAGGTGAGCTGGAGACAGAGAGCCAGGTAGAGGGAAGAGCACGTGCAAAGGCACTGAGAGGGGGTAAGAGCTCGGGGCCTTGGGGAACTGAAAGGTCGAATCAGTGTTCACATATGTAGATGAGTTAATTCCTTGGGGAGCTGATGTGCCTGTGTCTCCGTATCCATCTCCAGCACAAAGCTGGGCCCCTAGTGAAGGAGGGAAATTTTATTAAGCTCCTAACACGTGCCAAGCCCTTTACCTACGTTATCCCTTTCAACCCTCAAAACTGCCTGGAACAGTTTTTGCTATCCTTACTTCACAGGTGGGGAAACTGGGTCTCAGGTATCTTGCTCAAGGATGCAAAATAATAGTTAACACTTGCAAAGTATTTACTACATGCTTTACAGAAATTACAGAAATTAACTCATTTAATTTCCCCCTGGATAACACTATGTGGCAGATGTTATTACCATCATCCCTCTTCACAGAGAACAAGAGTCTTTTAAGGATCCCACCCAAACTTACACAGCCAGCCAGTGACAGAGTGAGATTTCGAACCAAAGCATTCTGGGATCTTGACTCTGTGCCCTTAACCGTAGGCTATGCTTCCGCCCAGTAGTGAGTAGTGGAGTTCTAGCCCAGAACTGTCTGATTCCCAAGCTCCTGCCCTCTCCACTCTGCCACACTGCCACAATAATGTCTCCTGAAGGAGACGGCATTTTACAGAATGAAAGAATACATTCATGAACGTGCGTAAGCACACGTGCACACATGTATGGACAAGGGGGCAGCACGGGGAATAGTTAAGAGCATGGTTGTGCAGTCAGCAGCCCCGGATCCGAATTTCAGCTCTGCCAAGCCTTGGGCTAGGGTGAGGCGAGCGAGGCATCCACCTCAGGCTCAAAATTTAAAGAGATGCCGAAAAAACTCGGTAATCAAGATAAATACTATTTTAATATGGTATTTTTAAAAATCTAAATTAATACCCAAACAAATCCTTGATGAAGAAACTATTAATAAAATTTAAATAAAGTTCGGATCAGACCCAGCATGAGTCAGTCATTTTGCTCACTTCATCCCCCTCTCAACCTCTCTGGGACTCTAGGACCCTGGCTGAGTGGCTTTGCCTCTCTGTGCCTCAGTTTCTTCATCTGCAGGATCATAATCTTCCCCCTCTTGGAAGTGCTGTGAACACTGAGAGGCAGCATATGAAAGTGTGTAGCCCAGGATGGGCTGAGTGATGGTGATGGTGGAGGAGAGGAGGAAGAGGAGGAAGAAGTCACATTTGTGACATCAGAACTCAGTGTGGTAGAGGAATAGCCCCAGGCACATATTTGCTTGTCCACGGGTATGTGTGATTGAAAGTTCTAAACTTTTCAGAGACACTTCCCTGGAAACCTGAAACCCCAGGTGGGGGGAGGAGGGAATAGGCTGGGCAAACCTTCAAACTGAGAAAATGTCCTTTTTTGGTAATGTAAGCTGGGTGAGGCTTGTTTCCTGGTGCCCTGGGACACTGTGCTGCAGGACTTCTCAGGCAGGAATGACAGCCTTCACACTGACCCCTGGAAGATTCTGGGGGTTCATCTGTGGACCCTTCAGGGAGCCAGAACAGGAGTTGAGAGCAGGGTGGCCACACAGCCCAAGGAAGAAATTCCTCTGCCCATCTATCAGTCTGGCAGACTGAATCCCTTATCAGCCCCCTACCAGTGCCTCTGATTTCAGGACTGGTTCCCCAGCACCCCAGCCTTCAAGCCAGGAACCCCAGTGTTCTCCCGCACCCTCTTTCCTCATCTTTCAATACCCACAGCCATCAATCGCCAACTCCTGTCTCTTCTGATCTATGCTTCTTGAATTTACCCACCTCTCCATTCTTCTGTCCCTCCTCCTGCAAAGCCCCCACCCCAATCACTGCCTCCAGGCTTGTTCCCTACGACCCATCGCACTCAGTGGCACCATGGTGCAGTGAGCTTGTTCAACCTATACATCCAATAGCCTCGCCTCTTGCTTAAAATCTTTGTGAGGCTTTCTATAGGGCTCAGAATAAAGTCCAAACTACTTAGCACGGCCTTCAGGGTTCTCTAGATCCTGAGCGGAAGCCGTCTCGATAAGGTCTATCTGGCAGCTCACAGGGTGAAGGGGAGGCCGAACTGCTGTTGCCTGGAAGCTCCTGCTTCTAGTTCAGTGGCACTCAGAGTATGGTCCATGCCCCTCTCCCCAAGCCCCTCATCACCTGGGAGCTGGTTGGAAAGACAGATCCTTGGACACCACCCCGGACCTACTGAATCAGAATTTCTGGGGGAGGGGGTGAGCCCAGGAATCTGTGTTTTATAAGCCCT
Organism: Pteropus alecto; assembly: GCF_000325575.1. Taxonomy (NCBI): domain Eukaryota; kingdom Metazoa; phylum Chordata; class Mammalia; order Chiroptera; family Pteropodidae; genus Pteropus; species Pteropus alecto. The sequence goes on from NW_006442491.1 coordinate 28,075,036, forward strand.
CCAGATGCTCACTAACATTTGAGAAGCATGTGCTGGACAGATAGATAGAACATCCAGCTCTGTCTTGGGCCGTTCCCAGCCTGCTCAACCCCCCAGGAGACCTGAGTGTTTCTAAGCACCAGGATCCCTCCCTGAGTCCAGGTCCTGCTAGGTGAATGCAGGAACCATTTCTTCTGGACCAGTCACTGTCTGTGCTGATGCTTCTGGGGAAGGGTCTCCTAGGATGTCTCTGACCCTGCTCTGGGGAGCGGGGAGGGAAGGAGCAGTAACTGGGGCAGGGGGAGGGGCAGGGATCAGTCACACTTCTTGATTTCATTCGGATTATCTTTTGTCAGCAGGGTTAAAAATAAGGTTGGTGGCTCAGGAATAGGGGCAAGGCAGGATCCCCACAGAACCACTTCTGAGAGCATCCGCCCCCTCCCCTGCTTCATTTCCCCACCCCTAGGCCCCTACTGCCTGGTTATAGCCGGCCTTGCTGTCCAGGTGTCTCCCCCAGGCACTGATAGCTTGGTTGGGCCAAAGGAGACACCCACTGGACTTATCCCCGATGCCATGCCTTTGCTCAGGCTGTTCCCCTGCCTGGAATACGCTGTCCCCTCCTTCCACTTCCCCTCAAGATCCTTTTACATATGGATTCATTCATTTCATGCAGCTTCATGGAGTACCTGCTGTGTGCTAGGCACTCTTCTTGGCACTGTGTATACAGTAACAAACCAAGCATCAAAAAATCCCTGTAGAGCTCAAGATTCTCTTGCAGAGAGAGAATTACGGTGACAAGCCAAATCCAGCCCACTGCCTGTTTTCATACTGCTTGTGAGCCAATACTGGCTTTTATATTTGTAAATGGCTGTTAGAAACAAACCAGAAGAATAATACTTTATGACACATAAAAATTGTGTAAAATTCAAATTTCAGTGTCCATATAAATAAAGTTTCATTGGAACACAGCCACACCCATTTGCTTATCATCTGGAGTTAAATACTTGTCACAGGCCAAAAATGTTTACTGTCCGGTCCATTAGGGAAAACGTTTGCCAACCAATGTTCTAATGCATTCACTCAATGACTGCCTCTTCTGCTACTATTATTAATAACATTAATCTGTTCTTTGTTGTGCACTCTGTATCCAGCTCTGTGCTAGGGCCACCTTTGCACATGATGACCTCAGAGAGGTAGAGTCGCTTTCTCTAGGTCACACAGCTAGAGTATGAATCTGCCCAAGCCACTAACTCTAGGCCAGGTCCTCTGTGTGCTGGGACTGGGATGGGGGTGGCAGGACCCAGAGGCCTGACGCAGCCTTGCCAAGTCAACAATGCAGCATCTCGGAAAAGCAGCAAATAACAAGGGGTGCGAACAAGGCCTCTGAGCCACGTGGTGGAGTGGCTATGAGGGGGTTGACTCTGGCCAGGTTGCCTGGGTGCAGGTCACGGCTCTGCTACTTATATTCTTGGGCAAGTCTGTGTCCCCTGAGCCCCAGTCTTTTCGTCTGTAAAGTGGGGATAATAACAGCACCCATCTGGGAGAAACAGTGTAGAGTAAATGAATGAACAGTCATATGGCCCTTAGAACAGTGGCCAGGACACCTATAGAGGTGCTCGTTACTAAAATAAATAAGAAGCACAGGTTTGTTTGTTTGTTTGTTTGTTTTGAGAAGACTGAAAGAAAAATCCTGGGTATACTTAATGCCATTGATTTGCTCACTTTAAAATTAAAAAACGAAAAACAAAAAACAAAAAAAACCCTTCGGAACGAGGAGCCTGTGGTAGGCCTAGAGGACAAAAGCAGATCATCAGAGTCCCCAGCTCAGGCCTCTGCCAACCGCTCTGGAGGCTGCCGAGGTGTTTGACGGGGACAGTGCTACCAAGTGTCTTCCTGAGGTGGGGATGCTTCAGATGCCACTGTACCTCCCTCTCCTGAAATAGCCCCTCACTCCGGCCCTAGCTGGCCACAGCCATCTCTTCCAGAACAATCGGGATCAGAGTGAACCCATGGAGGAACCACAGCTGGCATGTCCAGCTGTCTGCCTGGATCACTCCCAAGGAGAAAGCACCCTGCCCCCCTAACGTTCTGACTGACAGACACTTCCTTCCCACCCCAGCTTCAGGACTACGTTCATTTGGCAAATGTGTGCTAAGCCCCTGCTTGGAGGCCCCTCACCAGAGGGGTCAAGGGCACAAGCTCAAGTCCAAACTGTAGCACCATCCCATTCTAGGTGTCTGACATTTGCTCTCTGGCCTGAGTTTCCTCAACTGTGAGATGGAGATAACGATACTTACCTGACGAAACTACTAGGACTCTGAAATGGGATAACGCAAAGGCGCTTAGCATAAATTAAACACTTAACCAATCTTAGCTATCGTTATTATTACAGGTTTTGTTATTATTATAACAACGCTTTCCAGCAATTCCCTTCCAAAACTCTACAGACTGGCAACACATCAAGATGTCAATACACATTCTTGTCGAAGGATATGTTATCTAAACATTGTTTCAGAGTTCACCCACCTTGTAGTACGTGTCAGTACTTCATTCTTTTCTATGGCCAACTAACGGTCCATCGTGTGGATAAATCATATTCAGTTGACCTGTTCATCGGTTGATGGGCATTTGGTTTGTTTCCACCTTTCATTACTATAAATGCTGCTGCTGTGGACATTCGTGTACAAGTTTTTGTGTGGATGTACGTTTTCATTCCTCTTGGGTATACCTAGGAGCAGAATTGCTGGGTCGTATGACGACTCTATGTGTGACCTTTTGAGAAACTGCTAATCTGGTTCCAGAGTGGCTGCACCATTTTACAGTCCCATCGGTAGGATACGAACATTCCAATTTCTCCACATCCTTGCTAACACTTGTTATTGCCCATCTTTTTAATTTTAGTCATACTAGTGATTTGTGAGGTGCCATGCTACTATGGTTTTGATCTGCATTTTTCAGATGGCTAATGATGTTGAACATCTTTTTATGTGCTAAATGTCCATTGACATTTCTTTTTAAAAGAAATGTCTATTCAGATCCTTTGAATATTTTGGAATTTCTTTTTGTCTTTATTATTGAGTTGTAAACTTACTTTATATATTCTAGATACAAGTCCCTTATCAGATACATTATTTGCAAACATTTCTCTCATTTTGTGAGTTGTTTCGCTTTCTTGATGGTGTCCTTTGAAGCATAAAAGTTTTTAAGTTTAATGAAGTCCAATTTATCTATTTTTTCTTTCGCTGCTGTTATAATTCTGGTATTTTGAGGTGGTTAGGAGCACAGTTGTATGAGTGTGACTTGCAAAAATCCTCTGTACTTTGACTTTTTTCATCTGTAAAATGGGGATATAAATAACCTCTACCTCACAAAGTACTTCAAGCTGAGGGGCTTGATTTGTTGGCAGTCTGTAGAGTTTTGGGATTACAGAGGGAGTTAATGTACATAAAGCCTTTAAAACAGGGCCTGGCATATAGTAAGCTCGATGCAAGCCTGTTAAACTTTTAGAAGGTGGATTTGTTCTAGTCAAAGGGGGCAGAACATGGGTTCTGAGTCTCGGGGGCTGTGCCACTCCCTCAGGCCCTACATAGAACCTCCCCACCTTAGAAGCCCAGCCTGAAATCCTCAAGCGTTGGAGGTGACCTCTTCCAGATCATGTTTTATGGTGACCCTTCCCTCTTTCTTAAAGAAGAGTGCCAGATTAGCTGGGACGTCTCCTCCATGTGCGACGGAGTGTGTGACCCTCCCACCCCAGCCTAGAAACGGGGAAGCCAAGTAACAGAGTTGCTGTTTACTGAGTGCTAAGTATGTGCCAGAAATGCGACCAATGTGGTCAGCCGAATAATGGCCCCAAAGATATCTATGTCTTAATCCCTGAACCTATGAATGTGACCTTATATGGCAAAAGAGACTGTGCCGATGTGATTGAATTAAGAATCACGGGATTTGGGGTTTACCCTGGATTATATCAGCAGGCCCCAAATGTAATCACAGTGTCCTTATAAGAGGAAGGAAGGGGAGTAGAAGGCGATGTGCTGATGGAAGCAGAGGCCGGAGCGCTGCACGGTGAAGACAGAGGAAGGGGTCACACGCCAAAGAGCGGGGACGGCCACTAAGAAGCTGAAAAGTCCAAGAAATCAGATTCTCCCATCCAGAAGGAGCCTCCAGAAGGAACCAGCCCTGTCGACACCTTGACTTTAGCCTAGTGAAACTGATTTCAGACTTCGGGCCTCCAGAACGGGAAGAGAATAAATCTGGGTTGTTTTAAGCCCCTCAGTTTGAGGTAATTTGTTACAGCAGCAACAGGGAACTAAAACCACGTGTGTGACCTTATGTCATCTTCAAGACAACCCACTTTGCAGGAGAAGAAATGAAGACTCAGAAAATTATCTGCCCAAGGCTCAGTGCCATAGCCAGCTGGAATACGAATCCAGGTCTTTCTGGTCCCAGAGCCTTTGCTGACCCACACATCTGCTATGCTGCTTAAGTTCAAACCCAGAAGGGCCCAGAAGCTGGAACTGGTCATAATCCAGCCTCTTCTCTGCAGGGCGTTGAGAGGCCCCGAGTTCTAGATCCCCAGCGTTCACCCTGCCGGTCTGAGAGGGCCCTAGGCTAGTGGTTACCAGCTGTGATAGCCACTGTTTCCCAAAGAAAGGCTAGTCTATCGGGTCCTAGGACTCACCCGGAAGACTATATATGATTGAGATCTGCCTGTGCTTTGGCAACCAGCCAGCCAACAGGGAGGGGACCTCAGGCCTGCTCCCCCTTCTCCTCACATAGGACTGGGCCCTGCAGTCCAACCTGGAACCTAGCTGTCAACCTTTTGAGATCTTCCGAATATACATATAGTATATCTATTCTAGAATAAGTAAATAAAATAAAATTTTAAAAACCCAGCATCTATTGGTGGCAAGACTTTTCGAGGTATGGTTTAATTTATTCCTTACAAAAACTCTAAGGGGTAGGTATTATTTTATCCACTAAATAGACAGAGAAACCAGACACCAAGGCAGCACAACCTAGGGGCAGCCACACAGCAGGAAGTGCAGGGTTGGGGCTGGACCCCAGGTCCTGGCCTGATCCCCAAGGCTGTATCAGCCAGTGCAGGACGGACCCTAGGGGGCGTTCCAGTCTAACCCCCTACTACCCAAGGCAGAGGACAAGAACTGGGATCAGACAAGTTCCCTGAGCTGGTCCTGCTCTATCTGATGTTCTCTAATGTCTTTCTGGAGCTGGAAGGCTTGACTGAGATGGATGGGGTGATATTAAAGAATATATAGCCAATGCTATGGGGGTGCAACCAGCGAATGAGAATGATGTGGAGGTCTCCCTGTTGTGCCAGGTGGTTAACCATTCAGGTGCTGGGTCCTGGGGAAGACAAGGACCTGGGCAAAAGCCTGGGTGGACAGGACAGTAACGGGGCAAGGGGTAGAATCACTTAGGCGCCTCAGAGAAGCCGCTGATTACCAAATGGTACGAACCAGAATGTCTCAGACCTTTAATAACTGCCATGACATTACTGGAATGTCCAGCTGGATCCTAACCCTGGATGTAAGCTTTCCTTCCCCAGAGGCCACCCCCAGTAAATTTAATCTCGACTGCCTGGTTAAGACTCCACAGTGCCCTTCCCAGTGCCTGAAGGGGAGCATGGAAACATGTATACGACTTCCATGACCTAGCTCCTGCCAACTGACTCTAAACTCAGCCTCCAGACAGCCAGAAAATTCCTGTCCCTCACATGTGCCTATTGTTCCCACCTCTGGAGCTTTTACACCTCCCGTTTCCTCTCCCAGGAACTCTTGTCCCCACCCTCATCCTTTATTTCTTCATTGGGCGACTTCTTCTTCATCCTTTTGGATCCTTCCTCAGGAAAGCGCACCATGATTGCCAGCTCTCTGCTCTTGCAGTCTCCGGCACTTAGCTGTCAGATCACATTATGTCCCTCCAAGTAGTCTGTGAGCCCCGCAATGTTCCCTAAGGTAGATATCACTATTGATTACCATTTTTACAGGTGCGGAAATGAAGGATGAAAAGGCTACGTAACCCATCCAGCTCACAGAGCCCATAAACGGGGGAAGCCAGAGAGTCCAGTGTGGTAAACACAACAGTAAGAGAGAAGCGTTGGTTAGTGTTGAAGTCAAACCCCAGCTCCCCCACCTCCAAGTCACGTGACCTTTGCCAAGGCATGGAACCTCTGCAAGTCTCAGTTTCACTCTCTGTAAAATGGGTTAATAATAGCACTTAACTACCACTAGAATTATTGCGAGGATAGAGCAAACTATGGCATGTAAAATGTATATCTGTTCGATCATGACAAGCATTTACTAAGCACCTACTGAGTGCTCGGTCCTGGGCTAGATCTCGGAGTACGGCAGTGAACAGAAGAAACTCACCTTCTGGAGCTTTACAAACTAGCCTAGCACGGCGCCCTGGACATAGTAGGTACCCCATGAAAGGTAGCTACTATTTTTGTTATTATTACACAGAGAGTGATTTTTCTCCCCAGGGATTGGGCTTCCCACCCTGGGGATTGGGGTCTGCTAGGATTGAGCCAACATGCTAAGAGCCCACAGAGTTGGCTTGGGACATGCTCTGCACCCCCCAACCTCAGCCCACCCCGCCCGGTGAGCCAGCCTGCCATGGCATCCCACAGGCCCAGTCAGCAGACATCTCCTGCCTAAATAAGGACAAGGCACCCAGGAGAGCTTTCTGTGAGCCTGAGGAATGTGACAGCTGAGCCCTCCCTGCCCAGCACCCTCCCCCGCCTCCGGCCCCTCCCCAGGTGGGGCTCCACTATGGCATTCCAGCTTTTTCCAGAGCAGCCCCCTCTGTCCCTAACCTCTTGTACCCCACTCCAGGCTGCTCTGAAACCGATAAGGAGCCTTGGAAAAGAATTCCAGGCAGCTACATCTGCTCCTGGGAGCTGGCATCCCGGCTGCCACGAGGACTGGAAGAAGAAATCGCGGGGAGGCGGCCAACGCCTCGGTTGGAATAGCATTTCCAGAGGTTTTATTTGGCTCCGAGCCCTATGCCAGGCATGAGGTCTCCAAGATTCTGACCCCGCTGCTGTCTTCCTGTCACAAAACCACATCACAGTAGTCACGACTGGGGTAAGCCCACGGCCCCCGGTGGAGAAGACACTTCTAGCCCCGAGCGTGGGGTCAGGGAAGGCCTTTTAGAGAAGTTCTTGCTGAGGCAGTGGGTGAGCAAGAGAACTCTGGCACCAGATGACCTGGGTTCAAATCCTAGCCCTGCTTCTTCCTGACTGTGTGACCCTGAGCGAGTTACTTAACTGCTCTGTGATTCCATTTCCCCGTCTTTGAAATGGGAGACTAACAGCACCAACCTTATAGAGTTGGGAAGATTAAATAAATTGGTATTTGCAAAGTGCTTAGAGCAGTAAGAGGGGTTATAGCTTCAGAATTTGTTTAGGGTGACAGGAGAGCTTATCATTCAGACCAGGGCACCCAAGGGTGAAAGGGAGGCCCTTAATAATTATACCCAGCAGGAACCAGGGTTGTCCCAGGCACACTGGGCTTGCGGTCATCACAGCCTTGACACAAAGGCACCAGCTGAGGTTGAAGGAAGCTATATCTGTCATGTTGTGAGTCCCAGAGCAATGAGCACCATACCGCCCCCACACAGTAGGTGCACATGAGGGCTACGGAGGTTTTGTTTTAACAGATATGACCTTCAGTTCCCAGGAAAAATAAATAACTCTTGCGATGAAAATATTTAAAACCGAGACTTGAGCTAGAGGCCAAGGGAAAATTAAGGATTTCATGCATTAATTAAGAGGTATTTATTGAGCCCTTCATGTGGGTTCATGCCTGGGCCCTGGGGTGATGAGGTAATGGGGAGGGAAAAGAGGTGTCTGAGAGAGCAAAATAAAGAAGTGAAGGGTTCTATTCTTGGTGAGCAATCATTGTCGGTTGGATAATGGGGGAAGATTTGAAGACAGGGCTGGAGATACAGAAAAGACAGCATCAGGGAGGGGTCGGTGGGTCTGAGGGATGTGTTCACAGGAGCAGATCAAATAGGGAGAGAGCACTGTGAGGAAGAGCACGGGGAACAGCTTGAACAAAGGCAGAGAGGTGGGCAGAAGGGGGTCTGTGGGCAGGGAAAGGCATGTCATGATGGCTAAGAACCAGACCCTGGGACTAGATGCCGGGGTCTAAGTCCCATCTTCACCTCTTATGCACCAGCTAACCTCTGGCAACTCACGTGACCTTACTTTGCCTTACTTCCCACAGCAGTAAGCTGGAGTTAATGATACCTTCGCCCTTCAGGGTTGCCCGGGGAGCAAATGAGATGGCGCCTGTGATATTCAGTTCAGTTCATGGCATGCTGCAAAGGTAGAACATAAAGTCCACGCGGGAGGGATATTTGTCTGATTTGTTCATTGATGAATCCCCAGCATCTAGAACAGGATCTGGGCCATAGTAAATGCTTAATAGAAATGTGTCGAATAAACAAACAGTAGCCATTACTATTATTATGATCATAATTATTATGCAGCGATAGGCCTGGCTTGGCTGGAGCAGAGGAAAATATAGGAGACTCTTTTATAGATGAGGAAACAGGCCTGGACAGGTGAAGGGATTTGCCTGAGATCATACTGCCAACAAGTCACAGGGCAGGAACCGACTCCTTGGCCAGGCTCTCCAACCCCACCTCCTTCCATCCTTCTTCCTGCCTGCCTTCTCTAAGCATTTCCTAGGTGCCTCCTTAATATAGGCAGACCACAATGCAACAGAGAAGTAAAGAACCTGGAAACCAGAATTCTAGCCATAAAAGCTAGTAGAGAAGATCTATAGGAAAATGATCCAGTTCGGAATGTGCAGGCTTCTGGAATAGGGAGTCCGGAAGAAAAAGGAGATGGCGCGCTTCCCTGCAGATGAGACCTCTGAGCTATAGCTTGAAATTCAGTAGAGGTGGAGAAATCAAACTGGGTGCTAGGAGCGAAGACTGCCCCGCCTCCAGGCTGTGGACAAGTGTCCTCTCTTCCCCCTGTGAAAATGCCAAAGTCTTATCATATATTCTGAAGCCATGGTCTTATTTTTCACATCCATGTGAGCTGGTCAGAGAAGAGAGGAAAGGCTGTTCTAAATAGAGAGAACTGAAGGAGCCGAGGCACAAAAAGGTGTGAACACACACACGCATGTGCCTGTGTGCACACACATGCAACACACACGCACATACATGGATGTTTAAGAAACTGAGAAAAGTTCAGCCTCACAATGGCACGAGTGAATGAAGAGACAGGATGGAGGCAGATGATGAAGGACTTAGAACCCATATTCTGTAAGCATGGCAGAGACCAGTTAGCTGTCCCCCAAACCTTCCTCTGGTTTCCTCTTCTTCCCCGGCACACGCCTAGATTATTTCCCAGCCTCTTTTGCAGGAAGGCGTGGTCACGTGACTGGATTCTGGCCAATGGCAAGTGAGAGAACACGACGCGCCCTACTTCCTGGCCTGGCGCATAACCACCTTCCACTTGCATCTTTCTCTTTTGTGTTTTCCCTCCTTCCTGCCTTGATGCAGAAGAGCATGATGACCTCGGAAGCCCGGTGTTGAAGATGGCAGAGCAAAGATAGAAGGAGGCTGTGTCTCTGAGTTGTTGCTTGAAGGAGAGCTGCCCACTGATGAGACCCCCATTTTGGACTTTGCATGAGCGAGAAATAAACTTATGCTTGACCTTTTCTACATCTGTGTGTTCGTTTCCTACAAACAATGAAGGAATAGAAGAAGATGAGGGAAAGATGGCAAAGGTGGTTCTCTGGCCCTCCTATGTGCTCTGGGACGCTCCCATTCCAGTGCTCCAACCGGCAAGCCTCACGTTTGCCACGTGAGGACAGTGAGAGGAGAGACATTTGCTCTCTTTGGACACAATTCTGAAAGCATCTGTTAGTCCGAATGCCTGTCCTTCCTTCATAAGAGCACCTCAGACCCACAGAGTCAGTCACTGGCGAGCATTTAGTGAGTGCCTACTGAGCATTTAGGGTGTGCAAGGCCTGTCTAAACTTAGATGCCTCTCGCCTAGAACTCCACAGAGTCTAGTTCCTGGAGCACAAGTCCTTCTGAAGATTGGCTTTCCCTTTCTCTGAGGCTCTGGGAGGACAGAGAGGAGAAGTCTGCCTCTCAGGCCAGGGTCTCTAAAGTATGGAATGGTTACCACTGGTAGGATCAAAAATGATAGGTAGTACTGGGACATTCGTCGAGTATCATCGATCCTTTAAATTTAAATTCAACCATCCTGATTTCCCCAGTGAGAAAGTGTCATTTTGTGCTTCTATATCTTTAACGCATTACGTTTCATTTTTTAACAGAGAGCAGAGCAGCGAGTAGCTTTGATTTGAGCTTTTAGTGAGCAACAGTACTGAGGGATGGTTTAATGATGTTTGCATCATTGTATTTTTCTCTGTGTGTGTGTGCGCGTGCATGCACACTGTTTTTTTCCTGTATTTATTTTTTTGTGGCTAACTTCTCTTTATCTAACACTAATTTCTATTTATAGTAATGAACTAAAGTTCTTTTATAAAAATAAATGTAGGTTTAAGAAAGTTGAAATCCTTTTTTTAAATAGTAACGAAATAACAACCCAGATGGTACGCAGATGTGGCATGGCTCAGGAAGGTACCTCAGTGACTGGCATTTGGGAACTCTGCCTCACCCCACACTGTCACACCTCTGTGCCTCTGTCCATGCTGGTCCCTCTGCCTGCTCTTCCATGCTGACCTCACTGGGTTGCCTTGGCCTCAGTCGGAGCTGAAGTCATCCTCCAAAGAAGCCACGGCAACAATAGCAGCACATGGCTGGGGCGTGGGAAAGGCCAAACAAGGAGGCAAATCTGGGATGGCTATTTTTCCCAAGGACAAGGCAAAGAGAGCGCAGTGCTCATGGAAACAAAGACCCACAGAGGACAAGAACTCGTCCAAGGTCATTCAGCAGTGAGTGGCAGAGGCTCTCTCACCCTCATAAAGTGCGGACGGGACAATAAAATGGGACAACACTACAGAGAGCCTTTGATCAGAAACTGTACTTCGGGGGATTCATCCCGGAAATAGACTGATTCATGGGTGAAATGATGAGTGTCCGGCTTCATCTGACATAGCTAAATTCTAGAAACTACCCAAACGATCGTGTTCAACAGTAGGGGCCCGATTAAATAAATTATGTAGGTAATGGAATACTACGCAGGTATTAAAACAAAATGAAGTTCTTTATTTGAAAAGATATGGTAAGATCACAGCACGGAGAAAAAAGCAAGGTTCAGAGTAGTGTGTATAATATGCTACCTTTAGTGTAAGAAAGAGGAAAATAGAAATCTAAATATGCATTTGCTTATGTCAGGTGGAACTGTACAAAATTGCTATTTTATAGGTTAAATATTAGCAATTTCATAAGTTCCGCCTTAATATATGCATAAGATAACTCTAGAAGGGAAGCAACTGCAAACGACAGTGGCCTATGGGGTGGAAAGTGGCAAAAGGAGGACAGGACAAGGAGACGGACTTTACATTTTTATAACTGGGATTTTTAACCAGATGAACGTGTAATCTATTTAAAAAAATAAAGGAAAAAGTCATTCAGGCTCCAGGGTGGCTTTTCTGCCACCCGATGCTTATCTCTGTAACCTCCCCAGTTGGGGTGGTCAGGGAAGAACTGTGCAGCCCTGGAGCCCAGGGTGACTGCCCAGCTTAGCCTGTGACAAATTCCCTTCTCAAGATCTGCTCTGTGCATTTCCGACGCTCTACCTGGTGGGTCAGAGCTCAGGGGCCCCCACCCTCAGCCAGGGCTCCTGGCAAAGCTATAGCAATTCCTGTCGGGTTATAGTTTTGGCAGTGGGCTGCCGTGACCTTGAGGTAATACCCCCTTCCCAGATAGGGTTGCATGAGCCAGGCTGATGAGAACAGCGCTTCAACAGTAATGTGATAGCCCCTGCAAGGGATGTGGTTTGGTAAAGGTAGCTTCGGAGATGGATCCCCACTGCAGCCCCTCCCTCCATCCGTGGCCCCTCTCCACGTAAAGAGAGACGCTCTCCTTGGTGTGACTGCTGGGATTATGGAAACACCACTGCAATCCCAGCAGACCTCACTCAGTCTGAGCTCTGGTTCTTCATGCAACACCACCGGAAGGAATCACTGAAGTACGAGCAATAGTTATAATAATAAAAATGACAACTGCTCCTATTGAGTGATTGCTGGGTGCCAGGGATTGTGGTTAGTACTTCATGTGGGTTATCTCATTTTGCCCTTACAAGACCCGCAGCAGTAAATACTATACTAATTTCCACCACATTCCACAGCTGGGGAAACCGAGGCTTGGAGAAATGCCTTGCCCAAGGAATCAGTGTTGTCTGACTCCAAAATCTGTGCTCTTGATCACTACATGATGTCTGTACCTCTGTTTCTCCATCTGGAAAATGGAGAAAGTGAGAAGACTTGAGAATGGAGGCTGAGGGAAGGGACTGGAGCTGTTTAGATCAGAAAAAAACTCTTGGGGCTGTTAAGATGACAATCTCCAAATACCTACAGGGATGTCAGGGGCAGACATGGCTAGCTGCTCACCACATATCCATTCTCTCCTTCTTCTCCACTAAGAGTACCTTAATCTTGTTTAGAAAAGATCAGTGTCTGGCTAAAAATGTTCACCTCCCAGACTCCTTGCACCTAGAGAAGGCCACATAACTCATCCTGAAGAATGAAATCGAAACCCCTGGGTGGGCTCTACTTCCCCATGAAGAGACGCTGTTGCATTTCGACCTCTGCCCCGCAATGCAGAGGTGAAGTTATGGGGACAGGGGCCATCTTTGGATAAAAGAACAGAAGCCACACTCTTAAGAGAGCAGGAGGGAAAGACAGGTGGAGGTGGGTCCCTGAGGGCATCATGGAGCTGCCGTGACCGCCTTGCACTGCCTCTCTGATCTTATGAGAAGGTAAGTAAGCCCAGTGGTTAATTATGGGTGGATTTTGTTACCTGTAGGGAAGCACAGTTCTAACAGATCCGGTCCCTGAGGGCAGAACTGGGACCAATGCTTAGAAGCTACAGAGAGGCAGAACATTCCTCTGGTTTTAGCAAATCCAAAAGTCAAAGCTGTCCAAAGTCGGCCTGGACTGTCCCAAGAGGTAGTGAGTTTCTCATGCCTGGAGATATAGAAGCAGTACTGAAGGACTGCTTGGCAAGGGTGCTGGCAAAGGCATTCTGACATTGTCTGGGGCTGGACCAAATGGCCTTGCATGCTTTAATCATACCCACTTTAGGAGGTGAGGAAAGGACCCCAGGATCTGTGCCCAGTTATGTGTGGGCGAGACTGTTGTCCTACAATGAATGACCTGCAGGGCCCTACTAAGGCACGTCCACTAGGATTTTGAGCAATGAGGGAAATGGTCTATATCTGTGCCATCCAATACGGTGGCTGTTAGGCACTTGACACGTGGCTCCTGCGACTGAAGAATGGAACTTTTAATTCATTTAATTTCAATCATTTTACATTTCAATTGCCCCATGTGTCTAGAGGGTCCCATGTTGGCATAGCGATCCGTCCCTGCCCCATCCCACACTCTCTCTGTGCTCTTCTGTTGTCCTCCTCTCTCACTCTGCATCAGCCATGCTGGTCTCCTCACTGTCCCTAGTGCATGCCAGACATGTCGTCACCCTGGAACTTTCTCCTTGCTCTGCTCTCTGCTGGGCTGTTCTCCCCTCAGAGGTCCCTGTGGCTAACTCTTTCAGCTCCTTCGTGTCACTTTCTCAACAAGGTCTACCCTGACCATTGATTTAAACAGGCAACGTGCTTCCTACCACATGCTCTGTAATTTATCTATCATGTCTGCTGTGCTGTCTGTCTTCCCAACTAGAATGCAAACTCCATGAAGGCCGGAATCTGTAGGTGTTCTTCCCCAAGAGTCTAGAACACATAGTAGGTGCTCAACAAATATCTGTTGAATGTGTTTGAAGGCGTAAAGGAGTCAAACGAAGCCTCCCATTATGAGATGTCAGAGACCTTACATCAGTCAGTCAGCAACGCTCCCTGACCTTGGCCTCACATATGTGTTATGCATTGTACTAGGTGCCAGTCGCCTGGCAATGAACACAGCAGACAGGGTCTCTATTTTCAAAGGGTGCACATCCTAGCAGAGAAAATAGAATGAATAAAGACAATGGCAGGTGGGGGGGGCGGGGCAGTTGAGGCAGGGGCACACCAGACACCAGATGCCAGGGACACAAAAACAGGAAACCCAGGCTAGAAGGGAGTTCAGAGCTTCCCTGAGGAAGAAACATTTGAGCTGGGTGAGGCCTGATGAATGAGATGGTGTTAGCAAGATAAAGAGTAAGGGAAAAGCATTTTGGGCAAATGGAACGGCACGTGCAAAGGATCATGGGTAGGAAAAAGAATGGCCCTTTGGAGGAACTGCAGCTGAAGGTGAGCGGTGTGAGATGAGGCTAGTGTGATAAGCTGGAGCCAGACAGGAGAGGTCTTATGGGCCAAAGTAAGGAATCTGAAATTTTTCCTAAAGGCAGATACACTTGATGCCCACATCACAGCTCAATCTACCCCTAATTTCTGTGGAACAGCTATGGAGGGTTGTTCCCCTGGCACCACCAGTATCCCAGAAAGCTTTCCACTTTCTGCTCAGAGCCTGCTCTGATGCTGCAGGAGGCCCCTTCACCTACACCCCAAGTGCAAGCACACCCAGAAGTGTGGGGGAATTTATGCTCCCAGGAAAATCTTCAACAAATGGGGGACTGGAGCAAGTGGATAATGCTTTGCCCACCCTCCCCCATCCTCCAGGTACACAATCTGGGGAGTGTTCTGTACCGAGGTCCCAGCCCTGTGACTTGCAGAGATGCCTTCAAAACACACATTTATATTGGCTTTTCCTTCTTCCCTATCTCACTCTACCCACTCACTTCCTCTTGGCTACTTCTTCCGGGCATCGCCTTCCAAATCAACTTCCTGCACCCAAATCCTTGTCTCAGGCTCTGCTTTCAGGGGAATCCAAACTAAAGACCACATGAAAGTTCTGCTTACCAGAGTGGCATGGTCAGGCTTACATTTTTCAAAGCTCACTTCAGCTGTCGTGTGGATAAGAGTAAAGGACAGAAAGAGGAGTGAAGAGCTGGGCGGGGGCCCTGACAGTGATACGGTGAGAGAGGCTGGGGGCCGGCCCTGGGCTGGTGGCAGTAGAGGCAGAGAGACGAGACTAGAAACAAATAAAGGGCACTTGGTTCCCCCTCAGGACCAGAGGCTCAGTGGGAAGGTGGGGTGACGTGGAGGCTTGGCCTGGGCCTGCCTGGCTGTGCCAACCAGCCTCGCCAAGTTTCATCCCTCAGTCCTGGCCTGGCTCCCAATACTTGTGGCAAAAGTGCTATTTTTAGAGAGCTGGGTGTTTACTTGAAGGATTTGAAGGCTGGGCTTTATTTTTAACTCTTCTCCCAATGGCAGGGCCCCACTGGTATGGACTGAGGAAGTCAAGTGGAAGTTGGACTGGGCTTTGGAAGCTCAGGGGAGAGAAACGGCCTGCACACAGCAGGGAGGATGAAGCTCAGAGGAGGAGCCTGCTGGGCTCTCCATGTTCCGCTCGCTGGAGTCTCGGGGTAAGAAGAATGATGATAAAACTGGCCAAGGACTCTCCTTCCCGAGCACCTAGTGAGCTCCAAGACCACACAAAAAGTTCTCTACACACATCATCTCACTTAGTCCTCACCAACACTGGTCAAGTGGGGGTGGGGGTAGGGGTGAAGCTGAGATCAGAGAATTTGAAGCCTCACTGTGTCAGTTATTTGGGGACTTTGGGATAGTGTCCTCATCTGTAAAATGGGTTAATATAATAAATGGCACTTCCCTCATGAGGATTAAGTGAGATGATGCAATAAAGGGAATTAGCACAGGTCTGGCACTCAGTAGAGAGAGCAGGACACTGGGCTGGACCAGGCCCTGTCCTAAGCACTCAACCCACTCATATTCCCCAGGAGGTGGGTTTTCTCATGATCCCCATCTTAGAGATGAAGAAATGGAGGTATAAAAAGTTTAGGAGGAAATCATTTGCTCCTGCAGCCACCAAATGTCCAGGACTGGAACCCAGGCATCCTGGCTCTGAGTCTGAGCCCTTGAGCCCTTACTGACGGCAGTCACCATCATTCTCGTTATTACCGATATTCCAACACCTCTGTCTGGGCCCTTCTGGCATTAACCCCTGAGTCCTTGGCACTGCTTGGGGCCAAGCATTGGCTTCACATGGTTGGACCTTTCACTGGGATGTGGGGAAATCCTGGCATTGGGGACAACGGGTATTTTTCTCACAAAGGTGCCGGCTGTTAGCCTGTCTGTTCTGACTCTGATATTTAGGCTAAAAAATCCAGCTGGAGAGGCTTTGGAGCTGGACCGTAGCACAGTTAATAAGGTTGGGGGTCAGGAAGAGAAAACGTTCTACCTCCCAGAACTCTATCCCCTTCCTAGTTGATTTAGTAAATGTGACCCAGATGCCAACCCAGGTTGCATAAGAGCCCTGTGGCCACGCTCTTCTCTCTGCTGTGCCCTTGAGTTGCTGGTCCTTTCTAGGCCTCACTTTCTCCATCTGTGAAATGAGCACATTGGGCTGCATCCTCCTGAAGGTGCCTTCCAGCTCTGACCGGCTTCTTCCGGGGACCGATGGGAGCTCGTGGAATCTTTTCTCTGGTTCTCCACTCTCCAAGCTCGGGAGGCCTGGCTCCTCCAAACATGTTGCCTTTATATTTGAACATCTCCCTGCTGCCAAGCTCTCTCTCTCTCCCCAGACCTCTCAGCTCACAGCGGAGTCACAGCTACCTCGTGTATGTCACAAGAGTCTGGCTCTGACAACTGGGACATTCCACTCGCCCAGGTCTTCAGTCTCTGGGAGCAAAAGGATTTTGTCCATCTGGTAATTCTCGCAGGAGGGATGTAATGGAGGGCAGGAGTCTGGGACTGGGGACTCTTCCAATGTTTCAAGGCTGTCCCTAGGGAGTTTAATCCCCCTTAGCGGAACCCCATACCCAGGAATCTCAGGTGGAGAGCTGGGAACACGGAGAATAAGAGTAAACTTTTGCCTCCATGGGCGTGGGCAGTCAAAGGTCATCACTGGGTTAATGGAACACCTCATTGTCCTCAAACAATCTGTCAAAGATGCCAAAGACTGATAATACACAGTGTTGGCAAAGGTGTGATAAAAACTGCCCTCTTTTACAGGATTGTGTGTGTGTGTGTGTGTGTGTGTGTGTGTGTGTGTGTGTGTGTGTGTGTTGGGGGCAGGTAGGTTATAAATTAGGTGACTGGGAGAAATATAATTTGAAAATCATCTGATAATAATTAAAATGCAGATTGTTTTTGACTCAGCAATTCTACTTCTAGAAATTTAACTCAAAAAGTAGATCTGTGGAAGCCGAGACAGGCAGAGATGTGGGGGTCCCTCAGCTGTCTTAAACTTGCACCCTTTTACAATAGTTATTATTTTAAATACCTATTGAACATATGCTGAGGGGAGCATTACATAAGGGTAGTTTGGAGTTTTGCTTGTTTGTATTAACCCACTCAATGGTAGTGTTGACCTTGTCAGGAGAGACACCACTAAACTTACATTGTGACAGTGAAGGTCAGGACTCAGTCCCTTGTAAAGACCTGGGTTAATCGGCATTATATTTCCAATGTGTTCCAGTGATGCTTGATGGTGTCTGATAGGACAAGGTGCCTGGCTGAGCCATCCCTTTAACCAGCTCCATGAGCAAGAATATGAGCAAGATATTCACCGAAGCCTCATTTGTAGTCATGAAAACATGAAATAGTTTCAATCTCCATCAAGAGAGATCTGGTTAAATAAATCATGACACATCCGAACTATGAAATATTATGCAACTGTTAAAAAGAATAAGGCAGATCTACATGCATAAAAGAAAAAGATCTCCAAACACGGCAAGTCAAAAAAAGCAAGCTACCTACACAACATTATGTAGGTAGTCTGGTTGTGGGGGGAAAAACCCCACAATAGCTAAATGGAAGAATGCTCTAAGCGCATTATTAGCAATGGTTTCTTTAGAGGTGCGTCTAAAGGTGGAGATAGGAAAGATTTTATTAGTTTTCGACGATTGTGAATTTCCCTAAAGTTTAACCAAGATATTGTACTGAACAATATAAAAGGAAGAAAAAGAAAAGAAAGAAAAGCAACACAGAGAGAAAGGGAGAAGCTGACTGAATCTGAGTGGCAGAGCACTCAGTGTAGTGGCTGAGAACATAAACTCTGGGGCCAGAATCTCGGTTCTAGCAATTGCTAGCTGTGTGACCTGGGATATGTTTTAAAAGTCTCTATGTGCCGTAGTTAGAATTAGATGAGTGAATTCAGCTGAGCATTGAGACTAGTATATTTGAAGCTCTTTAACCTGGAGTTCAAAGCCCGTCCTAACCTGGCCCAGCCTCATCTCTAATCTCTTAGCCCAACCATCCCAGCATTCGCAATGACTCACCGCTCCCAAAATACACCACACACGTTCCTACCTCCATGCCTCTACCTGGAATGACCTTTCTCTCTCTCTTCTCCAATTGGCAAACTCCCAATCAGTGTCACCCGCCACCTGCAGGGAGCTTTGCCAAACCACTCCTGGGGCAGTCAGTGACTCTGCTCCTGCCTTCCCTTAACCCACCACTGATGACGTTGACCCCTGTCTGCCTTCACCACTAAGCCGGGAGTCCCCCAGGATGCTGACCACGCCGATCCACAGGGTGTCCAGTGCTCCAGCACAAGCCTGGCACAGAGTGAGTGCTAACCAAAGTTTGGGCGGTGGGTGGTGGGGGGAACAGCCGAAGGTCAGATCACGGTTAAGAGCATTCTAGAACCAGGTCTCCTGGCTCTGGAGTCTCAACTCCGAACTCTGCCATTACTCAGCTGAATGACCTTGTTTGAGATACTTAACCTGTCTGTGCCTCAGTTTCCCCATCCGTAAAATGGGAATAATAGTACCTTCCTCAGAGTTGTTTTGAGGATTAAATAAGTTAAATACGTGAGGTACTTAGAATCTTGCCTGGAGCCCAGAAATAAGGACTATATGAATGTTCGCTAAATAAAATCAAATAAACAGGACACGGGCAATTAGCAAGACTCACCCTCAGACCCAGTCCAGGGCCAGGCCCTCTTCCCCCTGGGTGGTCTGCATATCCTGGTGCTGCTGGAAATGCTGACAGTTGCAGGTCACAGCTTGAAATGGTACCCTTCCGCCCTTCTTGCTAGTCAGGAGCAAACCTTGCTCAGGTGCTGAGGAGTCTTTCACACCTGTCAATCTCTTGCCAATGTCTCTTTTTATCAAAAAAAGATCAGGCTTTGGGCTCATGTGCCTTCGGAATTAGTAGTTTGACCTCAGACTTTAATAACATTGTTGTTTTCTGAACTTCCTGAGATATTAGTCTCCCATTTTCAACAGTGACTCCAATGTCTTTCTAATATCTTTAATATCTGAACTTCCTGAGATATTGGTCTCCCATTTTCAACAGTGACTCCAATGTCTTTCTTTTTTCAATAAATGTACATAAGTATTTTTAAGTAAATTGATTTAAAGATAGAGATTAAAAGGGTAAGTAGAGATGGTACAGGGATGTAGCAAAAATTGGGGTTGTGGCCTACAGAAATGCAAGTTTGCGAAACAGAGGTGTGGGGATGGTAGAGAAGACAGGGCCTTCCCTCGGGGCGATTTCATTCTCAGGGGAGACTCTCAGATCGGTACAGAATGACATATGATTAATAACAACAGCTTATACCTCCCTGCATGCTTTCAAAGCACAGGCCCTTTACATGGACTATTTCTTTTATTCTCCGCAACAACGCATTGAAGGAGAAATTAATGTAATTCCTATTTGAGGAATAAAGAGGAAAGTGAGGCCCAGAGAGGTGGGGCAACTCGCCTAAGGTCACATAGCTTATAAGAAGCTGAACCCAGATTCAAACCTGGGTCTGTCCAATGCCACAGCCCAAGCTCTTATAGCTACTGTATCACAGTTACTGAGAAATTCACCTCCCAGTAACTCAGAAAGCCAGCTCTAACCCCTGTATTCAATTAGGGAATTTCCTGGGAAGGAGATGGGGGTGGGGATGGAGGAGCAGAAGACAGGCCAGTTGAGGGGACCCTGCCTTCAGGGCCCCATTGATGCCACCTTGGTACAAAACCTAAGATGTTCTGAACCTCACTCCCTAGGGCAGCTGAGAACTCCTGCAGGCCAGCTCCGCCTCTGCTGCCGGGACGAGCAAGAAGAATACTAGACAATGACAGTAATGATTCACATTTTTTGAGTGTTTCCTGCTTCCAGCCCTGTGCAGAGGGCTTCATATACAGTCTCTGATTTAACTCGTGTGAAAACATTTCGAGGTAGGTATCATCATTCTCTTTTCAGAGACTAGCGAATCGAAGTCTGGAGAGAAGACAAGACATGGTAAGCGAGAGGCAGAGCCAAAGCCCCACTCTTAACCACTCACTGTGCTCCTTCCAGATGAGAGCCATTCATCAGGGTGTTGGCATGACAACCAGAAAAGTTTAGACACCTCCCCAAACATCCCAGCTTCCTTCCATGGCCCAGTATCCATGACCTTAAAAGGCGTTACCAAAAGAGTTCTTAGCCACGAAATCTGAAGACATGAGGCTACTTCCCCATCAACCACTTAGTGACTGTGGGTATCTCTTTGTCCTTTTCTGGACCTTGATTTCCCCATCTGGTCAGTGAAGGAGATGGACTATCTCGTAGGGCCCTGAACGGGTCTAGAGCAACCTCATCCAATAAAAGTATAACGTCAGTCACACGTTTAATTTTTTAATTTCCCAGTGACCACATTCAGAAAAGTACAAAGAAAAAGGTGCAATGAATTATAATAATCTAACCCAGTGTATCTAAAATATAATCATTTCAACATGTAATCAATATGAAAATTATTAATAGGTTATTTTAGATTCTTTTCTTACTAAGTCTTCAAAAGCCAGTGTGTTTCACACTTACAGCACATCTCAATTCAGATCGACCACATTTCAAGAGCTCAACGGCCACATACAGCTCGCGGCTACCATATTGGACAGCACGGTCCAGAATCTTTTTCAATCCTTAGCCCACTTTAGAGGGACAAGACATCTTGGCTTCCTCCCTTCCTTCTGTCCTGATCCTCTGTGGCCCAATTACTCACCAAAGTCCTCGGGAGGGAGACAACCCTGTGTTTCCTCCTAACCCAAAGATTCCCTTAATTGGAAATTCAGTCTGAGCTTAAAACCCAGCCAGGCAGCCACCTCCCACACGGCACCAGCGCTGTGGGCTCACAGGAAGTATTCCTCAGACACACAAGGGATCCAAATGTCCCCTGTGCTCCCCTCCCGGTAGCACAATGTGGAGCGAACAGGGTACCACCTTCTTACTCCGGAGCCTCGATTCCCAGCTTGGGCCTAACAGCCTTCTCAGGAGCTCACATTCACATTCAAGGGCACAGGGCTCAGCAGGACGGACAAAGAGGGCAGAGAAAGCAAAGGGGCAGAGAAGGGCAGCATTTTGCCTCCAGCAGGGGAGAGCTTGGGGAAATCCCTCCTTATTCCCAAGCTTCCATTTCCTCGACTTTAAAATCAAACATGTTAGAAGATGACAATGACCGCTTTTACTGCTGGCCACTCTGTGCCAGGCATTTTATAGGCATTAGCTCATCTACTCCTCAGAACAACCCAAAGAAGAAAGAGGATCCAAGATTCAGAGTGGTGAAGCCACTTGGGCGAGGTCACACAGCTCTTCAGTAGATGAACCAGAATTCTAATTCATAATTTTCTGACTCAAGAGCCTAAGCTCTTACCTACTCTAAGCTCTGCCATGTCCCAGGGTGGCCCGTTGTAACTATATACACTTGGCAAAATAATTTTAAATGTTCCCTTTGAAAGAAAGGACAAATCTCCTTACAGAAGAATTCCAAATATGTCAACACTCCCCGCCCCAAAGGTGGAGCTTAATTCCAGACCCTTCTCCATCTTGGGCATAGGCTGAAATTAACATCTGGATTCCAAAAAAAAACCAAAGTATGAAAAGGGGGAAATGGTAACTTTACAGCAGAGAAACCTGGCAGACACCACCTTAACCAAGTGATCAAGGTTAGCGTCACTGGTGACAAGTCATGCTGATCACGTGCCCCTGGTATGACGCAATGAGAAGAGCACTTTACCCGTGTGGTTTTCTTCCTCAAAACCTATAACCTCAGTCTAATTATGAGAAAAATATCAGATAACCCGAACTGAGGGACATTCTACAAAATACATGACCAGTACGCCTCAAAACTGTCAAGGTCATGAATAAGGCAGGACTGAGAAACTGTCATGAGCAGAGGACACTAGGAAGACTTGACAAGTACATGCAATATGGGATCTTGGAGGGGATCCTGGGACAGAAAAAGGACTCCAGTGGAAGAACTAGTAAAATTCAAACAAATATATTTGACAAACATATTATTGCCATGTAAGAAGTTAACATTAGGAGAAACTGGGCAGGGAATATATGGGAACCCTCTGAACTACCTTTGCAATTTTTCTATCAATCTCAAATTATTCCAACATATGAATTTTGTTTTTTTAAACGTGCCCCCTTTAACTCATACAAGTGTCCAAGTTTGGACAATTAAAAAACATGATCACCTGGACCTAAGCCTGGCTTTGCCCCCGACCAAGAAGTCTTTAAAAAATTACCCATACCATCATCATCTCAACGATACTCACTGCACGCACATTCACAACAATTTAAAGTTTACAAAGTTTAAAGATAGCAAGATGTGCTGGTTAAAGCTTTGGAATCAGAAAGCTAGGGGCTGACGCCCTGGTTCTCCCACTTGCTTGCCAGGTGGTCTTGGCATATTATATTCTTTCTCTGGGTCTCAGGTTCCACATCTGTAAAATGAATTCATTGAATGACAACCAGGACAAGTAAGGCTTATTGAGCCTTTACTAGGTGTCCAGTACTACAACGGATACTGTGATATGTCACCCAGTTTCCCCTTCAGGATTGAAAGACTTATCTCTACACCACCCCCCACCACCATGCTCAGAGTGCTGCCGGCTGTCAGCCTTGTCTAGGGATTGCCCTTGGCTGAAGAGGACCATCCAGCCCCAGGTCATGCCCCTTTTCGGAGAGTAGCCTGCATCCACTGCAGAGGATGTAAAGGTCCGGCTCACTCACCTCAACTTGGACAACCCCGAAGCTCATCTCCACTGCAGCACACCCTTGTGGTCTGCTGAGGCACTGCTGGAGACTGCACTATGGCCCACCTCACTCTGCCATAGCGCAGTCCTGCTTCCTTTCCTTCCCCACAAGTGTTGATACTGAGAGCACTCTGCAGAAACTTCCTGCACACTAATTTCCATCTCAAAGACAGTGTCCCAGAAAACTTGCCCCACAATCAGACTGAATCACTGGATCTGCACTATCTTTCTTGACCTTCAGACCAAGCCTACTGTAATAGATGACAGTAGTTGATGTTGAAGAAGAAAACCAATTTGGCCAAGAATATACAAATAAGAAACAGTGACTCCACTGATGGGGAAACTGAAGCTCATGCAGGCAAAATGATTTGCCAGGTCTCTGAGCTAAAAAATGGTAGAGCCAAGATTTGGCCCTAGGTTTGCATAATTCTAAGGACCACAGTGCCACAGCCTCTAGCCCAGGCTATTCAGAGCAACCAGCAGGATTGCTGTAGGCACCGGGACAAGCGAGTGCCTTTACCATTGTCCTGCCACATCACCGCTGTCCCCGAAGCTCACTCCACATTTGCAAAAAGGGAATTATAACAGTACCTACCTCATTAAAAACTTGTAAAGATTAAAGGAGTTAAGATGTGTAAAGACCTCAGAATGGTGACTGGCATGTACGGTGCCCTCTATAACTGGTAGGTTAAAAATAAATCACGTAAGCAGCGTAAAGTGGCTGTGAGACGTTCTGAGAAGCCAACACGCTGAGTGAGAGATGGCCTGTGACAGGAGGCTGGGCCTCATCAGCTTTCAAAGTGGATAAGACTTGACCTGAGCTCTGAAGGAGGAGTAGGAATTAAGGGAGCAATAAGAAGAAGGAAGAGAAGTCCAGGCAGAGGAACCGGAAGGAAAAAAAGCCCTCTGGCAAGAGAACTAATGAAAGATGATACGAGGCCAGCATGACTAGCACAGAGAGAAAAATCCAGGTCCGGGGCAAGAGTGGTAAAAAATGAGGCTGCATAGGAAGGTAAGAATCAGATTATAAAGGGCCACTTACTACCTGAGTGATTCGGGACAAGTCCCTTTATCTCTCAGAGCCTCATTTGGCTCATCTGTAAAATGAAAATAGAAATCGTATGAATCTTATAAGGTCCTTAAGGAGATTGAATTAGCCAATATTTGTAAACCATTTAAAATAGTGCTATGCACACAGTAGGTACTATAAATGTTTGAAGACAACATTAAAACTTTTCCTGAAGTACAATGAGAAGACATAAAGGCATCTGAATATGGATTAAAGGGTGAGTGCTGAATGGATGGGAGGGTAGATGGATGCAGGGCTGGTAGGTGGGTAGGTGGGACTAGTTAAGTAAATGGAACAGTGCATGGATTGATGGATGGAAGTATGGTTGAGTGAAGGAGAAGCTTGAATGGATGGATGATGGATAAGTGGTTGGGTGATTGGGTAGGTGAGTGTGAGCGGATACTGTTTCAGTGGATGGAAGCATGGTAGGATGGGTGGCTTGACAGATGGAAATGGTTGAGTGAATGTGCGTGGTTGATGGATGAAGGAATGGATGAGTGGTTGAAGGGCGTCTGGATGTTTGGACAGTATCTGGGTGGGTGGGTGGTTGGTTGGTTAGATGGATGATTGGATGGTTAGTTGGGTAAAGGGATGGAAAGTTGAACAGGTCGATGGGGGTAGATGAGGAAATGATTGGGTGGATGGGTGATCAGATGTTAGACACGCTGAGTGACTCAAGGTGGCTGGATAGAGGTGTTCAGTGATAGAGGGACTGTTCAGGTATGTAGTAGAGAAGTTAGATGAATGAAAGGGTTGAGAGAATGGATGGATGACTGGGTGGTTGAATGGGTAGTTGGATAGATCATTTTGGTGGAGAGATGGTTGTTCAGGTGGCTATGAGAAAGGTTGGGTGAATAGAAGGGTCAGGTGTATGGAGGAGTTGGTGAATGAGTGGATGGATGGATGGATGGATGGATGGATGGATGGATGGATGGATGGATGAATGGACGTGGATGGATGGATAAGCAGGTGACACCAGATCCTGAAATGCCAGCAATCAATCCTCTAAGGGTCATGAAGGAACCATTACAGGTGACATCAGATCCTGAAATGCCTGCAATCAATCCTCTAAGGGTCATGAAGGAACCATTGATGGTTAAAGAAGCAGAAACCAGGTTGGAGATAGGGCCTCCTAGGTGGCCCGGTCCCAGAACCTCTTCCCTGAGAGGGCTCATCCCATCCGTGCCCACCCCGGGGGTCCTACCTGGAGGCGGCGATCTCTGCCTTCTGGCGCGCTATGGCGGCGGCGCGCTGGGCGCCCTCCATACTGTGCTCCACCTTCTGGCGGACCTTGCTGCTCTTGAGTGGCAGCACGCGGCGCTTGGTGCCTTTGACCAGCACGTTGTGGCGGTATTTGCCCTCTTCGCGGTGGCCGTCGGGCAGCGTGGTGCAGCCGTAACCGTGGCGCAGGTTGTCCAGCCACTCGCCCTCATAGCGGAGGCCGCTGGAGCGCTCGCTGACGCCGAAGCCCGAGCGCTTGTCGTTCTTCCACTCGCCCATGTAGGTCTCGGTGGTGGTGGCGTCGATGTCGGCCTCGAAGGGCGCGGCGTCGTCG
>NW_006442491.1:28101125-28129903 GCF_000325575.1 Pteropus alecto
GGGGCCACTGTGCCGTTGCTGTGCTCGCTGCGTAGGGACGAGAGCGACGTGCGCAGCGGCGAGCGCACCACCACGGCCATCCCGTAGGGCACACTCTGGCGCACCCCGTAGCCGTGGCGCATGCCGTTCGTGAACTGGCCTTGGTACGTCCCTGCGGGTGAGGAAAGGGCACGTCAGTGGGCAGCACGACGGGCCCCTGCACAGTGACTTGGGTGTGCCAGGGCAGGAGCGGGCAAGGCCATCTAAGGGGCAAGGGGTTCCAAGTTATGGAAGCAAAGCGAGGTCCCGAGGGTGTGAGGTTACGTGAGTGTGCAAGAACATAAGTAGGCAAGCCAGAAAGAGTTTACATGGCGGTGTAAATATTTCTGTTGATGGGAGCATGACATGGTCACAGGTGTGCAAGATGGAGTGAGGTTGTATGAGTCAGAGCATCAATGTGTGAAGTTATGAGAGCAGGTAGGGCCCTAGGAATGTGCGAGGTTAAACGAGTGTGCAAGAACACTAATGAAAACGCTGGAAGGAGTTTACATGATGGTATAAATATTTCTGTTGGTGGAAACACGCCAAGGTTTTTAGTGTGCAAAACAGAGCAAGTGAGTCAGTTTTAAGTGTGACGTTGTATGAGCAGGTGAGGTTCCCTGAGTGCGAATTTAAATGACTGTGCACAGATTTTGAATCACACAAGAATGTAAGTGGGCAAGCAGTGAATTTATGTAGTAAAGTGAATATTTGCATTTGTGGGGGTATGCGAGGCAGTAGGAACAGGAAGAACCATGAGTGCACAGGCAATGTGTACACAGAGATCATCTGAACATGTCATAATGGGGTGCAACATAAGCTTATGTTAGCATTCGAGGTCTTGAGTGTGTGAGGAAAGGCAAAATTGAGTGAGGATGCAAGATCGTTAGAGGGTAAGTGTGTAAATTTGTGTAGCAGGCAAGGCTCTGTCTATATATAAGGTTAGATGCATGTGCATGGTTATAGTGTGCAAGGTGATGTGAATATCCAAGCTCATGAATGAATAAGGCAATAAGTTTGCACGATAGGGTGAACGTTGGAGAACCTGGGGCTGTGTTGAAAAGCATGAAAGAGCATATATTTGTGCAAGGCCATGTGTATAGAAGACTTTTATGGGCATGCATATCAGTGTCTTTTGACTATAAGAGATCATGAGTGTGCAATGCAGTGTGTACACAGTGGGGTGAGTGCCCACTGGAGGTGACATTATGGATGTGTGTAAGAAGTTCTGAGTGTGCCAGGCCATTTGAGTATTAAAGCACAAAGTCACATGAGGCATTCTAAGAAAAATGAGTGTGTGAGGTTGTCAGCATTAGTGAAACTGAGACCATGTAAGACCACGTGTATGCAGGATAGTGGCGTATACAAGGAGATGTCAGCAACAAAGGCCTTGCGTGTCCATGGGTAAGCACATGCACTCCTGGGAACAAGGCTCTGTAAGTGCTCCTAACCACTACTGTGTAGAGGTAGCACAGTAGTGGTTAGGAGCACAGACCCCAAAGCTAGGCTGCTGGGTCCACATCCTGCCTCTGCCCTTACTAGCTGTGTAATATTGGGCAAGTGACTTAACCTCTCTGTACCTCAGCTTCCTCGTCTGTCAGAGATAATAATCGCCTCTTACCTCAGGGTTGTTTGAGGTTTAAATGACCTAATACTCTGAAAAACTCTAAAAGAAAAGATATATGCGTGATACTGTTGTTCTACAAAGTTGTGCTAATGTGTGAGATCACCGGAATTGTGTGAACAAATTGACACAATATCTCCATATCCCACCTCCAACCTAATGTGCTGACCTCCCCCTGGCTGCATCCAAAACCTCTTCACATCATCCCTGGGTGCTTGTATCATCTGGTGTTTTTATCACTGTCATCTATGTCCGGCTGACCCCCATAAATATATCCTCAACCCCTTCCCCTCCCCTCTGTAGCTCCACATGTCAGCTTGGAGATGGATGCCCCCCAGATGTTACACAGCCATTTCTAGCTCATCATATCCCCTTGCCTCCCTCACACCTCTTCCACTTCCTAGGTCTCTCTTTCCCAGGCAGCACCACGGAAAGCCAGTTCTCTGCCTTCATCTTCCTGCCTCCAGTATGTAGAACAGTGTCTGGCACAATGAATTGGAGCGTGGCCGGGAGAGGGAATTCAGAGTCTTTGTTTTGAACACATGCTGATACTTTCCCCTGGTTAACCAAAACCACCAAATGATCTTCTCAACAAATCTTGTTCAGGATGACTGGGTAACTGAACAGCCAGCCAAGGACCCCTAAGCACAATCCGACAGGCACGCTCCCATCCAGGCCTCCGCACAGGCTGTTCCCTCTGCCTGGAACTCTTTTCCTCCAGTAACCTGCAAGTCTTCGCTCAAGGAGCTGTACCCTGACCACCCTATTTAAAACTGCAATCTGCCCGCACCCCCACAAGCACCCAGATATCGCTGATCTACTTTTACTTTATTTCTATAGCATCGATCACCTTCTAACATACCATATGATGTATTTATTATATTTATTGCTTTGCTCCCCCTGCTAGAATAGAAGCTCTATGAGGGCAGGGATCTCTCCTGTTTTGTTCTCCAATGTACCCTCGGCATCTGGAAGAGTGCCTGGTACATAAAGGTGCTCCACAAATACTCGCCGATTGATCGGCTGAACCTGTCCAGAAACTCCATCTCATTGTTTGACCTTGAGCTTCTCTTTCCATCTTAAGGCCTCCATGGCCCCATCGGTAAATGACTTGTTGGATATGAAGCAAATCAAGGTTTGGCTTAACTTTGACACACAGGGCTTATAGAAATGGGGGCACCGTGACTCTGGAAGGGAAGGACAGCACATCCTCATGACTCCACACTGCCCAATCCCTCCCAGCACAGGCTGCTCCAACTCAGGCCCCCACTCCTACCTCGCTCTGGCCTTTTCACCATGAAGGGCCCTGTTGAAGACCAAGCACAGTGCCAAAGGCTCACTTAAACCTCTCAACAGTCTTGTGAGGTGGGTCCCATGGTGATGCTCATTTACAAGAGAGGAAGTCAGTGGTCTGAGAGGTTAAGCGACTTGACCAGGAAAGCAGGAAATAAACTCAAACCTGATGCCCAAAGCTCATGCTCTGAGTCCACTGTTCTCAACCCTGACTGCCACATTAGACACTCTAAAAATAAAATAGAGATCCCTAGGCCTCATCACCAGAAACTCTGTTTTAATTTGTCAGAGAGGTCTATACCCTCTGTACAGCAGGTAGAAGCAGCCAGGGGTAAGAGGAACATTAGGGCTTCCTCCCTATAATGACCGTCCACAAAAAAACCCAACAGTCATGGAATATCAGCTATAAAAGAGCCAAAGAGAAACGGAGAGAGGCAGAGAAGGGAGGGAGCACTGGGCACGATCTAGTAGAGGAAGATGCAAATATGATCTCAATGTCACAGGGGGATTGATGTTCAGAGAGGTGATGTGACTTGCCCAAAGTAACACAGTAAGGAAGGAGCAGAACTGGGATTTGAACTGAGGCTTGACTCAAGCTGTGGAAGTGGGAAAATGGGATTGTGTGGCAGGTGCAGAGAATGGAGAAATGAGAGTCTGGTGCAAAAGATGAGAAAATGAGGACGTGGATAGAAGGAAAAGTGATATGTTCCATTTCCCAAGTTCATTCACTTGTGGCCACAGTTACATGGGAGGCAGAAGGACAGAAAGAAACGTGGAGTCAGAGACAAACCGGTTTCAAATATCAGCTAAGGTGGGGAACCTTGGACAAGTTACTTCTGATATTCAATTTCCTCATCTGGAAAATAGAAAAATAATACCTGCTTTCCGGAGTTTTCAGGAAGATTAAAAAAGAGACAAAAAAATGGGAACAACATAAAAAAGGTCCATCTCTGGTAAATAAACTGTGGTCAACCACTCAGTGAATGCCTGTTATCAGTAAAACGTAGCAGACTGCTCATACACACAACATGGGTGGATATCAAAAAATTCTCAGTGAATGAGGCCAGAGACAAAAGAGTACAAACCGTATGATTCCAATTGCATGAAAGTCTAGAAAAAACTAACCTATTGTGACAGAAAGCAGATTTGTGGTTACCAGGGGCTGGGAGTGGGAGGGATGCACTGCAAAGTGGACTTTTTGACTTGATGGAAATGTTCCACGTCTTGATTGTGCCAGTGGTTACACAGGTGCGCACTTGTCAAGACTGTACACTTAAAAGTATACATTGTATTACATGGAAATTATACCTTGATAAAGTTGATTTGATAAGTAAATAAGTAATTTGTAAATAAACTTTTAAGAAAAAACAAAACAAAACATTCAGCACAGAGTCCTGAAGATCTTCTTCAGGAAATCCCATCAGCTCTACTTTCCATGTGAGTCTAGAATCCAGCTGCTTCTCACCATCCCCACTGCTACTAACTGGTAGTCTGAGCCACCATGATTTCTCCTGGATTTTCGTGATGGCTGCTACACTGGTCTCTGCTTCTGGCCTTGACCTCTTCTATCTATTCCTAGCATACCAATCAGAGGGACTCTGTTCAAGTATAAGTCAGATCATGACACTGCTGAGCCCCTTCTCACTCGGAGGAAAAGCCGAAGTTCTTAGTCACCCACGAGGCCCTAACTGATCTCATCCCCATCACTCCTTTGTCCTTACTTCCTCCCATTCTCTCCTTTCCCTCACTCTGTTCTAGCCACAAAAGCCTCCTTGCTGTTTCTCCCACATACTAGTCATGGCCCTGCCTCAGGGCCTTTGCACTTGCTGTTCCCTCTGCCTGGAATGCTCTTCCTCCAGAAAGCCTCACGACTCACTCTCTTCACCATCTTCCAGCCTTTATTCAAATGTCATCTCGCTGAAGCCTCCCTGACCATCTTATTTAAAATCATAACCACTACCTGAGGTTTTGTGTCTCCCTTCTTTGCTTTACTTTTCCTCACAGCATGTCTACTATAAGATATATTTTCTTTTTAGTTTCTTTATTGACCATTGCCCTCACTGGAATGTAAGTTCCATAAAGGCAACAATTTATTCTTTTTTGTTCACCACTATATTCTCAGTATCTAGGACAGTACCAAGTGGGTACTCAATAAATATTTGTTGAATGAATGAGTGAACAACCTACATTCCAAAACTGTTTATTCTCTCCTTTCTGCTCGATCCATCTGAAAACAGCTCTGTGAAAATGACCAGAGAGGTATTTAATGGTTTCTATAAGACTCACCTAAGATGACACAGCTAATAAATACACAAGCAGTAAAACTCATATCCATGTCTAACTTTGCTCCTTCAACTACTCTCAGAAGAAAGAAGAAAAAAAAAAAATAACATGAAAAGGGAACGTGGACAAGCAAGCCAAAAAGATGGAAAACAGAGAAGACATCTAGTCTCTAGGTTGGACAAGTTTGTGAAATTAAATTAACCCATCTACCTTTAGCTTAAATTTGGCATGAGATGGGCTGACATGGTCCCTTTAAGCTCAAGAAAAACTGAGATTGCAACAGGAGAACAGTTCTTGGCCACCAGTTGAAAGGAAATGGCCAGGCTATATTAGGAAACTTACAAGCAAGTGGCAAGAGGCACAGACACTCAGAGGAGGCTTGGAGTGACGAGGCCCTGGGAAGAGGGAAAAGCCAAGTACTGGGGCCATCCCCAGTCTGACTCTCTCTAAGACAGGATAGTGCTCCCCAGGGACAGGAAGAACACATTCGAAGAGGGAGAGAAGGACCATGCCCACATATGGCTGAAAGAGGCCCTCTGTGGAAGGAAGTGCCTCCTGACACCCTTTGGGCTGGTCCCCTCACCTGGTCTTGTAAACACTGCAGGGCTTTCCAATGCCCTCAAGGTAAGGAGCAAGATTCTCAGCAGCCTGCAAAGCCTGGCTGCCCCTGCCCACCTCTCCTGACTCATTCTGAACAGCTCTCCAGTCATAGTCACCCTCCCACCTCAGGGCCTTTGCACATGCTTTCCATCCTCTTCTTGGCATGCTCTTCTCCTTCCTCCTCCAGTTATTCTATACTAAACCAGAAGGGCAACTACAGGGAGAAGGCGATATTCATATTTTATTAAATTTAGGATCCTGGTCGGAAGGATAAGACTGTATTGACCATGGTTATGGCCCTCACCAGCCTTTTACCAGTATCCCAGTAACTCCTAGAGTTTGAACTGCTGGGTCAAGACCTGAATGTGCTTGGCAACCACTGCCAATCACTACTGAGAAGATGTGGGTCCTGCCTCTGGAAGAATGTATCAATCAGAAGATACAGATTCATCAGATGTTTACCGAGGGCTTTCTCAGGCCTGGGAACTGTGCTAGATGCTGGGATCATAGCAGGAATAACCAGACATGGCTCCCACCCTCTTAGAAGCCAAAGTCTGATAGGAAAGGCTTACAGTGAACGAATGATCATAATTATCTAACTGCAATTGGGAAAAGTGCCAAGAAGAATACAAAATGACATGACATCATGTGGCAGTACACAGGGTATAGAGTTCAGGAAATCTTCTTGGGTGATGTCACATTTAAGCCAAAGCTTGAATTATCAGTAGAAGTTGGCTAGGGGAGAGTTCTAACCTTAACTCTGACACTGAATAGTTCTAAAACGGGCCTAAATTATTTAAGCCCACTGGGCCTCAGTCTGCCCTTCACTAAAATGGAGGTAATGAGACCTCCTTCGTATGGTTGTTCATTCATTCCTTTGAATTCAACAAGTATTTGTTGTGGATCCTGCGATCTTGATGCGAAGTGCTGGGGATACAGTGGTAAATAAATAGACGTTGTCCTTGCCCTCGGGGACTTAGAGTCTAGCACCAGGATAGACTAGATTTAATCGACCGTCACAAAAATAAACTGCAGCCACAGCAGTGGTCCAGAGAGCTGATGAGCCAGGTCTTGGGTGGCACCACAATGGGGTGGGTTGGTTGATCAAAGATTAAGTGAACTACTTGTGATGGCTCTGCTAGGCAGCTAGCATGCAGGAAAAGTGCTCAGTAAAGACTAGGTTTCTGACAGGTCAGAGTCTGCTCAGAAAACCTGGCCCAGAAAAGATTAACTAGAAAGATGAAAAGGAGCCAGGGAAGACGGAGAACTCAGAGGGAAAAAATGAGAGCAGCTCCAGCGTTCTGCCTCAGTCGACTTCCTTGCGAGAGAGCAGGCTTATGCCTGGCAAGACCCAGCTTTCCCTGGTCTGGTCACACTCCTGACTCAGGGAGGCCTTGGTGCTTTCGTATTTGGGAGGAAAAAAATGTGGGGGTCTGTTCGACAGTGAGACCTGCCCCCACACTCCCTAACCACACATAACAGAGTAGTTTCTGGAAGCCACTCTGCAGGAGAGAGACTATGACTTAATTGATGGGGATACTGGAGACTTTTTAAGCACCGCAGATGATTCTAATATGCTGTAACACCTCTCCACTGACCTCCAATTACCCAACATGCTCTGTTCCTTCTCTCAAATTGTTAACTGACGCCCTTAGTCCCCCGAGGTTCCCGGCTGGCAGACCATGCTCTAGGAAGTCCACATACTTTTTACCCACATGTGGGTCGTATGTTTACTTAAGATTGTTCCTAAACCTGTTTACTTCTGTGCTCATTACTGATATTATGTGGTGTATTAATAGTTATTATCTAAACCAATGGGCTATCAAATTTTAAAAAGGGTTTTATTGCTCTGAAAACAAACTTAGTGCTTTTGGATGTCCATAAAGAAGAATCCCTAAAATATTGCCCTCAAATTCAGTATGAATACCTATAAACGATTGGTAATGAAGTTATAAAAAATCTCGACATTTCCTACACTTAGATTGTTTGGCAAATGTCTTTAACTTCTCACTCCACTTTAAAGAAATCAACAGAAACTGAAAGTTGTAGATTATATATTAGAAGAATGCAAGAGAGGCAATGAGAAAGCCATCAGCTCAACCCTAGAAGTCAGGAGAGCAGGTATTGTGCAGATACCGTGGGCTACCCAACAGCAGTTCTCTCCTTTGCTGATAGAACCCCGATTCTGTTCCAGGGTCCAGTCCTCCTCCATGGGACTCAGAGAAAGGTCCAGGGGTAAATCCTGATTGCTCCAAACTGACATCCAGGTCTCTCCATCTTGCCAATGATTGGATCAGATATGAGCATCTGATGAAATTGGGCATTGAGACCTAAGGGGAAGTGAGCCAGAGGGGTGGGGCGAGGGTGGCAGGAAAGAGTTCTTAGCTCCCATAAAGACAACTATGCAGAGAAACATACTCTTTTCTGCTGCTGGATGTTGTTACATGTGAAGATGACCGCTGGAGCTGTGGCAGCCATCTTGGGACCATGAGGTGAGCTAGCTGAGAACAAAACTGGCACTCTATGGAGAGCCTGAATCCTTGTTGATGTTGTTGAGCCTCCAAATTAACCAATCCTGAGACTGCCCCACCTCCGGATTCCTGTTTATGTGAGATCATAAATATCCTTATTGTTTAAGTCTGTGCTGTTCGATATGGTAGCCACAAGACACGTGGTTATCGAGCACTGAATTTCAAAGAGGAATGTAAACTATCTTACTAATAATTATATATTGGTTAATGTAGAAATCATAATACTTTGGATAAGGTGTTAAATAAAATATATTATTAAAATTAATTTCACCTTTTATAATGACTAGAAAATTTTAAATCACATATGTAGCCCATATTTGATATGGTAGCCACAAGAGACATGGTTATCGAGCACCGAATTTCAAAGAGGAATGTAAAATATCTTACTAATAATTATATATTGGTTAATGTAGAAATCATAATACTTTGGATAAGGTGTTAAATAAAATATATTATTAAAATTAATTTCACCTTTTATAATGACTAGAAAATTTTAAATCACATATGTAGCCCATATTATATTTCTATGGAAAGTGCTGATTTAAGTCATTTGGAGTTAGAATTTTCTGATACCTGCAGACAAAAAAAATAAATAAAATAAAATCCTAACAGATTGTAGGTATTATCGTTCTGATTTTACAGCTGGAAAAATTAAAACAGAATTTAAATGACTTGCTCCTGATCACACAAGCATAGCAGTTGTTGGAGGTCACAGACAAGTATCCCAACCAGCGCTTTCTTCTCTGCACTGCTAAGAATCTGAGAACATCCCTTACAACTTAAAGGTTCAGAAGTCCTCACCCAAACCTCAGCTCTGAAGCAAGCATGACCATTTCGGAAACCCAAGGGAGGTCTAAGAGATCCAGAGTCCACTGTGAGACAGAGAAGAAACATGTGGGCCAGACCAGGGACTCTGCCTCCAAACAGAGAATGGACACTGAGAACACCACCTCCCCTGGCCAGTGACACCTGCCTATTTCTAGGAAACTGTCTGAGGTCCAACCGTCAGTGTCCCTGGAGAACTGAACAGAGATGGCGAGAAAGGAATCAGGTCTAGCCCCTCCCCAGGGGTCCCTACTGCCTGTGGAAGTCCTTAGCTGACAGACCAGTGTCTTGCTGACCTGGACCCGATTTGCCTTCTCATCTTTGTCTTCCCAAACCTGTCAAAGCCCAGTTTCAAAGCCACCTCCTTCAGGAGACCTCTCCAGGCCACCTTCCTTCCTCCAAACTCTCATTGCTTGAGACATTCATCACTTCTTACCTCCTGTGGCAGCTGTCTTGTCTGCATCTTGCTTATTTTGTCTAACAGCCATCCCTGGTCCTTCTCCATGTCCTCTCGCATAGTCTCAGACATTAGCGCAAGTTTGCCAGGCAAGACTACGGAAGCATCATCAACAGATTTCAGACAGGGTTTAAGATAGAGCATGGCAGGTGGGGAAGTGAGCACTAGAGTGTCCAGGGGTTAGTAGCTCCCATACACACATGCCAAAATCAGACCACGTAAACCGGGAATGCACTTTCGGTGAACATGCTTGCCCATGCCACAGACACCCATACAGATCCTCCTGAGTATAGGGTACCCACCCCAGCTTGGCTATAATCCACCTTGATAAAGACCATGGACCCTGTGTCTCGGAGAAAGCAAGTCAAGCCTGAGACATCTTTAGGGGCAAAATAAGGAATAAAGGAAATTGCTTGGGCTTTGGAAACAGATAGATCTGGTTCTGAATATCCCTTTAATTCTGCAGCTCCTCTTTATCTCCACCCATCCATCCAGTCCAGGCCACTTCAGTCCTCCCTGGTCGACTACAACAGCATCTTCCCTGGTCTCCTTCCTCCCCTGATGCCCGATTCAATCCACGCTTCGCTGCCACCAGAGTCATCTCCTTGATAAGATGCAGATCTGACCCGGTTACTCCATTTAAAACCCTGTGATGGCTTCCCAGTGCCCGGAGGGAGGATTGTCTTGGGTCCCTAGGAAACATGCTGAGACTGAGATTGCATGCGAGTGATTTGGGGGGCCATGTTCTCAGGGTGAATACCTGTAAGGAAGGAAGCAGGATTCAAAAGTGGAAGAAGTTGAACAGTTGCAACCGAGGCCTCGGCTGATCCCATGGGGATCTTTGGAGCTGGCCCAAAATCAAAGCAAGGAGGCCGGGTCTTCATACTCCTGTATCTATCAGTCATTAGCTATGAGTTGCCTCCAGAGTGAGGCACCACCCTTTGACAGAAGAAAATGCCCAGCTATGAGCCATGAGCAGTCAATACTCCCAACAGCTAAGGGAATGAGGCCCCTAATCTAAGGGGTGTCCGAGGGTGTCTCGCAGCATCTACCATAAAGATGACGTCCGAACTCTTCATGGCGACCCCCAAAGTGCTCATGACCTGGGCCCTACCAACCCTCCAGCCTCATCTACCATGCTTTTCAGTCTCTGTGCTCCAGCCTTTTCTTGAACACAACAGACTCCATTCCCACCTCCAAGGCTTTGCACTTAATGTTCCTTAGGCTCGGCACATTGTGGCTCTCCTGTCACTCAGTTAACCCCTCTTCATCCTTCAGATCTTAGCCTCAACATCACTTCCTTAAGGAAGTCTTCTCCGATTACCCGACCAGGCTAGGTTCCCCATTATCAGCTCATAAACTCTTCTATTTTCCCTTTACATTATTTATCTCATGCTGTAATTAAATAATTATCCGATGCTGGTCTCTGAGGTTAGAATTCATGCTCCTGAGCGAGGTCCTGCCTTGCACACTGCAGCATCTTCAGCAGTCAGTGTGATGACTGGCATATCTGCATTCAGCAGATATCGTCGAGTGAATGAACAAGTACATGGCCTTGGACAAGTTGTCTTTGAATCTAGCTCCGGTCAGCAACATAAGCATAGCAAGTTTACTTTACAGAGTTGCTGTGAGTCCTATATAGGTTATCTAGCAGAGATCTCAGATTCTCAACAAATGTCAGTTCCCTTCATTTCGTGGAAAAGGATTGCAGGGTGACCAGTCATCCCAGTTTGCCTGAGACCGAGGATCTCCTGAGATGTGGGAACTTCGGCAAACCTGGGATGGCTGGTCACCCTAAACCTGGGTGAGAAGGAAAAACAGGTATTTCATATTAGCACAATGTTCATTGGTACACTGGTAAAACAGCTGTTTGTGAAAATAAACAACCCTGATTTGGAACATTAGTCAGTTTCCAGCATGGAAATATTTCTACATGGCCAGTCAAGCTACTAACTGTTGAACAATCAGTTTGCAAAATTCCTGAAAATTTAACGATGGGCTCTCATGAGCTGGTAGGAACTGGTGCCAGCACCCCACGGTTAATACAAACTCTCATGTTCCTAGTATCTGCAAATGTGCCACACATTCATATACAACCTCAACTTGGGGATAAGTGAGGATAGCTCAGCGCCGAGAAGGTCACAGCTAGAGTGGACCTTGGAGACCATCTAGTTGAAGGCAACAAGTGATCTGTCACATGGGCCACCTTTTTTCTCGCCCTGTGTCTGCAACAGACGTTGCTAATCAATCTTAATATGGCCATGCAGTCTCCCCTCACCATGTCTGCGGGCAGCCACTGTAAGTTAGCTGATATTGCATATGAGAGAAAATTGATTTAACATTAGGAGCAAGTGTGATTCAGCCCCCTCATTATACAGAGGAGAAAGCTTGGCAGAGGGAGGTAGAGGGATCTGTCCAAGGCCACACAGCCAGGCAGTACTAGCTGGGACTAAAGAACAGATCTCCTGCCTTGTTTGTCCTTTCAATCCTGCCTTGCTTTGAAGAGCTGAATACCCCAGACTGGGGAGAAATGAAGGGAGATTATTTGGGATCTGAATCCAGATTCTAGAGAATTCTGCTTAGAGCCCCCAAATGCTTTTTGCACCCTGAAGGCTCCTAATCATGTTTGTGTATAAATGTTGTTTATGTGTTGGGGAGGAGGGCACTTTTCAAAAAATTACAAAAGTCATATGTGCTCATTGCATAAAATTCTAACGATAGAGTAGTATTGTAAATAGAAAACCTCAGTATTCTCTCCCCCAGGGCAATGCTGTTGACAATTTAGGGCCTTCTGGACTTTTTTCCTGCTCATTGACAAGCCTATCTAAATAACGAATAGCCTAAAAGGTTAGCTGTTCCCCACTCCACTACCACAGTCACTGAGAACACTGCCTGGCACACATTAAGCACTCAATAAATATTTGTTGAATGGTTTTTGTTCACTTAAAATGTCTTAGATTCCTTTCCATATGAGTGTAGGTGGGTCCACTTCTGTCTTTTTAATGGACTCATTCTTGATGGCATGGTTGGACAGTCCCTTTGGGTGAGTATTTAGACTGCACTCAGTTTTCCCCACAACAATCCCAAGGCCTTGCTCTCTCTGGTTGGCCCGCAAGGTAGCACCAAGTCCCTTCCCATGGCTCCCAAATGCTGCCGCCCATCAAAGCTCCACTGTCTCAGGTTTCCCAGGATCAATGCTAGGTGACCCGAAGCAGAGGAGCTGGTGGCATTTGTGACCAGCTCCCAGGAGCAGGGTTGGGTTGCAGCAGTGTATGACAAGTCCCATGGCCTGCAGGGCTCCACCACCCCTGACATCCAGAGGCCACTGCCCCGGATGAAACCCCACGGTTTGTACAAGAAGCACAGGATTAACTATGCAACACCACCTGGGTGCTGACAGCCCAGGGGCTTGCGGCCTGGGTAAAGCCCCTTTGCCAGGCACTGGATCAGTTCTGCAACCCTGCGGGCCTTGGAAACCAGAAATAATTGGGTGTGTGACAGAGGGGTGAGGGGGCAGGTCCTCATGCCCACATGGCCTAAGAGGCATCTGTCACCCACGAGGTGCAACACTGAGCTCCTACCCTTCCCTCTTCAAACCCTCGTCCTGTCTCAGTTCACTCAGGGCGATGCCATCCTTCTGTGGCTCAGGCCAAAGCCTTGGATCCATCCTTGACTCTTTTCTCGCTCCCATATCCAACCTATCAGCAAAATCTCTCAGCTCTACCATGAAAATAGATTCAGATTTCAATCACTTCTCTCCACCTCTACTGCGACAAGATGGTCCAAGACACTGTCGTTTCTCACCTGTATCACTGCATAAGCTCCCTGATTGGTCTCCTTGCTCCTACCCTTTCTGTATCAGCGCCTCTCCCTACAGTCTCTCAACGCAGTAGCCGAAGGAGCCCTTTAAACAAAGTCAGATCATGTTACTTTTATAGTCCCCATTTTTCTCAAAGTAGAAGCCAAGTTCTTACAATGGCCTAAAGGCCCTGCATAAACTACCTGGTCTCCACACCTTCCTGGCCGGAATGTTATATAGATGATGTTGTGTCCTTCCCTGTACATCCTATCAAGGGCCCATATGGGCAGGTTGTCCTGTTGTCCATGATGTGAAATTTGATCACTCTATGAAGATGGTGTCCACAAAGGATTTCAATTTAATTAAAAATGAAAAGAATAAAAACCACAGCGCAAACCCCTTCCTGTAGCCCTTGTTGTGTGGCCCCCAGTCCGCAATGACCGAATGGTGGTCAGCGGCATGTGCTTGGACACTTCCAGGCGAAAGGAGCTCACTGGGGGCCAGGGGGTTCTGGAGTTCCCACTGCCCTTGGATGGCTCTACAGATTTCGTCACCAGTCAACAATCAGTTACATAGGAGCAAGTGGAGTTCCCGGATGTGTTTCTTGGGACCAGACCTAACTGCCCACCTGCTCTGTGGCTCTAGCTTGGGAAGGTTAGGAGAGAACAAGGATAGTTCTCTGGTCTACGGCAGGAAACAACCCCCTCACCCCACACCCCGCCCTGAGCCAGAGCCCTCAGAAAATGACACTTGACATTCCTCTCAAGGGTGTGGCAGCAAGGGCTAGTCCAGGGAACAGCTGCTGGGGACACGGAATTAGCAGGCCCTGGAAACAAGCAAGCTCAATGAATCCCAGAGGACCAGACTTGGACAGGGACACGTCTGGGGGACGTGGCCAATTAGACACATGCATCACAGAAAACAAGGCCACAGAGAGGAAAGAATAATTACATCCACTTCCCTGTCTAGCTGAGGGTCCACTCTGCTCCCCTGGGGTCCCAGTTAATGCCAAGAAGCTGGCGAGACAGCATCTCAGCCGCTGTCACTCTGACCCCTGGCTGTGAACTGGGACATGAGATTTTCGAGATGAGGTTAAATTATGCTGATTCTACATTCAAAATGGAATCGTGCCTGGCATGCGGTCTGTCTACACTGGCAGGACTTAAGGCAGAACTAAGCATTGTTATTAACTGCTCCAAAGTCAAAAGCTAATTTTTGTGCTGAAATATTCTCCCCGAAACAGGGACAGCTATGGTTCAGGCCACCCTGAATTAGATCGCCCTCTGGACTATGTAGGAAATACAGAAAGGAGAATATATGTTTCAGCATTTTCTATGTGACAGGCATCATGTTAAGTACTTTTTATGCATCATCTCGTTTCATTGTTTCAACCATATTTTGAGGAGGATTTTGACATCCTTAATGGAAGGAAGAAAATAGCAGCTTAGAAAAGTTACATGATTACATGATGTGTCCATGTTCATAGAATTAAGAAGTGGCACAGCTGGGATTCGAACCCAGATCTGGCTACTCTTGAGCCTGAGTACTTAAGTACCACGTGTCTCCCTTTAGTACTATCAGACTCTCTCAGGACTTCTACACTTGATTTTTAATAGCAATCAAAAAATCTTACATTAAAAGATGTTTCTCTTGTATCTGAAAAGCAGAAACAAAAAAATCCCACTAGAACTAAGAAATTATTGTAGTAAGGTGAAAGGATTCAAAGTTAATATATAAAAATAATTGTACTTCTATAACCCAGCAATGAACAATTGGAAAAAATCAAATTGAAAATGCCATTTACAACATCGTAAAAAATGCTGAAAACTGCAAAATATTGCTGAGTGAAATTAAAGAAGACTTAAGTAAATAAGGATATATACCATGTCCATGGATTAGAAGGTTCAACGCTGTTAAAATGTCCATTCTCTCCAAATTGATGTATAGATCTAATACATTTTTTAATTAAATTCCAAGCAGGCTTTGTAGTAGAAGTTGAAAAGCTGATTTTATAATGTCTGTAGAAATAGAAATATCCTAGAATAAACTAAACACTCTTGAACAAAAAGAATGAAGTTGGAGGATTTACTTTGATTTAAAACTTAACTATAAATCTCCGGTAACCAAGACAGAGTGATAAAGATAGACAAATAGATCAACAGAAAAAAAATATTCCTTTGGGGAGCAATTAAATAAATAAACATGGAGGTTAAGTTGCTTTAAGGAACACATATCGCAGACCCAGATAATGTGACACCATACCAGGTATTGCTCAGGCCTCTATCCTGGCAAATTTAGCTCCCACATTCAAAATCAATTGGGCTAAAATGAGCTGAAGTCATCAGCTTTGGGCAGGAGAAAAAAAGTGAGCATATTTTGGGCAAAGAAGCTTGGGCTTTTGACCCAGTTGTCATTGTTATACATAAAAAATATCATCTTTCCAGCATTTAATAGTAATTAAAGTACTAACCAGATCCCAAACTCTGTTCTAAGTGCTTTACATATATCAAGGTACTGTTTAATTCTCTCAACAAGATATCGACAAGATAGAATAATATTTCTATCAACAAGATCAAATAAAAGAGAAAATAGCAATTAATGCATATAGAAAGGAAATATTGGTTCATAATGATTTGTTTCAGTTTTATATTTTTGTGCCTGTATGCATAGAATTGCAATGTGAAATACAGATCTTACAGTGATTGTAATCATAAACATTCGAAAGCCACTATTATAGTAGCTGAGAGTTGTTAAGAAGCCTAAATAATATAATGCATGTAAGATTCTTGCATAGAGCCTGGTACATAGTAAAGACTCAATAAATGCAGTTATATATCACTATCGTCAAGGCCAGCTTCATGGGCGTTCAACCTGGGTAGTCACACAGGGCCCTACACTTAGAAGGGTCCCGCACTTGGTTTGATGCTGTGCTGTCACCATCTTGAAATTC
Organism: Pteropus alecto; assembly: GCF_000325575.1. Lineage (NCBI taxonomy): Eukaryota > Metazoa > Chordata > Mammalia > Chiroptera > Pteropodidae > Pteropus > Pteropus alecto. The sequence goes on from NW_006442491.1 coordinate 28,117,506, forward strand.
TTAATGACTTTGAAGAAAGGGTCCTGCGTTTTCATTTTTCACTGGCTCGCACAAATTATGTAGCCAGTCCTGACTATTTTGTATAGTTATTATTTATTAAAATACTTATAATATGAAATACTTAATTATCCCTTATTATTGTCAAATTCTATCTCTGTCTCTTATCAGCTAGAGGACTGTGAGTGAGAATACATAAAGGATCTGCGTCTCAGTTTCCTCTCTATAAAATTGGGGTAATAGCAGTACTTCCCCATGAAGTTGTGAAAATTTAAACAACACAGCATGTGCCATGTGCCAAGAAGAACACCTGGCACACTCCAAAAATGTTAACTATTTTTATTATTAGCTTTACCAAAAAAAGTCAACCTTGGGCCTGGTTTCTCCACTGCACATTTTGGGGTGGGGATTATTGAACTAGACCGATGGTTGGAGAACTTGTTAGAGCACCCGTTACTTTGAGAATCTGATGGCTCTCTGAGGAAACACCTCTCAGAAGAACACAGACAGTCCATGCGCATACGCACACATCTTGCCTGCAGCTTCAGGGCAGTTATGTGCTTGTGAGGCCAAACAAGGCTCAGACCCCGGGTCGGGTCGAGAACCTCAAAAAGCAAAGATCGCTAATCTTCCCTCTAGGCCTGGAGTCTGTGGGTCTCTGGGGTGGGAACAGCTAGGCAGCCACACAGGACATTACTACTTAAGGGCCCGGTGTACGTTTGCTTTGGAGTTTTAAGTCAGCAGCTATTTTTAGCTTGGCTATATATGGCCAGCGGGGGAATGAGAGCTATAGGCAGGGGAGGGGTGCCAGGAGGCTTATGGGAGGGTTTGGGAAACCTGAGCTCCTTTGCCTGTGCCACTTTCGCTTTCCCACAAGAGAACCGGAGAGCTTAACCTCCAGCCAAAGCAACAAGCATGGAGGAGAGAGAGGGGCTGTGGAGGTGGGGACGGCAGGGGCTTGAATGAAGATGCTAGGTCAAGTCGCTTTAGAACAGTGATTTTCACACTTTTTTGACCATCTGACCTGCAGTGGAAAATACACTTGACATCATGACACACACATAAACACACACTATACATATGCGTATATTTTCAGCTGAACAAACATTTCAGGAAACAATATCTTGCTCTCTATGAAACATCGATCATTTCTGTTCTGTTCTTTCATTTTTTAAAAGCTGCAGGTCACGTGCCATGAAATAGATTTCGCCACCTATTAATGAGTCAATACTTCCAGTGTGAAAAAAACTGCTGTTTTCTTTGGATTAGAGCAGACAGTCACCTGTAACATTTGACTGCAAGGTAAGGTGGGGAATGTAAGAAATGGGACATATAATCTCTTTGATCACTCCTTCTCAAAACTAGGAATAAGATGCAAGTTTCAGTTTGATCTCTAGCTGGACAGCAAGTTTTGGACCTGCTGGCTTTGCATACTCTGTTCTCTTGACCTGGATGACTCGTCCTCCACCCTTGTCACCTGGCTTGCCACTTACTCCAGGAAGCCTCCGTGAATGCCTAGGTCTGGTTAGCTGCCTGCCTCTTGCTCCCTCACTCCCAAGTAGGACTCCCCTGCCTAGCACCCAACACACTGCAGTACAATTTTGTGTTAGATTCTCCAGAAGGCAGAAGTCTTTTCCATTCTGTTCATTTTTATACTCTCCCCGCTGCCACCACCACCCGCTGTAGTGTATGTTGTGCTGGCTTCATAATAATCACTCAATAAATATTCATTGAATGAATTAATGATAGTCAATAGTAATAATAGCAACTACCATTTATTGAATACCTATTTATCCCATGAGAAATCTTAGGAGAGATCAGGATAAGTCCATTTGATGGATGAGGAAACTAAGGCTCTAAGGAGATTAAATAATAGGGTAGTGGCAGGATGTGTAGTAACCCAGAGCTGCCCAACTCCCAACTGTTCCTAATCACAGGATCTTATTTGTCCACATTCCCTTCAGTGCTACCCAGGATGGGGCAAAGGGCAGGTCCTTAGTAAACCCTAGGGGAATCGATGACAGGTTGATGAAAGAGATTTTCCGAAGCAGTGGCCATATCTAATTTTGGAGAGTCGCACCTCGTGTGTGGCTCGGGAGAGAGGATCTGTGAGGTTTCCAGGCCGCCTGGATGTGGGGCTGTCTCATTCGGGAGAGGAGTCTAGGCCTCTGGAAACCAGAGCAGCATGTCTTCTGGTGACATGGGCACACCTAAGATAAAACGCAGGGCCCTGCAAAGCCTCCGTGATCTGGCCCATGCCGACAACTCCAGCGCCAACCCTGCCTGTTCCCCTCAGTCACTCTGTTGCCGACACCTGGTGTCCTTGCTGTTCCTCAAACATGCAAACCCAGTCCTGCCTCATGGCCTTTGCAATTTCCATCCCCCCCAACTAGAGTCCTCTCCATCCTGCTCCTCAGACCATCCCATCCAAAAACATCACCCTCTCCCTTCTATTTTTTTTCATAATATTCGTTAAGTTCTGGAAATTAAACATGACTTTGTTTTCCAGTTTATTTCTGTCTTCCTCACAGGACAGGGAACTCCCTGAGGACCTGGCTTGTTCACTGCCCCGGTCCCTGGAACTCACTGTGGGATGATGCCTGACACATAGTTAGTGTTCCACAATATTGGTCACATGAATGAATGAATGAATGAATGAATGGGTTTCCCCACTTTTAGACATATTGGGAGATCAACTCATAGTTTCCCAGAAATATGTGTCCCTGTTACTCACATCTAGTCCCCACCGCGCCGCCCCTCCCCCCGCACACACCTTGGTTTGGAGAGAGGGAAGAGGGAAGGGAAGGAACATTTGGCACACATGTACTGTGCACCACTCTGCATAGGTAACTGACCCCTGGCAAGCACTCAAGGATTACCTCCATCTTACAGCCAGAGAAACTAAGACTTGCGCTCTGCTTGTCCCTAGTGCTTAGCGCAGTGTAGGACATAAACATCTGGTGAACTGAATTGCAGAAGTTCAACAAACAGCTCAAGGTCACCGAATTAGGAAGTGTGGCGCCAGAATTCATCCTCAGCGCTGTCCGGTTCCAGCCAGTGCTATGTCACCACCATTGCACCAACAGAAACTCCAGGGATACATCCTCATTAGCATCAAGACACATGGAGGGCAGCCCAGCCAGGAGCCCAGCCTGCAGCTCAGCCCGCACAGGAGGCTGCTCTCTACATGCCCAAAGGCCGCAGCTTGAGCAAACCTTCCACCCCGGGCTAACTATGCCCCTTCCTGCCCTACCCCAGCCCACTCCCAGACTGCCCACTTCTATGCTCCACCATAAAGAGAGCTGACTAGTGACAAACATAATATACTACGAATACACTCTGACGTCAAACATGTATTTTTTTTAATTAGCCATAGTTCTGATTTATTTGTGTCAGCGCCTCTTCCCAATGGGGCATGTGAGGGACACTTCATGGAATTATCCTGAGCTGGAAGGAACCCGAATGAACATTTAAAGCGGGAGCTGGCAAACTTTTCCCATAGAGGCAAATAGTAAATATTTTAGGCTTTGTGGGCCAAGAGGCAAAATTGAGGATATTATGTGGGGACATCCATATAATTTTCACATTACAAAATAGTGTTATTCTTTTGATTTTTTTTCAAACATTTCAAAATGTGAAACGACTCTCAGCTCACAAGCTGTATAAAAACAGGCAGCAGGCCAATTTGGCCAGCTACCTATCGTTTGTAAGCCCCTGATTTAAAGCAATACTTCTTAAACTTTAACGTGCATAAAAATTGCTGGAGAAGTTTAAAACAGATATCTGGGCCAACTCTTAGAGATTCCAGTTTAGGTGGTCTTGGAGGGGACCCCTGAATCTGCATTTCTAACTGGCAGACAATGATGCTGCCTATGCACGGAACACATTTTGAGCAGTACTGATAATCTAAAACACCCCATTTTATGGATGAGGAAACTGAGGTCCAGATAAATGATAGGCCCAAAGTTACACCCAGTGGATAAGGTGATGACATCTGCTCTGCCACTTCCCAGGGCTGTTTTGCCACAGAAAATTCCTCTCCATTTCCTTAACCCACTGAGCCCTCTCATGCTTCTGAGCTTTTTACTCATTCTTCTCTTTTCTGCCACTCTGCACATACTTGTGTATAATTGTCGCCGAGCCTGTCTTTGAAGCCTTGGGCTGTATCTTATTCCTCTTTGTTTCTAGCCCTTTGACAATGTCTGGCAGATAGGAGGCATCACAGAAATATGCACTGAACAAAAAGGACGAATGGATGCAAGGGTGGGTGGATGGATGGATGGATGGACGGACAGACGGACGGATGGATGGATGAATACTTCATGATCTATTGTCTGAAAATAATTTGCAAGACAAGCTTGAGCCTAGACCCCAATTCTTCTAGAGCACAGGCTATTGTATACTCCACAGCTGATCGTATACGTAGCACGCAAACAGTAGCAGTTACGCCTTATTGAATGTGTGTTGCGTGTGTTATTTACATGGCAGGCCTTGTACTGAGCCCTCCTGCCAATCCTCTCAGTAGCTCTGTCATTGGCCCTACCTTTACTAACAAGAAAATGGATGTTGAGAGAGGTAGAGCAACTTGCCTGAAGCCACACAGCAAATAACATCCTGGCCTCTCTGATTCTGTCCGCTGCGGCCCCTCGCTCCTCCCTCCCTCCACCAGTGTACCTCATCCGTCTGGCCCCAGGCTGGGCTCACCTCCGTCGGCATAGGTCTCGGTGCCATAGCCATCTTGCAGGCCATTGTTCCAAGTGCCCTCATACTTGGCACCGCTGCTGCTGCTCTGCCGGGTCCCATAGCGCCCCTTGAAGCCGTGTGTCCACTCGCCCTTGTAGAGCCAGCGTCCCTTGGTCTCTATGCCCAGCCCATGCCGTTTGCCCTGGCTCCAGTATCCCTCGAAGGTGTTTCCGCTGGGCCAGGTGTAGACGCCCGCCACTTCAAAGCCAAAGTTCCAGGAGCCTGAGTATTCGCCCTGGCCCTTGGGGCCCGTGCACAGTCCATGCCCGTGGGCCTTTCCGTTCTCCCAGCCCCCACAGTACGCCCCGCCATCGTCAAAATCAAAGCGGCCCCCGCTCATCTCATCATAGCCCCTGACAACCTCACTGTCCTCCAGCTTGGGGGGAAAGGGCGATGGGGGCGCCAGTGACACTCTCCAAGCTTGCTCAGGACTGGGCCCCCCACTCACCACCACCGTGCCCCAGCAGGGGGAAAGCAAGATGCCACCAGAGGCTGATTGAGCCCAGGAGCCAAGTCAGCACTGGGTCGGCTGGTCAGTGCCATGCCTGAGAGGCCCCCACTCAGTCAGCCAGAGGAAGGCTGCCAGCTGGGAGGGAAGCGGGAAGCAAAGATTCAAAGTCTCCACAGAGCGTCCCAAGTCTGGCTTCCATGGAGTCAAAGGAAAAACGCTGTGATCCCTTTAAGAAGCACAGGGAAGGGGTCGGGTGGAGGGGTCCCCAGTCCATTTCGAAGAGGGGAAATTCCCCTCGGTGACAGTCCCAGCCCCCACCAGGCTGAACGCCTGCAGCCCGCTGGCCCCCTTCTCCTCCACCCGGTGGGCGTGCAGGGCTGAGCTCTCCCCGCCGCTGCCCCGCCCCTCTCCAATCCTGCCCTCCTCCCGGACGGAAAGGTCAGTGTTGCCCTAACAAGGCCATTGGATCTCAGAAGCTGCTCCCAAAATAACCCCCTGGCCAGCCCAGCCTCCTTCAACGCGGGAGGGGTGTTTCGAATTGGGCTAGAGCTTCAGACCCTGGGAGTGGCTGGAGGGATGAAGAAGGAAGCGGAGAACAAAGTGTAGGCAGCTGGGGCATTCTGGTGGTTATTTCTTCCCCTAGGTGAGAGCTGCCTTCCACCTGCAGGATCCCCCTGAATCCACGGGAAGCGGGGGTGGGGTCGGGTAGAGGAATCGGGAAGGGAGGGGGAGGAAAGACTAGCAGAACACCCAGTCCTGGTACACTTAAAATCCCCCAGAGCAAATCTCAGCCTCACCACCACTCACATGCCCTCACAGGTCCTAGGACTGTGGCACCACTGCCAGCCCCAAAATGGAATCTAGTGACCTAAAGAGAAAAGAACGGGGCCTGGTTTCACATATGCTTTTGAAAGCAGAGGAGGAATCTCAGGAGGGGAGGGTCGGTTCCAGAAACGCTCTGGAAGACAGAGCAAATCTGAGTCCCGTGCTCATGCAAAACCCCAAATCCTCTCTACCTAGGAACCCTAGTGAAAATCCTAGGAAGAACCTAGTGCAAAAGGCACCGATCACTCCCTTTCTCTCTCCTCCAAAGGGTAAATATCTCCTCTGAAAGGCGAGGAGTCTATCCTCTATCTCTGAGACACAGGGTTGCCTGCTGCGTTATAATGAGTTCGTCTCAGAAATACTCAAGGATCACGATTTTTAAAAAACTTTTCTTTCCAAGTTCTCTTTCACTCTTGTGTCCTAAGAGCCCGTGATACCAGACTTCATAAAGCTCCTGAGGCAGAGTCGGGAGTGAGGGACCTGTGAGGATTCCCAGCACTCGGGTTCCCACCGAACTCCAGTGAAAGGAACAAATAAATCTTCACGACGTGAAGCTGTGGCCAGGGCTAATGACTGGAAATCCCAACTGAACCCAGGGTTAACTGGAGCATAGGGTAGTTCCGGGAAAGGTTGGAGCCACCAAGGACAGAAAGCTGTGTGTGTGTGTGTGTGTGTGTGTGTGTGTGTGTGTGTGTGTAATGGGGGATAGAAATCACTAAAAAATAGGAGGCCTTTGAGAACATCAAACTATTATCTGACTTCAAAGTTATCTGACCTAAATCCCATGATGATGACTTAGGCCACTTAAAGTCACCGCAGAAATCTTGTTCATTTCAGAAATGAATAGAAAAAGTTCTCTTCTTTCCCCCCAGCTGATATCCAGTTCTTTAGACTTGGTTCCTTCACCGGCCACAGCCCCCTGTCTTAAAGAGCCCCTTCTGTGTCCATGTTTCATCCCTAAGTGAAAACACGCAGTCTCCGAGTTCACGATCAAAGGCTGTTTTCCAAGCTGGCAGGGAGCAAATAGCAGTGGATAAAGTCTGTATCATCTGGTTTTTGTCTCACCACCCAGCCAGGTTGACTGACAGCCCGCTTTCACAGGTCACTACCAAGAACACCTCAGTACCAACTCCAGAGGGTTCTGTCTGTGCCATTCCTCAAAATCGCATTGACAAATCACGTTTCTAGTGCTGCTCTCAAGGGGAGAGGAAAGAACATCTCAAACTGGAAGCCAGAGGAGTTTGAGTCGCCCAAGTTTAATACCCTTTGTAGTTAAATGCTGGACAAATCACTATAATCCTGTTCTAAGGCTGGGTGGCTGCTGTGTCCTAGTGAGCTGTTCTGCCTGTATAAATTTAGCTCCCTATGGTGGTTCCCTACCCAGGCTGGTACATGTAAGAATCATCTGTAGAATTTAAAAACACAGATTCCAGACCCCCACCTCATCCTCGACCTACTGAATTCTATTGTACTGGGGGAAGTCTGGGGCAGTTGCATTCTTTTTCAAAGTTCCTCAGATGAATTTGACTGTCATTCCTGGTTAAGAACAACTGTATGTTTTCAAATCAAGAAACTGTTTCTTCATAACATTTACATATTCATGAATCTAGTCACTAACCATGCGCTGTAGAGGGTGGGTAGTTGTGGGAGATAGGTGTTCAAATCCCAGTTCTGCCCCTCACAAGCTGTGTGACCTTGGACCAACTGTTAATTTCTCTAAGCCACAAATTCTTCATCTGTAAAAGTACCTCTCTCAAAGGATTGTTAGTATTAGGGACAATAATATCTACCTTATATGGCCAGGTAAGGATTACGTGAGTTAATACTGTAAAAAGGCTTAGAACCCACTAAACCCCTAATAAATGTTAGCCGTTATTATTATTATCTTCACATGAAAAGTTGCTTTTCAATCTGTCATGCTTATAGTCACCAAAGCGGGAAGAATCACCTGGAAAACATTAAGTAACCTGCCACTGAAGCAAGCATCCCCTCCTCTTCCCAAAAGGTGTTTATGCGACATTATTCTGTGGCTTTTCATTTTTAACCTGATAAACTATGTTATTGCTAAAGGTACACTTTGATTTCTGAAAAGTTGAATTAAATTCTTTGCCAGATTTGCTACTGGCCTTACCTGACCCGTGTTAAGCTTTCTGACCCGCCATCACTTTTTGGCACCCCACCCCACCTTTAAACCAGAGCATTTCAGGGAAAGGGAGACCTCTAGTGGCCATGTGTACATTACAACAGATTTTCCTTAGGAAAACCAGTTTCCACGGAGTGGAATTTGCTAAACTTGGAATAACTTTTAAACTGTGTTTGAAGGTATCTATTCCATTTGCTCTTTTCCCTGGGTCTTTTCTCGCTCCATCTTTGGTCAGATGGGGCAGTCACTTGCTTCCTCTATTTCGGTCTCAGCTTCTCAAACATGACTGCTTCCTTAGGGAGTCTGGGGAGAAAGGAACTGAAAATCCAGGACAGAGAGGACTCCGCAGAGAAATCCACTCGAGTTCTTCTCAGCATTGAAGACTCAGCCAAAGAAGCCTCATCTCCCCAGACAAGATGCCTGGCTGGGGGAGGTGCCTTCTCACACAATGGCACCTCCCCCAAACTGGGTGTATGAAGCAAGGATTACCTTCATTCCGAAACAATGTATCAACACCTACTCCCTGCCTGGAACTCTGGCTCATCTTTGTATTTCCAGTGCCCACACATAGTGGGTGCCCTTGATCTCTCCTTCTCTGTAATTGTCAGCTGACAACCGCCTTCTTAAAATGCTTTTTCTCTTGACTTCTAGGATTCCTCTCTTGGTTTGGCTCCTGTCTCACTGGCTGCTCCTACTCAGTCTTTTGCTGGTTCCTCCTCATTCTCTTGCCCTCGATACTTCGGAAATGTTCCAAAGCTTGGTCTTTGGACAGATTCTTTACCTGCAATTGCTTCCTCGGTGATCTCCTTCAGTCTCATAGTTTAAATAACATCTTTATATTGATTGCTCTTAAATCTGCATCTCCAGCCTGTACCTCTCTCGTGATCTTCAGTCATATTTTCAACCAACTCGACATCTCTACATAATATGTCATAAGCGTCTCGGACTTGACAAGATCAAAACCAAACTCCCAATTTCTCCTCTCGGATCTGCTCCTCCAGCCAGCTCTCAGCTTGTTAAAATCTTTGGCGTCATCCTTAATTGCAATCTTTCTCTCACACTCTATTTCCATCAGCAGATCCTTTCAGCTCTATCTTCAAAATAACTTCAGAATACAACTTTTTTCCTGCACTGCCAAGTGTCCAAGCCACTTGCCCAAATGGCTCCCTCTCTCCTCAGGAGTCAAAGCCTTTAAAATGGCTTACAAGGCCCTCCATGATTTGCCCCTGTCCTATGCTTCCATGACCTCTCCTGCTTTGGGCCACAGATGTCCTTGTTGTTCCTCCTGCCAGAAATGCCCTCCCCGCAGATACCTACACAGCTCCTGAACCAAATGGCCCCCGAATCAAGTGTCACCTTGTCACAGAAGCTTCTCTAACCACCCCAAATAAAGTAGCAGCCCTTCCCCCTGCCCCAGCCCTTACTACCGCCTAATCTTTCTCTCTCCGTAGCGCTTTTTCTGAGGACAAGGATGTTGTTCTGCTTACTCTTCTATTCCCAGCACCTAGTATAGTGTGCCTGGTGTGTTGTAGACACTTGATAAATGTGTTGAATAAAATAATGTTCAATGAATAATTATTAAAGGCACATGTCAGGGTGCTACTCTTCAAAACAGTGAAAATTCCTGTCCACAGTCTGAACTTGTTTTCCAGGATGCATCAGAGAAAGATGCATCAGTAAGTCGTTTTCACAAAAGGTCAAATGTCTCAATGAGGGACACATTAAAGTTGGCCCAACTGGATTTGAGCAGAGTAATTTTTAGCTTCAAGAGTCAGGTTTCTGAGGATGATTTTGACTGAGGTATACTTACAACTCATTCCCACAAATCTGGAATGCCTCGCTTTCATTCAAGTACGGGTTTCTTCAACAGGTTACTCGGCCATTGGAACTGTGTCCTTTTCTATCCTGACACCCCTCCTCATGACAACTTTGTATGAAAGGAATGTGAATCATTCTTCAATCTCTGGTGACTGTTCTGTTAATACACAGAATTAAGTAAAACACCAGACCACTGGTTTGAAAAGCAAACCAAAAAGGGCTTAAGAGACTTAGGAACCATCTGAATTCAGTATGTTCAGCCCATTTGCTCCACTTCTCCCCAATAAAAAAGGCAAAGCAAGTCACAGAGTTGTGAAGGAGAGGGCAGGGTGGCTTTACAACCAGCTCTAATGGCCAATTAGTGGTTCTCGAAGTGTGGTCCGAGAATCCACTCTTTCAGGGGATCTGCGAGGTCAAAGCTGGTGTCATAGTAACATTATTTTTTTCGTGCTCATTGTCTCACAAGTGTAGTTTTCCAGAAGTCACATGACATGCAACGTCACAAGAGACTGAATGCAGAAGCAGGTATGTGAATCTAGCTGTCTTCAATTAAGCCAGATTTGCAAAAATGTAAAACAATGCTACTCTTCTAACTATATTTTTTTGGAAAAATTATTTTCCAATATAAAATGTTATATTAACATAAATGGATTTATGGATTTTTATTTTAAAATTTCCTTAGTTTTAATTTCTAATATAGTAAATAGTGGTAAATATAACCCATATAAGCAAAATTCTCTGGATCCTCAGTCTGTAAGCATCAAAGAGCCCGGAGACCAAAATATTTCAGAACTGCTGCCTTAGACATGTGACATAGTATCCCTTCTTTAGCATTATGAAACCTTGCAGTTACAGTTCCTAGTGCTGTGATGGAAGGCATTTGGCAACCGTGCTTGAACCACAGCCTTCAGATGTTACTAAGTCCATAGTGAACTAGTAACTAGCGGGAGTCTCTCACTACTTAAGTTTGGAGCTTTTCCAGTACATCGCCTTCCCACCTCTCCCAAGTACAAATCACCTAGTTGAAAAGCCCAGATCCCACTGTCGTGAATCAACCCAATCAGTGGTACTTTTTAGTAAAAAGTAAAACTTATTTTGTAATCTAAATAAAATAAACTTTGTTAACATGATGTTAAAATGACTGGACAAATTTTCACCAAATTTGATGGGTATGCTTAGGATGGGAATAGTTATGTGCCATATGTAAAATTCACTTTGGAGTCACCTGAAAAAGATAGGGATTCACCCTTTAACTGAAATTGAGGGCAGATTTTTTCCCCCCCCTCAAAGTTTGGAGGGCATTTGAGATGGCTGAGCAGAAATACAGGATACAGTGTGTGTAAAATTCTCTTTGGGGGTTGCTAGCGTAGGAGGGCAGCAGAGATAATACCCATCCAGGACATCTGAAACTGAAGTACGAGACCTACATTACAACTGACTGAAACATGCCACGTATGTTAAAATGCCAAAGCTGAAGATGCGCACTAGTTTCCAACATCAGCCCCTCCCTCCAACTGAAGCAGCCCCCTCCACGCTGCTTCCGGCCAGAGAAACTTCCTGTAACATGTCTCAGGGTGAACAGCACCAGCAGGGGTTTATTTATTGATGGTTAAGGATTCAAACATAGGGCAGGCCAGCTCATTTACTCATATTGAATCTAAACCTTAGATCTCTGGCTTAACAATAACATAAGAAACCTTTAAAGACACAAAAAATTTTGCGTTAAATCAGAGATAGTTTAAATCGGTCATATGACTTCTAATATTCTGGGCTGGCAACTACAGCATGACAAATGTTCAGTCCAGTTACAAAACCACATTTCATTTTATTGGCCACCAAATCTTAAACAGATCTGAAAAATGCGCTGTTTTACAAAGGCTTTCACCGTATACCCACTGCTACCAGTCAAGTAATTATGGTTTCTTCATCTCCCAGGAGCATTTCTAAATGAGGTTTTTCTTTGATCTGCTTGCCTTGGTGAGTATGTAAGAACTCAGAGAGTATGTTTAAAGAATGAAGATTAACTGAGATGCCAAGAAAAGTTTTTATTGCAAGCACAGTGAGCAGATGTCTTCTGACAAAGTGGCCGCCAGGTCTGCCATTAACTAACTCTCTCTGACAACCTTTCATTGGTTTAAAGCATATTCGTTAGCTTCTTGCTATCAGGTATACATCATTTCTGCCATGTGGGACATTTTCTTGGGAATATACAAGTAATATTCCATGTAGCCTGACAGGTCCTCAATGGTCACATCATCCACATAGACTCGAGCTTGTTCTGAACAGGAGCGGGGGGAGCCAGACAGAGTTCTGGTGTGAAGCGACTGAGAATAGTCCTCAAGCGTGGATCTCCGTTCTGGGGCCAAGGGAGGGACATTCTGTAGGCCTGAAAAGGAATATACTTCCATATCATGCCACCTC
>NW_006442491.1:28130467-28146065 GCF_000325575.1 Pteropus alecto
ATTCCTGGCCTAGGCATGCACAGGGCTGGCGCTGGTTTAGCTTGGAAACGGATTGAAAGTCAGAGAGATCATTGGCCTTGAGACTTGCTTGGGAGACTTGAGTAGCATCAGAGGAGTCTTCCTCCTTACCCTCTGACGGGAGCCTTGGAACCGAAGTTCTCAAAGGCTCAACAACTGCCCCTGTGTGATTAGTATCAAGAGAAGCGGAGCACTCTCCTGCATTAAACTCGTTAGGGGCCGAAATTCCCAGCCCACTGCTGCCATCAGGAGAGTCAGTCTGGCTTTTGTGCTTGAGCTGGCTGCTGGAAGAAGCAGCTATTGTACTGCAATGTATAAACTTTGGAGGATGAAGGACAGGAGACTTAGAACGTCGACGACGCTGAGTTCTCACCGCTCCTCGTGAAGACTTCCTTGTAGACCTAAGAGGAAAAAAACGCACAGTGTTGGGATACAGAGCTCTCCTAAACAGGTTCTTTATGATAGCTGGAAATTTGCCTCTTCTCAGGCTTATGAGTCTAAGGTTGTAAGTTTCCCCCAGAGAGGTGCCTGCCTCCGTTTATAAGCTGCCTAGGTCTCTGTGTCTCAAAAACGTCAACATCTCCATATTAGCAAGTTACAGAACAAGAGAGTTAAAGGACAGTTTTCAATTACATTTCAGGGGCCAAACATGTGGCGCAGAACACCTGCTCTGTCCCAAACCTTTGACCAGTGGATCTGAGGAAACATCTTATACAGACAACTTAAACTGATGCTGTAAAACCTAAACATTCCTATGCCCTAAATACAGCCCCACGGTACCACTGTGAGGCTAATGCTACAAACGGCCACAGCACCACGACTGCTAAACAGAGCAGGAGATTCAGGATTCATTTCTATCACTGGTAACAGTCAACAAACAGATTTAGATTTGCTGAAGTTTTCAGATATTGGGAATCATCAGATACACTATATAACTTTTTATTTAAAAAAATAAAAGAACTGAGTGAAGAAAAAAAAGAGACTCAAAACTGCTACACAATTTGAAAATAGAAGCAAACAAAACATTAAGAAATAAAAATTTATATCTAAATTAAATGGATGGGCTAAAGAGCAGAATACATACAATTAAGGAACGGGAAGATAAATGTGAATTATCTATAACAGGGATCAGCCAACTCTGGCCACTGCCTTTTTCTGTACAGCCCATGGACACCGCTCCCATGGGGTAGCCCTGTGAGCTACAGAGATCAGGCTGAGGTGTTCCCCTCAGCCCGCTGTCCCTCTTCTCCTCACACCTGCCTTCCTGGCCAGCAGATGTTTCACACCACTGCTCAAGGCCCACGCTGGCTACTGTTTACATGTTGGGGCTCTGCTGTCGGCAATCACTGGGGCCTGAGAAGCTGAATCTCAGTCTGAGTATCTGGCTTGTGCCAGGCTCTCTGGAAGAGAAAAGGGCACGCTGGGTGCAACTAGGGCAGAAATTAAAATGGACCCCAGCACTGCGCCCTACCCACCCATATCACCAGGCCAGTCATTTCATCCTGAGACTGTCTCAGCAACTGAACACAAAGTGTGTCCACCAGCCGGGATAGAGCGCATCAGGCAGGCAGGTAGGAGTTTTCTCGCTTATTTAAGTGCCTACACAATATCCTCACCTCCTGCCTTCCAAATCCTAAAATATTTACTATTTGGCCCTTTACAAAAAGAGTGTGCTGACCCCTGACCTAGAAAGCAACAGAGAGACTTGGAAATTTGGGAAAATGTAACAGTTAAGAGATAGGTAAGAATAAAAAGTCTTGAGTCTCTGAAAATAAGACTACACAGAATGGAAGACAGTGATTTTTCTTAAATAGATAACGGCTGAGAAATTTTCTACATTAATGAAAGAAAAGAATCTACAGATATCGGGAGCACACTGAAGCAGGACAAATAAAAAGAAATCCACATCTAGACAAACCAGAGCAAAACTGTAGAATACCAAACACCACAGGAACATCTTAAGAGCAGCTCAAGACTAGACAGATTATTTCCAAATGAACATTTAGACTGAAAGAAGGCTTTTCAATGTCAACATGGAAACCAAAAGACAATGAATAATACCTTCAAGTACTGAGAGAAAATAACTAGCAACCCAGAACTATGATTTCACATATATCAAATCAGGTATATCTTTCAAGAACAAGGATGATATAAAGACATTTTCAGATAAATCAAAGCAAGGTATATGTCTCAAAAGAACATGATGTGACAAAACTCCAAGAGCACCGCTGAATTTATTCTGTGTGGATTTCTGTAACACAGAGGCCCTATTTGCTACTAACAGACCTATACTAAAGGAACTGCTGAGGAAGTACTTTAGGACAAAAGAAAGTAGTCGTCCTATGGAATGTCTGAAATGCAAGATGGCGACGGCAAAGAGAGTATAAATGAGACAAATCTAAACAAACACTGTCTATTTAAACAATAATAAAGTAGATTAAATAAAACCTAATTTGTGAGATTAAAAAATGACACAACTAAAATTTTGGGCAACTATACCACATGGAAGTCATGAGGTCAGAGTAAAAAGGTTTTTTTTTCTTTAAACGTCTACAGCACCTGGTCTCCCATCCAAGTACTAACCAGGCCCAACTCTGCTTAGCTTGTGAGATCAGACAGGATCGGGCATGTTCTGGGTAGCATGGCCATAGACTAAAAAGGGTTTTAAAGAGGGTTAAAATATTAACTTTTGTCTTTGTTAAGCACGTATGGTAAAATTTCAAGGCTATCTACTAAGAGAATAGAAACAAAGTATACAACTCCAAATCAGTAGAAGGAAAAATGATAGGGGGAAAAACAAACAAACAAACAAACAAACCCATTCAAGTAATTTTTTAAAAGGTAAGGAAGGGAGAGAAAATGAGAAGGGGAAAAATAGAAGACAAAAGCATGACAAATAGCATAAAGTAGAACAGCAGAAACAAGTCCAAATAAATCAATAATCAAAATATATGTAATAACTTTAGCTTGATAGTTAAACGAAACAAAATAAGCCATACGTTATTTGAGACATACCTAAAATTTTAAAACTTGGAATGGTTGAAAATAATAGGAAAAGATACACTAAGCAAATACTAACTAAAACACAAATGGATTTGCTACATTAATTCCAGACAAAATAGACTTTAAGACAAAAGCCATTATGAAGAATTAAGAAAGTCAATAAAAGTTTCAATTCACCATAAAGAAAACATTCTCAACTGGCATGAACCTAGGCTGTATGAACTTAACAAAATAGCCTCAAAACACATAAAGCAAAAATATAGAACTTAAGGGGAAAAAAGGCAAATGTGCTCCCATGGGGGAGATTTCAATATACCTCTCTCAATTATTGACAGGTCAAGCTTACAAAAAAATTATTTGAAAAGATTCAAAAAACACATTTAAAAGCTTAATTTAATGTACATTCATGGAACCCAAGAATAAAGAAGACCCATTCTTCTTAAACACACAAAGAACATTTACAGAAACTGACTATGAACCAGGCCATACAGCAAGTCGCAGCAAATTCACAAATGGGAAGAATGGGCCTTCTCTAATCCTTGGGTCTTGGGTTCCGTATCATAATATACTCATTTCTGGATAGTTGGGAAAGAAATTCCAACAATATTTTAAGGTATTGGGATAAAAATCATCAGGGATAAAAATCACCTGCAATGAGAAGCTCTTACCCATGCCAACTGTCTTTAGATGCACATGTGGTTTTAGGTTTGGTATCATCTGCTGCTGTTCTGACCGATGCTCTGACACTTGGGCCTTCTCCAACAGACAGAGATGCTATGGACCTGAAGACAAGAACAAAGTTTACCGCTAGAGAAAACTGTGCAAGGGGGAGAACTTACTGCTCTCTCAAATGCAAATACAACTTGTTTTCTTTCTAGTTTGAGATTCTCAAAAACTGCTCAGCTTTTAGTGAAAATTTTCCTCCAAAACCAAATTTAGAGGATCCCTAAAATCCCACTGTTGCAAAATCACAAGCCAAAGAATGATTCTTAAGAATAACCAGCAGCAGGATAAAAATAGACTTTTAGGCTGTTTATCTGGGCAGATCAGGCCTTATGTCCAGGGAGAATGCTAATGACACTGACCGTTTATGTTATGTGGGCAAACCAGAACTGGAAACTAAGTTTAGGAGCAAAAACTTTAGGAGACCTAACCTAATTTGAAATCATTTTCAAATACTATATAACTTTTAGAAAAATATTTTAATATTTACAACTAATAACTTGAAATATTACTCAGAGTTAAATCTTAGCAATTTGAAATTACGCAAGGAATATGGGTTCTTAGTAAAGATGAAAAAATTTAGAAGAGAGAAAAAGAATCATCTATCATTTCACAACCCAGAGGTTACGAACATGAACATTTTGTTATAAATCCTTTTAGACTTTTTCAATATGCACATACACATACACACTGGGCTCTTTCCACACATGCTGTGGTACTGATTAAAATCCTTTAGAAGTAAACAATCTACTAAAGTAAAATCAAAAGATGTTCCCTGAAATATAATTTAAAATAAAAAGTAACTGGAAATAATTTAAATGTCCAATAACAGAAAATACTGTATCATATAAATTATGGCACAGAGTTTATATTAGTTTTAATAAACTAATATTCCATTATGTAATGGAATATTAGTTTATTAAAAATTAAGTGTACGAAAAACTCATGACATGAGAGAATGCTTATACTATTAAGAGAAAACAGAACAGATATGCTAACTATACATAAATTATGATTTCAACTAAGTAAAAAATGTATATGGTATTATACACAGATGGTCTAGATATTAACAATGGTTATAGTAAAATATAATGTTTACTTCTTTTTTATTTTGGACTTTTTCTGTAATGAACATGTGTTATTTTATAGTCAGATAAAAAAGATTATGATGTTTTATAATAAATATATAGAGATGTGTCTTGATAAGAGAAATACCATTAGAAATCAAAACCTGTTGAGCAAGAACATGCTAAATTCCTGGCAAGGCTTGGTTAGTTTATGAGTCAGTACCTCAGATGTCCTATTTGTAAGTCGGCAACAATATGAAACAACTAGAAAGGTCTGATACAAGTCTTATTCCGCTTAGTCATGGTAGTGACTCACTCCTTCTACGCTTGTTTGGTTTTCTCAAAAGCTCTCCATTGTTCCATTTTTTTCTATAATTTTACTCAAAGCAGATCACATGCTACAAATAAATAATATTTGGCCATATAGTGTACAGACATCTTGAAAGTTTTTTTTTAACATTCCAAGTAATTTTTAGAGGCACTGAAACCGCTTAATTTTATGTTCCAACTTCTTAAAAGATCAGGAAAAGAGTCCGTATATCAAAGTTACTTATATAAATTCATATACTAAGAAATTTATGTGTGCGTGTGTATATGCATTCCTAGCATTTCCCTGCTTTAAAAAAAAATTATTTCTACACCAGAAATCACAAAGGCATACACTATGACCACAATTTGGAACTGTTTCTCTGCTTTTGTTTCCATTTCCCAAAATGGCTTACAAAGTACTAATCAATTTTAATGGCAAGATGATCTCCACATTGGAAAAACCATTGGGAGGAGAAAGATATTTATTTGTAATATCATGGAAGCAAATGTAAATACCTGTAACACCTATTGTGCAATAGTATATTTAGTATAAATCAATCTACTAACATAAATCTTCTCATCTGGTAGGCCAAAATAGTGGTAGCAATAAGCTTGACAGTTGTAACAACTACTAGCTATTCTTCCTATGTGTCAGATATTGCATGCATTTCTTCATGTTGTTTTCAAAGGAATGGTTAAAAGCACAGGTTCTAGAGACAAACTGCATGGGTTCAAATCTAGTTCTACCACTTCTTACCAATGTGACCTTTAACAAGTGACTTTATTCATCTATGGCTCATTTGTACACTGGAATAACAGTAGTATCTTATCTTCTAAGTTGGTAATAAGGATTAAATAATGTGTACAGAGTACTTAAGCCAGTGTCTGGGACATAGTAAGTAATAAATTTTAGTAACTGTTATTACTTGTTGCGGAATGTTCTACTCTGAGTTTCCAGTGTTTGGATTCCATTTATGAAAAAGAAATATTCTTATAGCCATTAAAAATGTGAGATTTCTTCTGGCCTGGGGCAAAGAATAGGGATGAAAAGAGTCCAGCACAAAACATTTGGCAAAGGGTGAAATATTAACATTCAGACAGCAGCTGGTCTATAGGTGCTCTAATTAGTTTGGCCAAAGGGTCCAAGATTATTGATCTCTGTGACAGTACCTTAATGAATAGATGTTTCCATAGTGATAGTCTCAGCAATAGAGCCCATGAAATCGACAACATCTGCATATATTTCTATTGAGCCAATTCACTTTTAGTAAAAAATACTGTGATTCCTTAGAGATATATGAGGAAATCCTTGATGGGACACTGCTTGATCATGTTTGATTAAAAAGATAGAGTGGCAACTCTCCTCAAAGTTAAGAAAAAACAAAACACCCAACCTTGGAGTACAAAGGAACTGCGACTTTTCAAAATTTAACAGAGGAGTTGCTGTTAAGTAATACAATGCTATGCAGAATATGGTAGAATGTCACACTATTAGCACTGATATCTCTTAGGAATAATGAGAAATTTTAGGAGAGAAAGAGCTCTTCAGAGGAAAAGGCTATTTAATCCTAGTAAACAAGTCTCAAGAAAATATTATATATTTAATTACCCTGATGCATCCACTCTTAATTTCTTGAAAGCAGTTTGTAGACTCTCCTCCTCTCCATCCTTGGCTTCAGATTTCATTGCGAAACTTTTTACACTACTGTGGCTGTTCCCGTTAATACTAAAAAAGAAAATCAAAAGAAAATGAGCCAAGTGAAAACAGATGGGCTCAAAAGTATACCTTTTGTAAAAATCTTTATTCCTGATACTAAAAAAAACAAATTTGTTTCTAAAAGGAAGCTTCAGTGCAGACAATTAGGAAACTAGGTTTTCTTATATTTATTATGAAAAAATTTAAACGTCCAAATATTTTATGCCAATATTATAGTTTTAGAAACTAGATCACCTAAAATCTGCGTTTCAGTATACTTTTTAACAAGGGAAAAAGTCTCTCCAGTTGTAGAATTCTAGAAACCTATAGACAAAATGACCTTTGCATCAGAAATAAAAGGGGAAAGCTCAACCAACAGCACTCTGATTCTTTAAAATGCTACTGAGTATTTATCTAGTCTAACCCTAAAAATTGCAGTTAAGTGTAACCTCATGACACGACAGCATTTCTCTAAAGTAATCCCGACTCAAATATCAATATTCATATCCAGATATTGAACTGTTATCATTTTTAAAACAAGATTACAAAAATGTTTCAATTATTCCACACTCTATCTAGAAGGTTGATACCTTCAGGTCTTATAGCTTTGCACATGTTCATTATTACACAAGAAAGATAGAAAAGAAATGAACTATACTTGCAACTCAAAAAGATGAAAAGAACAAATTTATCCAAAAGGCCGTAAGAAAAAATAGAAATTACTGTTCTATACTGTTCTATGCCTTTAAATGATCTTCACTTAATCAACTACCTTGATAAACCAAAGTTCATTTCTTCCACCCTGATTATTATATTTAAACAAAGAAAAGGGGAAGGGGGACCAACCTAAGCAACAAGAGACACAACTGAGAAGTCTATTAATAAATTCTTTGAATCTAGTTTCCCAATTATTCTTTCGCTCAATGTAAAATATTAGTTAATACAAATTCCTGAACAAAAAATAAACTAGTATCTACAGTATCACAGAGAATAAGGAAAAAAAAAAAAGTAACCCACCTTCCCGCCCCCCAAAAAAGAGGAGATGATGATGATGATGGGAAATTTTTGAAGCCAGGGATTCACTTTACCTTTTTATTTCTAACTTGCTACCCCGACCCCATTCCCCCACCCCTCCCTTAGGCACTCAGAGGGCGCAGTGCCTCTCTGTGGAACCTTGGATCCTCTCTGAGTCCCTACCTGCTCATTTCTCAGGGGTGGGTTTGATGTTATTGTGAGACCGCTAATATTCCAAAGGTCCGGGTGTCATAATATGTTGGATATAATGTAATCATGTAGTACCAGTGGCAGAATAAAGAAGCAAGGAATCAAGATTATTCATTTCCTTTTCATTTATATGTAAAGGAAGACATTTTAGGCAGCTGTCTCAGGGGACTGAAACACCGAACACTGAAAATAGTCCAAAGAATTCAGCCAGCTTTCACTTCAACTTAAGACCAAAAATTTAAATATACTCCCCACATATATTTTGCTGGTTTATTTAACCAGTATATGAATTTGAAGAAACATTATCAATTCCATAGTCCACTGGTTTCTAATTCTTCTGGATTTAGAGGAGGATCCTGCCCCATGTATACAATAATGTCCTACAGACCTGGAGAGAGGAGTGAGCAAAGACCACATTCTAATATTTTTAAAGCTCTACAGTAACTAAAAGGGTACTATCGCAGGTTGTAAACAAATTCTCCCTGCTGGCAGAACTAAAATAAAGTTTGATTTATAGTTTTCAATTACTTTATGATCTGTCAGTCAAATGCTCAGACTAGTGGCCCTTATAGAGTTAAACCATCTAAGCCTGTCTCCCCTTATAGACCCCACACAAATCCTCTTCAGGCCTCTTTGGAAATCAGTGCAACATCGTATCTAAATACACACTGCTGAATTCTACAGAAATTCATTCCTTATACAAATATTTATAGAATGCCTACCACAGGCTCTCGCACTAGACTGGGTGCTAGGGACATAAGGGTAAACCTGACACTTATCAGGACTGTGACCCCTATTCCTGTAAGGACTGGAATCTTTTTCCTGTCCTAACGCTGTGCTAAGAAGCTCTGTACCTAGATATGTAACTTTTAATTATATGTTGCTAACTTAATAGCACTGCAGGTGACCTCTAGATGTTAATACAAACTTAGTTAACATTCTTGTTGACACACTAAAAGTTAAAAACCAAAACAGACCAAAATAAAAATTAGCTACGTAGACTAAAACTTTAGGAATGAAGTTCCATCTCAACTAATTTCAGACTTTCAGGATTTTGATTACTCACCTTTTCCCTCGGTTATATTAAACAAAGGTGAGTCTTAGGTATGACCTTAAGAGCTAAATCAGAGCATGTTTGCAATCACAAAAGATTTACTACGCTCCTCTGTATTCCGAGCTTCCCATTCACTGAAATCAAGAACTGTACGACTAACTCTGGGAAACATACAATTGGCTTGCCCTGCTTCATTAATATTAAATTTATGGGAGACTTTCTTGCCGTTTTCACCACACTGACTTCTTGAAATTAAAAATCCCCCCAAAGATCAAACTTTTAAAGGCCTATTAAAAATTACTTTGTATTAAGTCAAATCACATGGGACAAATTAACTTTACCTCGGATTTCCCCCCAATCTTTCAAAAATGACAACTAAAATTCTTCTAAGTTCCTCAAAAGAGAGAATTCCTGGTTTTCTCTTGACTTTCAACAAATAGCGTGTGTCACGGTCTTATTTATATCTCGCAGTTTTAACCAAGACCTCTTTGAACCTCAAGCCTAGGTCCAAATTTCCAGGACTCTGGAAAGACCTGAGAACTAGCTATAAAAGATCCGCGCGTAAGCGTGTCATCACAATGTTAAAGATTTAGAAACTCTCCCAGCCCACCAGGAAGCGTGGAGTCCGAGAGAGAAAACCCTGTCCAGCAACTCCAGAAGTCGCCAGCAAGACTAGGTTGAAACAATCGGCCCCCGGAACAAAACACATTCACACCTCTCTTTACACACCCACTCAATCTCTACACTCTCGGTGCTAGAGCCAAAGCACGACGTTATTCTTCTCATCCAGAATCTGGATCGGTCGCAGTTAAACAGGATCAGAAGGAAAGGTCAGGAACCGGGGGGACTCGGAGAGTGAGGAGTGTCCAGGGCCCTAGTTCTGGCCGCTCGTAGTCTCTAGTTGGGAAGTTGCCCTTTCGGGATACTCCTGGGCCAGATTTGAGACGTTTGAGTCGTGCCAAGGCGCCAGCGATGCAGGAGGAGGCGGGAGCGGAGCCGATGAGGCAGCCAACAAGACTAGGGCTCAGGAACGAGCGGGAAAGGGCGGGAAGGGGCAAAGGGCGGCCGAGGAGAGCGAAAAGGGGAAGCTACCGCCGGGCGGGAGACGGCGGAGCAGCGGGACGGGGCGGGGGCTGCAAGAGAACAGGAAGGCGGGAAGGGGAGAGAGCGCGGAGCTCCGGCAGGGCCCGGCCGCAGCGGCCGAGGGGGCGCGGAGAGGCCCAGTCTCGGCCCGGCCCGAGCAGTCAGCGCCCGGGCATTAAGCGACCAGAGGCGGGCGGGCCCAGAGGAAGCCGCCCGCGGTCAAGTCGGGCCAGGACGCCGAGACGCGGTGCCGCGGCCCCTCCCCGTCGCGTCAGGACTCTCACCTCCTCGCAGCTGGGGCGCTCCGGCGATCCACTCCCGTCGGTTCAGATCGTCTCTCCCGATCGCCGCGCCTGACTGACCCGGATCCAAACCCGCGGAGAGGGCGGCCCGCGCCTCCGGAGTCGCACTGCGCCTGCGTCACTCGAGCACGCGCCCCGCCCCCTGCTCATGCTCCGCCCACCCCAGTGACTCGGCAGCGCGGCCGGCGGCGACTACGCAAGCGCAGGCGGCGGCCGCGCCTCTCAAACGCCCCGCACCCGCCCCTCTCGGAAGCACGTGCGCCGACGTCATTTCCTGTTATTCTCTTCGCTCCCTCCTCCGTCAGTAGTGGGTTTCTTCTGGACCGGTTTTTGGGGCGTGCCCTTTTCCTCTATGTCAGGTGAGTGCATAGATGTTCCTCGCAGTGGCGGAGCCGCCTGCACTTCCTAGAGACCCCCTGTGCATGCTTCCCTATCTGGAGTCGCCAACGCAACGGAATTCGTGGGGTGAGGCCAGGGTAGTGGAATCTTCGCGGCAACGGAGCCCCTGGGAGCGCTTGGCCCGAGTCTCCTCGGCGTTAAAAATCTGGACCGCCTGCGACATCTCCAGGATTTGGGCACCAACACTTGAAAGATCCCAGGGATCTTTCAAGGCCTGCCGAGAAGCGATGCGGTATCGAACATAGCGGCCAGCGCTATGAATGTGAGACCGGAATTGGAAATGGAAAAGCTTTCATTTTAATGCCCCTGTTGTTTGACTTGAGGCAACTGCAACTGCCTTTACCTTTCTCGGCCTCAGTTTCTTCATCTGTTATGTGAAGAATTTTAAGAGCGAATCTCGTTTTTTTCTCAGGCATGACGCTTAGAATCTGATGAGAAATGTAGACCCTCTCGACAGAGAAGTGAATATAACACTAAATTTTGCAAAAAGATTTAGGCAGTTCACCTAAGTAGGGGATTTTTAGGGATTTTCCCATTTTTATGATTCTCATGGTTGCTGCAACGGCAGGCAGGGATGGCAGGCACTCCATCACCGGACTGGTGCGGCTGATGTAGCTCAACTCTCCTCACCGTGCCTCAGCTCCGAGTCTGCACTTCCTGCTTTATGAGAAAAGGTGTCTTTCCTCAGTAGAATTGGTTCTGGCACAACCTAGGTTCTGAGTTGTTACCCAAACCCAAACTGAACCCTCCTACCTCCACTCCCGAGTACTTAGGTATCGGCACCTAACCAGATAGGCTACTGAAAATAGTTTAGTATATCCGACTTAACTGCAGCCAGACCTTGGAATGCCTGACCCATGTCTGGGAATGGAATCTACAGGTCTTTGTATAAGATTAAACATAAAGCATGTCGTGAGCCCTGGGTAAAACTTGTTAAATTCCCTTGTTCATACCAGAGGCTCAATAACTGACAGGGGATGAAAGAATAGCTGTACATTGTAAAGTTCCAACATCAAACTTAATGACGCTAATAATAATGGCTGCCTCTGTTGTGCAGCGGCTATGTACATGTTCTCTCATTTAATATTCTGCTGTTTTACACATATACAGATAAGGATGACCGAGACTCCAAGAGATTAGATAACTTGTTGCAGCTCTCCTTATCCTGTGTTACACAGTGCTACTAAGTGGCGGAATCAGAATTTAATCTCTAAAGCCTGTCCATCCACTGCTGCCCTGTAGAAAAGAATATAAAAGGAAAATACGATGCATTTTTTCTCAAAAATTGCCAAGTCATTTACATCAAAATAAAATACGTTTTTAAATTATATTTTTAAAATATTTCTTAAGATAAAACATATATCCTTGAGGGCAAAGACTGTCTCTAGATCAATAACGAATTTCCAGAGCTTAATAACAGTTCTTGGACGTTAATAAGTGATAAATACAATTTTGGTGAATTCTTCATTTTACCTTATTTTTACCTATTATGGCTTTAAATACTAAAAACCAAAAAGTTTTTTAAAGTGCTTCATGTAAGCATATGTCTATCATAAAGTTAGACATTTTCTCAGAACGTGGCTCATTACTTGGGGAGTATTTGAAAGGCAAAACCCTCTTGGAAGGCCAGTAGGTGGCACCGGTTCACCAGGGAGGGGAATTCAGGAAGCCAGTCCAGGTTTGGGGACTAGGGAGAGAGTTTAGTTTTGGACACAAGCAGTTTGAGGTACAGATGAAAGCAGGAATCAGGTCACAAAGGGTCTCAAGGGCTGTGTCATGGAGTTTATTCTGAGAACCGTGAGGGCCGTAGAAGAGAAATGACTTTTATTTTAGAAAGATTACTCTGGTTTTAGCCTGGATGGCACTATGATCCAGGCCTGAGATGATACAGGGATCAATGAGCAGGTGGCCGCAGGAATGGAGAGCAAGTAAAGAGATTGAAAGTTGTGTAGATCAGGCTTTGGTGAAAGATTGAATGTTAACAAGAAGGGCAGTAAGACAATTCGCTTTCTAGTTTGAGCAACTGAATTGTTGCCTATTTTTAATGTAACTCTATTGAATCCAGCTGGCACGGAAAAGACGCAGAACAACATTTAAATGGAAGATAATAGTAAAAGCTAGTACTTTTATAGCTCTTACTATGTGTCAGAAAACTCATTCTAATCCTCACAACAGTCCTAAGGATTAACATTATCATCTTCATTTTCCAGATGAGTAAACCAAAGTAAAGAGAAGTAAAGCAACTTGCCTGAGGTCACACAACTGGTAACTGGTGGAGTGAGAATTAGAACGAAGGCAGTCTGGTTAGAGTCTGTGCTCCCACTATGTCCTTATGATGAGATGCCTCTAAGTGACAAGCTCAGTTTGGACACATTGAACTTGAGAGCTGTCGGGTAGCCGTGTGGAGGTATCCATGGGACAGGAAGATCTGTGAGTCTGAAGCACAAATGAGAGATGTGGACTGGAAATAGAGATTGTGGAATCATGCGGGTGACCATTGAAGCCACAGGAGAGAGTGAGGGCCCCCAAGGAAAGGGTGAGAAATAATAGGAGAAAAGAAACAAGGAGAACCCTGGAGGCAAGCACAAGCATTCCAGCTATGGGAAGGATGTAGTCCCTTCTGCAAATTAATAAGTTGGTGTCTGGTTTATAGATCACCAGTATCAAGTCTACCTCCTTGAGTTTGACAGCCCTGAGTACCCTGACACAGTAGGGTTCTTGGACCCACAACTGGAAGGACGTACCCTGCGTGATGGTGACCCTTTTCACTCTTCCCTGCGATTCCAATTGGTGGCCTGTTGGCCTCCCTGAACATTTGTTTCTTGCCTCTCACCGCAACCGAAGAGCCTGTAGCTTCTCCGTCTACCACTTGCTAACTTTATCAGCCCCGGGCCCCTTCTCATCTCTAGGACTCCAGAAACACGTCACTTGGGACTTCATCAAGTACCTTTTATTTTTTTTTAACCTTTAACTCGTACATTTCTTATGTCTTCAGCTAGATTCTAAGCTGCTGCAAAAAGTGTCTGTTACATTTTCCCTCTGACTTTCCCTCCCTCAGCCCCTGCCCCCCGGTTTAAGTTAACTGCCCCTGTGTTGTGTGCTCCCAAGTGTGCTTCACACTTACTCCATGATAGCAGGGGCTGCATCTTGTGTCCCCGGTACCTGGCAGAGTCTGCCACTGTATGTATTGAATGAGTGAGTGAGTCCATCAGTAAATCGATCAATCATCTAAGCAAATTATTACAGTTGCCCAGTGGCTTTTTTTTTTAATTTTTAAAATTTTTAAAATTCTTTAATGTAACCACATATTTGACCCCTTTTACCCCATCTACCTCCTTCCTCTCCCCTCCCCCGCCCATTGCCTTTTTAGAACCATAACTGGGGACTGTTGGCTCCTTTGACAGTTGATTTGAGCAGCAGAGCCTTTCACAACAGTCTTGTTTTTGGGTGAATTGGTGGTAGTTGGGGAAGAGATTAACTGCACTTTCCTGGCGTTCTCTTCATAGCCCCAAAGCTATTATAGTCTGTTGTTTGATAGTTGCTTTCCTGAAATGTTGGATAACAGAAGAGGGAATGAATGAGGACTTTGGGATGCCTAGATAAATGACCTGGCCATATCCCTCTGCGCTGGTTTGAGTCAAGTCTGCAGCAACTTGAGTCCCGGGACTCAATCCTGAGCTCCAAGAAGAAATGGGAGGCTTTTCCCGGTAGCCACTGATGACCTGCAGAGGGAGCCCTAGGATCGCAGATTCTCTCCTTAGTTGTGGTAAAGCCCTTTACGGTGGGTTTTCAAAACTTGAAGACCCAGGGTTAGTGAATCACTTGCCTTCTCTCTCAAATTTTCATTTATTTGAACTTTGTAATTTAAACCGTATGATGACATCAGAAAGGTGTTAAGGCCAAAAAATAGAATCAAGCTGTAAAGCTACAAGAGAAAAGAATCTAAATGGTGAGGACTAGAAGGGAGTATTGAGGGCTTCTGGGATGCCAGTAACATTCTGTTTCTTGATGTGATGTTGCTCGAATTCTGAGCGTGGTCTGACACGACATGGCCCCCTTCTGAACTCATTCTCCTTCCGGCTTCTGTGGCCCCTGCACCAGGAACATCCTCTCGGCTTTCCCTTTTCAGACTCCTCCTCAGACATCTCTTCTTTTCATCTGGTGGTCCTCAGAGGCCTCGCCTCACGACTGTCCTCACCTCACCTGCACTTCCTGGATGGTCCTGTGTCAGAGAACAGAGAAATCTACTCTGACTTGATTGGAAAAGGAATTTACTGGCAGGATATCAGAAAGCCGCTTCAACAGAAGGGAACACCCAACAACCAGGCCTCATTATACTGGGGACCAGAGCCTTTCCCAGGCGGCAGGAATTCACAGGCAGCCTCTGGAGCATTGCCGTCAGAGCGATTCAGTTCCTCTATAAACGTGTTCCTCTATATGAGGTTCAAGTTCCCAGGAGAGAGGCTCTGGTTGGCCCCTGTGGCAGAGTCAGATTTTATGCGCCAACTCCCAGCTACTCAGAGGCGCAAAAACAGTGCAACCTCTCTTGAAGCTGACCTCGTCTTGCTCTCAAACTTCTCCCAATTTTAGGGAGTATTTCAGTATCTTCTGGTTTACAGCACTCTGTTCTGCATGGATATTCAATATTTCAAGGTTTTCTCCACTCCCCCTTCTCCCTCCATTCTCTCTGAGGGCTGGTGGAAGAGTTTTGTGGTTCCCT
>NW_006442491.1:28146111-28193090 GCF_000325575.1 Pteropus alecto
CCTCAGGTACTATGGACTCTGGTGGAACCCACCTGATTTAGTTCCCGAGCAGAAACATGAAATTACTTAGCATCGTAAAAATCACCAGTGTTTCTTGTCATGAGGTCTTCGTGGGCCACAGTCCTGACAGCTTGTTTCCTGGCCTTTCCTCGTCCATCAGTCCACTGAGCACATCCACAGAAGTGCACCCTTCCAGATCACGTACGGGCACACAGGTCAAGGGGAATGGAGCCGCTGTTGTCCATCCCGTCAGCTCCTGGGGCTGCTCTTACAGCTTAAGTGCCCACTCGGTGCTGTGGCACGGCTGGCATGGGGCTCTCCCTCGGCTCTGCTCAGGGAATGGGCACCACTGTCCCCCAAGCCTGTCTAGGTGCTTCTCAGCCCCACTCGGGGGATTTGACCTTAGAGGAGGAGGGACCAGAACACCAGCATCTGAATTCTTGTCCTGCCTTTTCTCCTGGGCAGGCCCAGAAGGCCTTTGTCCCTTCCTGCAGCATGGGAACTTCTCTCTTATCTTACCGTGTGTCATCTCTTCTCTGACTCATAGAAAAGCTCTGTACTCTCACCCCCCAGTTATACTCTTGATTTGCAAAGAGAAGGGTTTGGAAATTAGGAAACCTTTTTTTTTTCCCTTAACAAAGCCAGATTTAAGACTTCTCTCACTGTGGACTCAAGGAAACCAGATTTCAAACTCAGAGCTGAGTGATGGATCCTTGAGCACCAAAGGCCAATTATTAAATGGCTGGGGAACTGCGGGCTGACTAGGAATTAAAAATTATCAGCAACAAAATACATTGGTTTTGATCTCAAAAAGTGTTCTTTAGCTTGACAGATGCGCCCACCTCTTGGATGGTGGGGCACTTTGAGTGTCTCACCGAGACCACATTAAATGGGTAGGGTACTTCTCCAAAGGAAAAATTGTCTTGCTGTTACCCAAAGGAGTGAGGGAAGGGCAGGCAGAAACAGCAAATGTCTTCCACAGCTTTGGTGATATCTGCTTGCTGTTGACACAGCCGGATCTTCAGCCTATGTGCCTTCTCACCACCCCTCTGTGTCCCTTATCCTAGTGGTCATCTCCACGTGGATGTCCCACAGACACCTGGTGAAATGCAATATGTACAGAATTGAATGGGTTATCTTCCCCTCTAAGCCTAGTCTTCTGGCCTTTCCTGGTCCCTTTCAGTATAATGAAATCAAATGGAATTTGATTCACCACTTCCCATCCGTCTGGTTCCTGGGTTATTTAATTCCCCCCACCCCGACACTTCCAAAGTGTCGTTAATGTGTTAATTTATTTTTATAATAAAAAAAAAAATTTATGTTAACAAAAAATTACCTCTGTAGAAATTTGGGAAATATAAAGAAGAAAATTGTATGTCCTTCGGCCCTCGCACGTGGCGATGACCACTGTCAGCATCGTGCCATGATGTTGCAGAGTACCTGGGAGCCAACCTGGCTCTGTTAGAAGTCCTGCTTCCCCACACCCACTCCTCTGTGATGCCTTGGACACTCTTCCCAAGCCCCTGTGCCTCTCTTTACTCCTCTGAAAAGTGGAGTAATGATACTCCCCATCTCAGCGGGCTTGGCGAGAACTGAGTGAGTAATGTGATAGGATGCTGCATGGCTCGTAGTAAGCATCCAATAAATGTTAGCTGCTATTATTATTATTTTTTTATTATTATTTTAATGTATACAGTTTAATTGCTGATAAACTATATACAGTTTTATATTCTGCTTTTTTCATTAACTATTATAAGCATTTTTCATGTCACAAAATAGTCCTCAAAAACATGATTTTAATGACTGTATAATAGTCCATCATTTAAATATATCCATAATTTCTCCTATAGTTAACCATTTCTTTATTATTTTTGGACAGTTGGGGGGTGTGTGTGTGCTATAATAAAGAACTCTGAGCTGAAAATCCTTGTTCGTGTGTATATATACATATAAAAATGTATGTGTGTGTGTATTGATATACATCTGAGCATGGGTCTGATTTTTTTCTTAGAATAGAATTTTACACCTGCAACCCCTGGGTGAGAAAATATGAACTATTTTAAGTCTCCAGTAATGCACCAATAAATTGCATAAAAGAAGGGTTATCAACCATTCATACACTCAGGGCCCACACTGCCATACCCCCTCCGGCAGTGACATGAGCTTAAGTCTACCTGTTGTTGCTGCCATTCCTTTACTTGGTCACTTTTATCACATTTCACTGGGATGGTAGATGATCCCGAGCTCAAGATGCTTCTGCATTTGTTGCTTTTTTATAATGTTAATAGTTTAACCGAGCAGTCTCATAAACCCTGGACAGACATAACAACTTGCTTCCTGGCAGGTCCATTTCCTGTGGGTGGAAGTATAACCCATAGGGCTGGTAGTACTTTAGGTTTCCTTGTTTCCCTGTTCTCCCTGCCTGAAAATGTTTAGCATTGTGGTATATCTTTCTGGTGACAGCGCAGGTCCCAAAGTCCAGTAACAAGTTCTAAGAGAACCTGGCTCAGGTAAGGTATGAACTTAGATGGACTCGCCCATTATCTGAACTGTGTGTGTGGCCTTCTCAACATGTGTTGCCAAATTTCAAATTCAGATTTCCATTCAACGTACTCTCACTTGTACTCTACCGGTGTTATTCTAACTCCACAGAAAGAGCTAGAACTTAATTTTGTTAAAATTAACTAATGTCTTTCCGAGTCCTTTATTATTTTACAGAATGCATCCACATATATGATTGCTTTGATTTTTAAAACAACTCTGGGAGTTTGGTATGTTTATCTCCATTTTACAGATGAGGCCCAGAGAGGTGAAGCTTCTTGTTGAGCTGAGGAGCGACAAGGCCGATCTCAAGTCCCCGGTCTTCGCAAAGCACGACGTCTTTGGCAAAAGGGAGCTGGAAGGATGAAAATTACTTTGGGAGGATGGATACCAGCTTTGGTTGAAGGAATAAGAGCTGAAGAGGAGCTGAAGGATGAGAAGCCACAGGTAGGAGTGCTTGAGCCGGGCAAGCATGTCAGGCCCGTCGCTGTACGAGCCTGTGGCTGGACCTACTCCCATAACTTTGGAGGACGCACGGGAGAGGTCAACGGGACTCCAGAGACATGGGCTCCTTCTTACTCTCTCCAGGGCCACCACTTCCTGTTGGTGGGCCCTTGGGCAAGTCACTGCACTCTGAGTCTCAGCTTCCCCATTTGCAAGATGGAAATAATTACCCCTCTCTGCCAACTTAGAATAATTGCTTTAAGGATCTGGTGAGGTGGCGCATATGTCTGCTGCCTCGGGAACTTTAAAGGGGACTTTAAAGTGTGAGCACGAGGAGCCCCTAAAGCTGGGTTTACTCCTGGAAAAGGTAGATAGGATGCCGGTGAGGGGGCCTCTCTTTTTCTGCTTTTTTCCTTTTCTACTTCTTATTTTTATCTTTATTATTTTACAGTGTTCTTGTTGTAAAATGATGCAAGTGATGCTGAAATATTTAAGGTAGAAATAGAAAATTCCATGTGCTCCCCTGTGCAGCTCTTCATCCTGCTGAGTGGTTTAGTACACCTCCTTCCAGCTTTTAAAAATATACATACATACAGATTTATATGTACGTATTTTTTCATTATATATACACATGCACTTGTTCATACAGTTTTGTTCTTTAAATTTTACAAAAATGTCCTCTACACTGTTCTGCACCTTGCTTTTTCTTTTTAACAATTTTATCTTGACGACCTCTCTACATCAGAGCTCTTGAATTCTTTTCTGTGTCTGGGAATTTTGCAGATATATCTAATTTCCTGCCACTGTCATTTGGATCATTACCAATTTTTTAAAATATTGCCAGTGGTGCTGTGTGAAAATGCTTGTCAAACGAGTTTGTACTCTTGTAAATATATTTTGAGGTGAAGTTGCTGGTGACACAAATTTTAACATTTGATATGTCAAACTGCCAGATTCCGCACCCACCAGTGGTGTTGGGAGTGCCCATCTGCTTGCAGTGGTTCTCAGCCAGGGATGATCTTGTACTCACCCTTCAAGGGACATTAACAATGCTTTTTGGTTGTCACAGCCTGAGAGGTAGTGATGAAGATGCTACTGGTATCTAGTGGGTAGAGACCAACGATTCTGCTAAACATCCTTCAGTAAGCAGGACAGTTTCCCACAACAAAGGATTGCGTGGGTCGTGCTGAGGTTGACAGACCTGGGACCACACCCTCACCAGTGCTGGATATAGACATTCTTTTTTAATCTCGCCAATCTGGTAGTTAGAAAAAGGGTACTTTATTTTCCCTTGTACCTCTTCAGCAGAATGAAGTTATTTTTACTTCTTACTTTATATATTATTTAAATTTGTTATAATGAATATGTATTACTCTTATATTTTTTTGAAAAGCCATTAAAGATTTTGAAAAATCTATACCTCTTTGATTATTACTATGCAGTCTGTTCTTAAGATTTAATCATGTAAGTGCCTGCTTGTTTTTTCCTGAAAAAGGTGTAGAAAGAAGTCTTCAATACGGGCTTTGAGAAGTTGTCAGTACTTCAGTTTCAAGTCTCCCATCCTCTGGCCTTCAGAATTTCTCTATTGCTCTTTCAAAGCACCTTCTCCCAGTGGACACCCACACCTGAAGCCACCTCTGAGAATCATCTTAGCCCAGAGATACCCCTCACCACAGACCAGGGCTCCAGAACAAGTGTATCCTGTGCTGACCCAGAACACCCACTGTGGACTCGTCTGCCCAGACGCCAGAAGAAAAGCCTCATGCTCATTTCTCAGCTGTGAAACCTGAGATCCCGTGAATTTCCCAGGCCATCACAGTCAAGCCAAGACCAGCCCCTGGGGCTTCTGCGAAGCCTGGAGCTGCCGGCAGAGGCTCTGGCACCACACGAATATGTTCACATTCCCTCCACTAGGTCCTGCCAAGTGGGAAAGGAGTGGAGCCCAGTCCTAACCCCTGCCCAGCATGGTGAGGACTCCTGGAGGAAGTGTCCGTGGAGGACTTGTCGGTAATACCTGGATACTCCCAAGAAAATGTCCCACGTGGCAGAAGTGGCATAGACTCGCCTGCAGCCTTTGCAGATCGCCCAACAGCAGACTCTCAGAGTGGGCAGACAGCTGGTGCCAGGAATAGGAATTCTGCCAGCAGTTCTGTGCATTTGATCTGCAGCCTGCCGTGGTTTTCCAGTAAGTAAAGGCACGTGTGGAGGCTGCCTGGTCTAATGGCTCTCTCCACTCTCTGGAATCTGCACAGATTGTGTCAGTGCAATGGAGTGTACATCTATGAGGCCATGAGTGCCCGTGACACCCCTGCATTGCTGACTCAGAGAGAAAGCGGTAAGGGGTTCACAGTGGAAAGGGGAGCAGTGATGGAAGGGAAAGAACACCCATCTGTACGCCAGGGCCTGGGTTCTCCTCCCACCTTGCCGTGCACCCCGGGACAGATCAGTCGCTCTCCTTTGGGCCTCAGCTTCCTTGCTAACTGCTTATTGGCAGCATTCATTCTGTTCTCAATTTGCAATTTTCTCAAAAACATTGCCGATTAGATAAAGCTGACTAAAATGAATTAGAGATTTAAAATAGAGTTTAAAAACAGTCCACTTCCAGTTGATTAGTTTTTCTTACTTGAAAGTAATAGATGCTCAGAACAGGAAAAAAAAAAAGTCATAAGAAAGAGCAAAGCAAAAAGTAGTTCATAGAAAACACCCGTAAATCAATCTACTCAGATACCATGCTGTTGGCGTCTCATTGGGAGCTGTACAGATAAAAAGTTCTTGGATCAGTGGGTGGGCTTTGGGGGAAGAGAGATCTTGAATGCCTTTTGTGGGCCATTTAGGATTTTTTAGTTGTCTTACCTTTACAAAGAATTCCGTGCAGATACAAGCTGGATGAAAAAGAGTAAGAACTTTATGAGAAAACAAAAACACAATTTGAACACTTGCCAAAAATGAATGAAAGGGCACAAAAGAAGGCCAAATTATCTACAGTGCACAAAAATTACCAGTGAGAGACAAGGGGTTAATGCTTCTTTTCAGCCATTTACATTTACATGCTGTAATACGTCAGACCCTGTGCCAGGTGCTGTGGATTCCAACAGGTAGCCCAGCCACTGACCTCATTGAGCTTTCAAACAAGTGGAGACCAACACAAATTATTTCATGCACAAACAGTAGTTTGTTTAACAAGGCTGCTTTTGTGACTGACTGGCATAGTAGAACTCTGAATTATCTCACTCGCTGTGCTCTTCTCATTCTTTGACCCAGCCTCCCTGCCTTTTGAGTGACCTGCACGTTTCAGCCTTGAGTCGAGGTCTCTTTCCGGCTTACATCCAATCCAGAGGTTGCCTCCAGGTGCTCCTGAATCAAGGCCATTCAAGTTCCGCTTATTCTTTTCAGGGAACAGGAAGCTTACTACCCTCAATGCGACTTCTCCCTGCTTGTTTGAAACTTATCCTTATATCAAATTGCAACCTTCCCCCACCCCATGACATCCTCTGCTTGGTCCCAGAACCTCACAAAACAAGTCTGTCGTCTTCTCTAACCTGCAGATCCGAAGTGCACCTGATCCCATGGTCCGGTCCTCGAGTCAGTACCCAGCGTCTGTGATGTCCTTTTCTGGCAGGAAGGGCCTGCAAGCCACCTGTTGATTCATCAAACTGTGTGCATGCCCAGAGCTTCCAGCAGAGTGTCCCTGAACAGATGGCCAGGGCACGGGGGCAGCAAGGCCCAGACGTTTGAGGATGGACTATGCTGGTGACACTTGAAAAGTTTCCGCAGTTCAAAGAGATGAGTGGGGCTGGGAGAGAAGATGAGCCAGCTCTGACTGGAGGACCTAGTCTGCTGCACACCCCAGAAAGAGCCTGCGTGCATTAGATCAGCACCTCTCACACCGAGGTGTGTGCTAATCTCCGGGGGTCTGGTCTAGTTAAACTATGGATTCCGATTTAGCAGATCTAGGGTAGGGCCTGAGATTCTGCATTTCTTACCAGTTCCCAGGGATGTGCTGATACTTCACACCATACTTTGAGTAACAAAGCCCTAGGACAGTGGTATCGCAACCCCTCTGGGGTGCTCTAAAAATATAGAAAATTTGGCTCACCCAAACCTACTGATTCAGAATCTTCTGGTCCATTCATTCAGTAGGTCTCCACTCAGACTGCACATTGGAATCACTTGAAGAGTTGGGTTTTTTTGGTTTTCTTTGTCTTTTTCTTTTTGATGCTAATTTCCAGGGTAGAGGCTCACTCATTGATCTTTCTTTTCTGCCTCTTTCTTTTTCTCTTTTTTTCTTCCTCCCTTCCTCCCTCCCCTCCTTCTCTCTCCCTTTCTCTCTCTCTGCTTTAGTTTGAAAAGCTCCCACAGGTGACTCTGATGGACAGTCCAGTTTGGTGTCCCAGCAGAGGTTGTGGTTCCCAGCCCTGGCTGAACAACAGAGTCACCTGGCAGTTTTATAAAATGTTGGGCCCCTCCTTCGGACCAATTTAATCAGAATTCCTAGGGGTCGGGCCAAGAGATTAGGATTTCACAGAGCTCCCCAGATGATTATAAAGTGTAGTGGCTGATGTAAAATCATCTGGGATTCTCGATGAAGTACAGATTAGCACTCTCCACCCTGAACATTCAGATTCAAGGCCTGGGCCGAGGTCCAAGAACCTATCTGTGTAACAAGTGTCGCAGCCGATCGATCGGGAAACACTGAGGTAGCAAAAAGGTCCCTGGACTGGAGGCAGAAAGACAATGCTGGCTGTGTGACTCCTCACAGCTTACTTAGCCTCTCTGAGATTCGTTTCTTCATCTGTAAAATGGAGATGATAGCTGCATGAGCTAGAGATGGGTCACCATCCCCCAGAATCCTGTGTGCCGGTTCCGTAGGATAGAGTTGTTGGAAAGTGGCTGCCACAGGCCAGGGACTATATTTCCCAGCTCCACTTTGCTCTCACGTGGGGCAGCCACAGGACTAAGTTCTGGCCAATGGACCGTGGGCAGAGTTAGGAGTGATCACATGGTCCTCTGCTCGCTCTTCACAATCTGTGCATTGGATATCAATGGCCACTGGATACCAGTGCCCATTGGTTATCAGTGCCTGGGTGATCTTGGAAGCCACATGGGAAGTTGGAAGAACGCCCTGCTCCTCGCATGCTGCTAATTGGACTTTATGTGATTAAAGTCCAATTGCTAATTGGACTTGACGTGATTAAAAAATAAGCTTCTGTGTAAAGCTGCTCGATTGGGCAGTTTATCTGTTACAGTAGCTAGTGCTGTATTAACTAACATACTCCCTCCATGATTGTGGCAAAAATTAAATATTCTAAAGCAGAGGCTGCAGACAGACAATAGCAGGGTTTAGATCCCATCCACGAACTCACAAATAGGTTTTGTTACACTTGCACTAGTGTTCTATTTTGTTAAAAAATTTATCAACAGATTTTAAAATGAGCAATTTCACAGCAAACATCCAGATTCCCACGTTCCTAAAAACCCAGAATAGCTTATTGGCTATACCCAGGAGCAGCTGAAAAGAACAAGTGTTCTATTCGTTAGTCTCCGCCACACCCTGTCGACTCGTACCTGGTCGACCTCACATTTACGGCATTTCTGGCATTTCTCTGGTCTCCGTAGCTTCCTGAGTCCGCGGGCCCTGATGTAATAGATGTGGAAGTTAGATTCATTCACTGTTAGGGCTTTTCACAGTAATTCCTTCAGGTAACTTCTAACTCAGAATGATTCATATGCCCAAAACTTAGAAGCAGAATCCATCAAGTGATCCTTACACTCTGAAGGGTGTCAGCCATGTCCACCCCACCCACGTCTGTGACCATTTCAGCATCTTCTGTGTGGAGACAGTGGTGTGAGGAGAAGAGAACTCAGGTGTGTCTGGGGCTCAGATACCAACCCCCGCTCTGCTGCTTCCTAGCTTCCTGGTTCGATTTCGAGTAACATTTTGTGTTTTCTGAGCCTCAGTTTACGCATCTGTCAGGTGTGGACATTAGTACCCTTCTCATGGGATTTCTGTAAAGGGTCTGGCTAAAGGACAGTCAGGCTATATGAATTCCTTCCCTTTCTCCTATTGTTCAAGGACCAGGGCCAGCTTGCCCCCAAGAGTATAAGGTAGAAATCAAGCAGTATATTTTTTCAAAAACAACTCTGAATTCTTTTTAACAGATATAAATAATGCACTTCCATTATAGGTGCAGAAGTCCACTCAGGCTGCCATAACAAAATATCACAAATTGGGTGGCTTAAAGAACGGAAATGTAGTTTCTCACAACTCTAGAAGTGGGAAGTCCAAGATGAAGATCTCACCAGAGTTGGTTTCTGGTGAGACTCCTCACTGGCACATGCCACCTTCTCACTATGTCCTCACGTGGCCTTTCCTTGGTGCTTACTTGAGGAAAGATCTTGGTGTCTGATCCTCTGATAAAGACACCATTTTGGGGGGATTTGGGCCCCAGCCTTATGACCAAATTTAACCTTAATGACCCCCTTAAAGGCCCTGTATCCAAATACTGTCACATTGAGGTTTAGGACTTAAACATATGGATTTTTGTGGGGATATAATTCAGTCCACAACAGTAGGAAAACCAGAAAATTTAATTTTAAAAAGTCACTTATGATCTCCTTGCTCCAGTCTAACCACATAAGTACTTTTATTGACAATCTGTCTGTAATTTATATGTTTAAAAAAATTGAACTGTACATACTTTTCTGGTAACCTGCTTGCTTTTTTTTTTTTACATTTTAAAGATTATAATAACCTCAGCTAAAGAGGATTTTTAGAGTAATATATAATTGTAATCTGTTTTTATATAATTGTAATCTGTTTTTAATTGTAACCTTTTCATTGTAACCTTTCTCATTTAGTGGATATAAATTGTTTCATGGATTTACTCTTATTTACCTAAGACCCTATTGTCAGGACACTTAGAGTTCTATTTCTATGGACTTGGGCGTTTGTCAGCTCTTGATTTTGGGCTAATAATAGCTTCATCCACTTGAGCATCAGTTTTCTCATTCGTGTTATCAGGGTAATAACAATGTCACCTCAATTAAAAGAATGACTGTAAGCGCTTGGCACAGTATCTGGTATATGGAAACCCGCATAGCTGTTATTGTATTATAGGGCCAATTATAATCAGGCAGTAGTGGATCCAAGTGAAATATTTCCCTAAGACTCCTATCTCACTGTGTCAACTTCACATTCAATGATAACCTTTTGGTAGCTGAGTCCATCCCTACTTTGCCGTGGAGGAAGGGCAGGAATAATTCCATCACTGGCAAGGAACGCCAACACCTAGTGTGAATTAATACATTGGAATGTTGGTATATATACTTCAGGCCTTTTCAGATTTCCAGCACCCAAACTGGATGCTACATCCCTGATTAAAACTCTCCAGTG
Organism: Pteropus alecto; assembly: GCF_000325575.1. Taxonomy (NCBI): domain Eukaryota; kingdom Metazoa; phylum Chordata; class Mammalia; order Chiroptera; family Pteropodidae; genus Pteropus; species Pteropus alecto. The sequence continues at coordinate 28,156,490 of NW_006442491.1, forward strand.
ACTCCCCAGTGCCCTCAGCATATGATGACACCTGAAGGTGGCTTAACAGGCCTGGTATGACCACTCAGCCTCACCTCTTCTGCCTCCAGCCAGATTTCCTCAAATACACCACTCTCGCACTCACCTCTGGGCCTTTGCACCTGCTCCTCTCTGCCTGGAGCACACATCCCTTTCCCCATCTTCTCTTCAGAATCTAGCTAATTTCTCCTCATCCTTAAAGTCTCTACTTAGAGGTCTCTGAGCAGATGTTTACAGTGCCCTATCTGTGTCCCCCACTTTCACCATTTCACTGCACACTGGCTGACCACCAGCTGACAGCACCCACATTTATTGCCTGTGGTCACTGGAACCCACTCTACCAACTGCAGGGCAGGCCAGAGTGCTGGAGAATTAATTCTCTCCCAGGAGCAACCCTAGAGCAATGACCGACATGACAGGGTATATAAATACCCCAGCTCTCTTCCTCCTCAGGTGTGATAATGCCCAGGTGCTTTACACCTGCCTCAGTTTCCCCATGGGGATAAACTCCAGTCACCCTCAGCACTAACTTGCTTGACAACACACCTTCCTTCACTCCCTTTCCTGTCTCATTTCCCAGGTTTCCTTCACCTCCCAAAGTAACTGCTTGTCCTTGAATTCTTGTCTCAGGGTCCGCTTCAGAAAAACCCAAACCAAGAGCCTCCCCTGTCATATCCTGCACCCGGGGAGGCAGGGCAAGCTCGATGTTCCTTCTCACCTCTGCCACAACCCGTCTTCACCTCAGTCACAGCACTCATCACACCATGCTGTAATTGCCCAGGTCCCCACAGAAACACAGTCTGCTGGGAAAGAAATTAAAATGGCTCTTAAACATTTGAAAAGATGGTCAATTTCATTCATAATTAATGAAATTCAAATAAAGAATGCCAGTTGATAAATGCAGATGTAAAGATAAAATTAGAGAATCATTTAACAACCTCTGACAATTGATTCAATCAAGGACCATCAATAGACTAGGAACTGGATACCCACAAGGTTCTGGCGGGAAGAGGAGAAATGGACATTTAACATGGAGAGATGTGGTCACCACCTTAACCTAGTAATCAGACTTGGTATCATTAATAGTGGGACAGTAAAACATTATGGACCTCCTGATGAGGCAGAATGAAGCACACAGCACCACCCATGAAGTATTAAATTCTTGCCCCCAAAATATTTAACCTGAATCTAATCAAAGCTTTTAGATTTAAGTACTAGTTTATGGGAAATACAGGGGAGAGTATGACAAGTTAAATGATACCTAGATAACCAATCAGATCCCAAAGTGGAACATTGTACAAGACAACTGGCCCAGTCTCTTCATGAGTCAATGTCATGGGAAAAAATAAAGAGTGAGGACTATTCTAGATTAAAAGAGACTTAAGATGTAACAACAGAATTTATTGCATGATCCTTGATTGAATCTTTTTGAAAAGAGCTGTGAAGACATTTCTGGTTCAACTGGAGAAATTTGAATATGAACTAGATATTAAGGCCTTATGGTTAATTTTTTAAATGTGAGAGTGTTTTATGTAGGAAAATGACATGTTAAATAGAAAGTATCTAATACTGAAGTATTTGGTGGGTGAAATATGATGCCTACGATTTATTTCAAAATACTTCAAGCCCTCCCCAATTAAACAAATATGGCAAGTTTTTTAGATGATTATATCTAGGTGATGGATATATGGGTATTCATTGAGCTATTTTGTTTGCTGTTTCATGTGTTTTTAATAATACATTTTTTATAATAAAAAGGCAAAATAGAAGCAAATAAAAATTATGAGATACCATTTTTCACCCGTAGATTCGAAAAGAAAATGTTTAAAAATATGCTGTTGGCAAAGGTGTAGGAAACTGAGTGCTTTCATGGTTGTTAGAAGGGAGTTTAATTGAGACAGCCTCATCAGAAGGAACTTTGGCAATGACATATTCTTTGATCCAGCAGTTCCATTTCTAAGAGTTTATCACACAGATTGTTCTCAAACGTGCAAAATATATACGAATAAAGATATTCACTAGAGCATTGTTTTTATAACAAAAGATTATAAACATTATATCTGTCCATCAATAGGAGTTGTTAAATGTATTATGGTGCATACGTACAGTGTAAGCTGTTATGAAGTATAGGGTAGACCTATGCTGATAGGAAACTCTTTCCAAGATGTATTGCTAAGTGAAAAGTGCAAAGACCAGTATCTATGTTATCACTATATCTCTTGTGCCATCAAAGTGTCTAGCACATAGTGGGTACACAATATTCGTTGAGGGGATGAATATGCATTTGGCATTTGAGTGTGACTGCTGTGAATCTGGCTCCCTGGATACATTCAAGTCAAAGACACAGATGGGGACCAGATTTTCCACCTCGATCAAATTTCTAAGGTCTTACTCCTCTGATTTCATAGACTTTTGAATTTTCCGTCAAGACACATCATATGCTTCTTTGCAAAATCAAACTGTGAGCAAGGCACTTTGAAAAAGAGAATTTGTTGAACCAGGGAGGCTAATGTGGCAAACGGGACATAATAGAAAATGTAACTCCAAGCCTTCTGGCAGCCAAAGCAAGAAGGAAAACCCATGGGCCACAGAACTTTGGTAGAAGGAAGGCCACTGATTCCTCAAGAGCCATGCTTTTCAGTCCGGGAGAGTAATGTGCCTAGTAGGAGTACTTGGTAGCATGACATGGGGGTTGGGGAGGGAGCAAACTGAGAAGCTTATATTCCTGGTGCATCTTTTTGCTCAATGGTCAATAAATTAAAACACTATTTCTAGTAAGGGAAGCAAAGGTATATTAAGGAACTTTAAAGTTCCCATGAATGTTTGGGATAAACTATGTGATAGCAAAAGCATTTAAGGCTTTCTTTGGACTCCTCTAGTTGTGTGTCAGTTACCTGGGGGTGAAGATGTGACCTTAGACCAGTGACGCGACATCTCTGAGCCTCACCTTCCTCATCTGGGAAAAAGTCTTCTGTGGTGGAAATGAGATGATGCATATAAAGTGCTTGGGGGTGATAAGTGCCGTGCCGCCATTTGTATTAATATCGCATTATTATGACCTTAAGACTAAGAGCACATGGCTAAGACTCTGGAGCCAGACAGCCTGGGTTCAAATCTCAGTTCCACTCATTAGCTAGGTGACCTTGGGCAAGGTCACTTAACCTCTCTGTACCTCACTTTCCTCCACTGTAAAATGAGGCTAATAGGATTAGGCTAAATGAGTGTGAAGCCCTTAGAACAGCGCCTGGGCACACACAAAAAACATGCTTTGTTCTCTTCTGCCTTTAGAGATTCTTCAGGAGAAAAGTTAGAAAATAACAGTTTCGAAGAGAAGCTATTTCCAGACACTAATTTATAAAAGAACTGGATCTCTATAATACCAGTTGTCCTAAAGAAATATTTGCTTTTTAGGAGATTGAGAGGCAGAATGCATTTATAATGGTGGAATCATGGGCAGGTGACTGGCCAGATATGAGCTGTTTGAGGTGCATGGCCCACTTCTCCTTGGCTCTGTGGAGCCTGACGGAGAGGACTGGGGGCGTGTCTGGAACAGGCCAGGGGTGGGCCAAGGGGAGGAGGAGGGTAGGAGCTCCCGGGATCCCCTCGCCTCCTCCCCCACTCGCCCAGTGAGTAATGACATTCACGGAGAGGGGAGGGAGGGAGAGAAGGAGAGGGGCAGGCTCGGCGAGGCCATGTGATGCTGGGCGAGAGAGAGCCGCCGCTGCCTGAGCCTCCTTCTTTCCTTCCTCTGATTCTGGGCTGTCATGGCGACCCCCAACAATCTGACCCCCACCAACTGCAGCTGGTGGCCCATCTCAGCGCTGGAGAGCGATGCGGCCAAGCCTGCGGAGGCCCCCGACGCGCCCCAGGCAGCCAGCCCCGCCCATTGGCCCAAGGAGAGCCTGGTTCTGTACCACTGGACCCAGTCCTTCAGCTCGCAGAAGGTACAGCCGGAGAAAGCAGGGAAATCAGATGTGCTAGGAGGCTTGGGGAAGAGTATCCTGGGGGGGAGGAGGAGATGGTTGAAGGGGTCTGAGGACCTGGCGAGAGACTGTAGGGTGGAATCTGGGGTTTGGGGCCAAAGGACGGGAGACGCCGGGCTGCTCTCCCTGGAGGTGACTGGCCCTGTCTTGGGCCCCAGGAGCACCAGCCCCAATTCTAGGAATATCCATCCTCTTTCTCTTCCAGAAAGACCAGGTCCGTTGGAGGGCTGAGAAGAGAGACAAAGGCATGGGGAAGGGAATGGGCACTGCTGGAAAGGCGGCCTTTTGGAGGGGACGGCTGCGGCGGGGAGGGAGGAGGAGCGCTTCCTGGGGTCCAGCCTCCAGCCCCGGTAGTCCATTGTAGGCCCTCCCTCTCGAATACTACAGGCCCTCTAGGTCGCAGCTCCTCTTTCTCTCTGCCTGGCTGGGGGCTTTCCTCTGGCTGGGGCTTAGAGGGTCTATTCTAGCCCCCTCCCCCACACCTTGTCGTGAAAAGGAAGGAGTTAACTCATCTTTTCAGACCTGCCCGGTCGTAAGATCTGTTTTGCTCTTAAAGGCACAGATGGCCTCTCGGCTCCTTCTCAGACCCAGGGGAGCTGGGGGGCGGGGGACAGTTGGGAATCCAGCTGGTGCTGAATTATTGGGGTTCCCGCTTCCTGGGGGTGAGCACAGGGCACCGCGTTTGTAAGACAGGAGTGCCTCTAGGGGCGCAATCTCTCACCTGGGGCGGCTTACCCGTTTGTGGAGCACGGATTCAGCACCATGGCCAGGGCCCGGAATTCAGGCCCCATTGATTGCCTGACCCTCGGACTCCTCTCTCTGGAAGATCCTTTCGTTGCATTCACTCATTTTCCAGATGGAGAAACGGTGTCTGTAAAGAGAAAGAGCCCTGGGACCAAAAGACGGGTTTCAGTCTTGGTCCAGGCTCAGTTTCATCATCCGGAAAGTGGGATAATGATAATAACAATAGCTACCTCGTCGAATTCCAACCCCTTTCAGTACTAATGAGAGGGTTGTTGAAGAGGTGGTATAACTTAGCGTTCTAGATGCGGACTAGTCAAACTTGAGTGTGCATTGTAATCACTGCACGATCCTGGTTAAAGCACAGATGGCTGGGTCCCACCCCAGATATTCTGACTCAGTAGCTCTGGCGTGAGGCCCAAGATGCTACATTTCTTAGAAGCTACCAGGTGATGTTGATGAAGCTGGTCCAATCATCTCCCTCTGAGTAACCCCAGTTTAGAGTATGAACTCTGAAGCCAAACTATCCCCAGTGGAAGAGTCATCTTCTCCAAAAAACTTACTGTGGGGCTTTGGACAGATCACTTCGCCTCTCCAAAGCCTCAGTTCTATAATCTGTAAAATGGAACTAATGGCAGTGCCTACCTCAGAGGGCTATTGTGGTGAAATGGGATGATGCACAAAAAGTGCTGATGGCAGTGCCTGGCACAGAGCCAAGCCTCTAATAATGGATATTATGATGTCGCTGAAGTGCCAGGTAAAGGAGAGGTCAGGTTAACCAAGGTCACACTGGGATTTGTCCATGAATGTTACATATGCGTGCTGAACACCTGCTGTGTGCCAGGCTCTATGCAAGTTGCTGGGGGTCTAGAGATGAATCAGTCTGACCTCCAGATGCCAGAATCTCCTCCCACCCAGAACCTCAGGAACCAGACCCAGTGGCTGGGACTGGATGGGAGGCAGAGGGATGGCATTCCCCATTACCATGCCCGGAGAGAGCCTCCTGCACTTCCTCCAAGAGACTATTTTTTATTCAGCCCGAGCTCAGGGCCAAGGTGGTCCATTAGTCAGGATGAGACCACTCACTGCAACTCAATTTGTGACCAAGCCTCTGACCATACCATCCAGGGTCTTCCTCCTGCCCAAAGGCCCATGGTGGATTCTAGAGGCCATGTAACCTGGCAGAAAGGGCATGGGCTTTACAGTCAGATAGTCTTGAGTTCCAGGCTCATCTTGGGTGCTACTGGCTGTGTGACATTTGACAAGTCAGTTCACTTCTCTATGCCTCAACACGTGCATCTGTAAAAGGGGACTACCCTGCAGAATTCTCGGGGAATTGAGAGGACATGGACACATATTAAGTGCCTGGCATGTAGTAGGAGCTTAGCCAGTGAGTTTCCTTCCTTCCTTTCAATCCTGAAGGGCCTTGCCTATACACCAGTAGCATGTGGAGCACATGAGAAGTCTGTCCTTAATGGCACATGAACTATTAGTAGCAGAAATAGCCCACCCTCAGGCATGGTGGTGGCTTCATGGGGCATCTGGGGACTACTCCAGAGCTGGAGGGCAACAGGGCAGGGAGGGGTGCAGAGCCCAGACTCTGTGGCCAAACTGCCCAGGCTTCAATCTCGGCCCCGTCACTGACCAGCTGGGTAATCGTGGGCAGGTTGCTTAACCTCCATATCTCACTTGCCACATCTGTAAATTGAAAATATTAATAGTGCCTCCCCAATAGGGTCCTTGTGAGGATTCAGCAAATAAATCTGTGTAAATCACCTAGCACAGCACCTGGAATATAGCAAGTGCTCAGTAAGTGTACTTACGCTTATCAGATATGAGGTCAAAGTTGCCACTTTCCAGCTCAGTGACTTTGTGCAAGTGTCTTCACCTCTGTTAAGTCTCAGGTCCCTCATATGCTTAGAAGTATGCAGAGGGTTGTGAAGATTGAATGATGTACATGGTCACACACTTAGCTCAATGCCTTAGAAAAGTGCATGCTGATAGTGAAATTTCACAAGTGATCATTTGATGTAGATGTTAGGGTGCTTCTGAGGCTGTTCCTGCCTCCTGCCCCTTCTACTTTGGGAAGATGAGGTTTGGAGGGGCAAAGAATGCAGAGAGGCAAGAGATGAGCATTCTAGAGCTGGCGCTCCCACTCACTGGCTGTCTGACCTCAAGTAAGCCCTGCCTCTCTCTGGTCCTCAGTTTCCACAACAGGAAAATGGACATGTTTGATACAAACTGCCTCCCTCTGTCGCTAGGCAGGAAGAACTGTCCTATCTCTCTGTGTGCCTCCAGCCCTCTGAGAATCCTTCTGTCCTCATGCCAGCCAATCAAAAAAAAAATCAATATTGCTACTTACTACCTGTGCACCTGTTTACTCTTATAAAATGAGCATAATGCTAGTACCTACCTCATTAGGTTTTTGTAAGGATTAATGAGTTAATACATGTAAAAGTCTCAGAAGAGTGCTATGTAAGAGTTAGCTATTATGAATGTTGTTATTTCCACCAGGGTGAGTCTCAGAGAACCATCCCTGGCTCCCCACAGCAAAACCCGGTTCAAGGTTCCCTTACCGCATCCTCTCAGGCTCTGCCCTTGTTTTGGATGTACCTATGTGGAGCCCCTGGCCCAGCTTTTGGCTACCAGGAATCAGAAGCCTAGGTCTGGGCACTGCCAGGGGCCAGTCCTAATACCCAAGACAGAGCAGGTCTCCCAGAGTTCTCCTAGACATGGCAATGACTTCTACCTCCCACCCTGGCCTTGCCTTTCAAGCTCTTGCGCACTGGCCTCCAGACCTGTCCATACGTCTGTACTTGACCATTTAGCCCACCCCAGAAGGCCCACAGGTGAGAACTGCAGATCTCACCACTCTGCAGTGGCTTCCCACGTCCCTCAGGGAAAAAGCCAGAGCTTTTTTCATAATGGCCTCAGACCCTGACCCCTCATCAATCTCGGGAAGCCTGTGGACCTTTTCAGAATAATGCTTTTAATTGAATATAATAAAATACATAAGATTATCAGACTAGAAGGGAAACCAATGACATATTTTTAAAACAATTTGCTATATAATGACGTATGTTTCCATATTAACCCATTCTATAACATGATGTAGCGGCAGGACTGGTAACTACTGTGATGTTGAACTTGTGATGAGTTTAACTGCAACAATTGTGAAGTAATGAAAACATCTGATTCCTAGTGGTGACAAGATAACAGGCCCTGCTAACACTACCATGCTGCACTCAAACTTGAAGAAAAAGCTACATGTCAGTTTGAGATTTCTGAAAATAAACATGTAATTTTTCCATCCTAGTTCAAGGACTCCCTGAATTTATTCGTGGACTCCTGGGTCTGGGAGTCTCGATTATAAGTCCCTGTGCATGATCATTCTGACCTCCTCTCTTCTCTTCTCCCCCGTCCGCCCTGCTCCAGCCATGCTGGGCTCCTCACACGGCCTTTTTAAACACTTCAGACATGCTCCTGACCCAGGGCCTTTGCACTGGCTGTCCTTCTGCTTGAAACAATCTTCCCAAGACCCCTTTGTGGACCACTCCCTCACTTCATTCAAGCCTTTGCTCAAAGGTCACCTTCTCAGAGAGGCCAGCCCCGAGAGATCTCCCTATTTAAGATTGTCACCTGTCTCCTTGATCCTCTGGCATCCCCAATTCCCCTTACTCTGTTGTAATTTTTTCTTTTTTCTGATATGCTCATCATCTTTTGACATACCCTATCATTTTAACTGCCTATCATTTGTCTGCCGGGATCTTTGTTCACTGCTGAGTCTTCCATGCTTAAAACAGGACCTAGCAGAGTAGCCACTTGATAAATAAATGTTGGAAAGTGATGAATTCATAAGCCATATGTGTTATGTTAAAAAAAAAAAAAGAGTATTTGATTCTGTAAACCTAAAACTGCACTAAGAAACAAAGTTTATTAATTAAAACTAAGGTATTTGAGATAAGTAAACTAAGGCTCAGAGACTCTAAGTATCTTTTACAAAGTCACACAGCAACTAATGGCTGGGAAGAGACATCAACCCAACCCATCACAGTTGCCTCGTAAACAGGGGCTTGGGTGAGGAGAGAGAGTGCCTGACCATGACAATGAAACATCTATCGGTGGAATTTCAGGCAGCCACAGGGAAGGCAGCTTGACCAGAGATGGTTGATATCTGCTCATACTGAGTGGTGCCCACCTAAGTCTGGTCCAGCTCCCAGGAGGCAGAGATGGCAGATGGCCTTGGTGACTGCATGCCCTTCCCTTGGGCCTGGCTTCCTCCCATACACCCTTCCCCCGCAGGATGGCACATGGCTCTGGCCTGCAGCTGAGCTAAAGGAGAAAGTCTCCTTGGCCAGTTGCCGACATGACCTGAGGCAGCTCCAAGCAGGGCTGTTATGCCTCTAAAGATAGTCCCCTCCCCAGGGAGCGTCCCCATGTGGCATCCTCACTGGAGTCCCAGAGCAGGGGCTGGGAGTGGTCCCGGGGGGCAGGTGCCCTGACGGACAGAGTCCAGATGTCTGGACCTGCCAAGGGCAAAGGCTTAGTTTGGTTTCTGTTTCCATCCATTCAGAGGCCCCGATTTGGCCCAGAGGCTGGATGACTGGGCGGAGCCTGATCTCTGAGGCAGGAGGATGCCAGGATAGGCAGGAAGGGAATGGGGTGGTTTGGCTTCAGATGAACTCCAGGCTCAACTGCTCTGGGGCTTCTCCAGGGCACAGTCACCACCCATGAGCTCAAATATACACACACACAGGCGCTCACACAGTACTTGAATATTTACACCTACTGGTACACTCATCCATACGTTCCCACACTCATGCACGCGTATGCACACACAGACATGCACATACATTTGCTCATTCACGCAGTCGCCACTTACACTCAGGCAATCACACTCACACACTGACACACCCAGACCCAACAGATGCCACCCCCAGGAGCTCACTCTCTGCGACAGTTCTTCCCTGTCTCAGACCAACACAGAAGTTCCCTCCCTCAGCCCTGTCTCTTGCGTGGTCTGAATGTAGCATCAGCTCCCAGCAGGGCTGCAGCCTCTCGTTTTACTAATGAGAAAGAGGAGGCTCAGGAAAGGTCAGTGATAGCTCTAAGGTCACACGGCGTCGCCATGGCAGAGCTAGGGTGAGGACCTGGGTGCCTGCCTCCCAGTGCCATCTGCAGGACCTGCTTTTGGCTAATGGAGCAAATGAATCTGCAAATGAGAGTTGTGGGTTTGGGAACTAATTATCTCTCCCTCCCAACAGTTCACCGAACAGGAGAGGGTGTTCTCGTTAGCTGTGAGCTCGGGGCATAAAGCATGCTAGGACATCAACCGGGGGTACAGGGTAGTCTGTGTGTGCATGTGTATCTGTGTGATAATGGTGATGTTAGAATCCATGTACTAACTTCCTGCGCTAGAACTTTACCCACATCATCCCATCTCAACCTCAAGCCAGCCTTGAAGGAGTGATTATAGTCCTCATTTCACAGAAACTAGGGATCAGAGAGGTCAAGTGACTTGCCCAAGGTCACACAGCAAAGAAACAGTAGGCCCAGGCTTCAAGTCCAGGTCTGTCTAACTCCAAAACCTACTCTAATGCAGGTAGCTAAGGCACATTACCTCTACTGTATGCTGGACACCATTCCGCAAGGACTAATTATATAATTCTCACATCAGCCCTCTGAGGGAATTGCTAGTGAAACTCTCCTTGGACAGGTGAGGAAACTGAGGCACACAGATGTAAAGCTATTAGTTAAGCCAAGTCATCCAACGAGTAAGTGCTAAAGCTGGGATCTGAATTGACACAGTCTGGTACCCAGTCAAAGCTTCTGAACATGACCCCATGCTGCCCCTTCTGGGTTTTTAACTTGCGGCCTCCGGGAGGGAGGCTCGGGATGCCCAGTCCCCAGAGCTTCCACCTGGGTGTGTGGGGATATTGATGCTCAGAAGGGGTGGAGTCACTTGCCATCTTTTTGCTGGGGGAACTTGGACAAGTGCCGCCTTCTTTCTGAGTCTCAGTCCACAGGAAGGGGAACATTGGACTAGGTGATCGCTGTCTTCCAGCTCAGAAATGTTGGACTGGGTCAGGACATGCCCTAGCCTCAAGATTCTCCATTGGCTTCTACTGGCTAAAACGTTTGTCTGTGAACCCCTAGAGATGTAGGGGGAGACTAAGGAGCAGGCAGGCCCAGGACTCCCTGGAAGCAGCCCCCAGGGCAGAGAGCACTGGTCTGGGAGTCAGGAACCAGTGCTTCCAGGTTTAGGTCTGCTGTTAAATTGCTGTGTAACTTTGGGTAAGTTACTCACCCTCCCTGGGCTTCAGTTTTCTCATCACGAAAAACAGGAAGTTAGTTTCTGTTCTGCTCACCTCTCGGGGGCAATTGTGAGCATCTAACAACCAGATGCGAAGTTGTTTGGGGGTGGCTCAACCTATATTAGCAAATTACTTTTCACCTCATTTTGTTTCTCAAATAATTTGAAAAGTTTAGCTGATGATGATAAGAATTTCTGCAAATTTCCTGGCCAACTCCAGCCCCAGAGGCCAGGTCGAGAGCCCAATCATGCTAATGGTAATTGTGAATCAAGTGCCATTTATATACAAGACACTGAGTTGGTACTATTAATACTTCCATTTTGCAAATAAGGAAACTGAAACTCATAAGGTTTAAGGAATCTGCCCAAACTCACACAGCGGAAACAGGAATTCTGTCCCGAGCACGTCCAGCCGTGAAACCCAGCTCCAGGCCCCAGACCCCTGAGAGATAGCCCCCTACCCAGCTGCCCAAGAATGGGTTAGAAGCAACAGTGTCCCCTCCTGTATGTGACCTCTGACCTCCCTCCCCCATATGCTCCATCCCACCTGGGCAGAGTGTCCCCGTGTGTCCGCCCGCCTTCCCCTCTCTGACCCTGGCGCCTGCAGGTGCGGCTGGTGATCGCGGAGAAGGGCCTGGCCTGTGACGAGCGGGACGTGAGCCTGCCGCAGAGTGAGCACAAGGAGCCCTGGTTCATGCGGCTCAACCTGGGCGAGGAGGTACCTGTCATCATCCACCGTGACAACATCATCAGTGACTACGACCAGATCATCGACTACGTGGAGCGCACTTTCACAGGAGGTACAGCTGCCACAGCCACCAGGGGCCCCCCAGGCCCAGACAGGGTCCCGTGGCCTTGGGAAGCCTGGGAAAACCTGGGGAAACCCACCGGGGCCATGAGCAAGGCCCAGTCTCCCACAGAAGGAACCACGGGGCTACAGGCAGGGCTCAAATGCCCTCTAGGAACTGCATAGTCCCAGATCCCTGGAGATCCCACAGACCACCCCCACTCCCTAGTACTCTTGGAAAAGAACAGACACCGCCCCCTTTGGAGCTCTGGTGCTATAGCCTCCTTCCCCAAGAACTCTAGAGGCCATGTCACAGGCATGGCCACAGATGGTTGGGAGCCCCTCAGGCATGAGCAAGACCCAGGCTCCCTTCTAAATCCCCACAGACAGGGCCTAGATCTCCCAGGGATGCCAGGGTACCCACAGGCCTAGCCCCCTGGAGCCCTGTAAGCATAGTCAGGGTTATAGACTTCCAGGAAACCCACAGACATGAACCTAGAACCCTGCAGCCAGGAGCAGAACCCCGCAGAGCCCTATGCCCCCTTCTCTCTTCCTCCCTCTGGCCTTGCTCCATTCAGGAGCTCCCTGCCCATGGCAGAGCTGCAGACAGCAGCTGAGAGGGGATCAGGGCCTAGACATGCACCGTTTAAAAAGAATATGAATTAGTTGCCACCTTTTCAAAATCCAGGAGAGTTTAGTTTTGGACATCCAGGTTTCCAGCTTCTCTTGAAGTCTGTCAGGGGACAGCTCGGAGGGCTCCAGTGAGACCAGGTAGGCAGGCTGGACCACTAGGACCCCCGTCAGTTGGGTGGGGACTTTATTTCAAGGAGTCCAGGAAAGGAGATGGGCCAGGGACTGCCGAGCCATGACATTTTGGGGTTCCAGGATGCTGGGGTCGGGGTATATAGGGTGCCAGAAGCTGTCCTCTCTGAATCGGGGGCAGGTGGCCGAGGCAGGGCCTGCGCCCCCAGTCTAGTCCCAGCTGTGCCTCGCAGAGCATGTGGTGGCCCTGATGCCCGAGGTGGGCAGCCCGCAGCACGCGCGGGTGCTGCAGTACCGTGAGCTGCTGGATGCGCTGCCCATGGACGCCTACACACACGGCTGTATCCTGCACCCCGAGCTCACCACGGACTCCATGATCCCCAAGTATGCCACGGCCGAGATCCGCAGTGAGTACCTGGCGTGGGGCGCACCAGCCCCCTGACTGACCCCTTCTTGGCCTCTCGGTGGGAATCCTCCCCCCTCCTCCTCTCGCTCTCACTCATGTCTCTTACTCTCCTTTTCCTTCCTTCTTTCCCTCTTCCTGTCTCTGCCTCTCTCTTTCTGTCTCTGTAAATCTCTCTCAATCTCTCTCGGTCTCTCTCTCTCTCTCTCTCTCCTGCTCTGCCTCATGCTTGCTTTCTCTCCACCGCTCCCTCGGACCTTCCGTCTCATTCATCCTGTTTGGCACTGAATAGGTCTGTCCCTCTCCGGTAGTGTCTCTCCCCACTCCCCTCGCCTGGCCCCTTCTCTTGTCCTGCTATCCCGTACGGAGGCTCCGCAGAGGCTTGTCTCGTCCATGAGGAGCTGGGCCACCTCCCCACAGGAGTCCCAACTCCAGACACCTAGGTCAGAGGTCCAGAGAGGTCAGAGCTGTGGTTGGTATCCCAGGGCACTGAGTGACATCAGGGTTGGCGTCACCAAGGAAGGCTGCCCAGATATGGCAAGAAGTCAGATATGCCCTGATTTCTGATTCAAGCATCACCAATGTACTGTCCTAACTGCCAGCCCATGGCCTAGTTCATCCTTTTGTTTCCAGCACCCAGTTAATGGGGATTGGATTAAATCAAGTTACCCATCGGCAACTGTCTACAGACTTTGGTCCAGGCTCTGTGCAGACACCATGGGATCCTATAGACAGACGAGAAGGGATGATTCTAAGTAGAAAATAGGTGCTCAGTAAATGGTCACTTCCTACCTCGCAAAGGAGTCAGGCGGATGTTCGGAGGTGGGAAGGGTACGGGCTGTGGAACTCAATCTCGTCCCCTTAAAGTATCCTCAAACAAGAATCAGAATTGATCTATATAGTCTCGTCCCCATTCAGTGAATAACGTTTATGAGGTTTCTTACGTCCCAGGCCCTGGTCAGGGGACAAGGGACAGATGGGGAAGACACAGCTTCTACCATCCCAGGGTCATAGTTCCATGGAAGTAGAAAGATAAGTAACTAGGTAATTACAGTGTGAGACCAAGTACATGTGAACAACCTCACAGGAGGGTGGTCTGGCATAAAAAGACCCACACCTTGGAGATTCTCCTGCAGTTACACTGGATGTGTGCACCAAGAAGTTTGAAGACATTCATTGCAGCATAAATGGTAATAGCAAGAGGTTGGAAATATGCAGCTGTCCATGAGTTGGGAAACTGGGTACATAAATTCTAGTACTCCCATACAATGGAATGCTGTGCCGCAGTTTAAAAACTACTAAGCCTTTGGAATACCCTCTAAGATATGTTAGTGAGTAGGAAAAAAGTGAAGGCAAAAAATGCATCTAGCGTGCCATCGTTAATATATTTTAGAAGGGGTTAAGTGGATACACAGGTGCTTGTAAAAGTTCGAAGTGTTTCTGGAAGGATGCACGAGAAGCGGCCAATAGTGCTTGCTGTGGGAGAACAGAACTAAGGGACTACAGATTGAGAGGAGAGAGATTTACTCTTTACTGTGCTTTCTTTAATGTTGATTGAATTTTTAAACAAGTATGCAGGCATAACCTGTTCAAAATCAAATGAATTTTTAAAATTTTAATCTAGTATCTATTAGTGGTATGATAAGGGGAGCATGGAGGCTGTGGGACCATAGAAGATGCCCTCCAGGGTGGTGGAAGGAATCTGAAATGCAGCAACATGCAAGGATGACCAGGAGTTAGAAGGAGAAGGGGAGGGAGAATCCTTTCAGGTTCAAGGGTGGGAGAAGGGGTGCTGTGTTCTGGGAACTGAAGGAAGTTCAGTGGTTGAAGTGTAGCCCAAGGGCGTGCAAGTGGTTGTGGTGTGAGCCTGGGGAGTAGGTCTGGCAGAAATGGAATTTTATCCAAAGAGCAGTGGAGAAACAGTGATGAGAAGTGACATGCTCGGATCTGCATTTACAAAGATCACTCAAGTGAGAGAAGGGAAGGATGGGTGGAGCAGTTAGGACACCCTGACTATCATCCAGTCGAGCAATAATGTGGCCTGGACTAGGTGGCGGCAGTCCTTAAGTGTTTCTGGGGGCTGGAGGCATTCCCCCTCCTTCCCTGAGCCATGCGAATGTGCCTAGAAGGCAGTAAGGGGTCCACAGTAGACTCAGCCTGCCTCCTCCTTTGAGGAGACAGAGAGGATCTCAGGGCTCCAGCCTAGCTGGGGAGGAGGGAGCAGAGATCTCACAAGATGCAGAACCCTCCAATCATCCTGCAGTGACCCTCCAGTCAGTCCAAGGTTGCTCCCCGTGGCCTGGTTTGCCCTCTTTGAGTCTAAAGAGAGCCACATAGGCAGCTCCGGTGACTGGCAAGAGAGAAGATGCTCTACTTGACCTTCACATTTATAAAACATCAATGAGGCTTAATATAGCACAAATCCAGGGGTCACTTTTCACATAGACTAAAAGATCTGGAAATGTGTTTATTGGGTTTCTATCAGGCCAGGAGATAGGGTGGTGAACGGTGAAGTCTCAGAGGGAGGAGCCGAACAACTTTTGTCACTCATTTGCTCACTCGTTCCATTCATTCATTCATTCATTCATTCATTCAACATTCATGTTCTCTGCCAAGTCTGTACTGGGTTTTAAGAGAACAGAGATAGTCTACGGCCATGCCACCCTGACCAAGCCCAATCCTCGGGCCTGGTTAGCACTTGGATGGGAGACCACCTAGAAAGACCAGGTGCTGTAGGTATAAAAAATAAAAAAAAATAAGGGATTATAAGCTGACAAGGTCCTTGGCAATCTGTGAGGTCAACCGAGGGTTGCCTCACCTAAAAAATAATAAGAGAACAGAGATGAATCTGACATAGCTGCTACTCTCCAGAAGCTCAGATTCTAGTGGGAGACATATACATCCAGAAATAAGTACATTAGCATCAAAGTCTCCATGTACAGCAGTACAGGTTGTACACTGCACAAATCGGGGGTCGCTTTTCACATAGACTACAGTGTGAATGGAGTTGTGCAATGGCACCTCTAACTAGTGTGTTTGAATTCTCTGACAGAATTCTGTACGGTATACACTGGAGGACAAAGGCACGGATGGAGTGGTCAGAACTTCTAGGGGATCAGGCTTCAAGGAGGAGGTGATCTTGAGCTGGATCTCGAAGGGCATTTTCAGGGAATGGCAAGCATTTGGAGTGGCTGAAATGTTGCCATCTGAAGACAGGGACAGTTGCAGGAACTCAGTGAAATATGGAGTTAGTGAGGAGAGAGGAGAGTGGATCCCGCTGGGTCTTTTAAGGCAAGTTGAGAAGCTTAGATATTAGCTGAGGGCTGTGAGGACCCAGGGATGGATTTTAAGCAGGGGGTGGCACGGTCAAATGTATATTTGAAGATCTCTCTGGCAGAAATGGGGAAAAGGGCTTGAAGGGAAGAGAGTGCAGGTGACAGGGGGTGAGTCAACATCATCCAGGCAAGAGATTAACAGGGATAGTCAGAGGATTGAAAGGGAGAAGTGAAATACGAGAAAATTTATATTTTTCTCTTGTAAAACCCACAGTTTACAGTTAGACTTTCAAAGATTTTTCAAAGTTAGATGATAGGGCACTTCCTCTTTCCCATCAGGAATAATTTTCAAGGTGTGGCTTGAAGTCCATCATGGGCCCACTTTCTGTCACCCCTGCCTTTGTGGCATCAAGGCCAGTTTTCCTGGGAAAGATGGTTCACCAAGTCCCTAAATCTTCAGGGAACTTGCTCCACCAGAGGTGGAAGTTTCAGGACACCAAAGGTCTCTTACAGTTTTTCTTGCAATGAACACGTTTTTCCTTGTGGGTAGTGAGTGAGAACTGGGCCAAGAATCAGGCAGATCCAGGTTCAAAACCTGTTTGTCATTTCCTAGTGTGGAATGTTATTTAGCCCCTCTGAACCTATTTCCACACTGCAGAGGAGGGTTGGGAGAGACACTCGCTGAAAGGTGAGCTTGTTCAAGTCTAGAGTTACATCCATTTCTGGAAAACTACTCATCCCCAAGAGTAGTGTCCTCAGTGAGGTTTCTTGATGCCTGTGCCTCAGGCAGCTGGCCCTCTGGGTGCCACAGCATTTTGTTTCACCCTTCGTTGCACATTGATCCTGCTGGGTCATAGAGATTTCCTTATGTGTCTGTCTCTCCCACTATCCTGAGCCTAGGGCAGGATGGCGTCTCATCCATCCCTATGTTGCAGCCTGTTATGCCTACTAAGTGCTAGCTCTCGATAGCGTTAGTTCCCAGACCAGTGTTTGGATGGGACCCACTCCAAGTTTGTGGGGGAAGGGATGCGGTGACACTGGGTATCAAAAGGACAAGAGCTTTCCTATTCTTTCCCCAGGACATTTAGCCAATGCCACCACGGACCTCATGAAATTGGACCATGAAGAAGAACCCCAGCTCTCTGAGCCCTACCTTTCTAAACAGAAGAAGCTCATGGTGAGTGCCTCCAAGCCTGCTCATCTCTGTTTCTCACCATCTTTTCCACGAAAAAGAACAAGGAGAAGCTGGTTCTAATAGAGGATCAGCTGCTAACAAGAAATGGAAAATCCGCTGGCTTTCTTTTCCAATCCTCTGTCATTTATCGGCTATTTGGCCTTGGGCAAGCCACTGTCCCCCTGGAGCCTCAGTTTCCTCATGTCTTGGGTTATGTCTCTAAAAGCAGAGCATTGAGCAGAAGTTCTTGGGTAAGTGTGGTACTGAGGGAGTGCTCTGAGGAGAACCCAGTAAGGATGGGAGGGGTAGAAAAAAGGAAGGGGCCAAGTTCACCTGATCCCGCAGGGAGCTCTTGAGCGTAAGTGGCACCATATAGTCGACTCACCTTGAGGCAAGGGACCAACCTTTTATATCCCTAGTCAGTCATTGGCTACAGATTGCCTGGCAGAGGGGTTGAAGGGCTGAAAGGTGTGGGATAACCTCCCGAGTATTTTTGGACTGCTTTTTATTGGCCAAGAGCAATTCTCTGGAGAAGGGGCAGCTATGAGCTACTATCAACCAACTCTCACAGCAGCTGGTATATGAGAGTACCAGCCCCATGAAAGGGATCTGAGCAGGACAGCCAAGCTCACAGGACCGTTGCGAGTGCCAGATGAGGGCACTTTATACCTTCATGGCATCCTATACTCTTGAGAGGATATTTGGATGCTGGGTTTGCAGAAGGGGGTTACGCCAAGCTCTAGTCATCCCAGCTCTATTGAAACCAACTCAGCTCCTCTACTCCTGCCTATCCTACCCCCAGGCCAAGATCCTGGAGCATGACGATGTGAGCTACCTGAAGAAGATCCTTGGAGAGCTGGCCATGGTGCTGGACCAGATTGAGGCCGAGCTGGAGAAGAGGAAGCTTGAGAACGAGGGTGGGTACCAATCCTGGGGTGGGTGGATGCTGGCACCCATCCAACCCACCCTGACCCTGCCCAGTCACAACCTTTTTTTCAAAAGATCTCAGAGGACCTCCCAGGTGGTTAGGATTGTGGGTCATGGAGTCGGAAGACCTAAGTTTAAGTCCTAGCTTGGCCACTCACTAGTCGAGTGACCATGGGTCAAGTACTTCATCTCCCTTGACCTTAGTTTCCATCTATAAAATGGGGATAGTAAAAAGACCTACCTCAGAGAAATACTGAGACATTGCATGAAATAATACATGTAGAGTGCTTAGATCAGTCCGTAGCACATATTGGCGTTTAATAAAGGTTGGTGAAGGTGATAATGATGGTGGTGATGGTGACCTTTCCCCTGCTCAAGGATGTATTACGGCTTATTCATGCTGCAGCCAGACATCCAGGCTCACGCAGACTCTGACCTTGACTCTATCTGTTCTCTGGCCCCTGAGCACACCAGCTTCATTCCCACCTCCGCACCTTTGCCCCTGCAGTTCTTCCAACCCGGAGCACCCTCTTGACACCACCCGGCTCCTTTTTCCTTTGACATACCATCTTTGCCACAGCCCTTCTTCGAACGTCATTCTGTACCTTCCCCTTGCTCTGTTCTAGGCTGCCTGTTATCTTGTTTATTCAACTATACACATTTATGGAGCCTATGCCACATGTGCTGCTACACCCAAGGCTACACATACACACATCTACTGTGTGTACCTCGGAAAGTTGCGGAGCACAGTGTTCTAAAAGATGGGTTTAGAGTCAGACAGATTCGAGTGAGAGTTCCAGCTTTGCTGCCTGCACCGTGTGACTTGGACAAGTTGCTCTCCCTATCGGAGCCTCAGTTTCCTCATTTGTAAAATGGAATGATAATAATGCAGCTTAAAACCTTAACCCCCCCTCGTTGGACTCTTGTAAAAATTAAAAGCACTCGGCACAGTGCCTGGAACATACTAGTTTAACACATATGACAGCTAATTCTCCAGATGAGAAAACTGAGGCTCAGAGAGGTGAGGTGACTTGCTCAAGGTCACGCAGCTTGTGAATAGCATAGTTAAGGCAAGCACAGGTTCCCTCTCGATGGGTCCAGTGTTCTTCCAGCATCTCACAACTGAGGCCTGGGCGCCAGGCACACACAGATACCTCAAGCCTGAGCAGAGACATTAGCATGTGTACTGAAGCCAGCCGCCTTCAATCCTCTCTAGAAAAAAAGCATGATAACAGCTAACTGAGGAAGAATAACACAGACCTCAAGAGGAACTTTCTCGTTTCCATCAGTGAGGGTGCCGAAGGGAGCAATTACTAAAGAGTGCTCAGGGGCCAAACGGCATGGTGGTTCCAAGACTGGCCTTTGGGGTCAGACAGAGTCCCAGCCCTGCCATTCTCTCACTGGGTGACTTTAATTCTCAGGTCTATCTTATATATTTATGCATTAATTTTGTAGGGCTGCCATAAGAAAATACCACAGACTGCATGGTTGAAACAACAGAGACTTGTTTTCTCACAGTTCTGGGGGCTGGGACCCTAAGATCTAGGTGTTGGCAGGTTTGGTTCCTCCTGAGGCCCCTGTCTTTGGCTTAGAGATGGCCGCATCCTCGCTGTCTTTCCTCTATGTGTGCACACCTGGCGTCTCTGAAGCAAAACGTCCTCTTCTTATAAGGACCCCAGTCAGATTGGATTAGGGCCCACCCTAACCACCTCATTCTAACTTACTCACCACTTTAAAGGCCCTTCCTCTAAATACAGTCAGTCTGAGATACTACAGGGTTAAGGCTTCAACATAGGAATATAGGTGGGAGGACAATTCGGCCCATAACAATTTATATATTTAACGACACTTACTGTGTGTCAGGCACTATCCTAAGTGTTTCATATATTTTAATTCATTTAATCCCCATAACAACTCCAGGAGGTAGGTAATATGAGTAACCCCATTTAACAGGTGAAAAAATTAAGGCACAGAGAGGTTTGGTGACCTTCCCAAGGTCACACAAATAGAAGTGGTGGAGCCAAGATTCAAACGCTGGCTCCCAGAGTCGAGTTCTTAAGCACTAGTTATGGTGCCTCTTCCGTTTGGTAAAAGGGCCGTTGTGAGGATCAGTGAGAAAATGCATGTAGGGGCCTCAGTACATTGCCCGGCATATGGTATGGAAGCGTCTGCAAATATTAGCTGCTGTTGTAATTAAGGCCGATGCAGGGTCTGACCTGGGTGGAGGCCAGAGTCGATGGTCCTGGAGAATTTCTGTGGATAGGCAGTCCTCAGGTGATCCTAGCCTGGGAGGCTCCTGTCCTGTTTTGTCCTGAGGTCTTCCAACAGGCAGCACTGCACTGCCCCATGACCACATGGCTGGGGCTGATTAACGTGGAGAGGTGCGGGCAGACCTTGTGTCCTTTTGGGGCTGCAGGTGGCAGCAGAGGCCCAGGGAAGTGCCTATGAGTTTTAAAGTTCTGACTGGCTGGGCCCACATGGTCTCTGTCACTCATTTACCCAGCAGGGTGTCCTCAAACCTTCTGGGGGGAATGCTCACACCCTCCACTTCTCTCCTTGTGGGGCAGAGCCAAGGGCTAGGAGGTCTGATAATGTCACAGTTAAGACCCTAAATGAAGCCACTTCCAGATATAGATATGGGCGAAAGCGTCCCAGGTGTTCAGTTTGAGACACAGTGAGTTTGAAGTGCCTTTGAGACACCCAAGGGGAGATGTCACATAAGCCATTAGATATTCTAGTGTCACTTTCAAAGGAGATAGAGACTTGCGAATCTTCAGCATATATTTGGCGCTCAAGGCCATAGAATTGGATAATTTCATCTAGGAGAGTGGAGAGAGAGATTGAGACCTGCCGTATTAGTTATCTATTGTTATGTAACAAACCGCTCCTGAACTTGGTAGCTTAAGCAGAAAACATTTCCTGTATCACCCATTCTCTGTGGATCAGGAATTCTGGAGCAGCTTAGCTGGGTGCTTCTAATCGGGGCTGTGTGGTGCAGGCTGCAGTCCAGTTGTTGGCTGGGGCTGCAGACCTTAGAGCTGGAGGATCAGCTTCCAAGATGGCTCATTCACAGGGCTCTTCACTAGAGGTCTCAGTTCCCCGACTGCCTGCTGGCAGGAGACCTCGGCTCCTCACCACACGGGCATCTCAACAGGGCTGCTTGAGTTTCATTACAACGCGGCAGCTGACTTCCCCCTGAACGAGTGATCCCAGAATGGAAGAGCGAGCAGAAGCCACAATGCTTTATATGACCTACCATTGGAAGCCACTATCACTTCTGCCACATTCTCTTCCTCAGAAGCAAATCATGAAATACAACCCATATTCAAGGGGAGGAAAATTAGGCTCCACCAAAGGGAAGAATATCTGAAGGCATATTTTAAAATCCCACCGCTGCCCTGAGGTCTCCCACATTGAGAGACGGGTAGAAGCAGAGAAGCAGACAAAGTTGACTGCGATGGAGTGGCCAGTGAGGCAGGACGACCCCAGGTCCTAGGAACCCAGAAAGTGTGCTGGGAGGCTGCGTAAACCAAGGATAGGAAAGCCCCCCCTGGATTTCGTTCCATGGCTGCTGGTGGTGACCTCGCTAAGGGCAATTTCACTGGAATGTGGGGGCAAAAGGCTGAAGAGTGAATGGGAGGCGAAGAATGAAGACAGCAAGTATAGACACCTCTTTCGGGAAATCTGGCTGTAGAAGGGAATAGAGAAATGGGGTGGGGACTGAAGAAGGGCGTGGGGTGAAGGGAGGAATTTTTTAAAGATAGGAGATACGAGAGTGTGTTTTCAGGCTGGTAGAAACGACCCAGTAGAAAAGGGAAAGCAATGACAGGACCGAAGATGCTAAGTCGGTGAGAGGACGGGGGGGCGTGTGGTTCTGGCAGAGCCCCCCCCTCCCCCTCCAGGAAACAGGGCCACCTCGAAGGTAGTACATCGGAGCAGGCCTAATAAAGAAACTGTTTACAAACATGTGGACAGGATTCCGGGAAACCACAAGGAAAAGCGTGGTATCCTGGGCCTGAGGTTGTGAGGGGTAGGAGCAGTGTCAAGAACGTGGACAGAGAGGCTATGTGGAGAAGGCCCCCTGACAGGAGCTGTCACTTTCACTCTGGAGATAGAGCCCGTCCACGGCAACCCACAGAGAGGAAATCGAGGGAAGGAAGACTCTGACCTCACTCTCATCACCCTCCTGTCTTCTGCCACTGCTCCCCATTGGCCGAAACCCACGGAGCCAGAGCCAGAGGGCGGGTATCCATCCAGTCGTCCTCCAGGAGCACAGAGCAGCGTAGAGAACAGAAGACAGTGGATCGAGAAAGGCGACAGGAAGATACGCAGCATGTGACAGATTCAGATAACCGCAGAGGCCTGGCCCTGAGAGTATGCGGATCGTGCCCACGGTCGTATCAGGAGCGTGGCAGAAGGCACAGGCGTGTGCCTGGGTTTGTGGGTTTCATGGTGGGGAGTGAGGGCTTCCATGTCTGAAGGCTCCTGTTTTCTGAATGAAGCAAGAGGTGATGTCATCGGCTGAGAGAGAAATGAGGCATGAGGAGAAAAGATGGAAGATGTGCAATTGTCTCTACGGAGAGGGCGAAGCGGGCCCGCTTGAGAACTATTACAGGACCGGGCAGTGCTGAGTGCCCTCTTGGGCTTTGCGGTCATGAATTTAAAGAGTAACTGGTCAGTGTAACTGTTTCCAGCAGACTCGGCTGGCTGACTCGGAGAAGGCACAAGATGGAGTTCGTCCAGGGCTGGGATTGCCAAGGGTTCGCACAACTGGAGGAGGGAGGAACGGAAGGGGTCAGGCCCTCTAGGGACATGCCAGATAGTTCCACATGTAGGCGCTCAGTATTAGCCTAGCAACACAAACACAGGCATGGACGTGCTTAAAGAGTGACGCGTGCATACGTGCTTACGAACATCTGTCTGCAGGCGAATGGCCAAATGGATGTGGGCATACACTTCATACATCATACATGTGGTAATCCACACACCACTTGGACGCAGACGCCCACGTGTGCGGATATCCACATACATATACACCATCAGCTGCACGGATTTGAGCAGACATGCATAACCATGCTTAACACAGACACAGACGGCGCCACCACAGACCTAAGCAAAGAATGCAGCTATCGAACAGGGCCTGAGTGTAAGTAGAGATACATGCATGTGTCCACGTTCATTTGCACGTCGAAAGCAGCAGCGTAACGTGGTTACAGCACAGACTCCAGAATCAGCCTGCGTCAGACTCTGCTCTGCCTGCCACTTACTTGCTATGTGGCTTTGACCAAGTTACTTAACCTCTCTGTGCCTGTTTCCTCATCTGTAAAATAGGGATAATTCTAGCACCTACTTGATAGGATTGTTGTGAGGATTAAGGAAATAACACTACATTCTCCTGGTTTGTCTCCCGCCACACAGGCTGCTCCTCCTTGTGGGCCTTTGCTGGTTTATTCTCTTTGCTCAGTATCTAAGCCTTGGAGTGCCCCGGGGCTCAGTCCTTGGTGCTGTTCTTGATTCTGCCTACACTTATCCAGGCTGTAGCTGGGGACTTCCACCCCTCGACCCTGCCTCCGTCCACTGCGCCTCACCCCCATCACACTCACCTCCCTGTGTACCTGGCAGTAATTCCCTGACTATCATGAGCTCTCCCTCGCCTGCACCTTCTACTCCCTTATCCCTCTCTTGCTCCATCATACTTACTCACTTTGCAAAACCTCAAGCCAGGATAAGTCCAACTGTTCACCTACTCAGCGTCTGTGAACCTGAACATGGCTGGAGAAACACACAGAGTGCTGGCTGCTCTCACTTTGAATTTATGACCACTAACCTTAGATGGACTTCCGGCTTCCCTAGGCCTCCCACTGTCCCTTCTCCAGATGACTGCTTAGTACCCTCTCCTTTCTCTTCAACCCTCCAGACACTTTGCCCACATCTTCACTCTCAACTGACCACTTTCTTTCTACATCACTGAGAAAATGGAAGCATTAGAAAGAGATCTTCACAGCTCTGACCCCCACAACTACCTACCCACCACCATTAGTGTACATATATACACTGTGTTTTATCAATTCTAAGATGCATCTTTGCTAAATCATACGTTAACATCTCTGAAATTAGAATGTTTCTTACAATCAATATTTTAATTGGCATTGTTTGTCCTCTGTAGGTGGATGTCTTATATTTGACAGCAACTTAGACTTGATGGACTATGGCATCCCCACACTCCCCCTTGAGATGAACTGTCCTCAACTAGCTAAGACCAGTCCTTTTCCTTGTGTACTAGGTGCCATCCATGGTCGTCCAATCAAGGACATCACATCAGTAATTCTCTCCGCTCGCTCCTGTGGAATCATTTCCCCCTCTCTGCTAGATCAGTGCCATTGACATGTTTTTTTTTTTCCTCCCAACTTACAAAAACACTCTTAACTTGTCTCAAATTATTAGTGTATCCTTCCCCTTACAGCAAAACTCCTTGAAGGAGTGCTCATTGTTTGCCAGTGCCAATTTTTTTTCCTCCCCCTCTCTCTTGAACTTTTTCCAAGCATCTACTCCAATTGCTCTTTTCAAGGTCACCAGCTGCCAGATGCAAACGCCATTCTCAGACCTCCTCTTACTTGACCTCTCTGCAGCATCTGAGCACAGCTGAGCAGTCCCTTCCCCTTGGGACACTTTCTCCTTCTGACTCCCAGGACACCCCACTCTCCTGGGTCACCTCCCACATCCCAGGCGGCTCCTTCTCAAGTTCCTTCCCTGGTTTCTCCTCGTTGCCCAATATCTCAGTCTTGAAGTCCCAAAGCTCAGTCCTGGCACTTAAAAAGTCAATTGGTTTAAAGAAAAAAAAAAAAATGATCATAGGGGTAGCATAAGAGTATGGCGAAAATCATTAAAGTTGTAGAGGAGTGAATGCCATTGGGGAGACACTATGGCCGACAAACACCAGAGGAGTCGAGGAGAGAGGATTTGAGAGTACGAGGGGAGAAAAGCTGATGCCCCGCCCCCGTCTCCACCCGCCATCTCCTCTCTCTCCTAATCTAGGGCAGAAATGTGAGCTGTGGCTCTGCGGCTGTGCCTTCACCCTCGCTGACGTCCTTCTGGGAGCCACTCTGCACCGCCTCAAGTTCCTGGGACTGTCCAAGAAATACTGGGAAGATGGCAGCCGGCCCAACCTGCAGTCCTTCTTTGAGAGGGTCCAGAAGCGCTTTGCCTTCCGGAAAGTCCTCGGTGACATCCATACCACGCTGCTGTCGGCCGTCATTCCCAACGCGTTCCGGCTGGTCAAGAGGAAACCGCCATCTTTCTTTGGGGCCTCCTTCCTCATGGGCTCCCTGGGCGGGATGGGCTACTTTGCCTACTGGTACCTCAAGAAAAAATACATCTAGAGCCAGGCCCAGGCTTGGTGTCTGACTGTCGGTGTCTCTGTGCTGTGTGATCCCCAGTGAGCTCTCAGTAACGCACTGTTTCATGAACACTTGGACAGTCCCTCCCCACCCCTCGTTCAGAGTAATTCTATCGTCAGTGTGAAAACATTCCATAGTTTAGAAGTAGACGTCGCCAATGCCACGGCTCTACTAAAGGAGAGAAAGAGTGAGAGAGAGAGAGAGAGCAGAAACAAAACACGAATGCCTTTTCTTTCGCTTCAAGGTCTCAAGATGGAACTGTGGGGACTGGTTAGGATCTGAGGTGAGTCGAGGCTGTTTCACCCACTAAGGCCCAGATTCTGGGAGGTGCTGGGGGCTTGGAGGGCCTGACCCTCTCGTCCCCTTCCCTCTCGCCCAGGGAACTCTTCCACAGGACAAAGCCAACATCAAGACTCAACTCTTCTAAGTGGTACCTCCGGGTGGTGGGGGGCGGGGACCTAGAGATCCGGAGACCCCGTGGGGAGCCCCTGAAGATCGGCAGGGGCTTCATTCTTCTCCTGGACGAGGACTGAAACAGCACTGGCTGGAACCAAGGCAGTGGCATCCAACCACCAGGCCATGAGTGGGACCGACACCACAAGCACACCCTTACCCCCCTCCTGATGCGGCCAGTGAGTTCGGTTTGGCATTTCACCAGTAATCTCTGAAGGCAGCATCCACCATTCTCTTCCCACCTGGAGTTAAGTTTTCCCACCATGTGAGGTGGACTTTCAGTAAAAGCCATGTTGACCTTAGAAGGTCAGTCCTGGCCCAAGTGCAGGGGTGGATCTGGAGGCAGATGAACCTCAAGTCCCTCTCCCTGTGCCTCTGCCAAAGCCATCTCCTTTAATGCCCACCTTTCCCGTCACTCGTGGAGCTCCCCACATGCCCCACCATGCCATGCAGCGGGTCTCTGCACCCACGCTGCCTGCCCTGGTCATGTCTCACTTTCCTGTGCCTTTTGCATGTTGGGAGAGGGTGTAGGTGTTACTGCCACTCATGCTCAGAAACCGCTGAAAGCCCCCAATAAAGCATCCAGGAGAAGCAGTTGCTTTTAATTTCTAAACCTGTGTTGTCCATCTAGCTCTCATTTCTAAAGGCTGGGGCCAGAGAGATAGAGAGAGCTCCCACAGAGCTAGCGAGAGTTGAGTTCAGGTCTCAAGTTGCTGAGTGTAGGGATGGCTTCTGGATAGACTTTGCAAAGCTTTGCCCTTGACGTAAACCCACTTCACTTGGACACAGTGCTTCACAGTTTACAGAGCATGTTCACAGACATTTGCTCATGTTAACCTATACATAGGCTTTCAAGGGGCACCCAGGGCACATGCTCCCACAATTTTCTCAGAGGGAAAAATGTATTTAAATTCCCCAGGAACATGAAATCAGGAGTATAATTTGTGGAACATAGAGAATAGTTTCATTTATTTTACAAAAATATATAAAAATTTGCCTATTTTTTTTTCCCATCTAGATGTCTAGCCAGGGCCAAGACAGGGCAAGCACAAATCTTGGAGACCAAAGACACTTTCCGGCACAGTCCACTCCTCTGGCTACTCAGACATCCACCCACTCCCACTCATAATTACGTTCCACTCAAGAACAAAATCATCATGCTTTATCCCAACAGGACCAACAGCTCTCCTGAAATAAGGACATACTCTCTTAGCCAAAAATGAGAGCCAAAGCCCCATCCGTCAGTAACAGCAGTCTGGGTGACGTCGGGTTCTCGTCTCATTCTTCCTTTAGTCCTAGAGATCACAGGCCTACCCCAGTATGCTGTAGTATGCAGATTAAAATGTAAATTTAACCATCACCAGCATTCCTCATATGCAATACACACACAGACACAATCGGAAAGGAAATCCTCGTAGCTGCTAGAGCTCTCATTTCCGTCATTGAGTCCAAGGCCATGGTGATGTTTATAATTTCTCTTTTTCCACTTGCTAGTCTATGTTCTCTTTGGCCTCAGCCAGGACCTTGTGGTTGAAGTATTTTACTGGTGAAATGACTCGGACTTTAGTGATCCTTGGGCTGCTGTGGTCTTCTATTAATCTTTTACTGTGGGATGTGGAAGTCCGACAGGGCACCCAGAGAATCCTCTAGTTCTCATATACAGTCTTCCATGCCACCACTGTAGCAGCAACCTGATTTCCCCTTGATCAGGAACAATCATGCCAGCCAGTAGAATAACCTACTTCTTTGCCTGTAGTTTCAATGGTGTGATGGGCTCAAAATGGCCGAGTGGCAGTCTCAGCTTCTAATTCAATCCATGTGTTCCCTAATAGAAATGGTCCTCCCTTGGGAACTATAATCTCTAAGCCATGGAAGTGCAAAGTTTCAGGGATGGAAAGCAACACTTTGGTGATTTTGTGCAATCGTCAAGTAGCCACTCCCATTTCCGCCTCAGCATTGCTGGATCCATGTTTTCTGGGCGCAGGAGAAAGAGCGCTGTGGCTGATGCAAAGTATATACTGCACCCTGTAGGACAGTACCCCAACATTGCAGTGTCTTCCAGGTGGCCCTATAAGGGAGTCTTTGATAGGTCATTTCAATGTCCTGTAAGTCCAGCTGCTTCTATTAGAATATATGATGAGACCAGAAAAGTCCACAGGTATAATCAATCACACAGCTGCATTTCTTTTGCTATAATATCAACTCTCTGGTCAGAGCGATGTTGTATGGAATACCAGGACCGGAACCAGGGTGTCCATGGATGGTGTGGTCAAAGAGGGCAAATCCACATATGGAACATACAAAATTGCGCTCCCTCCCTGATGGAAGAGGTCGATGTAATGGACCTGCCACCAGGTGGCTGGTTCTTACAGGGAATGGGTGCCGAATCAGGAATTCTGTGCAAGTACGGCCCTCAGTGGTGGTTTTAGCTAAATCAGCCTTGTTGAGAGGAAGCCTATGTTGTTGTGTCCACTGATAAACTCGGTCTCAGTTACCATGGCCATTTTGTATGTGAGGCCATTGAGCAAGTATAGGATTGCTGGGGAAAAGGAAATGACTGACATCTACAGAACAAGTCATCTCGCCCATCTATTGAGAGTCACTTCTGCAGTGGATACCTTTTGGGGGGATTTTTGCACAGAAAACAAATATCCTCTCCTTCTGTGCCCACTGTTAGAAGTCCATCCGCATACCTTCTTCCACAGACCTCCTTATTACCAATTCTCCAGTCTTGCTCTTTCCATGTTCCTGATCACCCAGACAAACCAGCCATCCTGTGAATACTGGACTTCTGTCTCCATCTGGATAAACTGTGCAACCGTATGTAGTTATCCCTCGTTATCGGCAGGGGATTGGTTCCAGGACCCCCCATGCATACCAAAATCCATGGATGCTCGAATCACTTATATAAAATAACATAGTATTTTAAATCATATTTAAATATTATAGGATGCTCAAATCACTTATATAAAATGACACAGTATTTTAAATCATATTAAAATTATACTTTAAATCACCTCTAGATTTCTTACACTAATACAATATAAATGTTATGTAAATAGCTGTTATACTGTATTGTTTAGGGAATAATGACAAGAAAATAGTCTGTACACATTCAGTACAGACCCAAACAGCAACCAATCATAGGCCTAACTACATATTACACATCGGCAACAATGTAACCTTTTTTCGGAATATTTTTGACTTATGGTTGGTTGAATCCGTGGATGCAGAACACACGGCTACGGAGGGCCAACGGCACTCCTGTAGTGATGCCACCATCCATTTCCAGTTGGCACCAGGCCGGAGCTTTTTCTTCCTCCATCAGTTGATCACAGGGAATTTGCCACTGGGCCTTAGGTGTCGATTGGGGAAGAGGTGGCCACGTGGCAGGAATAGGTGGCATAATCTGAACTGTTTCACTTTCACCTGATGATAGAATGCCGCACTGCATGCCTCGCTTTATGGCTCGAGGGATCAGATGACACCTAGTTCGTGATGGCAGCTCAGGTTGCACAGTCACTTCGTGTCTCATGCTCAGGTGTTCGGTCTCTACCAGGGCCCAGTAGCAAGCCAGACACTATTCTCAAAAGGACAACCGTTATTTGCAGAAGAAGACATGACTTTGTTCCAAGTCCTAGGGATAGGCACTGAGATTTTTCTATTAGGGCTTGCTGAAAGCTCCTTACAGATTGCCTATGTCACAGACAATTTAAGCATCAGTGGATCTGCTGGGTTATAAGTCTTCCAGTTGGCAGAGCCTGTTGCACTGCAGCCTGAATATGCTTTGGGACTCATTCAAAACTGGATATTTTATGGGTTACTCAGTAAATAATTTGGCGCAGCACACACAAACGGGTGTACATCACCTTCCAAACCCAAAGAGGGCACCGGTTGCTGTGCATTTTTTCTTAGTGACAGGAGCAGCAACTTGCCTTTCACGAGGAGAGGATAACCTGGTGTTTCCTAACCTCTGGGTCCCTAAAAACTTTACCGAGGTGCCAGACCTCTGGACGTGGGGTTTATATACCAGCTTCCAGCATGCCTGGGTCTTACCGAAACATCTGGTATGCTTGCTTTTTCCTGCTCTGTAGGTACAGGATGATATCATCAATGGAGTGGATCAGTGTTTTGTTATGGATAATCAAAGTCTCTACAGATTAGATGATGACAGAGAATAGAAAATCGCAGTAAGAAAGTGAAGATGTATTGCTGCCCAGCCAATGGTTTTTCGTGGTCCTCGCTAGCTGATAGAGAGAATAACACTTTCCAGGCCAAGAGTTGAATACAAAGTGCCAAGACTGTGATGATTTGCTTTAATACAGAAACCACATCTGAAAAAAAACAACAACTGCAGTTTAAACCACCACCTGATAGAGTTACAGTGTCCATTCATTGGAGAAAGATAAATCTTTTCAATAATAAGCAGCCCTTGTAGGCGCTTGCCATTTTAAAGCTTATAAAATATTTTCCCATCCATGATTTCATTAATCCAATTAAAGACTAGTGAAGTAGAAGGTATTATCCCCATTTCACAGGCGGGTAACAGACTCAGAGAGGCTAAGTGACTTGCCTAAGATAACGTAGCTGAGTTGATAGGCAGGACTTGAATGCGGTCCAGTGCTTCTAACAACTCCAGTTGAGAGTCAGTTCATGCCTCCACCCGTTCACCCCTGGATCAGTCCCCAGCAGCACAGGGGTACCTGGCAAATGCAGCATGCTCAGGACATGCAATCAGAAGGCAAGAAGTGATGAAAGGAATGGGTGGGAAATGGGCCACAGCAGCTCAGTTGGGCAAGGCCTGAATAACTTTGTTCCAGAAACAAGATGCTAATCGGGGTGACTCCCAGGCATCCCCACCTACTCACCTCCTAGGCACTCAGACACACGTACCCCAGGCAGCCACGCCCTGGCAGAGAAGAGAGGGAAAGCGCCAGGGCTCCATGATAAAGCTCCCAGCTCAGTCCCCCAAAATACACAGCCTGGAAACCAGGGTCAGGCAGCCCATGGATTGCCCGTGAGTAGACAGCACCTCAAACAGGGGGACCTGCTTTACGATGGCCGAAAAGACTCCATGGATACACAGATGTCCTT
Source organism: Pteropus alecto (assembly GCF_000325575.1). NCBI lineage: Eukaryota > Metazoa > Chordata > Mammalia > Chiroptera > Pteropodidae > Pteropus > Pteropus alecto. The sequence goes on from NW_006442491.1 coordinate 28,187,817, forward strand.
CCTTTCGGCTCTTCTGGAAAACACTTCTCTTGCTCTCTCCTGCCTCCTACTTAACCCTGAAACCAGACTGCAGTCTCAGGGACTCCATGCTGGATCACTGGACGTGGCCTTCCACATTCATTGACTACATTTTAACTGCCTCTGAGTTGATTGAAATCAAAACACCAACATGTATGGGATTTGTTTGTCTTTATGTTAAAGTAGTATGGTAATGAGGACACATTAGAGACTTACTGTGCACTTGAAAGACATTTATATAGCACCTCACATATACTAGATCCTATTCAAGCACTTTATAAGTATCAATTCATTTAATCCTAACAACTCTCTCAGGTAGGTACTTATATTATCCCTATTTTACAAATGAGGAAACTGAGGCTGAGAGGTTAAGGAACTGACTGTTGAAGGTGACGCAGACAGTGTGTACGGAAAGAGCCAGAATTAGAACCCGGGCAGTTTGGCTTGGGGCCACATTTAATCGCCTTGCTCCTCTGCCTTTCTAAGTGCACTAGCTATATATGTCATCTCTGCCTGAGCTGTGACGATGTTAGGGCAGGTTGGGGGAACACCCTGCTTCTGACAGCACACTGTTTGGAGTTGTTCATTTCATTGTCTGTGTCCAGATAGACAGTAACCTCCCCTAAAGGCACCACGTCTCTTTGAATTAATGCTGTGCCTAGCACAGTGCCTGGTTCACTCAGCTATTGGGGCCGTGAATACTGAATGAGGTGAGGCACTATCATCTCCATCTCACACTTCAGAAACAGGTCGGAGCGACGGACTTGATCGAGGGCACACAGCTGTAGGTTACAGTCAGCACAAACCCGTCTGTCTGCCACCAGGTTACATGCTAAATAGAACACCATTTATTCTTTGTAATGATTGTACTATATTCCTAATACAGAGTTACCGTAATTTTTTTAGCCGATTGGCATTTGAGTTCTTGACAATTTTTCACTACTACAAAAAGCTGCAATAAATCTTTGTACCTATCTTTGCCTACTTCTACACACATTTCCATGGCCCAAATCCCTAGACTATTGGGTCTGCACAGTTCAAGTTTGGTTCCTACTACATTACCACCTAAACAGGTAGTACCAATTTACCATCCTTCCTCCCCGCAAGGTATGAGAGCACCGATTTTCCATGCTGTGTATGTTCAACGTTTAAACTTGCCGGACTGTGTTAGGGGTTTCTGGGACAATTTATGAAGGTAACTATCCTATACAGCATTTCTCTTAACAGAACCTACTTTCTCCTTAACGACTATCAAAAAAATGGTTTGATTTTGGAGACTTTTTAAAAATGCTTCTGAAGTTCATTCCTCTGGGAACTAGGTTCAGCTCTCCACGTCAAGTCCATGTGAACCTACTCAGTCGGGTCTGAACTACATTGCAGAGAGAAAGCGGGGGGAGGGGGGTTGAAAAAGTGCACCCAGAGTTAGGCTCCTTCATCACTCACCGGGAACCCAGCTGCCGCATCGGCTCTGAGTGGGAGTTTCTTTTCATGTCGTTTCCTAAAATAAAAGTCATAACCAGCTTGGGAAGAATTTTTCATCAAGCAGAACAGAGAAGCAGACTAGAGTAGAAGAGTTGGTGAGATCATCCAGTCCACTACCATTATTTATCAGATAAGGAAATTAAGACTCAGGGATGGTGAATGATTCAAGGGCACGAAGAAAAGCAGAAAAAGCAGGGGCAGAACCCAAGGCATTTAGCTTGCGACAGACACTCCCTGGAGGTGCCAAGCAGGTCAGGCTGACAAATGAGTGGGCGCCAAACGGCACAAAAAAGCCCTCACATGTGTCTAGGCCTCCAGGGCTACGAGGCATTTCCAAAGATGACCTCGTCCAAGTGAACTCTGTAACTGCTCTTCGGTGTTACTTCCATAAGGCTTACCTGTTCTGCTGCCAAGAAAACTGCTCCCAAATCAGGCTGATCCAGGCCTCAGGACCCTCAGACACGGATATGGTCGAGGGAAGGAGTAAATCAAGCTAAGAGATATATGACTAAACGTATAGTTAGTTTACGGGATTTCGGAGAAAAAGGAAGAGTAACTACAGCCATGAAATACCCTGTATATAATGAAGAGCTCAAGAAAGAATTACATTCTCATAAAGTGGGCAGAGCTTTACTGGTTTTGCATTTCCTTAAAGGTATTAGAAAGGAACACACGAAACGCTGGAATGTGGGATTTATCTCCAGTTTACTTAATTTGCTTGTTTACACACACGCTCTGTGTGTATATAACAGTGGCAAGAGCCATTCTCTAAATACAATCTGGTACTCAGACTATGACAGATGCACATGGAAAATGAGGCGTCTGTGAATGAACCTCAACATGGAGAGGCGAAACAAGCATGGCAGTATTCTGTGATCACGGATACCTTCAAAAGCCTCTTGGTCAGCACCGGGGACAACAGACACTTTTCAAAAGACAATACAAGACTATTTCGACAGGAGACTCAGACCCCAAATGACACTCAAAAGGTGTTAATTTCCCTGTCTGCTCTGGAGGAGCCCAAAAGTTCTTAAGGCTTCGTCAAGAAAAAGTGGGTGGGGGATTACTGCCTGCTAAGCACATGGGCGGGGCATTTTGCATGCATCATGTCCCTTCATTTTAACAGCATCATCTCCATTTGACAGATGGGGAAAATGAGGCTTGCCCATGGGCAGACAGCTCTCAGGAGTGGTGCCAAGATTTGAACCCACATTTCACGTTTGCCTAAGCCCAAACTCTTCCAGCTCTGCCATGCTGTCTCAAACAGGGACAGAGGGCATGTTCTCAAGAGAAAGGCAAGGGAGGGTGCTAAGAATGAACAAGAAATGGTGGAAGATGGATCAATGTGCGAGGCTCAGGAAAGGACACTTTCTGCAGAGTTAACTGAATGCTGAGCCTGAATCAGACCCAATGAGAGAAATGTCTAGAGAATTAATTGTGACAAATGAACTCCTGGAGTCATCCTGTGCTTGTTGCCTTTTGGTGCTGACCATGAAACTTAGGAGAGATTTCAATCCCTAAAACGAGCTCTTGCCACCTACCCCACACCCACTTCCACCCCACTTCCACTCCAGAGGGCGAAAAAAAAACCCACAAAAATCATGAGGCCATCATATCATGCCAATGCTCCCAAAGCACCATGGTGACACCTCCGAAATCTCATTGCCGGCGTTTCTGCCACCTTCTTTGGGTACAAGGTATCATGCCTCACTTTGATCAATATCAGGTAACTTACAGCTCAACTGGATACAGAGGATACAAACTACATATTTTAAATACATCTTTATATGAGATATAATGTACCTTGAAAGTTTTCCAGAGTTCAAGGAAACAATCTGAGCTTGAATTAAGCCAGTCAAGGGTAGTGCTTATCAGCTAATGCTATTATCAGGCTTGATGAGAGGAAGGGGGAGAGGGGGGCATCAAAGAAGCTCCAAGGATGATTATCCAAAATGCCAGGGACTTGGTTTGAAAGGTTTAAGGAGATGGCCTGGGGGAGGAGCGGAAGTATCTTATCATACAGAATATAAGTGTGCCTCTGGGGACATGGAGGTGACAGGGTTTCTAACCTGTCCCAGCACTGTCACAGTGAAGACCACAGAATGACAAGGTCGGGGACTGAGAAATGCTGCAAAGGGTACAGAAAAGGTTGATTTCGAGACCAGCAGCAAAGGCCCAGGTTTGGTTTGCTTTTGATGGTGGTGCGGCCAAGAGAAGGGTGGGGCCGAAGTCGCCCCACCATTTGATAAGAGTATCTTTGCAAGCAGGTTAGTTTCTTGCCGTCGAAGGCAGTGGAAGACATTTTCCTTTACTTCTGACGTCATAATCTTGTCCAAAAGGTAAAAACGCCTTGGGCCACAGCAAACTGATCAATGTACTTATCATATGACTCTGAAGCACTATACCAGTCAGTCTATACCAATATATGGTCAGGAAAGTTTCAGCGCAATTATGCATTTTGTAAAAATTACTGTGACTGAGCTTAAAACTCATCACGTTATTATTAAAATGTCTACTTTCTCTGGTTTCACTCTTAACAGGGAGAACAGCCCCATGAGGTGGAATTGAATACCATGAGTTTGGTTTATAAAAAGTAAGTTAGTGTTCTAAAATTCACTCAAAGTAATCTACACAAGTGCCAAAGTGCTACAGTGGAGTTGTGAGTTACTTTCACGAGTTTTGTCGACAATGAACAAATGCCATAGTTGTTATTAAAAACTATACAGCATTCACTCAATATAGAAAGGAGAAAAAAGGTAACCTTATTGCTTCAAACGCCAATATATAATAGACAACATGAATGAAAAATTACCAATGTCCATTACATAAAATCATCCAATATTCAGTCTCAGAGGCACTCCAGTTTAACTGTTTTGGCAGCTAGTCACAAGCCGGTTGTAATATTTAACATTCCACAAATGAAACAAATACGAAAACAAGAGAATGTCTTTCAGGCAACGGGTGGTTGTTTTATAAAGAACCCTGCTGGAAATAAATGCTTATGCAAAACTGACCAGAGGGAAACACTATTAAATAACAGCATTAACAGCCATTAAAACAAAAGACAACTCGAGTCAGGGAGAGAACCATGGCCGCAGAGAGGAGTCCTGAGGCCCTGGCCTCCCCTCCGGCCACACAATAGAGGCCTTCCTGATTCTATCCGCTAACTGAGCCGTAGCTCTGCCCTCTAGAGACAAAAGGGACGGTCCAGATTAAGATCAAGTCTTGCCAGAAACAAAAAGTGCCTGACTGGGAATGGTGGTGCTTGTGACACAGGGTGATGCCACCAAGAACAGTCTGGGGACTGAACCTGCTGCTCCCCAGACTATACCGTCACCCACCAAAACTGCCTGGCAAGCTTCCTCTCTGAAGTAGGATCAATAATTTAGTCAAATAACTAAGAAAAATAAGTGAAAAACATATTAGCCATTGTCCTGCTGTTACCCTTTTGTTTCTCTTTTATTTCTTATGACTGTCTTGCTTCAGATTCAAACTAGAGCTCTGGGGAGGAAGTCCTGGGGAAAAAGATTTCAGATACCAAAATCCGTATGTCCCATACCAGCCCAGCAAACCAAACAGGGTGCCAAATACTTTCTGGGACAAGTTATGGAAATAAACGGCCGTGCACAGAAACATCCACACCCAAATGAAGGTCAGGGAGCCCAGGGCGACGACCAGGGAGGTGATAGCCGTGTGGAGGCAGTGGCTTCGGTCCGTCTTCACCTCATGCAGCACAGCCATCTCCTCCACAATCATGAGGGCACAGAAGGTCAG
>NW_006442491.1:28193102-28217401 GCF_000325575.1 Pteropus alecto
AAAGAGTGGCCTGAGATGTCAAAGCCATGCCAAAAGCCTCCTTCCCTGTGGCACTGCTGCTTACTCTGGTGCTCCTTTCTGATCCCCTCCAGGGCTGGTGACTGGTAGCAGCTGCCCGTGTAGTGCTCGACGTTGGAGAAGATGGCTGTGCAGACGTACCAGATGGCTGTGCCCACAAGCAGGGTGCTCAGCCGCCGCAGGACCAGGCCAGCCTTGCCTGTCAGGTGGTAGTTGGTGAGGGCAATGAAAGGCAGGAGGAGGCAGAAGGTCCAGGCCCAGGCCACTTTGACAAAATACCTGGCAGAGGAGGAAAGTGGAAGTGAAGAGAGGGGACATGGTCACACTCACACAACTAGCAAGCACGGCTTAAACCAAGGTGTGCCAGCCCCAAAGCCCATGCTTTCTCTACAACACAGTTCTTTCCTGCATGGCGGAAATGATCTTGGAACAGAACTTGACCTTATGCTCACAGACCCAGATTCGAATCCTGACTCTGACTTAACTTGTTACCACACCTCTCTAGGCCTCAGTTTCCTCAGTTGCTAAATAGAGCTAAGAGAATCAAATGACTTTTTAAATCCCTTCCAGAGCCAATGATTCACTAGTTCCCTTCCATGAATTAGCATCGAGGCTTGGAACAAAACGCCAGAATCCATGGCTACCAGCAAACAACCGCAACTTGTCTGCCAGGCTACTTGGCTCCCAGCTCACAAAGGCCAGATAAAGCAGCAGCTGCCTTGTCTGTCTCCCCTGAGCTCATCAAAGGTGGCCGACTTGGGAACCAGCTGCAGTAAACACACATTCAAGAGACTTGGGGCCACTACCACTCTCATAAGCTATTCTTAGCCCAGCCTCCATGGTGGGTGAGGAAGGAAGGTGGGCCAAGGACAGAATGACTCTTTCCTGGGTTCCAAAGCTTTCTCGGACACCATTCAAGTGCCTGTCTAAAATTCTTCTGAGACGAATATGCAAAGATCTTGCCAAAGCCAAGACCTGTCAGGCATTTGATGAAGCTGCTAGAGAGAGAAACCAGGGTTTTAAGTAGATAACCAAAGTCGGGCTGACTTTCAGGAGATGCTGCTGACACTAATTCTAAAAAAGAATCTAGACCCATATCGGGGAAGGTTTTATCTTTCAAAGTGTCCCTTTATCATTGCAACAGTGTTTTTGTGCAATAAACTTAAACCAGGAGTTAAAAAAAAAAAAGAAAAGAAATAGGAGTGGGTGGAGTTAAGGAGAGGTCTCAAAGGCCCAGCTGGAATTGCTTTCCTGGTCCATAGCCATGAACTTTGAGTGGCTGAGAAAGTCCAAGGAGATGCAGGGGAAAGGTCATAGACTGGAGAGTTCTACTCCTCTGTGATTGTCTTGTAGTGGGGTTTCTGCCCGAGGCTGGGACAAGGCTCTCAGAAGTGGGGGAGTGGTGAGAAGGAAGGTCTTTCACAGGTGGTGATGGGACAGTCACAGGCTGCGAGTATCAGGCTTATGGTGGAGGCGTGGGGGCTGACGCAGGCAGGCAGGAGGTCCCCAAGGCAGGGCCAACTCCTAACTCCACGGGGAGTTGGGCGGAAGCAGCGACACAGGCTGGTCCATCTCCCCTTCCTTCCCACCCGGCACCTCTAGACATACGCGGGCACACACGCGCGCGCGCGCGCACATTCACACCCCTGCTCGTCACTCCCTGCCCAGTCATGCTCAGGCTGTCTTGTTTGGGTATGCACACACGAACTACTAGTGACACTAGCTATTCTGGGGTCCCTCCGTCGCAACACGCGTGCAGGTACTGTCATGACTGGGAGGCCTTCCCCTTCCAACGACTCGTCCATCAGAGCAGCTAACCCCCAGCTCCCTGGACGAGGCGACAGCGGCTCGGCTATGGCAGGGACAGGAGAGAACCCGGGGCGCACTCACACGTTGAGGACGTTGCGCTTGTTGCTGAGATAGCTCTCGGGCAGCGGGGAGAGCTCCTTGAGGAGGGAGCCCGCCAGCATGGAGGTCGCCAGCACCCAGGGCAGGTAGCGTCTCACAGCTGCCCGCACCAGGGTTCCTCTGAGAAACCACGCGCAGCGCTCCAGGTGCTCCATGCCGGACCTCATCGGCCACCGTCCGCCTCCTTGCGCCCTCTCGGCCACCGTTCTGCCCTTCGCCCAGGCCGGCACCACCGCCTCCCTTTGGGCGCATGCGCGGCTCCCGCAAACCCCACCTCTGAGGAACTCTCGCGCTCCCCCTTTTGGCTATTGGTGGTGTCTGCAGCGCGCAGGTCTGGGAACGCCTCTCTCCCGCCTGTGGCTTCTCTCAGTCCCGCCACAAGCGACGGGCACGGAGTGTGGTAGGTTCCAGTCTCAGCCTCTGCGTCTTGCTCTGGTTTGGGAAAGAGCGCTTGTGGGAGTACTTGCTGGAGGTGGAGAAGAAGAAAATGTAGCACTATGATCCTTAGAGGAGTAGTCACAGCATCCTTTAGCCTCTCTCGGAGACATCTCCGCCTGAGCCTTAGTTTTCTCTTCTTTAAAATGGGGAGACAAAAAATGAACCCTTCCCCCAAAATAGTTTATGAACTAGAGGTTCATTATAGTGATTCAGATATGGGGACATGAGATCAAATTTCATTAGAAAATAAATGTGTGAATAATTATTAAATTTAAATTTTAAATTATTTTTACTTTTAAAACACCTATTTGTATTGAGTGAAAATGCTGGAGGGGGCGTGGTTAATGGAGATCACAGGAGGGTGTTGGAGACTCAGTCACTCAGATTAGCACAGAGCTAAGTCTTCTCACTCCCTGTCATCGCTGGGTGTCTAATTAAGCATGTCCCAATCTCAAGTCATTGCTTTGCCACTGTATTAGTTCCCTAGGACAGCCATAACAAAGTACCACAAATTCGTTGCCTTAAAACAACAGAAATTTATTCTCTGACAGTTCTGGAGGCCACAAGTTTGCAATCGCACTGTGGACAGGGTTGGTTCCTTCTGGAAGCTCTGAGTGGGAATCCCTGCCATGGCTCTCTCGCAGCCTCTGGAGACTTGACTGCCTGGGCATTCCTTGGCTTGTAGCCATATAATTCCAGTCTCTGCCTCTGTCTTCACGTGGCCTTCTTTCCTGTGTCTCTGTGTATAGTCTCTCCTTCTGTCTCTTTTCAGGACACTAGTTGTTGGTTTTAGGGGCCATCCTAAAGCCAGGATAATGTCCTCTTGAGATTCTTAATTATATCTGCAAAGATCTTATTTCCAAATAAGGTCACATTCCCAGGTCCAAGGGGATGGGACTTCAACATACCCTTTGGGAGTCACCATTCAACCCATTACAGCCACCTTAACTGCTTTTGCTATGTCCATATACCAGTACTATTATTTACTAAACATTCTTCTTTAATCAACATACATTAAAATTTAAATGCCTACTAAATAGCCTCCTAGGCAAAAATATCTATGGAATCATGGATTCTGTGTGCCAGTTATATTTCTTCTATTATAATAAAACATTTCTATCGAAATGTTCATCATCCTTAGTTGCCTTAAATAATCTCATGTACCCATACCAAGGATAGCTGCCACCCTCTGGGAAATAGTGGCCTGATTTATGCCTATAATGGACCGATGTTTAAATTCCCCATGTACAGAATGAATCAATAAACTAATGAGCATAAAAGTATTAATTCCTTAAAACTATCTCAAGATGATTTCTATATCTGTAAATTGCATTTATATGATCCGAGTTCTTAGGTAGCAAGATGTCTCTAGGCCTTCAAAAAGTTAGGTTTAAAAAATAAAATTTAGTGATGATTATATCAGTTTGTCTTTTTATGATTGGGAATAAAAACTACACAGCCAGAAATTGTGAAGGTAGCTTATAAATAGTATCTGAAACTATCAGTATTCCCTGAAGATTGTCAGGTATAAGTTATTGTTACTTGCCCTAGCAAGCTGCATAACAAGAGCAGGGAATAGATTGGACATTATTAGTCAATTGGTTCCTCCAGTGAAAATCCAGATGCCGATCTTCCACCCCCCTCAAAAAGGGAAAGAATGATGACAGAAATTCTAGACATCACCTAGAGAAACTATCAAAAATGTACCTCCTGAATGTTTTAGGATTTGTATTTCTGTTGAAAGAAAATGGGTTTCTTCCATTTGAGACTAAACAACTTCATCCCTGGATTTCTGAAGACTGGGTTAAACACAGACCTGAAAAACTGTAGGTATCTAGAGAAGTTTTCATCTTTTTTTTTTAAACTTCAACCCATATTAGAAAATACATATGTATATTGTGAGTTTAACGGTATGCTGGAGCTAACTCATACAGGCCTGTGAGAGTAGATTGTTCAATTTTCAAGACTTTGTGTTTAATTGTTAAACATGGCCATTATTAAAAATTATACAAACTAACAAACTCAAAATAATTACTTAAAACTCTTCATTTTCCAATTAATTTACTATATTTTATTATCTATGCTCTCAGGGTTACTTATATCTATTGTATCTGTAGTATGCTACTGTACAACTCTTCCCAACTCCATGTTCGGTGACACCACCTTGGTAGCCTGACATCAGGGAAATTGGCAAGTGCTATAAATCAGGGCCTTATTAGATTGGAATGCAACTCCATTTGTCAAAACATGGTTGAATTGAAACTATAGGTTGGCTATGGATAAAAGAGTCCAGCAAAAATCAATTAAAGCATTCTATGAGAATTATTTTACTATATAAAATTTACACAATAAAGGGTATTCATATATTTCATTATTTGTAAATTATGTGCTATACATTATATTAAGAAAAGTTTATAATAAATTTATGTACATATGTAATATACATTTTTCTCTGGAGAACTAGTTTTTAAACATTTATCAACAAATCACTGATTGTGATTCAGTACACACATAAAAATACATATGTAGCAACTAAGTAAATATATATGCCGATAGATAAATATAGCTATAAATATGGCTTTTTGACAGTTCATGACAGAATTTGCCTCTCCTCTGTGTAAGGCATTCTGATATTGTCTGCCCAATTATAAATTCTATTAAAAAGGCTGGTTATGTCACCCTGAATTGATTTTACAACTCACTAAAGGGTAGGAATCTATAGTTTGAAGAAAACGACACTAGATTTTAAGGCATTGTAGGGTGATGCTCCACTCTTCCCCACCAGAGGGTGATACAGGACCATAAATTTCAGGGCCAGCCCTGCCCAAGACTGCAGTGGTACCACCTAGTTGTTGGTTCTCATTCCTTCATTTATCTGTTCAACAAATATTTGTTAGAAGTATATGGTCTCAGTCCTCAAGGAACTTAAACTCTAGTGAGGGTGATAATCATTCATTTATTCAGCCAACCAACATTTATTAACTACTATGCATCAGGCATTGGACTAGATGTTAGGACCTCCCATGTTTGGATAGGTGGGTTTCCTTAATAACTGCAGATTCAGCACTCTTTAAAAACACAATTTCCCAGATTTGAGGCAGAACGTACACATTAAGGCTGGACCATCTTGTCAAACCAGAGAGCAAGGAAGCCATAAGCCTATCAAGGACTGGTAAGGTCATTTCAGGAGAGCACAGGAGCCAATAGAAAGGCTCCCACAGGCCAAAGATGGGACAATTTGAGCATCAATAATAATAATTGCAATGGATGGAAACAAACACATATGTTTAAATCCATGGGTTCATAAGGGTACTTTAAAAAGTAATGGACACCTTTGAAGGAATCAACTGATTATTTTGAAAGCGAGTAAATAAAAGGAAAGCAGCGAGCATTTTTCCCAGCTCTCCTATGGGAACTGAATCACTGAATAACCAAAGAGTAGAGAGTTTCTTGTTAAAGAAATATCTCAAGTAATAAACGATAAGTTAGAATATCACCTTAGGTAACATGAAAGTAAAAATGTTAGTTTGAAATATTAGTGAATCAGATTCATTAAAGAAGAGAGTCAGTTTGCAGATATTCATAAAGAGAAAGTTTAATAAATACTGAGCAGCACTTTTCATTAAATCTCTAAAAATCCATCACTTAAGATTTAAAAATTTTAAATTGAATTATCATAATTTTGACCTTTTGCTCAGAATTTTATATTTTAAGAATCTTAGAGTAGATTTTATAGAAGCACATGGCTTCATGTTTACTACAGAAATGGAGAACCGGAAGCAAAAATGTGTCTGTTACAATAAAGTTACATTTTCTTATTGAATGCTGAATGTAATTTTATAAGCAAACCCTATATGTATGTCACTTTTGTAGCAAGAGTTTGGGGATTATAGAATTTATCTCGAAGGCTGAGTTTCTCTTGGACAAATAACACTCTGCTTTTCAAATTTTTTGAAAATCACCTTTGTCTTTTTACTTTGATGGCAGTTTAAGTTTTTTGAAAAATATAAAACACTAAAATTTGTGGAATGGTTGCACAGAAATCATCTGAAGTTACAGTTGTGCTTCAGCCAGGCTGAACGTGAATATATATAAACTAAAGATGAAATAAAAGAAAATGTGTTTTTGCTGCCTTATCATAAAGAATTTTTTTTCTTTATAACCACATTACATTTTAATGCCACTGATTCATAAGGTTAAATTCTGCTGGGGTAGAATATTAAAAAAGTGAGTGTTTCTATTGGAAAAGAGGTCTCTATTTTGACAATGCTCGTGATCTATTTTAAAGTAAATTGAACTGTATCACTTGATTAAATGTCAAAAAATGGAAGGTCTTTATGGATTAGGAGTATCATCAACAGTTCTTTTTTATTTATTTTATTTTATTTTTTTAACAGTTCTTTTTTAGATCTACTTTGTAATTTTTTTTTTTATTTGTTGATCTTCTGTCTCCCCTACTTGAATGTCAGCTCTAGAGGGTAGGGAACATTGCTTGTTGTATTCACTAAGGCATCCCAAGCGCTAGAACCTTGTCTGGCACCTGCTAAACATGCGAAAAAATATATTTTTTTGTTAAATAAATTAAAGAATCATTATTAATATGCTGATGTAAAGGAAATTATTTTATAATTTAAATTGCTTCTTTGTAAACAGAAGAGAAACAACAGAAAATAATCATTATGAAATTGATTATAAATCACCGTGAAAGGGGTTTTGTGGTCCATCGAGGTTGAAAGATGCTGCCATAGAATGATAACAGGTTAAGAAGAGGATGCTTGCTTGGAGCCATGAGGAGAGGACCCCTTAGGGACAGGAAGGCTCAGGGAAGAGCTCTTGAAAGAGATGATTTTGATCTAAGCTGAGGTCTGAAGGACTGGCCCAGGGCTGGCCAGAGGAACAGTGGGAAGAGGTCATTCCAGGAAGAGCAACCAGCAGGTGCCCTTTTGTTGGCTAGTGTGTGTGAAATAACTCACTCTGTTCGGCAGGATGGATAGGCAGCCCAGTAATTCTCCCAGCGGGTGGGCCTCTTTGTCTACAGCTCCTGGCCAGCCTGTCAGAAGTATTCATCCCCAGCACCAATTCCTTCCTTCTGAGCTCAGCTCTGCAATGCCTCCCCCATTCTTAACCTCTGGCCACCTCTCTTTCTAGCCAGAGGGGACAACGAGCCACTCCCTGGGGTGAGGCAGTTGAGCAAAGCCAGTGTCTGCCAGAGGCCAGGCTGCTCATTATGTGGGCCCATTTTGGGCACAAGGTCACAAGGTGCAGGAGGGTGGGGATCAAGGAGAGCAGCGGAAGGGGCTGCCGGGGACCCCACACCACCCCCAGTGGCCTTGAGGAACCTCCTGCTTCCTCCTCTGGCCACTGTCTCCTGCAGACCCCAGACCCTCCTATCTCAGTCACAGGGCTCAGGCCCGGGAGGAGGGAGCCATTGTTGCCTGAAACAGCATTAGAAAAATTAGAAAGAGAAGCAAGGAACTGAGTGTCCCAGTGTCAGCACAGCCATCACCTATAGGATGGAGGGAGGACAGTGGGATCAGAGGGTTTTTGGGGTGTAGGCAATGTTCTAGTTCATTATCTAGAGGTAGTCACATAGCTACTTGCTTTAAACCTATCATTAAACTATATATTTTATAAATCTTGTACATTTGTTACATTTTGTAATTTACGAAATTATATATATATTTATGGAACACCAAACTGGGAATAAAATGCCTGGGTTCTGAAAAGAACCATTGTTTTATTGAGCTTTGAGCCTTCACTAAGTGCTAAGTGCTTCACTGTGCATTTGACCTTGAACAACTGCAGTACTGTATATATTGATTGAAAAAAATCCTAGTGTAAATGGACCCGTGCATTTCAAACCCATGTTGTTCAAGGGCTAATTGTATTTGATTCTTTTCCTCCCCACAACAACCCCACAGGTAGGTACCGTTATTACTCCATTCTATGAATAGAAACACTGAGGCACAGAGAGACTAAGAAAGTGACTTAGCCAAGGTCAGACAGCTAGCAATCCAGCAAAGCTGGGATGTAAACGAGGCTTGGTATGCTCCACCAGGCAGAGTGCTTAACCACTAGCCCACACTGCCTCCAGGTCTGGGAAGTACCAAAAATAATGGCTCGCACGATCACAGCACTCTGCAAGTTTACCAAGTCACAGTTGATAGGGTTTAGCGGCCGTGTGGTTCCTTGGTTCAGAACACAGACAGACATGGGTTCTAGTCTAGATTCAGAATTTATTACCTGTGTGAACTAGGGCAAGTCACTCACTTATCTATTTCCTGACCTGAAAAATGAGGATGATATCATGCTAACTTCACTGCTAGGATAAATAAGTGAAACCTTATTTTACTAGGCATCAGGCATACAGTAGGCGCACAATAGATGGTTACTTCTAAAATAAAGATGCTCATCTTTGGCTGCTCATTGTAGTTTGAGAGAAAGGTAAGGCAAAGTGGCACCATCCCCATTTAACAGACGGGAAGTCTGGCTCGGTTCTCACGCCACTAAGGAGCAAAGAGGCGCAGAGGGTCCCACGGGTCCCTTCCCCCCACCCCTGTTGAATTCTTAGGGTCCTGCGCTGGGATGTGGCCTCAGGGCCCGTGCTCCGCACCCCACGCAGGAATGAAACCAGGCGGGGCGCTGACACGGAGGCTTTTCCGCTCCAGCTGCGCCGGCAGGCGACACAGCAAATTCCGCGGCCACACCTGGCCGTGCAGCTGTCCAGGCTGGACCAGGAGAAGGATTCTCTAGTCTTCTGGCCTGTGGCCCCGAGGGCATGGCCTTGACCCTGATGGCCTCACGTCCTGGACTTCTGGGCCAGGGCGCAGGACCACCAGGTGCGCCATCAAGGTTAAGCCCACCTGGCCCTCCGCATCCTCTCGTTCCCATCCCCCCTCTTTTGGAGGAGCGGGGCTAGACCTCTCCGACACCCGGGAGGATGAGAGGCTCTCTGGCTCAACCCCTGCGAACACCCAGCTCAGAATTCTCAAGGTGAGGAGGAGGGCAGACCCCTCAGCGACAGCCCCCTGGTTTCAGAGTTCTGGGGGTCCGTGGGAAATCAGCTCCTAGGATGGACTAGGGTGAGGTGTTCTTTCCTGAAGGACTAAGCTCTGGTCTTCTCGACTCACCGGCCTCCCAGCCTCCAGCCTCCACGTCCTGTGCCCAATAGGGCAAAGCACAAAGGATCTCTAGCCCTGCAGTTAGTGTGGCATTCATTCAAGGCCTCCAACCTGCAAGAAATGGCCTCTGCTGACCTCTGAACCCACCTCTCAACACACCTCTTACACTCTCTACCCTTAACTCTTCTCTAACCTGCTTTTCTTCAGTTCTTCAAAGGAACTGAATTTCCCTCAGCCTCATGCTGTTCCCTCTCTGTACTGCTGTCTCTCCCACTCTAATGTCCCAGCTTCTCCTTCCACCTGGCTATTTGATTTGTTTGTTTGTTTGTTTAACCATCACGTATTACTAACATGACTAATGGAGTGTCTTGAAAATTCTTGGGCTTTGCTCTTCTACATGAAATTTATAATCAGCTCGCCAACTTCTCCCAGAAACGTTGTCGGAATTTTAATTGGGATCATAATTGTATCTACAGATTAAGCTGGTGAGAACTGACAGCACGTAAGTTTACTTATAACGACGGGATGTGAGTCACTGAGGATTCAGAGACAAATTGGACACAGTTCCTTCCCTCAAGAAGCTGCTTTGCTCATGGTCTTTCCTTTTAATTTTATTTCTCTTCATAAGAGAAGATCTTATCGGGCCCATTTTACAGATGAGAAAACTGAGGTTCAGAGAAATTATGTGACTTACCCCGGATTCTATGGGGAGGAAGCAGTGGGGCCAAGATCCCCATCCATGTCTGTCTGACTCACAGATCTGTCCATCAAGTCATTTTGGTCTGTGGGTTTGGTTTGTGTGTGTCTGTTTGTGTGTTTGCACGTAGGGTGTGTTCTCAGGCACCCAGAGTGGAAACGCATCTATATTTGAAGAGGGATGTGCTGTGGGGTTGAGTGGGAGTGCAGGTGTGTCTGCTCTTCTGGACAGTGACTTCTATTTGTGCTAATGTCGGGGTCCTTGGCTATGTGTGTACAGTGTTGCGGGTTTTAGTGGGTGTACTGGGCACAGCATTTATGTGTATTGGGTAGGAAGTGTGTGTTGGGGGGACAGGAATGAGATATTTCTGTCGGCGTGTGTGTTTTTTCTTATGTAAGATTTTAATTTTATACTCGTTGAAATAACTCTTTTCAAGATTTTGAAAACCATATGTAACTCTAAATTTTTTTTTATTGAGGTATAAATTAATTTTAAGTGCCGAAATCTTAAATGCTCAGCTAGATGGATTTTTACATATGTACACCCATTGTAGTCACCACCCAGATCAAAATATGAGACAGATACAGCATCCTCAGTAGGAGCTTCCTCGTGTCCCCTCTCAGTCAGTAGCCCCCAAAGTAGCCACTGTTCTGACTTTCATCACCCTAAGTTAGTTTTGCCTGTTCTTGAGCACCTTGTCATCTACAATCATGCCACCCTGAACGTGCCCGATCTCATCTGATCTTGGAAGCTAAGCAGGGTCGGGCCTGGTTAGTACCTGGATGGGAGACCACCTAGGAAGACCAGGTGCTGTGTAGGTGTTTAAAAAAGAAAAAGAAAAAGCATCTTGTCAATGGAATTACGCAGTTTTTCTGTTTGGGGAGGTTAATAGCTAACATTGAATAAACTTTGCTTTGTATGCAGACACTTTCCACATCTCCCTGAATTTCTCATAATGGCCAAATAAGGTAGCACCTATTTATTGTTCCCAATTTACAGATGAGGAAACTGAGGCTCAGAGAGAGCTCACGGCTTATCCCAGATCTCCTGGATCCAGGTCACCTATTTGACTCCATAGCTCTGGTCCTTACCCACTAGACCATCCTGCCTCCCTCTGAAAACTCTGCCAAAGAGGTGACACGACCATGTGGAGTCAGACCTGGGCGCCCAGAGGTGTTTCTAGGTGTGCTTTATCTTCTGAGGAGTCGATGTATCTGAATCTGTGGTGAGACTCCTCCAAACCCCTTTGCTGGGTCAGAAACTACCATTGGCAGCCCAACCACCGCTGTGCAGTGGAGACTCACCAAGCCACAGGGGGCGAGTCCAGGCTCCCAGACTGACTTGCTTTGTGACTGTGGGCACGTTGCCTCCCTTTCTGAACCTGTTAAAAGATTAAAATCCTCATGCATGGTTAAGGCGGTAACAGATGGAAGGTGTCACTGTATAAATTACTACTGCTGTTATTTTTTTAAAGAGACTTTTTTTTTTTTAATGGTAAAATAAAACACCAATACAGAAAGTCACATAAAGCAAATGTGAAACCTCATAAGGTGAACCACTTGTAGCCACCAGTCAGATCAGGAAATTGAAGCTTCTCAAATGTCCCCCCTCTTTTACAGCCTGACTTTTATCGTTTTCTTTGTTTCTTTATGGTGCTATTGGCCGAGTACACATCCCTCAACAGGAGATTTTAGTCCTGGCTCTATAAAAAATGTGTATCTTTTAAGTCTCTACTGATTCTCCCTCTATCCCTTTGGTTTTCTTACAGTTTGTCTTTTGGAAGAACCTGGAGCATTTGAAGAGTGTGGATCACCGCCGCTATTTTTCGCACGAGTTCCTGTTTTTCACATGTTCTGTGACCTTCGACAAGTCACTTAACCTCTCTGAACCTCTTTCCTCAACTAGCGAATGAAAGATGTGACCTAGAAGATTTCTAAGGGCCTTCCAACGTTCTCAATCTCCTTTCCCAAGTACCAGGCTCAGGTCCCAGAGTCTCTTCTGAAAAGCAACTTGACGGGGTAAAGATCAGAGAGACCCAGCATTGGAATTCGGTTTCCACTGGGACTAGCTCTGTGAACTTGGGCGAGTTACTTAATTTCTCTGAGTTTCCGTTTCCTTGTCTGTAGAATGGGGATCCTGATACCTAACTCATGAAGCTGGGGCAAAGTTTAAATGAGATCATGCCCCCAAAGCATTTAATGCCTGGCATCTTGTATGTGCTAAATAAATGTCGACTCCCATTGTTTTTATTATTAGCTGTTACTATTGCTAACGCTTATTGACTGCTTACTCTGTGCCAGGCATTGTGTCAAGTGTCTTAAGATGTACTAACTCATTTAATCCTCACGACAGTGCCACTAGGCAGCTTCATTATGTAGATGAGTAAACTGAGGCACAAAAGGCTTAAGTAACTTGCCCATGGTTACACAGCAAGTAAGCCATGGAGACGGGTCATAGACCTAGGCTGTCTGTTAGCCACAGAGCTATACGACCTTGAATACTACTTCCATCTATAATAATTTCCTCTTGGCTTATCCAAGCCCAGAGTGAATTTCAGGAAGGGCGAGGTTGGAGCAAAAGCTCAGTCTAGGGTGATAAACCCCAAGGGTGAGAAAGTATTCTTAACCTAAAGTGAGAAGCCAGCCAGCACGTTAATCTGGGCTGCCCCTGATTATTTCTTGCCCCTACCTTCCTTCTAACATTTTATCTACTGGAAACTGCCCTAGTCAATGAGGACACTAGAGAAGGTCTCAGCTGGTGGAGCTGCCAGGGGTGTCCCTGTGTGTTTGCCACCAGTGCGATTTCTGGGTTCCTGGGCTGTGTGAACATGTAGGGTAGGAGATGGTGATTTTGTCTGTGTGGTTGGACTGTGGGCCTGTACCTTCCTCCAGGCCTGTCTGTCTGTCTCTGTGGAAAGACAGTGTAACTAGCCTACCCAGGTGCCTATCCCACCTCTGCCACCCACTGGATATGTGACCTCGGGCAAATGACTCACCTCTTTGTGCCTCAGTTTCCTCACGTATATAAAAATGGACATGATGACAATAATAGTACTGACCTGATAGGGTTGTTCTGAAGATTGAATGAGCTCATCCACGTAAAGTGCTCAAAACAGGGCTGGGCACTGAGGTAGGAGCAAACATGCACAGCTTTTATGTGTTAGATTTGATTAAATGTGTAAAGGGTGGGTTTCTGCATATTTACACAAGGGCGCCTGAGGGCGAACAGTAGAAAGGATCTGAGGGGCTGGGGGAATGGGCCGTCTCTGTGATTCGTGAGAGGGGGGTGTGCTTGTGTGAGTGCGTGCATGTACGTGTGTGGTATGTGCACAGTGGATGAGTATGTGCATTCTGTAAATGCGTGAGGATGTTCAGGGCCAGAACCCCACTTACCACGAAACAACCTCCAGGCCCTAGGACAAGACACCAAGGCTCCATGTGCCTCGGTACCTTCATCAGTACAATGCGTGCGGTTACTACCTCAGAGGCAGCTCTGCGGACAAGTGAATGAATGTAAATGCCAGTTACATGGGAGAAGTTTGTGTTAAGCATTCTGAGAGAATGAGACATAATCATTGATGTTCCCGGGTTCCTAAGTGTCAAGCCATTCACGTCTTCCTTCCCTGGGCTGCAGAGCTCCCCCTGGTGTACCATGGTTCCCGGCCTGCTGGAGGCAGAAGAGTCCTTAGTTTAGTTTCTCTGATGGGGCATCTTAGACCCGGAGAAGGATAGGGACTCGCCCCAGGACATCCAGCATACTGGATAGAGGCGGAGATGGGGGCTGGCTTGAGCCAATCTCTCTTGACCTTCTGGGATGGTGGGAAAGCCCTGCAGAGGTCAGGGGCGGCAGCCCCCACTCCTCACTGCCTGCCTACCCCACCTCCCCCAGTGTTCAGCCTGGGCTGAGGGAAGCTGCTCTAGCCGAAAGGTGTGTGCTTTGGCAGCAGGCTCTGTCTGGGCCATGGAGGCGGAGGCCGGGTGGCTGCCCGGGGTGAGAATTCCATGTGTTTGGGGAGGACCCCACTCGGGGGCCCGGTCCCAGCCTCCAGCCCTGCATCACCACCTGATTCTGCCTGGGTACTCTCAGAGGTCACTGGAGGAGGAGGCTGATCGCTGACAGATGTGTCTACTTTGTTTTTTTATATAATATCTATCTTGTAAGTCTACCCCCCTCATTACAAAAGTATTACTTGTTATTTGTGGAGAACACAATTAGTCAGAGAGGAGAAAATTAAACTTTCTTAACCCAGAGACCCAAGAGGCTTTGAAACAAACATACACACCTGCATGCTCATCATATATACACACCAGCATGATCATGCATGTATCAGTACACACATATATATATATATGACACACAAACCATCATAAGCAATGCATATACACGTGTGCTTACCGACACATAACATATAAGCACATACATGCTTGTGCAAGTACACACAGTGTGCCAGACACTTTCCGAGTGCTCCACAAATGTTAACTTATTTAATGTGTGCAACAATGCTCTAGGTAGGTCCCATTATGACTCGCATTTTACAGATGAAACACAAAATGGTTGAGTGACTTGCCCAAGTTACTCAGTGAGTGAAAGTATGGAGATTTGAACCCAGATCCATGAGCTTAATTAATGAGATGCTATGTGTGAGCTGTATATTAGTGAATATACATACTCCCAGGCTTTCTTCCTGTGCATCCATATTGATCTGGTTACAAACATGGCACCCTTTTTACATACTCATGGCCCTGGGGTCAGACTTGGATTTGAATCCTGGCTCGATTGTGGACAGGCTGGCATGACTTTGTACTTGTTCCTTCACCTCTCTGGGTCTTGGTGTCTTTATCTGGAAAGTGGGGGGCTATAGTATCTGCTTATGAGAGTTTGCTGAGTTTGTGTGTGCGAAGCACTCAGCCTGGGCTGGGCACATAGCAGATGCTCATGAGATGGGGCCATGTTAACTAACTGCCTGCTCTGAGGCCAGAGGGCTTCGTAGGGAAAACAGAAAATACTCGCTGAAGCAAGGTGGCCTTAATATGTTGGGGTCTAGGAGGCAGAGAGAAACGTCCGGATCTGGAGTCTTCCAGGGGGGGTGGTATTTCCCCCTGGAATCCCTGCCAGTGCCACATCCCTGTCCTGACCAGTAAGTCTAGCCCCAGCCCTGCGTACTCCAGGTGGAAGTGGGAACAGCAGAGGCTCAAGAGGGCGGGAGAGGAAAGCCCACAAATGGGCAGTGGGCGGAACCTCCTGTCCAAGTCCGGCCTGGCCGAAAGGGGAGGGGGCTGTGGAGCCCAGCACGTCAGATGCCATCAGCTCCCAGAGGACCATTAAAGTCGCGGTGCTGCCAGGCGGGCCAGGGTGTCTGCAGAGGTCGCCAGCCTCCTCACCGTCTCCTGCCGCCCGCCTGGGCTGCCCATCCTGGGTACGCGCTCCGGGGAGCCCGCTGCCTGCTCTCCCACGCGCTCGCCTCCCCTCTGGCTGTCTTCTCATTGAGTCTGTTTCTCTCTCCCTCTTCTCTGTTCTTTTTTCCTTTTGTCTTTCTCTCTCTCTCTACCTCAATTTCTCTCTCCTCTGTTCTTTCTTTTTTTTTTTCCCTCCTATCATCTCTCTTTTCCTCTTGTATCTTTTCAACTTCCTGTTTCTTTCCTTCCTTTTCCCTGTATCTCTTTCTTCTCTCTCACTTTCTTTGTCTCCGTTTCTCATTTTTCTTTCTCTCCGCCTCTTTCATTCTCCGTCGTCTGGCTCTTTCTGCGTCTTGCTCTCGGTCTTGAATGTGCAGCAGCTTGGGATGAGAGCGCCCTCACTAAGCCTTGGGGAAAGTTGGCCCTGCCCGTCCGAGGACACTGAAGGAGCCCACTCTGAGCGGGCTGGGTGAAGAGGGTGTCCAGGCTGGGGAGGACTGCTGTCTGCCTCCTGGGCTGGTGGGCTGGGGCCCTGGCTTCGAAGTGGTAACCCCATCTCACCCCAGGTCCTGGTCCAGATTAGCCACTGTCTGTGCATTTCTTTCTGTTGCCCAATCTACTCAGTCCGCTGGGGTGGGAAGGACAAGGTGTTGGGCACATGGACTAGAGCTGAGCTAGGAGACCTTTGCCAAGTTCCCAGGGTTAGCATCCTATGGGTGGCGATGCTTGAGAACACTCAGGGTTGGCGCCCTCATGCCCACCCCCTCTAGGCAGCCAGCTCGTACTGCACGAGGCAGACGCGTGACCCCTCCAGCCAGCTATGCCCCTGCTGCCCGGCACGGTGGGCCTGGCAGGCCTGCTCTTCTGGGCGGGCCAGACAGTGAACACCTTAATGCCCAATGCCACCCTGGCACTGGCCCAGACCGAGGGCACAGCCATGTGGCCCACGAGTGGCCTGGGGGTGGCCCGCTACCGGCAGAAGCGCTACATCTCTGCCCGGGACGTGAGTGCCTTACTGGATTATCACAACCACATCAGGGCCAGCGTGCGCCCGCCTGCTGCCAACATGGAGTATATGGTGAGTCTCCATGCCCTCCCCAGTGCCCCTTCCACCAAATGCCACTTGTCTCAACATGTCCTGGAAGGGCTGGACCATTCACCGGCCTGGCCCCGCTAGCCAGTATCTGGGTCGTCTGGACCCCGTGGAAAGGGCAGGAATTAGTCTGCCTGTTTTAAGGATAAGGACACTAAGGCAATTGCACAGGTCCTCCGGGGAGTCAGGGACAGAGGACTGCTACTTATGGAGCACCTACTGTGTGCCAGGCACTTCACAGAACCCTGAGGACACGCCTCTTCCTCAAGGTGGGAGTGATTATCCTCATTTTCCAAATAAAGAAATTGAGATACATAGAGTTAATTTGCCCAGGGTCATCCAGTTGGGATTCTAACCCAGGTCTGCCGCTGCTAAAGGCTGTGGCCTTAACCAACACAATACCCTGCCCAAGAATTTTGGGCCCCCACTGGGGATCTGCAGGAGGCGGGTGGCTGGAGCTTTCCTTGCTAAGTTCTCTTTGCCCCACGGCTGTGATGGGCACACCAGACCATCCTCAGCAAGACTGGAGAGGCAGAGTTTAGAGCCTTGCGGGACTGGTAGCTGGAGGTCTCCAGCTGAGGAAAACCAGCACTCTGGCCATCCGGGGAAGCTAGAATGTCTGCCTTCAAAGAGGCAGGGCCGGTGGCTGTCACCCCAGCCTCCCAGCAGCCAGGGTGAAGGAGGGAAGCTTTCTCTATCACAGCTCCTCCTCCAGGACCATTGTCCCAAACCAGCCTGGGGAGAGAAGCTTCCAGCTCATCCACAGATTTCTTGAGGAAAAGACATTGCCGGTCCCCCTTCTCTAAGACTTGCTACTCAACAGTCTGAAAATTCTTTTGCAAAGTGTCCGTTTACTTACATGCTAATGCTGCTTAGAGTCAGGCAGCATGCTAAGCCTGGTGGACATTGCCCAGAACAGGATGGACGAAAGCCCTTCCCTCATGGAGTTTCCATTTCGGTGGAGATGATAGAAAACAAACATCAACAACAAAATATATAGAGATTATAATGTCAGGCAGTGATAAGGTGTTGGGAAGAGGTAGGGATTGGAGCTGGAATGGCAGACAGCTAGCGGTGGGGGAACAGTTATTTGTTCATTGACCGACTCATTCATTTATTAATACCGCAACTGGCACATAGAAAGAAAGCCCTCCATTTTCAAACAAATGACACATTTATTGAGCACCAGTTGTATGTGCAAGGCACTCACTCCAACAGGCGTCTAATTATGTATGGCATTCATTGTGGAGCAGAGAGAGCTAGATGTCTCACCAGGGACCTTGGGGAGGGTCAACGAGTGTAGGTTTGATGTTAGCAGGCCCCTTCCCTCAGTGTACCCCCTTTGCAGCATGAAAGAGACATTCTTCTGCTTTCCTAAAAGACTATGAGTCAGACAACCCTAGGGAGATGCTTGCACCCCTCTTTTGGCACCTCCATTTCTTCTTCACTAGCTGTGCCCTTGGCTTCTGTCCGCAAGACAAGTACCCTCGCTCAAGGAGTCCTTCCTCTCCCACAGCCCCAGGAAAGTTCCAGTCCTCTGTTTCACGTTCTCACACCTGCAAGGATTGTAACGATTGTCTTACGTATCATCTTGCTAGACAGAGTCCTTGGTGCCTAGCAATACTGCTCAATATCTGCTGAATGAACAACTAACATCTTAGAGGACCCCAGGAAGTCAGAGCTAGAGCGGAACTAGCACTTTTTTAAGTGATGCTTTTTTCAGATTATAAAACTTGGAGCATTCATGCATTGGAAAATGATGAAGGATGAGAAGGGTATTCTCAATCTACAGATGTGGAATAATCACTAAGATAACCTATCTTGTTAAGTGAAAAGAGAAAGTTTCCAAAGAAAAAAGAGAAACACCAAATAGAATGTCTATATGTCTGCCATGCTGCCATTTATAATATACATACACATATATCATATATTATTATACATGTATCACTATGTGTAAAAACCATATATGTGCATATATTATATATGTGTGCACATACATATAGACATAGATATGTATGCTTGTACAGGTATAGAATATTTCTGGAAGAGGGCACAGGAGGCTCAGAGTTAAGAAACTCAGAGCAAAGGTAAGCCTTAAACGTTCTGTTCTCACCAACCTCTCTTTCCAACCGCAGTTCTCACCACTAACTCCTCACACCCTGTAGGGGACAAGTGACATCAAGGACAGGTGGAGGATAGAAATGAGAGCCTTTCCACTTTACCTCCTTTGGACATCTTACATATCAAACGTGTGCATGTCTTCATTATTCAAAAAAAAAAAAAACCTTTTGAATTAAATACTTTTAATGTTAAATTCATTTTTAAAAATACAATAAGTAAGGTAAAAAAAATAAGCTATAATAAAATCAGTCATCTTCTCGTCACTCTGGGCTCAGCCACTCCTAGGAACTGCTGAGAACTCCTGGATCAAAACCCCAGGACTCTGCTCACAGCACAGCCCCAAAGCTTGAAGTCCAGTGAGGGGACAAGGACACCATACGAGGAGTCAGAGACCTGGGTGTGCATCTCGACTCTGATGTGGACTTGCTGTTGACCTTGAAGTCACAAGCCTTTTCTGAGCCTCAGTTTCCTAAGCTGTCAAGTGGATTTGTTTCAGGGTTCGGGCGTAATGGCGCCAGGTAAACGTGTATCTCTGGACACTGTTGTGATGGTGGTGGTTGTTCCCCTGGGGAATTTCATGGCCTCTGTTTCCGCAGGTCTGGGACGAGCGGCTGGCCAGGTCTGCCAAGGCCTGGGCCACCCAGTGCATCTGGGCCCACGGGCCCTCACAGCTGATGAGATACGTGGGACAGAATCTCTCCATCCATTCTGGCCGGTGAGTGACCCTCTGCCCTTCCTTTACTTAGTCAGTCATTCGACGAGGTCGCCAAGCAGGTTGGTGGCAGAGAGGCTTTTCCTTTCTCCCAACCAGCATCTTCCATCTTCTCTGCCTCCCAGGTACCGCTCAGTGGTGGATCTCGTGAAGTCTTGGTCTGAGGAGAAGCGACATTATTTGTTTCCAGCCCCAAAAGATTGTAACCCACACTGCCCCTGGCACTGCAGTGGCCCTGTCTGCTCCCACTACACCCAGGTACCCCTTTGTCGGGACTAAGGACTGATGGGAGAGCAAATCTTAGTCCCTTGGGAGAAAAAAGAATGTAGTGGAACAGAAATTACAAATAAAACAGAGCCCCCTGTGGATGTTCTTTTACATAATAAGCATGTTCCTGGAAGGTTGTATGTATGTTGAGTTGAGCTGACCTGAATCTGGTTTCGAGTGTCATAGGTGGAATGATAGGTTTTTTTTACCCCAAAATGGAGCTGTAGGACAAGTTCAAGAACGCTTTTGAATTTAATAGGTCCCAACATGTGCTAGTATTTTGTTTTCTAAGGCTTCTACTTAGAAAGGCTTAAAAAGACATGCCAAAATAAGGTAACAAAAATCACAGTATATTTCGAGTGCTAATATTGAATATATTAATACTTATCACGCATAAAAAATACAATGCAATATAATGTTGCAAGAAATTGGACAAAAACTTCTAATTGTATGACAAATATCTTCTTTTAGTCCTGTTGGTCTTTCTATGACTCTTTTGGAGTTAACGTCAAAAATCTAAATATGAGACCTTCTAGGAAGTGTAAGGCCTAAATGAAATGTCCTTCCTGACATCCCATGAGGTATCATTATCTCCATTTTACCAAAGAAGAAACTGAAGCACAGAGTGGTTAAGTGATTTGGTGAAAGTCACACAGCTAGTGATACTGAGATTCTGACCCAAGACTGTTTAACTCCCAAGTTGGTATTATAACCTCCAACACAACAACAATTTTCAAACAGTGGTCACTAGGAAAAAAGAAAAGACAAAAACCTAATAAAACAGTACAAAAAATATTAGCACATTTCACACATGATAAAATTAAATATTGGTTCATAAAATTTTTGTTCCAATTTTGTGTACGTGTGTGTTTGTGCACAGGGTAACATTATGAAAAATTTTCCTTACTGTTGGTTGTAGAAAAAAATGAAGTTTGAGAAACACGATAGTACAATATGCTTCCAGCCCCCTCACCTTGAGACAGGTAGACCTCACTTAATGCACCCATCCTGAAAGAAGTCTGGGAGCCTCCCAACCCCAAGGATCCTGGGCCCCACTGACTCCTTCTCACAGCTTCGCCATCTTTGTCCTTCCCCAGATGGTATGGGCATCCTCCAATCGGCTGGGCTGTGCCATCCACACCTGTGGCAGCATCAGTGTCTGGGGCAGCACTTGGCACCAGGCGGTGTACCTGGTCTGCAACTACGCCATCAAGTAAGTGCAGCACTGAGACAGAAGGGGCTCTGGGGCAGGAGGGCGGATTGTGAGGTAGAGTGGGCAGAATTCAAAGAAGAGGACACCCCGCCTTTCTCCATTCTAAGTAACCTCAATACCATATATGTGGGTAGTTTCAGAGTCCATTAATAATCCTTTTTCTTTGCCCAAGTTTCAGAATCAACTGGGAGATAAAGGACTGAGGTGAGTCTTACTGATGAAGTCAATAGTGGGGAATCTGTCTTACATTTGCCAGCCAGGCAGGCTTGCAAATACCTCAGTATTGAATTAGACCTGCATATCCACTGACAAGCAACACTAACAACCTCGGGCCTCTTGCTATAAAGGCAGTGCCCTCTAAGCTTACCACGAGAAATAGAACAATCAAGAACACATGTTCCCTGCAGGTAGACAGATCCCAAAGGAAAGGAAGGATAGATGGCATGTTCAGCTAATCGGACTCTTCCAGACTCTCCAGTCAGCTTGGTGGGAGAGAGGTCATGCAGAAGTGGCCTTCATGCTCGAGTCTCTTGGAAACATGGAGAAAGGGAAATGGAAGTTCCCATCCGACAAACAGTATACAAACTTGCAAACCATTACAGGTTCTCATACAGAAACCAGAACAATTCTAAGTAAACACAACATTTAGAATTTCAGAATTACATAATGATGACCACCTTTTACTCTCGTGTAACCCTTGATCATTTACAAAATACTTTCACCTTATTACCTCATTGAAGATATGAAAGAGAGAAAGAAGGAAGGAGAAAGGGAGGGACACTGGGAAAATATTTTTCTTTTTTACAGATTCAGAAATTGAAGATCAGAGAGGTATCTTTTGGTGATTTACCAAAAGTCACAGAGCCAATAAGTAGCAGAGCTGTTTGACACACAAGCCTTTTGATTCCAAGTCTCATGTTACGTCTACTGTACTATGCTGATGGTCTGGAAGTCACTGGTAGTC
This sequence comes from Pteropus alecto, assembly GCF_000325575.1. Taxonomy (NCBI): domain Eukaryota; kingdom Metazoa; phylum Chordata; class Mammalia; order Chiroptera; family Pteropodidae; genus Pteropus; species Pteropus alecto. The sequence continues at coordinate 28,215,051 of NW_006442491.1, forward strand.
TAAGCATTAATTCTCTGTTTTTTTGGTTAGATGGTAACACCTATTGACAAAGTACCATATTGTAGACTAGCTTTGTTAGACAAGAAAACTACAGTAACCAAATTTCGTTACAAACAGCTTAAGGGATTGTTCCAGTTTGTTTGCTGATATGTTAAGTTTTTGCGTCATTGAGTATTAACAGTATAGTTGTTACGATGTTTAGACTCTGGCAACAAGACTGTCAGAATTTGCATCGTAATTTAACTTAACTTCTCTATGCCTGTTTGTTCATCTGCAAAATGGGTGCATATTCCACTCATAGAATTGTTAAGAGAATTAAGTGAGCTGACCCAGGCAACATGCCCCTCGCCCTCACCAGGCTCATAAGAAATTCAGAGCAAGTGTTGGTTCTTATTGTCATTACCAGACCCAAGTTGGATTCCCAGCTCTGCCAAGGGCATGCTGATGACTTTGGGTAAATCATGTTATCTCTTCCTTTAAAATAGAGCTAATACTGCCTGGCTCACAGAGGCTCATAGTGCATTGTTGTCCATACTACATGGTAAATAAATCTTGGCCGTGATTATAACTAGGTTATAAAGTCTTCAAGGGTGGGAAATAGATCTTATTCATTTCTCTATATATCCTTCTGTTTTTTAAGCAGTAGAACATTTTTTCAAGTTTTAAATTAAATAAAAAGGAATTACTCTGATCCCATCATTCCTGGTGTCTCCACCACCCACTCTCCCCACCCCCAAATTTCTGGGAGACTTTTTGAAAACTGTAAACTTACAGCATCTGGCACACATCCTGATGCCCAATAGGTGTTCTGGAAGTGTTGAACGAATGAATGAACGAATGAATGAATGAGTCCCATCTGAAACCAGAAATGCATATTTTTCTAAGCACTTTGGTTGACTTTACTCATAGTCACTCAACAATCACTTTTGGAGAACAAAAGATTCCATTTCTGCCCAAGAATAGTGTTCATTTGAAGTGTGAGAAAACCAGGACTCGCAAAAATAACTAACACTACGGGCCAATAGTGAGACTATTAGGCAGCCACAAGCAAGAAAGAGCTAAGGGCACGATTTTAGACCTTTAGAGGAGAAAGAGGGAGAAGAAATCAGGGAGCTGGGCTAGAAGAGAGAGTTGTGGGAAGGTGAAGTGTGTAAGCTGGAGCCACGTGCTGCCGGGGCATTCTGAAATGCCTTGACCAAAAGCGGTAGATGTGATTCTGGAAGCCAAGGCCTGGCAAACTACAGCCCATAGCAAAATCCGGCCTACTGCCTGTTTTTGTAAATAAAATTTTATTGAAACACAGCTGCGCCATTCACTTAATATTATCTGTGGCTGCTTTCATGTGAGAGAGACATCTGGCCCACAAAGCCTAAAGTATTTACTGTCTGGCCCTTTCCAAAATAAAAAATGTACTCACCCTTGCCTAGGCAATGGGAAGCCACTGAAAGTTCTTGATCAGGAACTGGTGTGTGGTGTTCCTTTTTTTTTTTTTTTTTAACAGCTTTTATTGAGATACAATTCATATACCATACAACTCACCCATTGGAAGTGTACAGTTCAATGGGTCTTGGGATATTACATTAATAACTTTTTAAAATTGTGGTAAAATACATATAGCATCAAATTTGCCATTTTAACTATGTTTAAGTGTGTAGCTCAGTGGCATTCGTTACATTCACAATGTTGTGCAACCACCACCACTATTTCCAAAACCTTTTTCTCACCCCGAAGAGAAACTCGGTACCCATTAAGCAATAGCTCCCTATTCCCCTTCCCCGCAAAGACCGTGGCCCGTTGCAAGGGTTAACTCAGGAGCTGGTAGGATGGGTTTGGGATAAGGCTGTTTAAGAAATAAACAGCAGTGACCCTGACAAGGCTTCAGGGATATGTGTCCCCACCCTGCCCCCCCTCCCCGCCACCATGATTAAATTACACTCGTTGTCTAATTAATTATTCGAGCTCTCATTTGTGTAGTTGTACTCTTATAAGTTACAAAGTGTTTTCACATAATGTTTACAGACACCATTTTATTTATTTGTTTTATTCAGAGAATAAAATCAAGATGCAAGAAACGAGGTGGTTTATTCTGTCACCAGCTCGCAGGTGGCAGAATCCAGGACCAGGACTGACACTTAGATCCGCCTGAGTCGGGGTAGAGAGCGGGGCAGAAGGAATGAGAAAATTAACCCTTGCTGGGGAGTCACTTATTTGCCAGGCACGGTGCTAGGTGCATGCACACGTGGCTCTGTTATTTCATTTTCGCTACATCCCCGTGCTGGGGAGAAGTCGTCTCTTGGTTTGACAGATGAAGAAACCGAGGCTTGCAGCTATGACTTGCCCGGTCAGTGGTG
>NW_006442491.1:28220177-28223137 GCF_000325575.1 Pteropus alecto
GACTGTGGGTAAATCATGTTATCTCTTCCTTTAAAATAGAGCTAATACTGCCTGGCTCACAGAGGCTCATAGTGCATTGTTGTCCATACTACATGGTAAATAAATCTTGGCCGTGATTATAACTAGGTTATAAAGTCTTCAAGGGTGGGAAATAGATCTTATTCATTTCTCTATATATCCTTCTGTTTTTTAAGCAGTAGAACATTTTTTCAAGTTTTAAATTAAATAAAAAGGAATTACTCTGATCCCATCACTCCTGGTGTCTCCACCACCCACTCTCCCCACCCCCAAATTTCTGGGAGACTTTTTGAAAACTGTAAACTTACAGCATCTGGCACACATCCTGATGCCCAATAGGTGTTCTGGAAGTGTTGAACGAATGAATGAATGAATGAATGAATGAGTCCCATCTGAAACCAGAAATGCATATTTTTCTAAGCACTTTGGTTGACTTTACTCATAGTCACTCAACAATAACTTCTGGAGAACAAAAGATTCCATTTCTGCCCAAGAATAGTGTTTATTTGAAGTGTGAGAAAACCAGGACTCGCAAAGATAACTAACACTACGGGCCAATAGTGAGACTGTTAGGCAGCCACAAGCAAGAAAGAGCTAAGGGCACGATTTTAGACCTTTAGAGGAGAAAGAGGGAGAAGAAATCAGGGAGCTGGGCTAGAAGAGAGAGTTGTGGGAAGGTGAAGTGTGTAAGCTGGAGCCACGTGCTGCCGGGGCATTCTGAAATGCCTTGACCAAAAGCGGTAGATGTGATTCTGGAAGCCAAGGCCTGGCAAACTACAGCCCATAGCAAAATCCGGCCTACTGCCTGTTTTTGTAAATAAAATTTTATTGAAACACAGCCGCGCCATTCACTTAATATTATCTGTGGCTGCTTTCATGGGAGAGAGACATCTGGCCCACAAAGCCTAAAGTATTTACTGTCTGGCCCTTTCCAAAATAAAAAATGTACTCACCCTTGCCTAGGCAATGGGAAGCCACTGAAAGTTCTTGATCAGGAACTGGTGTGTGGTGTTCCTTTTTTTTTTTTTTTTAACAGCTTTTATTGAGATACAATTCATATACCATACAACTCACCCATTGGAAGTGTACAGTTCAATGGGTCTTGGGATATTACATTAATAACTTTTTAAAATTGTGGTAAAATACATATAGCATCAAATTTGCCATTTTAACTATGTTTAAGTGTGTAGCTCAGTGGCATTCGTTACATTCACAATGTTGTGCAACCACCACCACTATTTCCAAAACCTTTTTCTCACCCCGAAGAGAAACTCGGTACCCATTAAGCAATAGCTCCCTATTCCCCTTCCCCGCAAAGACCGTGGCCCGTTGCAAGGGTTAACTCAGGAGCTGGTAGGATGGGTTTGGGATAAGGCTGTTTAAGAAATAAACAGCAGTGACCCTGACAAGGCTTCAGGGATATGTGTCCCCACCCTGCCCCCCCTCCCCGCCACCATGATTAAATTACACTCGTTGTCTAATTAATTATTCGAGCTCTCATTTGTGTAGTTGTACTCTTATAAGTTACAAAGTGTTTTCACATAATGTTTACAGACACCATTTTATTTATTTGTTTTATTCAGAGAATAAAATCAAGATGCAAGAAACGAGGTGGTTTATTCTGTCACCAGCTCGCAGGTGGCAGAATCCAGGACCAGGACTGACACTTAGATCCGCCTGAGTCGGGGTAGAGAGCGGGGCAGAAGGAATGAGAAAATTAACCCTTGCTGGGGAGTCACTTATTTGCCAGGCACGGTGCTAGGTGCATGCACACGTGGCTCTGTTATTTCATTTTCGCTACATCCCCGTGCTGGGGAGAAGTCGTCTCTTGGTTTGACAGATGAAGAAACCGAGGCTTGCAGCTATGACTTGCCCAGTCAGTGGTGCTGCTGAGATTTGGAAACCTGTGTGAGGGTTGCTCAGTCTCCTCTGTCCCCTGACCCCATCTTTCTGGGACCTTTTCTCTTCCAGGGGCAACTGGATTGGTGAGGCACCGTACAAGATGGGGAGGCCGTGTTCCGCTTGCCCCCCCAGTTACCAAGGCAACTGCAATAACAACATGTGTTTCTCTGGGTCCAAATCCAACAAGCTCCTGTGGTTCTGAATTTTCCCTGGGCTCTGACGGGCCTCCAGCTGGGCCTAACCCTCCAAGGGTCCCTCCCCAAGGACTGGGTCGAGGAATAATTCTTTCTCTTTAAAGACATGAAACGGGCTCGCTCCGCTGATCTGATTTTCCCCTTCTGGTTCCATTTTCTAAATGTCTAGTGTGTACCCGAAGAAAACGACCTCCTCGCCTTTCTTCTTTCCTCGGCTGCATCTTTCTTTTCTCGGGTTTTCAGGAAAGAGTCCTGTGTCTTTAACTGACTCAGTCCCCAGAGAGCCAGGGCTGGGAGGGGCGGTGGCCACAGCAATGTTTTACTCTCAGGCCTCAACCTTACAAGTCTGTGTCCATCCAATAAAAGGCATTTATTAAATACCCTTTAGCCAGCCACCCACCTTCATTCATGGAACAATAGCCAACCAGCTCTGGGCAGCCTTTGAAGATCCCTGAGTAGGGAACATTTCGGGTCCGAGCTTTTAAAAAATAATTGAAATTAGCTTGTGGACACCTCACTCCTATTTCGTGTTACTGGAGACACCATAAGGCCCAGGGCCCCCTTTCAGCGATGGGTACACGGAGGTTCCGCGAAGGAGTCTGACTCACAGAGCTGCACAGCTCATCTGCGAAGGCACCAGGTCGGAGCTCAGGCTCGGACGCCCCTTCAGACACCTCTCTGAGCACTCAGGACTGAGAGGCGAAAACCAAAGTCTTTCTGGCCCAAGGGAACTGTCTCTTTCAAGGCTTGTATTTTTCCGCTTTCACTCTCTCTGCTTTGGTTTCTCCCTTGCATCTGCTTGCCAGTTCTATCTGTCTCTCTTGCTCTTTATTTCTCCTAGAGAAT
>NW_006442491.1:28223187-28227418 GCF_000325575.1 Pteropus alecto
CCCACCCAGACACCATTAACACACAAAAGTCCTTTTGTCTCCAGAGATAGTAAAATTTCTCCCTCAGACCTTGCCCTCCAGCTGGGGCGCTCTCCCTACCTGGCAGATGAAAACAGGCCACTTTCCCCAGAGCGCCTACATTTTTCCGGAAGGAGTGAGTTTTCTTCTCTTTTGGTCATTCCTAGACCACAGCCTGGGCGTGTCAACATCACCACCACCACCACTACCCCTGCCCCAATAAAGTCCTTTGAGATCCTATGCAGTGGCTCTTTCTGGTCCCTCCCTCTGTCAGCTCCCAGGAGGGTCAAAGAGGAGAGAAGGGAATTAGCGGAGGGAGATGGAGTGAGAGGAAGACCGGGGGAGGGGGCCAACGGCCCCTCATCAGCCCCTACTTTGCTCCAGGCACATCGGCTAGATCAGCCATGCGTGTGTATGTATTATTATCCCATTTGACAGATGAGAAAATGAAGCTTAGACCGAGTGTCCCTTTCCAAATGCTGGAAATAAGTGTAACAAGAGAAACAAGGATACCGTTTTGAGTTCATTATTCTCATATATCCTTCCTACTTTCTTTTGGGAGGGGGGCATTAAAATGTTCTTTCATTTATAAAACAATGGTGATAATAAATGTTAGATTTTAAAGAAAATTATTAATGTTCATATTTGGGGAAAAAAAGGTTTGCCAACCCTATAACAATTTCCCAAATGTTCTGGAAATTTAAGGGGCATGTGACCTCCTGAATTAAATGATGTGCATGAGGTCACATAGCTAATAAAGAACAGACATGGGATTCAGTTTCATCTGACTTCAAATCTTGTGTTGTTTTGACTGTTCACTTTGCCTTCCTGTGTCCTAAGTACCAGGATAATGAAAATAACAATGATGGGCATTTACGAGCTACTTAGGACACTCCATCTCATGGAACTGCCATAGCTATCTGAAGTGATAGGTACTGTTCCTATCTGCATTTTACAGATATAAAAACTGAGGCTGAGAAAGCTGGATTTGAATCTGCTCTATAAGGCTCAAAAGCCCGCTGTCTTAATCTGTTCACTCTCCTGCCTCTTAACTGATAAGGGAGAAACTCAGAGATTGAACAAAGGTAGAGAAAATTGAGCAAAAAAAAAAAAGGGCATTGTAGGGTAGGAATTCCAGATGGCCACCTGGGTTCCCCATTTCTGATAGTGCCTTTGACTAGAGCCCATGACGAAAGGACAATGCTTTTGTGCCTGCTTTTGCTGGTCACGCCTTAGACACGCAGACCTGGGGGTGAGGACTGGGGCGAAAGGAGTTGCATTTAGTATCCTGGCTTGTTAAGCTCAGTTCCAACTGAAGGGGAACTTCTCTTGCAAGAAATCAGTAGCAACAACTTTCTAACCTCTGTAGTATTTTATACTTTTTGAAGACTTTCATACCCCAGTCTTATTTGGTCACTCATTTGTTCATTCATTCGCCAATCAAAAGGGTTATGAGCATAGACTCTGGAGCCCTACTGCCTCGGTACCAATGTAACTTAGTGGCTGGGTGTGCTTGGGTAAGTTACTGTGAGCTCTCAGTCTCATCTGCAAATGGGGACACTAATAGTATCTGCCTCATGAAGTCATTCAAAACATGAAATGAATGAATATATGGAAAACACTTAGAACAGTGCCTTGCACATAGTGAGTGCTATAAAATTGTCAGCTCTAAGCACAGTGGTCATTAATATAGATCAGGGGTGGGCAAGCTATGGTTCACAAGCCAAATGTCACTCACCACCTGTTTTTGTAAATAAAGTTTTATTGGAACTCGGTCATGACTATTTCTTTCTATATGTTTTATGGCTGCTTTCATGCTTCCACAGCAGACATGAGTAGTTGTGAAAGACTATATATCTTGCAGAGCCCGAAATATTTTCTAACTGACCCTTTACAGAAAGTCTGTCAACCCCTGAGATCTGTAGTGTTCTTGTATTCCCAGAGCTTATAATTCTAGTCGGACAGTCAAGCATTAAATAGAAGATGAATACAGATACATCATTATAACGGAAGTGGTACCTGGGAGAAGAACAGGGAAGTACAAAAGCATCACATAGGTCTTCCTGTAGGGGGACGTTTTTTGATGAAGAAGAGAAGCTGGTCAGTCTCTGAGGCTGTGATGACAAATGGGTAGAAAGCTGGGAGAAAGAGCACGTGGCACTATCAGGAACTAAAGAAGCCCTGCTGGGTGTTGGGGGGAAGGGAGTCAGATGAGGCCAGGCAGGGAGGCCAGGGCCAAATCATGAACAATCTTGGGGCTTCACTTGAGGACAATAGGGGAGGCACAGGAAGATTCTAACAGTGGAATGACATGTCATATTTGCATTTGAAAAGATCATTCTGGCTACATTAATGGGGGAAAAAATATGATGAGAGTCAGAATGGATGCTGGGGTCCGGGAAGAAGGCCATTTTGATAATCCAGGTGAGAACCAAGGTAGTGGCACTGGAAACAAAGAGAAGTGGATCCATTTTTGAGATGTTAGGAAGTGGAATTCCGGGGGTCTTTGTAATGGTTGGTCGTATTGGAAATGGAGTAGATGAAGGTGCCATTTTATCAAGATAGGAAATATAGGGAAAGGAGTTTTAAAAGAAGCAAAGAGCCAGATTGTAATTAGGGGTGTATTATCTTTGCGATGTCTGTGAAACATATAAGTGGAGATATCTAGGAGGCAGTTGGATATATGAATCTGGACTCCAGAGGAGAGATTTAGATTGAAGGTACGCAATAGAGAGTCACAGGTATACGGATGGCTATTGAAGCCATCATAATGAATGAGATTGTAGGAAGAGAGAATAATAGGTTAAGAAAAAAAGAAATAAATCTAAACTAAGTCCCAAGTAACTGTAGTATTTAAGAACAGGAAGAGAACCATGAACTGTCAAGAGACAGACAAGAAAAGAATAGTCAAGAAGGAAGGAAACCGGAAGACTATTGCAGAATGGATGCTAAGGGAAGCGCTCATTGAAAGGAGGAGTAGTCAACTGTCAAATTCTGCCGCGGGTCCAGTAGAGTGTCCATTGAATGTTTAGGCATGGAGTCATTCTAACTCACCAATGAAGACTAAGTGGCCTGTGTGTCTGGGGTGGCAAGGTGGAATCAGAAGGAGGCAGTGCTGTAGGTAGGGAAAATAGAGCTGGTGTAGACAGCTATTTAAAAGGGAGGAGAGAGCAGATTTAGTAGCTGAGATGGGGAAGGAAGTTATTGTGGGAGGTTTTGTTTGTTTTTTTTTTTTAATAAAAGATTATAGTATATTCAAATATTGATAGGATTCTGCTTCTGAAAGTTTGTCCTACAGATATACTCCCCACATGTGGGTCAAGACACATGTATGAAGACAGTCACTGTTTGTAATTGCAAAAGCTTGGAAACAACCAAAATGTCCAGCAACAGGACACCAGTAAAATTACTCATGGGACATTCACACAGTGGAATACTACACAGCTACTCAAGAGAATGAGGTAGGTGTGCTGGTGTGGAGATCACCCTCAAATACTAAGGGTGGGGATGGAAGAAGCAAATGACAGAAAAGTGTGTTTAATATGTTTCCATGTATTTATATGCATTTATATTTGTGTGTATGTCTTAGTCAGTTCAGGCTGCCATAACAAAATGCCATAGCCTGGGTGGCTTAACCAACATTAATTTTTTTTTTCCATGATTTTGGAGGCTGGAAGCCTGAGATCAGGGTTGCAGTATGGTTGGGTGGTGGTGAGAGCTCTCTTCCCGGCTTGCAGACAACCACCTTCTCACCATGTCCTCATATGGCAGAGAGCAAAGTCTCTCAAATCTCTTCTTATAAAGACACAGATCTTATTGGATCAGGACCCCACCCTTATGACCTCATTTAATCTTAATTATTTCCATAAGATTTTGTCTTCAGATACAAATTGGAGGGTTAGGACTTTAACATCTGAATTTTGGGAGGACACAATTCAGTTCATAGCAGTGTATATGGGTACATATATGCATAATTTCTGGAAATATATACAAGAATTTGTTTAAAAGTTTAATAGAATGAAATGTGGGATCTAAAGTAAGAGGAAAGTTTAGTTTTCATTATGTTCTGTTTGTCTAATTTTCATTTTTAACATGTGAATGTAAGACTTTTACATTTATAGAAGTAGTTTGAAACAAACAGAAGCAAAAGGAAAAATTACATCACATGGTTAAACTTATAAAGACAGAACAACAAATGGTGATAAAAATGTGG
>NW_006442491.1:28227464-28228787 GCF_000325575.1 Pteropus alecto
GCTACTTTGAACAACAGTTTGGGAGTGTCTTATAAATTAAACATATATATAAACATATATATAAACATATATATGTCAACCAGCAATTCTTTTCCTAGAAATTTATCCAAGAGAAATGAAACATATGTCTACATGAAGACTTGTCCATAAATATACATACCTGCTTAATTCATAATAGCTCCAAACTGGAGACAACCCAATGTCTGTCACCAGGTGAATGGCGAACAAATTCCAGTATATCCATTCAATGGAATACTACTTGGCAAGAAAAAAGGACATGACCATAGATGAATCTCACAAACATGCTGAACAAAATAAGCCAGACAAAAGGATAAATGCCATCTTATCTATTTCCGATATTCTAGAAAAGACCAATCTAATCTGGAGTGACAGAAAGCAAGTCAGTAATGGCCTGGAGTGAGAGGTGCCTGGGGTATTCATTGCAGAGGAATAAAGGGAACTTTCAGGGGTGATGGAAATGTCTGTATCATGATTAAGGTTATAGTTACATGGGTGTCTACATTTGCCCAAACTCATAGCATGGTGCACTGAAAAATTATACCTCAATAAAATAAATTATACCTCAATAAAATTAACTTTAAAAGTCTAAAGAGGGAGAGGTTGAATATATAAAGGAGAAATCATACATGGTCACGTGGGGCTCCTGAGCAGTGGGAAGAGGTAGGGAGCGGACCGGGCAGATCTGAATGGAAGGAAGTGAGCAAAGTGCAAATGTAGGTGAATTTCGCTGGGGAGTTGAGGCAGGTCCAGGTTTAAGGCTTCTGTTTCCTCTGCGAAGAAGGTAAAATCTCATCCTTTCAGGGATGAGAATGGGAAAGGTTTGGAGGAGAGGAAAGATTTGATATAAAGAATAGGAGAGCAGCGAGAACAGACCGAGGCAGAAGCTCTGCGTCACGTGGTCACTAATGTGACCGAATTGGTGGTCACGAATCTATGGCAGCCCTCATCTGTCTTCTAGGTGATTTTTTTTTTCTCTCAGCAGAGATTGGCTGCTGGCGAACAGGCATGAAAAATGCAAAGCACTTAGATTTATCCAGGCTTAGATTTTTGTCAGGTGGTTAGAAAGAAAGGAACCGAGAGAGAAGCAGTAGAGAAACTAAGATAATAGGCTGTGGCTTTAAAGTGGACGGGTGGAAAAGAAGACAGGAAGGTGCGGCAGGCAGGGAGAAAATGGAAGGAATAAAGGACTGGAAACAATCCCAGTGTCCATCAAAAGGGGACCAGAGCAATAGCACTGGAAAAAAGGAGACTGTGGACAGAGGGAAATCCGTCAGCTGTCTTAGGAGTGGAGCAGTGCCCGAG
>NW_006442491.1:28228839-28240418 GCF_000325575.1 Pteropus alecto
AATGGTGGGGCAGGGATGTTCTGAGTCTTCTGAGTTCCAAGGTTTACTGCTTTTCATTTGGGCTCTAACATAACGAAGACCTTGATTTCGTTATCCCAAATCAGGCCGTGAGACCCAACATTGGGACAACAGAAATGGGACTGTTTCCTAAAAAGCCAAGTAGCAGATGTCTAGTATTCAAGAGAGCTAAAAAGCAAGATGGCTCTGCATTCAGAGATCAGAATGCAGATTTCGGCAGTAGGTTAGTTTTTTAATGGGGAAGGAGATTAGTGGACCAGGGGAGCGGACAGGCGGAGTGCTTTTCATCTGTGGGCCTGGAGTCGACCTGCATTTCTCCATCCCTCATACGACTCGCCAGTTTGTAATAATATATTTAATATTATCTGATGGATGCCCATCTCCTCCATTAGTCTATAAATTCCATGAGTGCAGGGATGATTTGCTCATTTCTATACCACTGGAGTCTAGCACAAGACTTGGTATTCAGTAGGTGCTCAATAAATACATGTTAGATGAAGAGGAGTTATAATTCCAGCTCCTCTATGTACCAGCTGTGAGACTCTAAACAAGCACCTTCTCTCTGTGCCTCAATTGCCCCATCAAGGTTAAATTTAAACATGGCAATGCCTGTATACAGCTCTCAGCATCCAGTAGGCGCTCAATACATACAGTCCTCCACCCTCCTCCTTTTCTCCTCTCCTGCTCCCTCCCACCTCATGCCACACCCATTTGTGTAGAGTCATAAAACCCAACCCAGGTTGGACTCTCACCTCCCTAGCCCCTCCTGGCCAGTCCCTTTCCTCAAGTTGGGGGTGGAGGAGCTGGTATCCCCTACATCTGGCTGCAGGTCTCCCCAACCTGAGTGCAGGACTGGGGCCCAAGTGGACCTCGGGTCTGGCCAGGTTGCTGTTGCCGTGGTAACAGCGACAGTCCCCAGCCGCAGGTTCCCTAAGAGACTGGTTACTCTTTAACGTATCCACCCACCTTGGGTGATTAGAAGAATCAATAAGATAACCGGGCGGTGGCAGCTGGCTGTGCTCACTGCCTTCCTGGTGGACTGGCTCCCACTGCCGCTGTGTGTGGGGCCCAGGCTCCTCCATGCCCCCGGGTCTCCAGCTGGGTGGGCTCGGCCATGGTCAGTGTGAACGCGCCCCTCGGGGCTTCAGTGGAGAGTCCCTATGGTGAGTGGGGCCAGCGGGTGGGACCAGGGGAGGATTGAACAGGGCGGGACCATGGTCAAGTTTGGGAGACCGTGGGACGTCCCCCGCCCCATGTGTTTTGGAGGGAACCAAAGACCCTATAAGGACTCCTCTAAAATGGCAGGAAGCCCAGGGGAGGCATGCGACTTGCTTCACTAAGCTCCCAAACAGGGGCATGGTGGATTTGGTATGGGAAGTGCTGGGAGGGGCCGCAAGAGCCCCAGTGCAGTGGCTCGGCTCATTTTCTGCCCAGAGAGACCGCTTTCCTGGTGATGCATCTCAGGGGTACTTCCAAAATTTCACAGGGAATGGGGCTGGAAGCATCATCCCCACTTTGCCTCAGGGCCAACTAAAGCCCAAGGAGAGCCTTGCTGGGCATGGTTGTGGAGCTGGGATGGGACTCAAGGGGAGAGGTGGCTGGCCCTTCTGACGAGGGCCACCAACTCAGGGTAATTCAGTAAGGGGAGGTGGTATAAAGCAATGCACAGTGCGGGGCGTTGGAAAATGAGAATGATTTCATGCTAGATGTGTGCAACTTAGATGCAAGGTTAGGGAAGCATGTGCTATTGATGGTGAAAGTCTTGGGCTCTCTTGCTTGGGGGGTGACTTCAAAATTGTGACCCAAACATCTGACGGTAGAGGATGGGTAAATAAAGTATGATTTATCTTTAAGATGGAATGCTATCCTATTGTTTAAAGAAAAGGGCAGATCTGCGTGTAGATAGCGAAGGACCTCCACGTTACATGAAGTGAACAAAGTAAGCTGAAGGACTGTGTATAGCCTATTACATTTCTGATAACAAAACGGATGTATGCATATATATGTACACACACGTTTATATTTACATAGAAAATTATTGGAAAGACACAGAGGCCAGTAACAGAGTTTTGTTTCTGAGGAGGGAGTTTCAAGAGATCGTTTTATTTATTTATTTATTTATTTTGCACATTTTAGATTTTTAAAAATGAGATGCATTTTGTAAACCAACTTAAATCACACGTTTGCACAGAGCTTGTTCCTCTGGAATCCAGTAGATATTGGTTCTAGTTCTACGACTTTAGATAAATTATTTAACATTTTTGTGCCTCTGTTGCCTTCTCTCTGAAGTTGAGATAGGGTATCTTAGGGTCTTCTCGGATAACTAAAGGAGATCAAGGATGTAAGCCCTTGGCACAATACACATTGTAAGGACTCAATACATATTACTTAGTATCCTTATTAACTGAGGACGGATGGCCTCAAGGAATCAGGGAATGGTCTCCTGTCTAGCCCAGGAGATCTTTCTTCGTTCTACCATCAAGCATGAGTCCGTGATGCAGAGGCAATAGCAGAAGCTGAAGAATCAAAAACAGCCTGGGGATCTATCCCACACGCCAGCCGTGTGACCTTGGGCAAGTCACTTCCCCTCTCTGAATCTATTTCTTTGACCGTAAAACGGAGAGAACAGGACCTGTCTCACAGAGGGCGGTGCAGTTAGAGACAGAATAGCTGAAGGGCTGGGCATGGTTTAGGCGCTTCATCTAAGATTAAACACAATTGCAAGATTTGGTTAATCTTGCGGCCAGAGGAAGACTCATTGTTTCCCAAAGGGGCCAGTCAGCTTCTGGGGAAGCAGGGCCTTGGGCCACAAGCCTAGACTAGGGATGAATGGACGGCTCCATAGAGCTCCTCCCAAAGGATAATGTAATAATAATAATAATATAAACTGACAGCCTCGCACCACATCTCAGATCTATCCACTTCCGTAGGCTGTCCTCTCATGGCCTTTTATCCGAGCATCTGTCATGCTCATCACATAGCAAGTGTCCAACAAACATTGGTTAGGTGATTGGATGGATGGACAGATGGACGGATGGACGAATGGATGGATGGATAGATGAATGTTCTATGCCTATTACTTTATTTATTCTCACAATAGTTTTCTCAGATAAATAATTTTATTATCTCCAAGGACTGAAGAGAAAACTAACGTTCAAGATAGTTAAAAAAAAAAAAAAAACTGTATAACCCCTAGACCTGACACTGTCTGTGCTGACGCTCTTGTCTAAGCTACAGATACAGCGGGGCAGAGAAATGAGGGCTCCCATGGCCAGATCTGAAGCATGCACCAAAGAAAAGAAAAACACTGTTGTCCTGAGAAAGTGGGGCATTTGCTGTGCGTGCATGTGTGCGTGAGTGTGCATGCGTGTGTGCATGCTGTGTGATAGTGGCTAGAAGACCCTGCTTTTCAGGTAAAATAACTCTGGGTTAGCATCCTGGATCTCCTTTTTTTTTTAGCAGTGTGGTCTCTGAGCCTCAGATGTTTCTTCTGTAAAATGAACTAGGGAAGTCTGCTAGGAGGTTCTGGGAAAGATACACTTTCTGATTCAGAGAAAACAACAACAAAGTGCTTTGAGGCAAACCCCTTCTCCTGGGTCTTCTAACAGGGATAATAATAAACCTCCTCAGGTTGCAATTACAGAGTTAAGTTGCTAGATAGGAAACATGGTACGAAGCAGAGCTCAGGAGAGGCAGTGAAGGACAGCCCGGGTTAGCGTCACGTGTGCTTAGAATAGTGTTTGACACAGGTTAAGCATACAATAAATCCCAGCTGCTGTTTTTGAACCTTCTTAGTATGACAGTCTCTGATGAGCACATCTTTGGTGTGGTGATACTGGGTGAACTTGACCTTCCCCTGGACTTACAATGTGTTCCTGGCACTGGATTCTGCTTTGTAGTTCTCATAATTACTCTGATCAAAATAGTTGGTGGGTGTTGTAGTATCTGTCTCCCCTACTAGACCATAAACTCCATGAGGTCAGGAACTTCAGTGGTTCATTCTGCCTTGTATGTCTCACACAGTGACTAGCACAGAATACATGCTCAATAAGCATTTGTTAGTTGCATGAATTGGGGGAGGTTTTAAGAAACAGCCCTGTGACAATGGTCAACAATGTCAGCCACATCCATGCTCTTCCCTTCCTTCCTCTCTCACATCTTCACTTTTGGTTCTTGATTTGTCTCATTATAGACCAAAGGTGGCTGTCACAGCATCAGGCATCACATCTGCACTTAAGTGAAGCTGGAAGGGGTTTCCTCAAAGCACTTTTTCTTTTATAAAAGTTTCCTACAAACCTCCCAGCAGACTTTCTTAGTTCCAGGAAAGCTAGAAAGTCAAGTACCTAATGGAAAGACTTTGATGGAGGTTTACTTAATGAATGAATGAATGGATGGATGAATGAATGAGTAGATATCTGAGTGGATGAATAGGTAGATGGTTTGATGAATGGATGTGATGGGTTGGTTTGGGGGTAGATGGATGGGTGGATGAGTGGATGGATGGGTGGATGGATGGATGGATGAGATGGGCTGGGCTGGGTTGGGATAGTAGTAGCTGCAAGTGCTCAGAATAGGACAAATAAGAAAACAGGGTGATTTGGCTACTGTCAACAATCCTCCATCAGGGCGGTATATCTGTTTCTAAGTGCCAGATGAGCCTGATTTTTCCTGGGTTAATAGGCCTAGTTCCTTTGACAAAAGGCATCAGCCTCAGGCCAGATCAGAGGCTATCGGTTCAGAGGCAGTTTGGTTAAGTGGCTCTCCCACTTAAAGTCGTGGGATAGTGGACACTTAGCTTCAGCTCTGATCTTCAATTTCTTCATTCATCAGATGAACCGTGGTTGTTATGAGGATTCCATGAGCTAATGAAAAAGAAAAGGTATCATAAACTACAAGGTTCTTTGTCTCCCTGAAGGGTGGATGGGCCCAAAGTTGGGTAGGCTACGGGACTGTGTCAGATATCAGACATGGCAGTTTCCACCCTTCATTCCTCAAAATAGTCTCCCCCGCCCTTTCCCCCTTTCTTCCCTCTCTACATTACCTTTCCATCTCATCTCAATTCAATTTCAGCCCCATGGTTCGATGGTTCACAAACCTGGTATATGGGAGACTTTCTTAAACTGGCTTATTTTGGGGCTCCACTCCAGACCTGGTGATTCAGAATCTACTGGGATGAGTTCCAAGAATCTTTAATTTTTCGTTAAGTTCCTTATGTGATTTTGGCTAATAGGTCAGTTGGAATTCAGAAACCATTGCCTATTTTGTCTCATTTTATAAAGGGGGCCTATGGATACCCAGAGCGTCTCTTATCTCTACCCAGAAGTCTCCTGAATTCATTAATTCATTGTTTGCTTGTTCATTTCTTCAACAAACAACTACTGGGGGTGTATGGTATGCATGGCATTCTGCTAGGCGCTGGAATATAGAATAAAATGTCACTTCAGATCTTGCATTGTCCAATCTGGTGGGGTCCACAGACAGACCAGCAGCAATCAAAGACAGAGTACCATGAAATGGATGGATAGGACACTCTGGTAATGCGAAGGGACTTAGGAGGAGGGGAAGGGGTCAGAAACCTCTGATCCTGGAGGAGTGGACCAATATCTAAGCTGAAACCTGAAGGTTTCCCAGGGCTCAGTCAGAAGAGAGGAGGAACAGCATATAAATTGTGCTGATTTTACTTCTATTTGACTGCAGTTAACTTCATCCTTATTGAAAGTATCTTCGGACTTCTCTGATTGTTTCGTGAATGGTTTATCTTGTTCCTAAAAAGATTCTGAGATGCTTAAGTGCAGAACTATGCCTTTCATTTTTTTCTGACTCACATGTCTTCAGCATAAGGGTGGGCCCATGAAGAAGTAAGAATTTGCCTTAGCTTAATCCCCTTCTACATAATGAGCAGGATGCTGGCTACTTTATATGTTTTCTCTGTTTTATCTTTGCAATAACCCATCAAGGTGGAAATTATCATCCCCATGTTATAACCAGGGAAATTGAGATTCAGAGTTGTTAAGTTTCCCTGCATTACACAACAAATGAGTGATTAAAATCTAGTATGTCTGATACCAAATCTCTATTCTTTTAGCTATCCTGTTACCTCTTATAATAGCAGAGGCTGTGTGATATCGTGGTTAGCAGCTCAGATTCTGGAGTCAGATTGCCTAGGCTCAGATTGCCACCTACTAGCTGTGTGGCTCTGAATAAATTAGTTAATTTTCTGTGCCTCAGTTTCTTCATCTGTCTAATTGAGTGATAATAACATCTACTTCATAGGATTGTGAGAATTAAATGAGGTTAATATCTGTAAAGTGCCAAGTGTCACACGTAGAAAGTGTTATGTAAATTTTAACTATTATTATTGTTACTGTCATTATACCTACTATGTGAAAGGGACTGAATGCTTACTATGTACTAGGCATTAATTAGCTGTTATGGAACAAACAGAATGAGGGATATGCAACTGGTTCCAGGGTGCAACTCTCCAGCTGGAGAGTCAGGACAAAGCTTAGTTCCAAGTCTTCAGGTGCCTGGGGTTCTCAAGGCCTGGTCCATGCATCTCGGCCTGTGTGGACCAAGTGGAAGGCCTGGAAATGGAAGGAACAGACATGTGCTGGCGACCAACCTAGGAGATGACTCTGACCCCAGGCAGCTGTTTGTGGCCTCACTCAAATCCTCCTCCTACTGACTCTCAGCCTTCTCTTCTGAGAAAAGGAGGTGTGTGCCTGGCTCAGGGGTTTTCACACAATATTCATTGGAGGAGTCAGGAAAGATGCCTCAGGGTTCACTTTGCCGCAGATGGGAGTTGGGGGAGGGGGTGATATTCAAATGGTCCAGGCACTTAGCTTCTGGTTCAACCAGAGAAGCTCCATTTTGACTTCTGAATGAAACACTTAATAAAAGGACTCAGTGGTTCAAAAATGTTCAGAGAACCGGAGGACCAGACCAGTGTGTTTCAAACTGCCATCTTGACTCATTAATAGGTCACACAATTTATTGAGTTGTATTAATTAGAGCCATACTAACTGATAACTGATGCAGTGAACAAACCCAAAATGTAAATTCGAAGTTTATTTACCTCTGTAAATAAAGTGACCCTGGCCCTGAGTGACATTTATCATTTCTGTTCACATTCCACTGGTGAGACGTAGTCATACAGCCTTGGCCGAATACAGAGGATTCTGGGATATGTGGTCCCTAGCAGGGTAGCTATTTTCCAGGAATAGCTCTGAACTATGGAAGGAGAGCATGAATTTGTTGGTACACAGTCAACCACTTCTGCCATGGGGTCATGTACACACACACACACACACACACACACACACACACACACACACACAATCAAATACACATAACAAATATGAATACACAATTTTTTACATAAAATGGTTCAATAAAAAGGTGCATAGAGAGATACAGCTATGGCGATAAAGCAAATGTGACAGAATACTACCAATCGGTGACTCTAGATGAGGGATGTACTAGTGCTCACTGTACTATTCATTCAACCTTTAGTAGGTTTGAAATTTTTCAAAGTAAAATATTGGGTAAAATGTAATTGTTAAAATTTGTTAGACTAGTAAATAGCATAAACTAAGGTATAAATAGAATTGGGCTTCATTTAAGCTTGAGAATTTTGATTTGTAACTTTAATATAAGTGTTGGCAAACTTCTTCTGTAAAAGGCCAGATAGTAAATATTTTAGGCTTTGCAGGGCAGTGGGATCCACGGCAACTACCAGCTCTGCTCTTGTAGCACAAAAGAAACCATTGGCAATAAATAAATGAATAGGTGTGACTACGTTCCAACAAAACTTTATTTACAAAAACAGGCAATGGGCCAGATTTGGCCCAGGGGTTGTAGTTTGCTGACTCTTGCTTTAATATATCAAATATTATTTTTTTAAAAAAGCTTGGAAGCATATATTTTTGGTTTTAGGCAGATATATTATTTCTAGAGTGCAATTCAAGTCTTCATAAGAAATTACAGATCAGCAATGTCCAAGCCGTTAGAGACCCAAGTCTCTTAATGCTTTTTCACTACGCTGGACAAAATAATTTTAGCACATTTGCTGTTCACATAATCAGCTGGTTTCTTTCATTTTCATTTCTTGCCTTTTATTTGAATAAAAATATACTATTTTAAAAAAATATTTTTTATTGAAGCATAATGTTCATCAGGAAACAGATGAAGGAAATTTCACAAAGATGACCATTTTTTTCAAACGAAGTAAAATAGAATAGAAAACATGATAGTGCATCTCACGTAATAAGAGTAAATTTTGCATGTGTGAAGCTTCTGTTTCCTTTCTATATGTGTATGGATGTGTGCTTGGGATTGTGATAATAGTGAAAATTTATAGAACACCTACTAGGGATTTACACATATGAATTCTCTATCTTCACAATGACCCTATGAGGTAGATGCTATTATTGTCACTCCCGTTTTATAGATGAGAAAATGCAGGCACAAAGAGGTCGAGCCACTCAGCGAAAGTGACATAGACACCGAGGGGTGATATCGGAGTTCCAATCCAGGCATTTGGGTTCCAGGGTCTGTATTCGGACTACCACTTTTATGGCCACTGTATATAAAGTATGTGATGTAAAATGTGTTACTTACTGAGGGTCATGGTCAAGAGGATTTCAAAGCCACTGGACAGAATGTTCCCAAAGGTTCTTTATAGACCTTAAAAATAGCATACTTTTCCTTTGGTGTACCCACAGGGCACAGGGGCCAATTTTATGCAATACACGGACAAACTTTTAAAATCATATTGAATTTATTTTACTGTATGTTAGAGAAATTTATAAATAGCATAGTAAAGCAGCGATATAAGAGATCCTCTTAAAATTAATGTATGTCTTCAAAAGAAAGAAAAATATCAAGTAAAGAATTACAGGTAAATGAAGTACGAGTAATAGGTAGATATGGTAAAAATCATCAAGAGGAATATAAGTGTCTGGGCTTTGGGGTCAGACACTGAACTTGGCATCAGAAGGGCCAGATACGGGTTCTGGCTCATTCATTTCCTAGCTCTGGTTTAATTGATCACTTATATAGTACTTATTATGGGCCAGGCACTCTTCTAAACAGTTTATAAAAATTACCTCCTTCAGTCCTCACAACTACCCATTGAAGTAGGTATTGTCATCATACCCATTTCTCAGAAGAGTTAACAAAGGCTCAGAGGGGTTAAATAACTTACCCCCAAACCACACAGCCTATGAGAGGCAGAGCTAGGATTCAAAACGAGGTATTGTATTAGTAAGGGCAATACTAGCTGATGCAATAAACAAACCTAAAATGTAAGATAGAAGAGTTATCTCCTGCACACAGGGACCCTGTCTACTTCCATCTTGGCTGAAAGATGGGTTTTATTTTAACCACCACAGCCCGCTGTGATAGGTGGAAACTTCTTTGTCATTCAGGGCTCCATGTCCTCTGAAAATGGGATTATGAATGCCAGTTCTGTTTACCTCTCAGGATAGCTCAAGGGATGGTTGCAAGAACCTATCCTATACTGTTGTGCAGATTAACTGAGATAACACACAGAAAGGCCTTAGTTCCTGTACCGATGACATTAGCTGTGAACAATAGTAATAATAGTAATATGGTTATGCAAATGAAGTGATGAATATTGTCTCATCTCCATATCGAAAAATAGTTTATAGGATCTCTCCTATTAGCCAATTAATACGTTACATGTAAGACTAAAAAAGTCAAGAAGTAGCTGTATAACCATGATATTTAGAAATAGGAGAATGCCAGGGCGGGGAATAAAACCCAGCTAAAATAGTTGCAAGTGGTTGCCCCTGGATGGTGGGAATCAGGTTCCTCTTTAAAAACCACTGTCCCGTCTACGGCCATGCCACTCTGAACGTGTCCGATCTTGTCTGATCTCGGAAGCTAAGCAGGGTCGGGCCTGGTTAGTACTTGGATGGGAGACCACCTAGGACGACCAGATGCTATAGGCGAAAAAAATAAAATAAAATAAGGGATTGTAAATGGACGAGGTCCTTGCAACCTGTGAGGTCAACCAATGGTTGCCTCGCCTATGAAAAAAAAAAAAAAGAGTGGGCCAGCAACTCCTGTTTAGTATCAGCTTTGTAGAGTATGTGATTTTTTCCATTGTGTACCTATCAAGCGTCAATTGAATTTTTTAAAACAATTTTAAATTAAAAAGAAAAAGGGAAAAATGAAACACTATTTCAAACACTCTCGAGTGTACCTGGAAATAAGAGTCGTGGGACAGAAAGCCACAGAAGGAAAAAGCAAAGTTAATGTTAGAGGAGAAATTCAGGATAAATCGTGTTTAAAATCCCTGCTGAATACCTTCCAACAGTTCGTGTCGTACTGAACAGAAAACCCAAGCTCTTTCCCCTGACCTAAAAGTCCCCCTGGGATCTGACTGTCTGGCCTCTGCTGGCCTCTCCTGCCTTTCCCCCTTTCGCTCACTCTATCTCAGCCACTCTGGTCTTTTTCCTATCCTTCAATGACACCAAGCACATTCCTGCCCCAGGGCCTTTGTACTTGCTATTCCCTTTGCTAGGAACACCCTTCACCCAGATCTTCCCATAACTGATTTTTTCTCATCGTCCGGGTCTTAGCTCAAATGTTCTCCGCTCAGAGTGGCCTTCCTTGACCACCCAAATCCAAGGCTGACTCACCTCCACCCATCACTGTTCTCTTCGACAGCCCTGACGTCTGGTGCATTCCTTGATCTGTTTATCATGTCTCTTCCACTACAATGTAAATTCCATCAGAGCAGGGAATCTGGCTGTCTTATTCCCTGCTTTATCCTCAGCATGGAGAACAGTGCTTGGCACACAGTAGGTGCTCCATAAATATTTGTGGAATGAGCAAATACAGATGGGGACAGCTGAGTCAGGCAGCTGAGAGGCTGGATGATGGGGCAGTGGCATGGGGAGGAAGCTGCAGCCTCTCTGCCTGGGCCCTGCCCTGGGTAAACAGGCTTCATTCTGCCCAGACAGCCACTGTTTGAAAACTGTCTGCCGTGGAACTGGCCAAGCCTAGGCTGCCACACTGCCAAGGCCCCAGGATTCCCTGGGACAAGCAGGGGAGGCAGCCACACCCCAGGGAGAGCTCATGAAGGAACAGGTGAAAAAGTTATCCAAACAGGCATGAGGAAGGGTGGGGGAGGTGGCGAGACGGGAGTGCAGTTGGCCCTTTCTCGGCAGAGCCCAGAGGAGCTGGAGAGAGGCCGTGGCACACTCAGTGGACAGCTGCCCAGGCAGGACCTGGCCTCGGGGCTGGGCCTCCAGGATCCGATTCTAGTCCTGCTCTGGTCCTGACTTGCAGAGGGACCTCAGGCACTTCCCATTCCTGGGCCTCAGTTTCTTCCCCTGTAAACTATGAGACTGTGAGCCCATCCATCGCTGGTTTTCCAACTTAAAAAAAAAAAAAATGGTAGTAGCATTCTTTCTTCAAACAAAATCTTACCCGGAAACCAGTTCACAGGAGGGGTACGGTGAAGGCGGTGGGGCTAAAAGAAGTGTGGAGATGCAGGTCACAGGGGGAAACCACCAGGTCGCTGAGGCTGG
>NW_006442491.1:28240449-28260640 GCF_000325575.1 Pteropus alecto
GAGAGTGTAGCCAGAGGGGGCATCTAGAGTCTTATAAATCAGATACAGACCCAGGTTCAAGCCCCACGGTGTGATCTTAGGCACTTCCCTCCACCTTTCTGAGCCTGGGTTTCCCCTGTCTAAATCTGGCATTATAAACAGTACCTCCTTCAAGGTATGATATGTTCAGCACAGAACCTGGCACCTAGTAAATTCTCAACAGGAATAGTGAAAAATCAATGTTGGTTATAAGCGACATAGCAGAAATGACCTAAAGAGCCAGTTCTTTGTCTTTGCTGTGAGTTGGGAAAATATTTAACTACTCTGAACCTCAGTTTCCTCCTCTATAAAACACGGTCAAGGCTTTAAAGGAGATCAGGGGTTGAGATCCAGCCTACCCAGTTTTATTTTAAATAAAATTGGAATTGACAGCTAACCTTTAAAAGTCCCAACTGCCAGCTTCTTTCAAAAAAATTGGAAGTTCTTGCAACACCGATTCCCCAGACCCTTGATGCAAAGGCCCACTAGCGCTACCTTAGACGTGCCACAGTTCTCACAACGGAAGTTATATTAATGAACAGGACGTAAACCTGATGCAAAGGCCCACTAGCGCTAACTTAGACGTGGTGTGCTCTCTCTAATTTGCCACAGTTCCCACAACGGAAGTTATATTAATGAACAGGACGTAAACCATTATGTTTGCCAGGTTGTTTTTCTTATGGGAAAATTTGCTTATATCCCATTAGCTCCATATATTCCTGTTACCTATCTGGGTATTGGGGGCACTTGAGTTTGGGACCCCCAATCGCTAAGACCACGGGAAAGCTCATTATTTATGAGAGCAATCTATTTCCTAGATTTACTTTTTAATATGACCACAAGGACATTTAAAATTATGTATATTTCTGTTGGACAGTGCTGCCCTAGCCCCTCGGATTCTGTAGCAGTGACCAAGTTCACTGCTAACACATCCTGCCTCCATTTCCAATTCCGAATAGACCAATCCTAGCCAAACCCCTTGGGCTTGTGTCCCTGGCTGGGTCTTCTCCCCACAACTATCTCTGGTGTCCCCACCCTGGTTGCCTGTCTGTCAGGAGGACCCAGTCTCCAGAACTCCAGGCCTGTCTTCTAGAATTCTCCACTCAGGAAATCTCACCTCCCAGCCCCCATCTTGCAGCCATTGTGTTTTCTTTATCAGACTTTCACATAAGACAATAGTCTGTGTGAAACTTAAATACATACCCATTCTTCTGTCTCCAGCCTACTGCATTTACCCCAAATCCAGTGATTTGGGGGGTGGAGTTGCGGTGGGGGGAGGCTTATTTTTTCCCCCTTCTCCAGGGCAAGTCATAGTTGTTCTAGAGATAAGGTGAAGGTGGACCTGGTTTATGGGAGGGACAGGGGTCTTTCTGCAGTGAAGGCACTGACTTTGTTTTTGTGAGGAAATAATGTCTACAGCCTCTCTGGAGAGATGAGAGAATCCTAAAGGGCTTAGGGAGTCACTGCAATGATGAAGACCCCCTTCAAATGGGGAAGCCTTATACGCTAGTGGCTGAGAACCTGTGTTGCAGAGTCAGGAAGACGGGTTAGAGCCATGAAAGCTGTATGACCCTGCACAGATGACCTTACCTCTCTGACCCTCAGTCTCCTCTTCTGTAAAATGAAGATAAGGATAGACCTATCCTAGCACAGTGCTTCATATGTAAGTGTTCCATAAATGCTAGCTATCATCATACCTTTTGAAAAAGGGCCCACAGTAGCATGTGGAATAAATTGCATTCTTTTTTTATTTTGCTTCTATGCATTTTTATAATTCTTCTCTGTGAGCCTGCTTTAGTTAAATAATAAAGTTATTTGAGAGAGGAGGGATACAATTAAGTAGAAACGTCATCCTAACTCTGAGCTCTAACATGGGGTTTTAGAGCTGGAAATACGTAAGAGATCTTAGAGTCTAAACTTCACACATCCCTTTAATATCTTAATAAACCAAGGCCCCAAGAAGGAAGGTGATTTGGCCAAAGTCATATAGGAAATTAGTGGCAGAGCCAAAACTAAAATGGTGACTGTGAGAACTGGAAAGGAACTTGAAGGTCACTAGGTCAGCCTTTCCAAGGCAAGGCCACTCAGACAAGAAGGTTTCTTTGCTAGATGTTTGAAAAATGCTGGATGAAAGAAAGCTGTACAAACTTCATTATTAATTAGAGAACTTCTTGGAGCCTTTAACATATGATAGTGCCTTGGACATTCCAAGAGAGGCCTCCAGTTTGCCCACATTAGTTCATCACAGAGCCCCTTGAAAAACATTAACACCCATTAACGTTGTCCCTGCCCCCTAACAGAGAAACGCTATAGCTTAGACACATTCTAGATTTTTTTTCGAAAAAGAACTTTATAGATATTTTAAATAGCATGGTTTAAAAAAAATACAGTACAAAATTTTGTTGCTGACATAAACAGTGATTTTTTTTCATAATCCCTTTTCTTTTTTCAAAGTAGGAAATATTACAAACATGCAGAAAAATGTAGAGAATAATACTATGAACACTGATGTACCCGTCACCCAGTTTTGTCAAATCCTACTTCATGGCCATATTTTCATTGGATTCATTTTATTTGTTTGTTTTAATGAGAAATGGAACATTACACTTAAGAGATGAAGCCCCCTGTGCCCCAACCTGCCACCCTTCTCAGAGGTAGCCACTGTTAACATGTGGTGTTTAGCACTTGCAGACATGTTTTTATACATTTACTACACATGGCTACATAAATAGTATGTGATATTATTTTGCATATCCGGAAGATTTATTCAAATGGTATGTAGTACATAGGCTTCAGAAACCTCCTTTTATTCACTCATATAATGGCTTTTTGGATCTTCTCATGTCGATACGAGTAGCACTGGGTCATTTGTTTAAAAATGTCATGTATGAAAACCCTAAGTATATTTATACAGCTTTTTGACAAAGGAGTTGTTGCCACTTTTTCACTTATCTTAAACAATACTACAAAGGACGTTCTTATACCTGTGGGTGAGCGTTTCTCTAGGATAACGTGTAGGAGTTGAATTTCTGGATCTCAGACAATAGGCATCTTCACTTTGATGAGATAGTGGTAATTTGCTCACTCTTGCCCACCAACTACTACTTGAGTCAGTTGTGTCTAGGACTCCACATCCTCACCAGCATTGATTTTAAAAGATGATAAGCGTAAACAGAATTTGCATTTTTCCTGTTACTGGGTGGGTGGGGGGGCTATTTGTTATTTGACTGTCCTCTGTGATCAATTTGAAGGAGTTATTTATTCTTGATACAAATCCTTTTTCAGTTATATTAGTGGAAAATACGTTTGACCAGTCTGTAGCTTGTCTTTTCACTTTCTTTAGAGAATCTTTTGTTGTACAGAAGTTTACAACTGTATTGTAGTTAAATTTCGGTTAAATGATAAATAAGGTCATTAAATTTAATAATCTTTTCCATTATTTTGTGCTTTTTGTATCTTGCCTATAAAATCTTACAGGGCCTGAGATCATAAAGATATTATGCTAAATATTTTTAGCATAATATTTTAGCATAAATATAAATTCTAAAGTTATTTTTCACATTCAGGTCTTTATTCCATAGGAACTGATTTTTTTGTTTGTTTTCTTTTATTTATTAATATTTATTTATTTATCATTATTATAGTTTAGGCGAGGCAACCCTTGGTTGAGCTCACAGATTGCAAGGACCTTGTCAGCTTACAATCCCTTATTATTTTTTTTATTTTTTACGCCTACAGCACCTGGTCTTCCTAGGTGGTCTCCCATCCAAGTACTAACCAGGCTCGACCCTGCTTAGTTTCCAAGATCAGATGGGATCGGGCTTGTTCAGGGTAGCATGGCCATAGACTCTTTTATTTTTTTTTAGGAATGGAATTTTGTGTATGGTATGAAACAGAGGTGCCATTACATTTTTCTTCATATGGACAGCCATTTGGGCCAGCAGCATTTATTAAATAGGACATTCTTTCTTGACTCATATGTAATGTCATTACTTTGACTCTCATTTTCAAATATATGTAGATATGTTTCTAAACTCTCTATATTGTCCTACTTGTTTTTCTCTAGTAGCCACATTTAAACAATTTTTTTAAAGGGTGAGTAAATTTATAATTATACCAAAATAAAAGGCTTAATTTTTTTAAAGTCCCCAAAAGTTAAAATTATTTAATAATATATTTTATTTAACCCAGGGTATCTAAAATATTATCATTTCTATGTCTGATCAATAAAAAATAATTAATGAGGTAGTTTTCATTCTTTTTATACTCGGTCTTCAAAATACGATGTGTGTTGTACACTTACGGCACATCTCAGTTTGAACTGGTCATATTCGAATGTTCACTGGCCACTCGTGGTTAGTGGTTACCATGTGGACAGTGCAGTTGCAGCTTTGTATATTGTAAAGCGTGTCTTCCTTACAATTGTTCTTTAACATCATCATGTCTATTCTCTTTGCTCATTTATATAAATTTTAGGATGAGGCTGAATAAGAGAGAACAAAGGTTGGAAACTAATGACATACTTGTCTCCTCCACTGGATTCAATAAAGACACCTACCCTATTTTGAATGTTTGCAATTTGCCAAGTGGCTTTGTCTCATTGGGTTTTTAATTGGAATTTCATTGAATTTATTAATTTGGGAATAACTGACATCTTTACGGAATGAATCCTTCTGCTATGAACATGATACATTTATATAAATCTGCTTTTATGTCTTTCAAAAAAGTTTGGTAATAATCTTAATACATAAAGGTCTTTTGTTAGAGTAATTCTCAGATAAGTTCTAATTTTTATTGCTATGGTAGTTTTTTAGTTGAATCTTCTCATTTGTTGATGTTAGTGTATACAAACCAAGTGCTTTTAATATATTGAAAATGTATCCATCAACCTTGTTAAACTCTCTTATTAGATGTGTTTTTAACTTCTTGTCTTATTGCATTGTGAGGGTCTCTAGTAAAATATCAAATAGAAGTAGTGATAATGGACTTATTAGACAGGATTTAGTTTGCGAATAGCTGAGACACAAAACAGTAATAGTTTAAACAAGAGCGAAGAATATTCCTCAGTTATGTAAAAGTCCAGAGGTAGGCAGTCTAAGGATGGTATGGCAGCTCTTCCCCAAGGCAGTTCCCAGAACACGGGCTCCTTCTGGCAACTGCTCTTCCATCCCCATGAGGTCTTTATCTCATGGTCTGAGATGGCTGCCAGAGTTCTAGCCACACATTCATGTTACAGATAGAAAGATGGAACAAGGGACAAAGAAGAAAAGGGAGTAAAACTCATGTTCCAGCTATCTTTTAAGAAAAGTTCTTGGAAGCTGCCAAACTACATTTCTGCTTGTACTTTATTGGCCAGAACATATTCACATGCATGATCTATCTCACCTAGCTTCAAAGGAAGGCTTGAGATGAATCTTTTTGGGAGCATCCATGTAGAAGAATCAGAGAGACCGAGAGACTAGATAATAAAGAACTCATAGCTTCTGCCACGGTGGGCATCCTTGCTTTATTCCTGACTTTAAAGGGAAACTTAGACCTTTTCAAGTCTAATGGCTACTTGAGGTTTTTGGTAGGTAATGTTATTGAGTTTTAAAAAGTATCTTCTAAGTAAGGTAGAATTTTTGTTTGTTTTTAAATCACAGTTCATGTTGAATTATCTTAACTGCTTCTTGTACAACTACTGAGATAATCACATTTTTTTTCTTCTCTAATATTAAACCATTCTTGCATTCCTGGAATAAAAAACTAACTTGATGCAGTATATATATTTTATACATCACTGAAATTTTTAAAAACCGTAGTAAGCCATAACATAAATTTACTATGTTGTACCCATTTTAAGGGTGCAATTCAGAAGCATTAAGTACATTTAATTGTTATACAACCATCACTACCATTCATCTCTTGAAATTTTTTCACCTTCCCATACAAAAATCTCTGTACCCATCAGAAAATAACTCTCTATTCCTCCTCCCTCCAGCCCCTGGCAACCACCGTTCTACTTTCTGTCTCGTTGAATCTGACTACTCTAAGTGGAACCATACAGTATTTTTCCTTTTGCGACTGGCTCATTTCACTTAGCACAACGTCCTCAAGGTTTATCTATGTTGTAGCATATATCAGAATTTCCTTCCTTTTTAAGGCTGAATAATATTCCAGTGTATATTTATACCACGTTTTGTTTTTCTGTTCATCTGTTATTTGACACTCACATTGATTGCTTCTACTTTATGGCGACTGTGAATAACATTGCTATGAAATAGATGTAAAAATATGTCTTCCAGACCCTGCTTTCATTTCTTTTGGATGTATACCCAGAGGTGGAATGCTGGATCATATGGTAATTCTAGTTTTAATTTTTTAAGGAACCACCATGCTGCTTTCCATAGTGGATGCATTATTTTAATTCCCACCACAGTGCAAAAGGGGTCCAGTTTCTCCCTATCCTTGCCAACACTTCTTTTTATTTTTATTTTTTTAAACATCCATCCTAGTGGGTGTGAAGTGATATCTTACTGTGGTTTTGATTTGCATTTCCCTAATGATTAGTAATGTTAAGCGTCATTTCATGTCCTTCTCAGTCATTTGTTTATCTTCTTTGAAAAAAATCTCTATTCATGTCCTTTGACCATTTTACAACTGGGTTGTTTATTTTTTGTTGTAAGTTGTAGAGGTTCTCTATATATTCTGAATATTCACCTCTTATCAGGTATATAATTTGTAAATATTTTCTCCCATTCCATGGGTTGCCTTTTTACTCTATTGATAGTATACTTTGGTGCACAAAAGTTTTCAATTTTGATGTAGTTCAATTTATTTTTTCTTTTGGTATCATATCCAAGAAATCATTGCCAAATCCAATGTCATGAATATTTTCCCCTATGTTTTCTAAGAATTTTATAGTTTTAGTTCTTATGTTTAGGACTTTAATCATTTTGCATTAATTTTTGTATATGATGTAAAGTAAGAGTTCAATTTCATTCTTTTGCCTGTGGATATCCGGTTTTCCTAACAGGAATTTGTTTCTGATATTATTTTATTTAAGACTTTTGCACCTGGGAGATGCTACTTTGATTCAAACTCTGATCCATTGCTAGAATCCTGTTACCATCCTCCCTGACATTTAGCTGGGCTTGATATTTCCAGTGACATGATGCTGACTACTTAATAAAGCAACATCTCCCCTACTAGAACCATTGTATCTGGTAAAAACATCATCTCCATTATGAGCACAAACCTTCCTTCCTGCGGCATCCATTCATTGGTTCTGGTGCGTCCTCTGGGGCTATAAAAATAGGTCAGTACTCTTTTCCAAAGAAAGTACTTTAAATTCAGTGAACAGCACAACGACATGCGGGGTTTATAAGGTTTATCATGTTTACTCCACGAAGCAATCTATTTTATAGCTAACACCTGTATAATACTATGTGCCAGCAGTTCTAAGCCCTTTCTATATATTAACACAAATAATCCCCACAAGACATACACATTATTATCACTCTTATGTTGCAAAGTAATAGAGCAGTTAAGTAACTTACCTAAGGTCACACTGCTAGTCCATGGCAGAACCAGAATTCAAGCGCAGAAAGTCAGGCTCCAGAATTTGTGCTCTCAGCCTCTTTACTGTGCTGTCTTCAAACATCTGACTATCTCAGCCAGCTTTTTGGGGTCCCAAAGGGTCCCAAAGGTTGACACACTTAGTAACCTTAGTAACAAAGAAGATTGAGGGCCCAGAGGCTTCAAAAGGCAACAGTATTAAGTCAGGATACAATAGTTTTTTCATTTTGTTTATATTCCTTGCTTTTACTGATGATACATTGTTTTATTTGGTAGTAATACCATTTCCTTCTAAAATAAAGCTAAGTTAACATGAGTGAGTTGATATAAGAAAAATGTTAATAGCAGAGGTGGTTTTCAGATACGACAGAAATCATAATGGTCATAGGAATATCAGGGAAGCTTTGGAAACACTGTGTTCAGTCAAGTTAGGTGAGGCTATGCCGCAATGACAAAACAAACAAACAAAAATAAATAAAAAAACAAAAAACAAAACCCCAAGTCTCAGTGGGTTAACACAGCAGAGGTTTATTGCTCACTTACAGTATTTGTCTGTCATGGGTCGGCAGGTGCTCCTCTCATCCTGGTGACTCCATATCTGCACTTGCTTCCACAACGACCACAGCGCTGGCTCTTAAACCTTCTGCCCAGGTGTGACAGATTATTTCTTCTCACATTTCATTGGCCAAGACAAGTCACAATGGTCACATCTAACTTAAAAAGGTGCAAGAAAGTATAATCCTGCCACATACCTGAAAGGAGAAAAGTGGAATAGTTGAGAACAGCCCACGGTGAGACCATGAGTAAAGGAGCCTGAAAGATAAACTGGGTCATGAAAGGTAGACTGAGTCATGACTCATCGGATTAGTCTGACCAGCCCCACCAACTGGCCTTTAGCACCTGTTCTTGGAGCAGGGAGTCTGGTCCACCAGGGGGAAGACAGAAAACAGCAGCATTCTGTTACTCCCAGGCAGCACCTCAGGATTCTTTTTGGTTGGGGTGTTGTTATTTCATAAGCAGTTTCAGCTGAACTCTGTGGTCAGCTTTTGTTTCTTCCCTAAATGTAGATGAAGTAGATTGGACTTTGGCTGCTCTAGGATTTGGTTCTGTCACTACTTTGAAGAGAGATCCAGGGACGGGTAATTGGAAAAAAGAAATTCAAGGATAGGGTCTAAGAGAGAAGGGAGCCTTAACCAGTGCTTGGTTATCTGGTTATCATGGAGGCTTCCTGGAGGAGTTTTCAAAGTGGGGTCTGAGGGCTTCAAGCATCAGAAGCATGCTGGAAGCTCATAGAACATGTGAAGCCTGTGGCCACTTTTGACCCTGGAGCCTGGAGGTGGGACCTAAGGCATCTGAATTTTGAATAATGACTACAGATGATTCTTACGGACACTGAAAATTGAGATACACAGAATTACGGGAAGAACTTTTCTTATAAGTCTAGAAGCCTAACACAGTGTGGTTCTCAATCAGGGGTGATTTTGAACCCCAAGGGATATTTGAAAATGTCTGAAGATCATTTTGGTTGTCATACTTGGGGTTGGTGGGGGGAGGTGCTACTGGCATCTAGTAAGTGGAGGCCAGAGATGCTGCTAAGCATCCTATAATACACAGGATAGCCCAGTCCCTTGAACAAAGAATTATCCAGTCCAAAATGTCAACAATGCCAAGGTCAAAATGGTTAAAAAGAATTTGACCCCTACCAAATATAGGAGCATATATGATTTTTAATCTCTTTATTTTACTTTCCAAGTTTTCTACTATATCCATATTCCTTTTCATTGAAAATCTAGTACATATTAAGCACTTTATGTACATTATATCAGTTTTTCCTCAAACATCTTTTAGTCATTCATCCAACAAATATCTGTTAAGCACCTATTACACATTTAATTTTAAACTGTTCAAGATGTGGGCAGCACCCTGGGGAATACAACAAAGATCATCTCCTTAATGGGGATGGAGGAGATGTGCAAAGTCCCTGAGACGGGAAAGGGGAAAAAAGGCCAATATGTCTACAGTCACTGGGGTGGGGGTGAGTAAAATGAAATGAGATTGGAGATGTAGAGAAATAAAAACAAGGTCTGTCAGACTTCACAGCCAATGGGATTTTTGAATTTCATGAGTTTTGTTATAAATGCATAGAAAGCTGTAAAAGCTGAAGGAAGGGAGGGACGTGATCCAATCTGTGTGATCAGCCCTGGCCCCTGGGTGAAGAGTGACTGGTAGGGGACCCAGAGCAGAGGAACAAGAGAAGGGAACAGGCTTTTGCAGACCTGGAGAGATGATGGTGATGGGGGCGAGGTTGGCTGATGAACAGATGATGAAAATCTGAGATACCGTTGGAGGTGACAAGAACTGGATTTTCTGATGAGTGGGGAGGGATGGGAGGAAGGAAACAAAGATAGTGAATTCCAGGATTTTGGCCTGAATAACTGAGATGGGGCAGGATGATGGAATGACAATTAACTTAAGTATTCTTCTCTTTCAAAGACTGAGGAAGAGGAGTGAATTGCGCGACTTTACAAAGCTAATAAGTGGACTCCAGTTCAAATGTGTCTAACTCCAAAGGGCATACTTTTCCCGCTCTCCGGGACCCATACATTAATTTTCATTATAGGGATTAAGCTATTTAATATTACTATCATTAGATGTTAAGTTATATAAATACCCCGAATGCAAACGTGGGATTCCACACGGACCCAGCACAAACCTGGGACCCTTCTTAAAAGCGCCTGCACGTTGCTACCCGACGTTTGGAATATAAATTTCGTAGATGGTGTAATGGCAGAACGGTACAAGCCTTGGGGTTTGGAGAGACCGAGTCCGTCTGGACCTGTGATTGGTGGGATTGTAATACAACCTTCGCTGTGATTGGTGAAGCCCGTGGGGTTATTTAAAAGTTGCTGAGAGCCAATTCCTGCATTGGCCACTAAGAGGAGCCCAAGACGCGCAAAACGCGGCGCTGCGGCTCCCGGGGGCCGCTTTCTCTCCGACGTCCTCCGGCCCTGCGCAGCGCACCGAGGCAACCGCGGGACAGGGGTAGGGGTGAGGGCGACGGTGTCGGGCTCCCAGCTCATGCCCAGCTGGCCACGCTTCTTTGCACAGACCCTGTGGCCCCTTTCTCTGGCTCTCAGCCCCGCCGAGGACTTTGGCTGACCGAGGGGTGGGGCTGCGGGTTCGCGAAGGTTTGGGAAGGCCCAGATCCAAGTTATAAAATTGTGGAGTCTGTCAAGTGAGACAGCAGCAGCCCCCCTCTGCCTGCCTCTGAGACCTTCTCTCAAGTTTAACAGCCGCCACAGGTGCCCTTTAAGATCCTCAAAGGACTTTGAGAAAGTAGCATCTCACTGGAGCTTAGTTCCATGCGGGCAAAGGCCACTAGCTCAGAGATCACCCTATCCGGAGATGCCCCCTGCCGTCCCCGGGCGCCACCACATTGTGCAGTCTCTTCACTGCACTTTAACCACTACTTCAAGTTCTCTTCTTTTTAAATTACTTGCTTACTGTCTGTTTACACCCCCCTCCCCACCAAAATGTAAGCTCTGTGAGGAGGGAATAGGGTGGCCAGATCCAATACAGAACGTCCAGTTACATTTGAACTTGAGGATAAACAACAAAAGCATTTTAATTATAAGGATGTCCCCTGCGTTATTTAATATATACTTTTACTAAAAGAATTATTCATTGTTTATCCGAAATCCAAATTTAATCGGGCACCCTGTATTTTTATTTGTTCAAACATCCAAAACAGTGCCACATGGAATGTGCTGAATAAATGTGGAATGATTGGATGAACGAATTCCTTCATTCATTCACTCATCTATTCATCCAACCCATTAATTAGGTGCCAGCTGGGTCCCGGGAATATAAAGGTAAAACCGACACAGCCTAATAGAGGAGACAGGCTTGGATGATGTAAAGGTCTGGGGGCTGTGGCAGCACAGAGGAGGAGCCCTGACCTGCCTGAGCCGGCAGGACTGCCCAGAGGAAGAGGACTGAGCTGACTGCCAGCAGGACTGCCCAGAGGAAGAGGACTGAGCTGACTGCCCCGAGGAGGAGGAGTAGCAGAGAGGTGTGACAGCTGCTATGGGCAGCTGTGCAGCACCAGAAGGAAGGCAGGGGCTGTGGGATTCTGAAAGGGGCAGGTGGCCGGGGTGGGGGGCAGATGTGTAGCATGGTCGGGGCTCGGAAAGAGGCGAAAAAGAGACTCGCATTCGCTGAGCATTAGTGCTCACCCGTCAGGCACACTAGTGATTGTGCCCATTGGATAGATGTGGAAATGCCTTGCCTGGGTTTACAGTCCGCGTAGAAAAAGCCTCTTTTTAAACTCAGGTCTGGCAGACTCTGAAGCCTAAACTCTTCTGGAGAAGCCTCTGGGTTAAGGATTCTCACCCCAATTGAAGAATGAGGAAACTGAGGCCCAGAAAGGTGACGGGGTTCTCCCTGTGAATGTGGCTCTGTCTAGTTTAACAGAACGCCGAGGCAGGACGAGCCGTATGATTTGTCTCAAGCCCTCCCGAGAGACAACAGGAGGGCCAGGGCAGGACCCAGCAGTCCAGGCCCCGCTTTCCTGTTTGGGTTGGGTCTCTAGGACCCCCTTGCTGAGCCCTGTGGCTAATTCCTTGCATGGGTCCTGGGCGGGTCTGCAGTTACCATGGAGATCACCTCCCACCATCCCCGAAATCTCATTGTGACCAGTATTAAGAGATTAACTCTGCTGCGGCCTTTGCAGGGTCTTGGGTGCGAGGGTGGCAGGCAGTCTGAGCTCCCTCAAGGATGAAGAGGTTGCCCACTGTGCGGGACCCCATAGGACCAGGAGGAGGATGTCAGACTGGGGCCAGGGCTTCCCCCGGGATCCCCCAGGTATGCTTCCAATTCCACACCTACCTAGAGAGGAGGACAGAGTGGTGGGAGAGAGACACAGGACCGAGGGGAGGTGTCCAGATTTGGGAGCACTAAAGAGACCCTTGTATCCCGAGCCCCCACCTCAGGAAGGCCCAGGGCCTTGATGGGCTGATTCCATTCTGATCAAGGCAGGATTCAGATTTCCACAAGTTAAGGGAGCCTCCCATAGTCTTTTAGGGGTGCTCCAAAGTTACCTAAAAACCAGCCTACTAATCTCCTTCATTTTTACTTTGGGGAAACTGAGGCATAGAGAAGGAAAGTGATTTATTCAACGTCAGTGAGTCAGTGAACTGAAGCAGGTCAAGAATCCAGAGAGAGCCCTGAGGTGGCCTGAGCAGAAAACATTTGCTTAAAATGTCATTGTCCCCTTTGCCTGGAATTCAAGATCCTCCTCCCTGACTTCCAGGAATGGGTCCCATCAGTCTCCTGTCCCCAGGGCATACCCCATCAGCCACGCTTCCCTTCCCTCCCTGTCTTCCCTCCTCTACCCTCCCCTGCCACCCACACAGCCTGAGGCTGGCAGAGTTCCTGGCAGGCTCCACTCTGCTGGAGGGCACAGCCACCAGGCCCTAACTGTCCCATCCAGGGGACATCCCCTCACTGGGTTACCATCTGGATGATGCTAAATGTTTGTCTTTCCTGCTTTAGCCCCTCTGTGACTTCGTACACAGAGCAGGTCCTGACAGCCTTTCCCACCACCACCTCCTGCCAGGCCTGCACTGGAGAGCGTTAGGCCAGGCTCCGAGGCTCGCTGTCGTCAGGCTTCCTGGAAGCCTGTGTTGGGGCAGAGGGACGAACATTGTCTCTGGAGCCAGGGAGAGATAGCTCAAATAGCATTGATTCAGCATTCTGAGCCTCAGTGTCCCTACCTGTGAAGGGGACAATAACCCTTCCTTCTTCAAAGTTTGCTCAAAACTGCT
The DNA here is from genome assembly GCF_000325575.1 of Pteropus alecto. Taxonomy (NCBI): domain Eukaryota; kingdom Metazoa; phylum Chordata; class Mammalia; order Chiroptera; family Pteropodidae; genus Pteropus; species Pteropus alecto. The sequence continues at coordinate 28,253,850 of NW_006442491.1, forward strand.
GTGGAAAAATCTGTAGGCTGTGCTATTAAATGAGCAAAGCAAGGCGCGGAACAGTGTAAGGGTAGGGGATGATAATCTATGGTCTTACATGCTGCTTCACCAGGTCTGCATAAAGAAAACTTTAAAGATACCTAAGAAAGTAAGAGAACTGATTACTTATGGTGAAGAGGGGAGTGGACCGGACAGGGGACAGGGGCAGAAGCAAGAGTTCTCAAAGAGCGCTTTTTATATTATTTTGATTTTCGAACCATGTTAATGTAGTACCGTTTCAAAAATAAATTTTAAAATGTGGGAAATTAGGGAAAATATCAAATAATAATAATAATAATAATCACACAGACTTCAATAACATGATAGGTGTGCAGCCAAGGCTGAGACCCATGCCCTAGGACTTGACTCAAGGAACAGAGAAAGCCTGACTCCGAGTCTCTGAATCCTTGGGCCCTTTATTTTAAGTCAATTTCATTTCGCAGTAGCAAAATAGTGGTCATTGGTACCAAGAATCGAGATTTCCCTATGTGCCAGCCACAGTGCCAAACACTATCTGAATATCATCTCATTAAATCCGCATTCTGACTCTATGAGGATGCTGTCATCGTCCTCAATTTACAGATGGGCAAAGCGAGACTCACTGAAATTGCAAACTAGTAAGTTATAGAACTTGGCTGCACATCTAGGCCTTTCCATCTGGATGATGCGAAAGCTCCAAGTTTCCAGCTCCAAGTTTCAGGCCCTCCTGCATTGGGTCTCAATCTTGGCTGAACCTCAGAATCACCTGGGAACTTTAAAAGCAATGCCCCTCACCTACCCACCCCACCTCAGGATTCTATCATTGGTCTGTGATGGCATCTGGGCATCAGTATTTTTCAAAGGCTCGAGGAGATTCTGATTCACCATCAGAGTTGAATGTCTGCTTTACGCTAGACAACTTTTCAAATGGGAAACCAAGACCAGGGAGAGAAATGACCTTGCCCAAGGTCACACAGTGGCTGGAGACAGAGCCGGGGCAGGGCTCACATGGAGCCTTTGTGAAAATAAGTAAAAGGCACCCCCCTCTGGGCAGGCTGATCTCTCTGGGCACTTGGCTTGGTAATTGGAGCGAGGACTGGATTTCCACCTCCCGCTTAGCCAGAGGACCTCTATGCAGTGTACAACTTGTGCCCGCTTAGCCAGAGGACCTCTATGCAGTGTACAACTTGTACCACTGTATGCAGTGATCCTGGCCTGAGGCTCAGACTCCCAAACACTTCATTTCACCGACCTGGCAAATTCTTAAAGCCTTTCAGAACAGAATGCAGGGAAACCAAGAGTGGCTTCTGGACTGTGGATTTATCCCTTACCTTGCACACCCCATCTAACTCCCAAGGTCACTTTTGCAGATAAAGTCATGATCATAACCAGGAGAGAGGAACATAAACAGGAGGATGGCAACAGCAATGGCCCCACTGCAGAAGTCATAAGCCGCCTTGTGAGGCCCCGCCCACACAGACCCACGTCCTTCTGGCTTCCTTCCTGATCATTTTCCAGACCATACTCTCTACCTCTTGAGCCTTATAGGTCAGTGTCTCCCACAATGCACTGCTCTCTGGGCAAAGCAGCTTCCACGCTCTTTCACCATCACCCGCCATGTTCTGCAGTTCAGGACATTTCCTCTGCCCAGGATGCCACCTCCTCTAGGAAGCCATCCCTGACCACTCCAGCCCAGAGATACATCCTCCTTCTCTCGCCTTCCAGCCCTCACAGCCCATGCACAAAGCCCGCACATGCCGTGGGATGGTGCTTATTTCGCCATCATACTGGCCAGCTTTCATTGAGTACTTCCTGTGTGCCGGCTCTGAAAGGGCTTAGGAGCACAGACCGGAGCCAGACTGCTCAGGTTGGGACTCCAGCTCCTGTTTCTAAATTGGGTGAGCTTGGGCACATGACTCAATCTCTTTGTGCCTCAGGTCTGCAAAATGGTGATAAAAACATTGTCTGCCTCCCAGAATGGTTGTGAGGATTAATGAGTTAACACATGGGAAGCCCCCCCCCCAAACGGCTTTATAAACATCGGCATGATTGTCAGCACACGCATCTCGGTCCTTTTCATCCTCCCGACAACCCTGTGAGTGAGGGATTGTTATTTCCAACTTGCAGGTGAGGAAACAGGCACTGGGAGCTCAAGAGAATCAGGGCTCTGCTTCTTTCTCTATGGCCTGATGCCTCCAGAAAGAGGACGTGGCTACATGGGTTCGAACTTGGAGCCTCTGGTTTGCAGCTTTGGGCTGCTCCCCACCAGGACACAAGGCCAGGTGAACTTCCCTGAGTTAGGCCTGCCGGTGGCTCTCAGGCACCACTCTGCTTCCAGCCAGCCCTGGGAGGGAGGGTGACCAGTGGAGGAGGACGTTTCAGTGCCGTCTTGTTCACTAATGTCCAGAACACATCACTGAGTCCCAGAGAGAGCCCATCTTCCCTCTCCTAGCTGGAGACCCAGGACGCCTGGGGTGACTTGTCCTTGGACGAGTCCCTTACCCCTCTGGCCTCCATCCCCCCATCTGTACAAGGAGAGGGGAAATGAATCGAGACCAGCAGTTCTCACTTTCCACAGCGCACCAAAGAGGCACACGCTGGGTGAAGCAGGGCCTGTGCACACACTCCCTTGGCTCCTGGGAACCTCAGGACCCAGTTTGAAACCCCAGGCCAGCTCCCAAAGGCTCTTGTAGCTCTGACACTGCTGGATTCTAGAATCCCAAACTCAAAAGCTGCCGCTTCGCATCCCTGTTTGGAAAGCTTCCCCCCAGCTGTCTTTATCTCTCTTTGGTAACAGAGCAAATTTGCTCAGGACCCGGAGCAGGGGAACAAGCAGACTGTTGACTCTTAAGCAAAACCTCCCCTTTGGAGGGCAAGCAGAGGAGGCCGCTGGATGTGCGTGAGGAGGCCAGCGGCCTCTTGCATAACCCAGGCGGCCTCCTGCCCACCCCGGCCTTTTCAGGGTTAGGGGTGAGGCAAACCGCAAACTCATGCCCAGTTAATTTTTTAAGGCAAAATCAACAGGCTCAGCAATGATTAGCAGGCAGGTAAGTTCGTCTTAATCGTGCTGAGGACAGGGAGGAAGGAGGCTTCTGGAGGCCCAAGGATGGGGCTCAGTTATCAGTTAACCACATGAATGTTGTTTCCTTCCAAACCCATTGGCCTTCAGCCCTGAGCTCCCTCATCTTCCTCTCAGCAGTCCTTCCATGGCAACCCAGTGGCCATTCGTCACCGGGTGAACAAACACAGCACCATCCCGGGTCTGTAGGACCCTCGAGGGCTGCGATGGAGCAAAGGGGGACTCTCGGAGCTCGGGGTCTTCTCATTAAGGCAAAGCTCCCCATCGCTGCTGCAGGACCTTGAGCATGTCCCTTCCACCCTCCAGGGCTCAGTGAGGGTCCTTAGGTATACGGTTCAACCTGCAGCCAGTTGCCAGTCCCCTGGGGACTCGGTGTCTCCATCCGCCAAATATGGGGAGTTGGCTGAGACACCTTTTCCAGTTCTTGAAGTTCTGTGAGATCATGATTGGATTAAGCCAACGTGGCCCGTCCCCGGGGTGAGGAGGGTGGTAGGAACAGTGTTTTAGGAGTTCGAAGGGGAGAAAAGATGGCCAGAACCGGGAACAGACCTACCTGGTATCTGCCGTTGGTACAGCAAGCGTCAGGTCCCAGCTCCAGGAAGAGGGCTGTCTTCTCAGAGGGGAGGCAGGGGTCTCTGTGGGGTGGGAAGGGGCTGCAGGGATGGCCTGGCAGACCCCAGTTGGCCCTGGACCCCTCCCTCTGGACCTGGGGAGCTACCAAAGGAAGTGTCCCCGGGCCTGTTGGCTGCCTGGACTGGAGTTTGGTCAGTGGTTGAGGACCTATATTGTGAGAAAGTTAGGACTTTGTCCACAAACTGGAATTTGAAATTTCAAAGGGGCGAAACTGAAGGGCCCTACCCCAGAGTGGAGATGGCTCTTGGCTTCTTTCCCCCACGACTTTTGTTCTTTGTCTTGATAAGTCCCTGGTTCCTGCACCACTCCCCAGACAGTGAGTGGGGGAGGAGAGACAGGAGGTATCGGGGTGGTGAACACCCAGGGGAATGAAGACGCCAGGCAGCCCGGGGTAGCAGGGGTTTGGAGGATGCCTCTGCACTTGAACGTGCCCAGGACAGGTGCCTTTGCTTCTCAGATCCCTGAGCTCTCCAGCAGTCACATGATGGTGGACCCACCAACTCAGTGCTCCAGCCTTCTGAGGTTTGTTCTGGGACTCCAGGAGGGAGGCAGGCAGCACATAGCAGGGGAAGCCCTCAGCTCTGGAGTCAGGCTCCAGATCAAAACTCAGCCCCTCCTGTTGTGATCTGTATGGCCTTAGGCAAGTCACTTTAACTCTCTAAGCTTCAGATTTGTCGTCTGTCAAAGTGGGGCAGATAAACTGAGAAGAGCAAAAGGTTCTTAGCTCTGGGCCTAGCACAGAATCTCTCCAGAAACATTAGCCATTATTTTAATTTAAAAGAAAAATGATGGGGTTCAGAGCAGCAGTTCCTTAGCCACTGCCCACACCAGAGGCTTGAGTGCCCTGCCTGCAGCTGGGTCTGTGGCAACCCCTCTGCCGTCACCTGGCTGCCCAGGGCAGTGCTATCAAAACCACCCCTCCTTTCCTTCTCAAGGCCTCTACTTCTCCATCTACAACATGAAAGAGTTGGCCCTCTGAATGAGCTCCGAGGTCCTCTGTTATCCCCTGGGAGCTGTTGCATGTGGAGCTGTCTGAGGTCTGTGGTCTGACAGCTCAAGGGGGCGGGGCAGAGATAAAGAAGGGCTGCTGAGCTGATGGCTGGCACAGAGGCCAGGGTTTGCTCACGGCTGGGCGTGCGGTCCCTAGGAGCTCTCCTGCATAGGGTCCCTGATTCTGACAGAGTATGTGGCAGGTGGGTCAAGAAATCGACCACCAATGACAACAATTGCTACTGTTGCATCCACTGTGTGCCTACATTTGGCCATTTAATACCCAAAGTGTCACTGTGAAAAAGGTATTGACTCATTTATCTGATGCCAAAACTAAGGCTGAGAGAGGTGGAGCCTGAGGCCACGGATTGTGGGAAGTTGGCAGTGCCTAGATTTTGACCCAGATCTTTCTGATTTCAAGGTCTGTGATTTATCCTCTAAGAGATTGGGGGTTGGGGGGGGGATGGTAGGGCTAAGAACCTTATAGTAGTATTTCATTTGTCACAACAAACTACAAGTCGGGCCCATTTTGCAGAAAGTGAAACCCAGGCTTTGAAATAATAATTTGCCTGAGACCACAGAGCCAGTAGATCTTACCAGGGGTGGGTCATTTATATGAGGGACGTGCATCTAGAAGATATTGTTTGAGGTCAGCTAAGGGTGGGGTAAATCGTGTATGCAATAGATTATGTAAGTAATATAGTTCATGAGTGGGTAGCTTTACTTTTGAGGTACATTGTGATAGGCAGGACATGGATGGGGTATGAAATAGGTTTCTGGAATGTGCCTCATAGACAGTGGGTCACGTGCGTTGTGCACTTGGTGAAGTGTGTATGTCATGTTTGTCATGTGTGGGCTGTCCACCTGGTAGTTCTTGTATAGAGTGGGTCACGGTTGTGGCATGACATAGCTCACCCTCCTTGATCGATTTAATTCGATCTAAGATGTCATTTGTAGAGGTTGAAAGATCATTATTTTTGTTACCAATTAAACTGACGTGCCAACGATCACACTTCGCTCTTGGAAATGTGGGATGCGCCTCTTAGAATCGACGAGATGCCGGATGTGTAGGCTATGTATCGCTGGATTGTGACAGGAGTTGCCATGTGTGGCCTACCACGGGTGCCAGACAGGTGGCGGCACTTTGAGGCCTCTCCGGAAGCTGTCCCTCTTTTTCGTCTGTGTTTGTCCCTTAGCAGGGTCTCTGGCCCAGCTCAGCACAGCCCCCAAGGCTGCTGAAATTGGGGTCAGACATCCCCGGATGGGACATGGCAGGAACCCGCTAGTAGTTGAAGTTTTGTCCTTGGGCACTTATGGAATCTCAAAGTGTGGGTTTGGGGGGCACTCTCTCGCCTTCCCGCAGAGTCTTGTCCTGACCACCAAACAAATGGATCAGGCTCTGCTCCCCATTTTACAAATGGGGAAATGGTAACTCTGAGAGAGAGATGATTTAAATGGTTATCTGCATGATGACAGAGCTAATTCCTAAACCCAGGTCTCCTGATGCCAAATCCAGCCTCTGTTCTCCAGAACAATTGCTCCCCCACCCCCCAGCCCAGTTATCTCAGCTCCAGGGGGAAGATGGAATGGGGAGAACAAAGCTATGCAGGGCAGAGAAAGGGCTTCTAATAATCGAAAGGGTGTGAGGAGGATGCCTCCACACGCCCCTCAAACACACACCGCCTCTCCCACTGATTCGCTTCTCATTAATTCGCCCACGCATTTACTCATTCACTCATTAATTCAGCCTGTCTCTAATTCACTCACTCTTTAAATTTACCCATTCATTAATTCACCCACCCACTCACTCATTAATTCACTCTTTTACTAAATTACCCTCTCACTCGCTATTTGGCTCTCTCACGGTGTCACCAAATCCTGCCACCAAGGGGACAGGCTCCCACGCCACCAAATCTTAGGTCTTTCTGCCTCTGCCCTTAGGTCTTTCTGCCTCAAGTCTTAGGTCTTTCTGCCTCTGTCTACCTTCTACCTTTCAACTTTACCTCCTCAGGTAGTTTGGGAATTTTCGGAAGTGTCTTCAGTGGGGACAATGAGGACCGCAGAGTGTAAGAAGGAAAAG
>NW_006442491.1:28266911-28322169 GCF_000325575.1 Pteropus alecto
CCAGCCTCTGTTCTCCAGAACAATTGCTCCCCCACCCCCCAGCCCAGTTATCTCAGCTCCAGGGGGAAGATGGAATGGGGAGAACAAAGCTATGCAGGGCAGAGAAAGGGCTTCTAATAATCGAAAGGGTGTGAGGAGGATGCCTCCACACGCCCCTCAAACACACACCGCCTCTCCCACTGATTCGCTTCTCATTAATTCGCCCACGCATTTACTCATTCACTCATTAATTCAGCCTGTCTCTAATTCACTCACTCACTCTATTTACCCATTCATTAATTCACCCACCCACTCACTCATTAATTCACTCTTTTACTAAATTACCCTCTCACTCGCTATTTGGCTCTCTCACGGTGTCACCAAATCCTGCCACCAAGGGGACAGGCTCCCACGCCACCAAATCTTAGGTCTTTCTGCCTCTGCCCTTAGGTCTTTCTGCCTCAAGTCTTAGGTCTTTCTGCCTCTGTCTACCTTCTACCTTTCAACTTTACCTCCCCAGCTAGATTGGGAGTTTTCGGAAGTGTCTGCAGGGAGGACAATGAGGACCACAGAGTATAAGAAGGAAAAGGCCAGCCCTGAGCTGAAGGCAGGCAGGACTGGTTGCATGATGCTCAGGACCCAGTCCAAAATGAAAATGCAGAGCCCCGTGTTCAGAAATCATTAAGAATTTCGGCAACAGTGGAACATTAAACCAAGCATGGGGCTCTGTGGCATTCCCACGACACTCACTCTGAAGGGAGGAGATGGATGGAGAGAAATGAGGGAGACAGAAAAGGGGGGTCGGGGAGCAGGAGAAGGGAAGGACACTTGCTTGCCAGGCACCACCTGGTGTTTTACTAATGCCATCTCATTTAACACTCAAACCACCCTTGAGGTTGATTGTACATTTTATGGAGGAAGAAGCAGGTTCAGAGAGGAGAATCGTTTATCCCAAGTCACGATGGGTAGGTGACAGACGCCTGAATGTAAGTCCAGGCCTGTGGGGCTGCAAGCCTGTCTCCACCTGTTCTGGGTGGGGGGACAGGAGGACGTGACAGGGAAATGGGAGAGGGGGTCTTCTGGGTCTAAACAGCCAGGTGCTGTGGGGGCTGATGGTAGCCTTGGCGGGGGTGGGGGGTGCGGGGGGTCACGGAGAGCAGGAGAGGTGAGGCCGGTCCTCCAAACCCTCAGCTCATTCTGCTCCCAGGGGAGGCGGGAAACAAGAAGGGGGCTCCCAGGAAAGGATCCTGAAGATTGGTGTCTGGGGCCCGGGATTTAGGCTTTTAATTCATGAGCCAGGGGGCAGCTTTATCTCTCCAGGAGTATTGAGGTAGAAGTCAATGATTTGGGAAGTCATTGAATTAGGGCGTCTTGGAGGTGAGTTGTCAGTGTCCTGAGCGTATCAGTTACAATGCCTGACTTGGGGTGACAATGACTTGGAAGGTGGCTGAGTCAGGGGTCAGTGAGTGCTGGTGAACTAGCCAGCCCATCTTGAAGAATCGATAACCGAATATTGGTGAGTTAAGGCCCCAACAGTTGTAATAGCACCCCGGGTGTCAGCCAGAAACCAACAAACAGCCAAATCCCTGCAGCCCCGCCCAGACTATCAACCAGTGGGGGAGCTGATTAACCATTAACCCCTACCCCTCCCCAGCAGAGCCTCCACCCCGGCACAGAGGCTAGGCCAAGACTCCTGGGAGATCCTCCTGGAGGACAGTTTGAAAGGCAGGAAGGCAGAGAGCGCACCTGGGAGGAGGCAGTGGGAGCGTGGAGGGTGGGGGGCCGGGCTCGGCCTGGAGCCTTCGGGGTGGGCATCCTGGGCAGGGCGAGTGGCCGAGGTGTAGAGGGGGGAGGATGCGCCTCTCCAAAACGCTTGTCGACATGGACATGGCTGACTACAGTGCTGCGCTGGACCCGGCCTACACCACCCTGGAATTTGAGAACGTGCAGGTGTTGACGATGGGCAATGGTAGGTGGGGCAGGTGTGCCCAGGTGTGCCAGTTGGGGGCAGGTCTGCAGCTCTCAGTTTTGGGTTGGGAGGAGAATAATAGACAATAGCATGTTGGTCCTTAGGCCAGCACAGGTGTCGTCAGGTGAAGCAAATGTGCAGTGACCCCTGGTTGAGGGGAGGCATGTAAGTAAGGGCAGATCTGAATAGGTAGGTCTCCGGTATTCCTGCTAGGCCCTTCTGGTCCCTGGTAGCTCCAAACCATTCCTGATCAGTATGTCACCGGGAGCAGAGACATGATGGTGTGCGCCCTCTTGGCATCCAGCTCCAGTAATTGGGCCCAATGTGGCCCCTTCTTGAACCCCTTTGACATAGGTCCAGAGACATGGAAAGATATTTCCAATCTCTAGAGACGGTGGATGGAGGCGCTACCGTGTTTCAGAGTGCCTTCGGAACTTTCCTGGGTTGAACAGCCCACTTAGAGAAAATGGAGTCTTCAGGAAAGTTTTGCTAAACGAGATGCCGGTCGGCATTGTGTGTGTTGTGTGTGTGTGTGGGTTGGTGTGTGATCGTGGCCTCTTCTTGGTGAGCACGCATCAGCTTCCGTGTAAGTGGGTGGGTGGGTGGTGTCGACAACCGTGTGCCTGCGGGAACTATTTGCATGTTTGTGTTCATTTGCCTGTGTGTGCCTGGTCTGTGTCCATGTCCATTCCTGTCTGTTCACTGAGGGGGTCTGTGTTGGTGGGTGAATCCAGGGGCGCCTGTACGTACCGTAAGTGGTGGTGAATGTGTGTACGTGCGTCTGTGGATGTTTGCACACGTGTGCTGTGGATGGGACTCATTCCGTGCTTCCTGGGCACATTTATGTCCCACGTGGACATCCCGTCTCCTGCCCCTGTCTGTGCCTGCTCGTGGACGTGGGCGCGTCCCTGCACTGGGGGCCGGCGCTCGCTAGTGCACACACAGTTACCAGACGTGATACGCAGGGTTTTGACATCGCCATTAGCCCAATCAGCAACACGTCCATTTGACTCTGAGCAGATTTCGTGGCTTGTGTGTGTCTCTCCCCAGGTCTATGCATCCGCCCCCACGTCACCATCGCGACAGCACATCTGAAGGAGGGAGGTGTGGTTCCACTTTGCAAGGAGATGGAGGAAGGGAGGGGGCTTGGAGGCCAGGAAGTTTCTGGAGGGGAAGGTCCCTAAGTAGTGGCCACCCAGCCTCAGAGAAGTGGGTGGCAGTCGGCTGAGGCCAGCCTGCCACCTGCCTTCCTGTCATGGTGCTGCAGCTTCAGCCAAGGCCTGTAAGGCTTGTCAGTTCTGCTCAGCCAGAAAGAGGTAACTGCCCTGCCCATGGTCAGTGGGTGCTGCCTGTGGTTGGTCTCAACAGCTGCTCACCTGCCCTGCCATCCACTCACTGTATGACCTTGGGTGTGTCACCGCCCCTCTCCTGGCCTCTGTATCTTCTACAAAATGGGCTTAATCATCCCAAGCCTGCTGGCTGGCTGGATTTTAGGAGTCTCTGGGGATCACGTGAAGGAACTGAGGGAAAAACACACAGGAAATGGTAAACAAGGAACTGCTGCACCAGGCGGGGTACTATGTGACCCCACAGGGACAACGTGCGCTGTCATACTTCTGGCCACCGACCAGCCCTGGGCTGCATCCTGGGGCCAGCCCTGTCACCCCTCCAGAGCCCACGCCTCCCACTCCCAGGAATGGTGCTCCTGAGGCAGAAGCCACCCCCTTGATTGGGTGTCTTGAAGACAGGACAGTTTCCAGCTCTGGAGCCAGAAAGATTAGGGCTCACATTCTGGCACAGATCCTCCTTACCTGTGTGAACTTGGCAAGCCAGTTTCCTCTCAGAGCCTCAGTTTCTTCATCTGTAAAACGGGAATAAATAACAGCGCCTGCCCTCCCCTCCCCCACCCTGCCCCGCGCTACCCAGAGGATTAAATAAAATAAGACACCTGCGAACTTAGCACTAGTAACTGGTCCTGGCCCCATGTGGGTCATCTCGGGAACTCTGAGCACCTGTAAGAAGGGTCTGCATTCCCCACTGGAGCATGAAATGGTCTGGGAGTTGGGGTTACGTTTGAATATACATCCTGGGCTGGTGGCTCGAAGCCTCCAAGGATAGCTCCCCACCTATCCTCCGCCCCTGTTCTGGAAGCAGCAGCAGCAAGGGGTCCTTGTTTCAGAGACACCAGCAGACAACCCAGCAAGGGTAGCACGGTAGAGTCATCTAGCATGCCTGGGCCATAAATCTGTGTCCTCTACTTAGCAGCAGTGTGATGATGACCCTGGGCGAGCCACTTATCCCCTCTGTGCCTTGGTGTTCTCACCTGGCAAATGGGGCCGATCAGCTGACTCCAGGGGTGAGGTGATATACTTGGCAGCACGCAGTCCATCCTGCCCGGGATGTGGGCACCCCTTCCCCCATCCTCCACCTGAATGGCTGGGACTTGTGGGGTCAGCTCTCCCCGGGGGTCGGGGGAGGTGAGGCTGAGGGAGAAAGGGCACCAGCACAGCTTAACAATTATCCCCATCTCGAGGAATAATTCACCAAGCGGAGGGGGCCGCACTCCTGGGCACCCTCGGGAATCTGGGAGATGTTCAGCCAGGCGACAGCAGAATGAGATGCAGCGGTGTCCGCTTGTGCGTGGAGGCTGGAAGTCATCTGCTCTGAGAATTTTCTTCTGCAGAAAAGTTTTTATTTCACGAACACTGGCGAAGTGCTCATTATGTGCCAAGCTCTTCACTGAATCCCTGTAACAGCCCTAGGGGATTATTCTGTTCCCTATTTTACAAGTGAGGAAATGAAGGCCAGGAAAAGTAAACTAATGCAGCCAAGGTCACATGGCTAAGAAGTGGGCATGCTGGGATTTAAACTTGGCAGAAATGTCTCAGACTTTGTGCTCTTAACTACCACACTATGCCCCTCTTCCGTTCTTAACTGGATGTTCCTTAGGAATTCAAGGTCGGATTCAGGGTCTCTATGAGAACGCGTGTGTGTACGACTTTGTGTGGTGTGCACATGCATGCATTTTTGGGGAGAGATGGGCCATGGCATTTATCATCTTCTCTGAGAGGTCTGTTCTTGGTGGAAGTTTGCTTACTAAAAGAGTGTTCAGCTGCTGAAATTTTTAAAAAAAAAATTGAGAACACCTGGACCAGTCAAACGGTCCCCTTAACAGTTGGGGAAACTAAGGCCTGGGAGAAATTGAAGCAAGGAAAAGGAACTTGCCCAAGGTCACAGGTGAGTTAGTGGCAGAATCAGCACTAGCACCCAGGACCTCCAGCACCCGAGATCTCTTCCACCTGCCTCTTATGCCCCTCCTCACATTCATATAGATGCAGTAGCTTTTGCCCTCTGGGGCAGAAGGTATACGAGAGGTGTCCACATGCTTGCCATGGCCAGGAGGAGGGCAAATGAGCTGCTGTCCTTGGTACATGTCTTCTTCTTTCCCGGGAGAGTTGGCAGGGCCCCTGGGCGCCAAGCTGAGACCCACCGAGCCCTGGTCACTCAGTGAGAAATGAGAGGCAGGACCTGTTTCTGGGCAGATGCTGGATGGGGATTTGTCCCTTCCGCAGCCTCCTCCAGCTAGTCAGTCAGGGTCTACCAGGGTTGGATGCATCCTAGGAGGTGGCCAGGTTTTCATTACTTTCCAGGGAAAGCTGGGCTAGCAATCTTCACCACGGGGAGAAGCAGACCCTCACAAACATTTTGAAGTCACTGTCACAACCATTCCGAAGTTAGAGATACAAAAAGGGGTTCCAAAATGCCAAGGGGCTTGCCCAAGTCCCTGAGGGAGTGGGAACGGTACTTGGGTCTGGCTGAGGCGGAAGCCCTGGGGTGATCCCCATAACACTCATGTTGATTATTGACTCTAAACCACCAGAAGAGCAGGGCTTCCGGAGGTGACTTTCTGCCCCTCCTGAGTCCTCACTCTTCTCTTCTGGTGCAGACACATCCCCATCAGAAGGTGCCAACCTGAACACGACCAACAACCTGGGCGTCAGTGCCCTGTGTGCCATCTGTGGGGACCGGGCCACAGGCAAACACTACGGCGCCTCGAGCTGTGATGGCTGCAAGGGCTTCTTCCGGAGGAGCGTGAGGAAGAACCACATGTACTCCTGCAGGTGAGGAGCCTCGATTTCTCCAGCCAGGAAACAGGCGCACTTGGGCATATGTTCCCCAGGGTCTGTCTTCTCCCTGGCTAGGTCCCAGAGGCATCTGCCCTTCAAGGCCTTCAAGCCTCTTAGGCCTCGTGGATTCAGATGGAAACAATCATTCTAGGAACCTCATTCACTGATCATATAGCTATCGGCTGCCCTTTTTTGAGCACTTACTATGTGCAGGCATCATACTACGTCTTTGCATGTACGTATTTAACTGTCCCTACAAGCCCATTGTTATTGTCTCCATTTTGCAAATGAGGATCCATGAGCCTTAGGAAGCCTCAGAAGTTGGGGCCCATTCCCTAATGTGTTGCTTTTTCTGAGGCAAATAGGGGATTGACCCCAGGCCTTTTCATCTACCCCAAGGGCTTCTCAAAGCCTTGGAGATCCCTCCTTCAAAGCATCTTCTATTCTGAGCGACAACAATAAAATAATAGCAGTTGCTAGTTAGGAGCACTTGGTCACGCGCAGATCCTGTGCCAAGCTCCCTTCCTGTATTTTCTTATTTTCACCCGTCGACACTCCTCTGAGGTGGTTCCTATCATTATTCCCATTTTATAGATAAGGAAGCTGTGGCTTGGAGAGGAATTGGAATTTGCCCAAGGTCATCCAATTTGAATCGATGGCAGAACAGCGTTGACCCCCAGGGCCACACCCATAAGCATTGTGTGGTCCTGCCTCTGCTTATATCGCCCTCCAGAGAGGGGCTCACGTGGACCAAGCATTTGCTCTGAGCCGTAACCAGGAGCCCGCTCTGGGCTCTGGGCTCTGGGCTCTTATAGGATGTGGTGGAAATAGCAATGCTTCGATGCTCACAGGGCTAAGGTTCCCAACTTGGCCCTACCACCAGGCTGAGCAATCGGGTCTCCATATTGCCTCTCCAAGCCTCAGTTTCCCCGCATGGACTCTTAGAGAATCCATAGAGCCTTTCTCATGGTGAGATGGGGGCTCGTGGGACGAAGGGTTCGAGCAACAGATGACCAAGGTTCTAGTTCAATCGCGGGAGCGGGAGGGCTGTCCCTTCCCCATCCAACCATCCAAAGCCCTCCTCAGATTTAGTCGGCAGTGCGTGGTGGACAAAGACAAGAGGAACCAGTGCCGCTACTGCAGGCTCAAGAAGTGCTTCCGGGCTGGCATGAAGAAGGAAGGTGAGCCTGGGCTCTGCCCCTACCACCCCGCGGCCCCACCCGCACCCACGGCTCCCCACAGTCATTTACGACTGCGGCCACAACTTTATGACTCGGTGACAGGCCCCAGAGTGACTGGCTAATGGCTGAGAGGAGGAAGGGCCTGGAAATCTGACCATAGGGAGGGGCTGGGCTTGGTCTTGAGAACGATTAGAAGAGATAAGCTCCCACCCTCAGCCACTCGGGTTTCCAGCTACCACCACCCCTGCCTGTCTTCGCCACCACCAGGCAGCCAAGTCCGGTGTTTTTTCTTTATATGCTATTTCAAACATTAGGAAAAGCACAGAGCATGATATTACAAATGTCCATGTACCCGCTACCCAGAGTCAGCTAGTATGGATGGGGGGAGGGCTCTCTTCCTGAGCTTCCTGTCCCGGGGACAAGTGCTTCAATTCCTTAGTCATCATTCTCGAGTATCAGGTGATCTGAAGTTTTCCTGTTCCAGGGAACAGGAGCGAGGCTCCAGACTTGCCCTGGGTGGAGGAGGAGGAGAAGGCCAGAATACAACATTTATTCCAGGCCTCCTGCTTCCAGCAGATTGATGCCAATTACTGGGCTGGGTTTTTCCACGATGGATAGTTCCTTTTGTTCTTATGACGACCCAGTGCGGCTGGCACTATCATTCCCCCTTTTCATGGACGAGGGAACTGAGGCCCGGAATGGCTCAGCCACTTGCCTAAGACCCCACAGCTGGTCAGTGCAAGATCTGGGGCTGGAACCCAAAGCTTCAGACTTGAGTTCAGTGCCGTCTGGACAGCACCTCCATGCTGCCTTCTTTATGCCCTCCAGACCTCAAAAGGTTTAAAATGTTTTCAGCCCAAGCTCAGGAAGCAGAAGTCCTTTAACTGCTTCTCAAAGTAACTTGAGTTCACTGTCAAATCTCTTCGTCTTCTTCTCCGCTCATCACCTTCGGCCCCCAGACCTTCAGTTCTAGCCCGCAGCTGCGTCACTCCAGCCGAACTCTTGGTCTAGTCCTGTACACTTTCCACTCGTACCCCACCCCACCCCACAGCAGGAGCCCGGGACCCGGCCTGCCAGAGCCGACGGAAAAGGAGGGGAAGCCGGTTTCGGCAGCCTCCCCTCCCCTGTCTCTGCCTCTGAGCCCCTTCGATCTGCCCCTCCCCCAGGACACACCTGTGTCTCATCCCAGCAGGGCCTGAGGTTGAGCTGATGAGACCCGTTGGCAAACCTGGACCTGCTGACCCTAGTGAAGGAGCGAGCGGCCTCCAAGGCCCCTCCTGCTCTCTGCACCACAATTCCGGCGTCCAGACCTCAGCGGTCCTCGAAGCGGGAGAGGAGCTTTTCCAAAGGGCAAATGCCCCCCACCTCCTCCCTACCCAGAGTTCAATGGGATTGAGCCTCTCTCACCTCTAAGCTGGGAACCACTGGGAATGAGAAAGGTCAGAAATGCGCAGGTGACACATGTATGAAAAACTGGCAGTCAGGGCAAGACTGAGAACTAGAGTCTTAAGGGCCTTACAGCCTATGGTTCTAATAGTGATTCTATTAACCTAACAGCCTAAGATTTTGTTTCCAGAGAATGAATTTCTCATGTTAGAATTTCACACCTGTGACAGGCAGGTCGGAGAAGGGTTGGCAGCCTTCCTAGGCTGTATGTGGCCTGATCCTGCTGTGGGCGGTCTTTATATATGTCTCTTGTTAAACATCTATTGTCATTTTCACGTGTGTCACTTCAGGGAAGTTTCACGTGTGTCACTTCAGTACAGTGTGTCCCCTCTGTACTCTAGATTTCCCATCTATAAAATAAGGGTTGTTAATGATCCCTCCCAGCTCTGTGAGTCTCACCACAGACACCAGGACATATGCATCCTCCCTCTGAGCTGCCAAGGAGGCACAGACCCATATCCTGGTTCCTGGAAGGGGAACGAGAGCCCTCGGCCATTCTGCCTTAGCTTAGCCTTGAAAATAGCCATTGCTTCTTGGCTCAGGGAAGGTGGCATTATGCCAGGAGGACCGGAGAACTGGCTGATGGCAAGTCAGTGTGGGCTGGTAAATGTTGGTGTTTATCTGCATGCCTGGGTTAACTCAAAGATCATGACACGTGCACGTGTTGCTTGCTTTGAAAATGGGCCAGAGTAGCAAAGTATTCAGTTGCCACTGTGCTCAAGCTCTGGGAAGTGAGGGTATTATTAGGTCTATCTGAGTCTTACAGTCCCAACACCCTTCCGCAGCCTGGTGGGAAGTTCCCAAAGCCAAGATCGATGCTCAGTGGATGTCTCAGGGATCAGGAAGGTCGAGACAAGTTTTCCTTTCCCTTCCTTGATGGCCTTAGCAGGATTCAGGCACTAAAACCCAAAAATGGTCCCTGAGGAGTCCATTGTATGATAATGGATACTCACTAGACTTTTGAGGATGATTACTTTGTAGCATATACAGATGTCGAATTATAATGTTGTATACCTGAAACTATATTAAATTAAAAAAAAACAAAAAATGTGGTCCCTGAGGACAGAAAGGCACGGGATGCAAACATAAAATTTATAGAGCAGCCAGGTGTATACGAGGTCATCAAACTTACCCCCCTCACTCCTTTACAGATGGGGAAATTGAGGCCCGAGAGGTGACATGTTTGGATCAAGGGTGGAGTCAGGATTAGAACTCAGGCTCCCAGAGCTGGGCAGACACCAAGCTCTCGGGATTGAAACTGGGAGGGACCAGCATGGGGGGCATCTTTTCCTGTCTAGATTCCCGATAGTTTCTCTTGACCACAGGAAAGGGCTCCTAATCTTATAGGCCTGTAAGTCTTGGCCAGAAGTGGGTTCCCTGAAGTGACAAAGACTTGGGGAGAGACCTGGAGGTCAGTGGGCCCAACCGCAGGTCAAGAATTCTTTCCTATAATTCGACACCTACCTGGGCCTTACCCAGGACAAATGTCAGCCTCCCGGTGTCAGAAACCCAGCCCAGGAAACAGGGCCAGGGGTGCAGGAGGTTCGGGTTGGTGGTGGGCCCTTCCTTGTAATCCCAGCCAAGCCCCCTGCCGGCCCCCATCAGGGGTTCTCTGAGAAGATGGGCTCATCCTCCTCTGTGCCTCTGCCCAGGCTGGTTAATATTCAATAGAAGTTACATTAGGTCCCCGACCCTGCTAATACTGAGCAAACATTTGGAAAACATCATTCCTGTGACCGAGCTCGCGCCGGGCACTGATAAGGCCGGCCTAACCTTGAGGAGCCCAATCCGCAGCTGCTGACGGCAGCCCTTTCATTCGGCCCGCCTCCACCCGGCGCCCAGTGGGTGCGGGCAGCCACCAGGGAAGGGGTGTTGGCAGACTGGGCACTCGGGCTGGGGAGTGGTGCTGGGAGCTGGTCCCATTCAGGATGGTGGGTCTCGGGAGAGATTAATTACCTTGGGACTTCTATTTTATCCCACTGATTCCTGGCTCCGATGAGACTGTCTGACTTTCATTCTCTGATTTCAGCAAATAGGTGAAATCCAGGACAAGTTCAATAGCTGGGATGTCGATGTTCCACTGAGAAACAGGCCATAGGGCACTTCCCAGAATCAGAGCTGGTCTCCCCTAGCATCTGCTTTCAGGCCCTCAACAAATATTTATTGAGCACCTACTGCGCGCCAGGCTCTGTTCTAGTCGCTAGGACCATAACAGTGAACAAGAGGAACGAAGTTCTAGCTTTCTGGAGCATTCCTTCTGGATTGGGGGGGAGGGGTGGAAGGTGGTGAGAAATGAATAAAGAATTCTACAATAAATGCCAAGAATAAAGCAAGATAAAGGGTAGAACGTGAGGGAGGGAATGCCACAGGACGGTCAAAGGGGGCGTCTCCCAAAAGGTGGCATTTGAATGGAGACAGGTGTGCCATGCAGAAGCAGCTAACGGCAGGGGCAGAAGGTCTGATGGAGAGTGACAGGCTGTGTGTGAGGCGCGTCAAGGGCAGGTTTGGTGAGCAGAGCCAGTGAAGGAAATCGGAGAGGAAGGGCCACAGGGTGGAACTGTGACTTTACACCGAGTGAGATGGGGAGGCACTGGTTTTGACCAGTGGAGGGATATGACCAGTTTAGCAGATGCTTTGTCTTCTGAGAAGTGCACCAATAGTAGAGGCGAGGCCGGAAGCAAAGGGACCAGTGGGCCTGGACTGCTTTGGGGAGAGAAGGCAGGGCCCACACAGAGTGGGAACCAAGGGCCGATTCTGTAAGGATTACTGACAGCATTTGGGATGTGAGCAGAGGTGATATGTGAGAGAATGAGAGATATAACAAGACTCCCAGGCTAGGAGCTGGAGAATAAATCTGCCTGCTCCTGCGATGGGAAAGATGGCAGGGGAGCAGAGATGAGAGGGAAAAGCTTATAGGTGGGGAAACTGAGGCCCAGAGAGAGGGGGTGATTCCTAGCAGCACGCAGGGAGTGAGTGGCCATTCCAGACAAGAACTGAGTCTCCTGCCACCTCGTCCTCCCTCCTTGCAGCTTCAGCCAAGCCTCATTCCACAGTGAGGCCTCAGACTCCAAGGGACGGGGCCAGGGAAGCAGAAGGTCCATCTTAGACCTGAGGCCAGCACCGACCCAGATGGGGACATGCAGTGGGGTGCGGGGCCCTGGTGGACAGAGGTCCCAGCAATCTGAGTTCCTGGGGGATAGCCAGTGACGGGGCAGGAGGGAGACATCTTTCCCTCGCTGTCTCCCAGAATGTTAGTCTGGGGCACATGCTGCTCACTGCAGATGGATGAGACCGCCAGATGCCCTTGGCCAGGCTTCTGCCTCAGTGTCCAGGAACCCCTGAGCCATCTCTTGTCACCCAGAAGGATTCATTTTGCTTGTGTTACACACTTTCATGTGGAAAGAAAGGAACTCTCTTCCAAAAGAGAGCTTGAGAATCTGTCATCTAGACAAATCCCCTTTCGGTGCTCAAGATCCACCTTGAGCCCTCTGCCCTGTCATCATTGTCTTGCATGCCTCCAGTGATGGGTGGATCACTCCCACAGCCATTACCTTGTGCTAGCAGTTGGAAAGTTCTTCCACAAGCTGGGTTAGAACCCATCCCCCCTCATTCCCACATGCGGATCCGGGCTCTACCCCCTGGATGGCCCCCTCCTCCCACCTCCAACTGTGTCTCCTCCACTGTAGGACAGCCCTGCAGAATCTCCTTCTGGGTTAAACTCTCTCCCCTTGGACCTCACCCACTCCTCACTATTCATGGGACAACCCTGCCCTCTGCCACTTCCCTGACCTCCTTCCTCACCTCTCTCCGCCGTCCTCACAGCCGTCCAAAATGAGCGGGACCGGATCAGCACTCGCAGGTCAAGCTATGAGGACAGCAGCCTGCCCTCCATCAATGCGCTCCTTCAGGCCGAGGTCCTGTCCCAGCAGGTACTAGAGTGATCCCTCCACCCCCTGGGGACCCCACCCACACACACTGAAGAGGACGCTCACCTCCACCCCGTCCTCCCTAGCCAAGCCCTTTCACAGAACGGAAACTGAGTCCAGGGTCACGCAGCCAGCGTAGGAGCAAAGACAAAACTCAGACCCAGGTCTGGCACTCTGGGGTGCTTTTTAATTCATCCTGCGGCCTGCATTGTGGGAAAATCTTTGCTTTCACTGGGGGCCTGAGATCAGCTTAGCCCCAAGATAACAGAGTAGTGAACAAGTGGACAGAGTAGCAAACTGGGACTCAGTCAACCTCTTGCTGTGGGACCTTGGGCAAGTCACAGCACCTCTCTGGGCTCTTATTTCTTCATCTATCAGATATGGATGATAATTTGTGCTCTGCTCCTCCTCTAGGGCTGAGGGGCTCCTTGGGGTTCTAAGGAGCTGGTGGAGGAGGAAGTGGGGGCAGGCAGCAGGCGAAGGCCCGGAGGGAGCTCTCTCCTCCCCCACATCTGCCTTCTCCTTCCTTCTGTCTGTTTTCTCTGGAACTTTCCCTAGAGCCGAGAATGCACCCGCAGACCATCTCCCCTTTTCCAGACAGGGAAATTACCTGGGGAGAGGCCTCTGTGCAGGGAGCAGTAGGAAGGGGGCGGCGGGGGGGGCGGCGCCATCTCCAGCATTTTCCTTCATCTCCCACCAGATCACCTCCCCTGTCTCCGGGATCAATGGAGACATTCGGGCCAAGAAGATCGCCAGCATCGCAGACGTGTGCGAGTCCATGAAGGAGCAGCTACTGGTGCTTGTCGAGTGGGCCAAGTACATCCCGGCTTTCTGCGAGCTCCCTCTGGACGACCAGGTGAGGGCGGACGTGGCCTTCGGGTAGGAGGGTCCCGCTGGCTCACCGGGGATGTAGCCTTGAATTGGTTTGATTTTATTTAACAAAATGCATATAATGTTCATGTGTGCCTGGGGTTGGTTAAATCACTTCGCAAATTTCAACTCATTTAATCTCTCCAACAACCTTGTGAGGTAGTACCCTTATTATTCCCATCTTATAGGTGAAGAATGAAGGGAAAGAAAGAGATTTTTAAGTTCTGGGGCACAGAGAGGTTAACTAACTTGCTCAAGGTCACGCAGCTAGTATCCAGCAAAGCTGGGATTAGAACCAGGCAGGCAAGCTCCAAAGTCCAGGCTTCTAACCACTGCACAGTGTACCAGGCCCCTCTCCTGGGGAGCTGTTGACAGCAGCCGAGGGCCAGGAATCAGGGAATTTGGGCTTGAGCCCTGGTTTTAAGATTAGTTCTCTGATCTTAGACAAATTACTTCCTATCTCTGAGTCTCAATTTTCTTATCTGTAAAATAGAAATTACAATACCTGCTTCAGAAAGTTGTCGGGGAAGGTCGAGGACATCACCATCTGAAAAGCTTAAATTGTATAATGAGCACCTACACAGTGCCCGGGCTATTGCTGACCGCCCTAGATGTCACCAAGATGGTTTGACGTTCTTTGGAATACCAATATGTCACAAGGGAAACAAGGAGGCTGGGAGGCAGGGGGAGGAGTCTGAGAACAAATGAATTTCTGCCATACTGCAAATGATAGCTTCTGCCCGGGGCACCCCTTAGGCCTCTGCAGACATTGTCCCTATCTGGGAAGGAGAACTGGGCTGGGTCACCATCTCAGCTCTGAGGTAAGCTCAAGCACAAATAGACAGGGCCCAGACATCAGCCCTGGGGCATTCGCTTCTCTGTGTTGCACTTGTGCACAGAAGACTGGCAATGAATGTCAGTCTATTAAAGTGTCTGAGAAGTGCCCCTGGCAAGCCAGCTGTTGAACTTGGTGGAACCCAGGGCTTCTGAAACTCCTTTGACACCCAGACTCTCCTGGAGTACCTATGAGTATCTCCCGGCGGGGGGACACGCTGTGCAAACACCAATTTGGCCGGTCCTCCTCAGCCTCGCGCTGGACGCTGGATCAGACACCCTCTCACGTGGACCCCTCCCGCTTTGGGAGGGATGACAGGGCAGGGATCCTGGCCGAGCTGCCCCTGCCTTCTCCCCTGTTCTTCGTGTCCTGGCCCTGGTCCCCTCTGCTGGAGAGTCTGCATTAATGTTTAATCCCTCCTGTTCCTTCTCAGGGGCTCAGCAGGGCAACAAGATACCCCCAAGCTGAGCAATTGTTAACCTCAATTCCCACTCGAACCTCCCTGGCTGGGGCTCAGAGCATTCTCAGAGAGCAGTGATGGGTGGCCAATAACTCGAGACAATCATTAACAACACCCCCAACCGCCCCACTGGCCCACCCCCAGAACAGCCGCCATGTCAGGGGACTGGATCTGGGGCCGGGAGGGTTCCCAGCTCCCCATTTGTGGTGTTTAAGGAACACATTTTGCCCGAGATGGTGGGGCACACCTGGGAGAATTGGGGGGCATTGTCCTCCAAAGGACATCTCAAATCTATTGACATTGCCTCAGGAATCACCTTCCAAGTTTGTTTGCTTCTTGATTTATTTTGGACATTAATTCATTAAAACCTAGACGTTTGGGTGGCATTGGATAAGGGGGCTGAGGCCTTGAGAGGGAAAGCGATTTGCCCAAGGTCACAAAGCAAGGTAGCCACAGAGCTGGGATCTGATGCCAGGTCTTCCGCCTCTTGGTTTGAGAGCCACTGGAATAAGTGACGGAAGCCCTGCACAGTGAGTGCCTGGTGTATAGGAAGCTCTCAGTCATAAGCATCCTTGGCCTCTCTTTGTCCTAGGCATAGGAAGGGGGCGCTAACATCCCAAGCTATCTGCCATTCCTCTTCTTTTCCTGTCATCCTCACAAAGCTTAACTATAGAGGAATGGATGAGGTAAGGACAGGTGGATGCCTAGGAGGGGCTGGATCTGGAGAGGAAGTTAAGTAGTTTGTTCATTTGTTCATTCACCTTTCTTTCCTTCCTCCCTTCAAACAAATGTTTATTGAATGCCTTAGAACAATTTCTCCTCTTAGAGAGGCTTTCTCTGACTTCCGCATCTAACGTAGTCACTCTTGCCCCATTGCTCTTTATCACATGACCCTCACCTTCTTTTCTTCTTCCTTTTCTCCCTCCCCCCTCCCTCCCTCCCTCCTTTTCTTTCCTTTCACCATTGTGTCTCTTAGTGGGCACTTAACATTTTGATGACTGAAAGAATGAACACTAAAAGGAATTAATGAACAAAAGCATTTTTACTTCACAGTTTGGCCTGCTAAAAAAAAAAAAAAAGCCTCCAAACTCCCTAACCTAGCCTTGCAGATAAGACCCTTGAGGCTACCAGCCTCCTACTGTTTTTACCAGCCCATCCTTCGGTTCTCGGGCAAGCACTAAAGCAGACGGTTCTGAAAGAACAGATGATGACCTCCTGTGAGTTGGCTGGGCTCCTACCTTGGGCTTCCGTCTTCTGAGGCAGCCCTGTCCTCTCTCTATAGGGAGGGATCTGTCAAGCTCATGCCCTGCCAAAGGCCAGTGCTCATGCCTTTGCCTTGGGAACGAACGTCCACGTCCAAATCCTTGTAATTCACTCTCGGAATCCTGGAATCTTATGATGTCAAGCAGGCAGATGCCCTGCAGATCTAAAGCAGTGATTTCCCAAACACAACTGTACATCGAAATTGACTGGAGAGCTTGTTAAATACAGATCCTTGGGCCCACTTCATATATACAGAATTAGAATCCCTGGTGGTAGGGCCTAAGAATTTGCATTTTCATAAAACGCTCTTCATAATCTTCCATAGCTGCTCCATGGGTAGGAATTTGGGACCCACAGTTTTAAAACTTTTTGGGTCATAGACCTTCTTTAGAGTCTGATGAAAGCCTTTGAGCTTCTGCTGAAAAAAAAAAAACACCCAGAAAGTTGTTAGAGTTTCACCAAGCACACAAGAAAGGCCGAGAGGGGAGCAGCAACTTGCCCAAGGTCACAGCATTTTACAGACAGAGTCGACATCTGGTCTCCCATCTCCAAATGCATGTTCTTCCCCCTTCCGCTTCCTGAATCTTTCCCAGGTCCCTGGTTTTATCAGTTATGAGAAGAGCAGTTTTCTGATGCCCATCTTATAGTTTGGACAGGTGAAGGCAAGGGAAGCATTAAGCTGACTCGTCCAAGGTCATCGAGTCAGCGAAAAGCAGCCTTCTCAAGGGTGCAGATGCCAGACACCATCTCTTCTCTTTTCCAGGTGGCCCTGCTCAGGGCCCATGCCGGCGAGCACCTGCTGCTCGGAGCCACCAAGCGATCCATGGTGTTCAAGGACGTTCTGCTGCTAGGTGAGGAGGCTGCCCGCCCAGCCAGGGCTCCACAGAGGGCGCGCACAGTGTAGAACCCTCCTGGGCACAGGAGATGTCCACGGTGACCTGTAGGGGTGAGGGAGACAAATAAAAAATGTCCCTGGATACTCTACTCAGATGCAAGGAAATATGGACGCAAAGGATTCAAGTTCCCCAGCGTTAACGTTCAAGTACCATCAGGGTTGTCCCTGGAATTACCCATGAATTCTAATGTGCTTCCTGGGGTAGGAGCAAGGCGCAGCCAGAAGCGGCACAAACCCCAGCCTATGTCACCTATGCCTTCATGGCGTGTTTATTTATTATTTTAAATGCTTACATAGAATCACACTACGACGAGCCAGATACTAACTAGTCTGAGTACTCGACAGACATTAATTAGCTCCTTTAATACAACAACCCTATGAAGTAAGCTCTATTATTTATCCCCATTGTACAGATGAAAAAACCGAGGCCCAGAAAGGAATGTATCCAAATATATCTCACTAGCTAGTGGTAGAACCAGTGTTCAACCGGACAGTCTAGTTTCAGAATCTGAGCCTCAATGTTTTGGAGACTCCCAAGTGGGCCTTGAACGTCATCTGTCTTGAGGGTCGTGTTGGAGAATGGAATGTGGGTGACGTGAAAGGGTCCCAGAAAGCCAGGCTCCAGGCCCAGTCCAATGACTTCAAGCAACTCATTCCTTTTCATCTGGGCCTCAGCTTTGTCATCTGTAAAATAGGCATGACAAGCCCCATGGGGTGCTCCTCCATGAGCACCAGCTGCATGGTAACTGCAAAGGGCAGGGCCTGTCCAAAGCTAGGGTTGGGGGTACACCCAAGGTGGCTTCCCCACCCCATCCCACCCCTCCTTCCCAACTCCTCCAGGCAATGACTACATCGTCCCACGGCACTGCCCGGAGCTGGCGGAAATGAGCCGGGTGTCCATGCGCATCCTGGACGAGCTGGTGCTGCCTTTCCAGGAGCTGCAGATCGATGACAACGAGTACGCCTGCCTCAAAGCCATCATCTTCTTTGACCCAGGTACAGGCCACTCTTCCCGCCCATCCTCGGTGCTCCAGACCCTCTGTCAAACTTCTGCTACCGGGTTCTGTCCCTTGAGTTCACAGCCTCCTTCCTCTCTTTGGTACAACGTTTACCAGATGAGGAAAATCAAGGTTCGAAAGGATGATACCACCGGCCAGGGCACACTGTTTCCTTGGCTTCTTTCCCTCCTTTCTCGTCCTTCCTCCTTCCCTCTCTCTCCTTCCCTTCTACCTTCCTTCTTTTCTTTCCTTTCATCTTCTCCCCCCCAAAAAAATGTTATTAAAATAATATCTGCACATACTTAAAATGCAAATAGTCCTTCTAACCCCACTTTTTCTGCTAAAGCCTATTTCCCCAGGGGGAACCAACCAATTCTGATTCTTTTAATGGTTTCTTCTGGCAGTTACTTCAAGCTCTAAATAAAATGCTAAGCCTGCTCTTTCTTGATTTATCTATTTTAAATCATATTTTTCCTCCTATGCTTGTGGAGGATTTCACTCTGCTCTGTCAGCATTCCCATCCTCTCTCCCCCGTTCTCAATATATTGTTATGGCTATTTTAGTGTCTCCATTGATTGCCATTCTAATGCTGTTATGTGCTTATGCCTTTATTTCTTGTCCTATCAAGTGTAGACAGTGTCTTCCAGCCTTTCACTTACAGGATAAAGATACAGTAGTCCCCTTTATCAGCGGTTTCGCTTGTCGTGGTTTCAGTTACCTGTGGCCAGCTGTGGTCTGAAGATATTAAATGGAAAATTCCAGAAAGAAACAATTTCCAAGTTTAAAATGGCATGCTGTTCTGAGTAGCATGATGAAATCTCACACTGCCCTGCTCCATCCTACCAGGACGTGAATCGTCCCTTTTGTCCAGCATATTCACGCTGCGTATGCTATTTGCCTGTTAGTCATTCAGTAGCCAACTCGGTTATCAGATCAGCTGTCCCAATATTGCAATGCTTGTGTTCAAGCAACCCTTATTTTACTTAATAATGACCCCAATGCTCAAGAGTAGTGATGCGGGCAATTCAGACGTGCCAAAGAGAAGCCATAAAGTGCTTCCTTTAAGTGCAAAGTGAGCACAGTACAGTAAGATATTTTGAGAGAGAAAGAGACCGCATTCATATACCTTTTATTACAGTATATTGTTATAATTGTTGTATTTTATTATTAGTTATTGTTAACCTCTTACTGTGCCTAAATTATAAATTAAACGCTATGATAGGTGTGTATAGAGAGGAAAAAACATGATATATATAGGGTTCAGTAGTATTTGTGGTTTCAGGCAGCTACCGGGGGTCCTGGAATGTATCTCCCGCAGATACAAAGCGACTATCGTATTGCACCCCCAGTCTTTCCTTCAGCTCCCCATTCTCCTCTCCCCACCTGCATTTTCGCAATGCCTTTGTAGTTACATCTTTGTGCAAAACCTGATTTTATTTCACAATGTCAAGATGCCTGGGCCCCCAAAGGCTTGCTTGCTTCCCTTTCTCTGTACTTGTTAGGGAGGACTTACTGTGTGCCAGGCACTGTTCTTCCTGCTAGGCATCACCTGCGTAAAGATCGCCTCTAGTAAAAATAGCAATGAAGAAGAAGATGACCACCATTTGTGGAGTGGTCACGAAGGCCCCCTTCTAAACACTCCATGTGGATTATCTCACTTATTACTTGCAAGTTGGTACCTGCGAGGCAGGAACTGTTATTATTCCCATTTTGCAGATTAGAAAATGAGGCACAGGGAGATTGATTAATTTGCCCAAAGCCATACAACCGGGAAATGGCAGAGCCCACATTTGAACTTCAGACTATCCAGTTCTCAAGCTCGTGCATGTTCTTACCTATCACACACTATTCTCCCATTTCTTAAAGGATAAGATTCTAGTTCTAGTTTCCTTGTGAGACTGGCCTGGGCTGTATCCCCTGCAGTGCTAAGCACATAACTAGACAGAGCAATTACTCGATTACAGATGCTGAGTCAGGGTCAGCAACCTGGCTTGGAGTGCCAGGTGGCCTAGTATAGGGGCTGGCATATAGGTGGTGCTCAGTGTTTGTCGACTGAATAAAAGAATGCAGAAACATGATTCAGTGGAGAGAGCCCTGCACTAGAAGTGTGAGTGAAATTCTCTTTCTGCCTCTTAGTTTAGGAAATAAATGCGTAACCACCATGAAGTTTGAGACCATCTCTTCATGACCACTTGAGTCCCCTTCTTGAATTTAAAGATCTAGAATTTATTTATTGATTTTTTTTTCAATCATTGATCTTTCCATCCATCTATCCATCCCTTTATCTAGTTATCGATTCAACAAATATTGACTACACCTGGTGCTTGGTGGTGGGTTTAAAATGACAAATGAAACGTATGCCTGCCCGCACAGAGATCACAGTCTAGTGCAAGAGACAGTTGCATCCTGTATGGTCAGTAGTAACAGAAGAACCACAGAAATTTGGGGCCCTGATGGATACTCATAATGCAGACTTGTGAGGGCAGAAAAGAGAAGGCTTCCTTAAGGAGGTGAAACCTAAGCCGAGACCCTAAGATGACACAGGGAGACTATCCTAAGGGAGCAGAAGCAGCACGTGCTGAGGTCTGGACAGTGGACTTCAACTTGGTGTCGGGAGCTCCAAGTCCACATCATGGATCTGCCAACAACTGGATGTGTGACCTGGGCCAAGTCCTTTCCCTGCTCTGTGCCTCAGTTTCCCCATGTGTAATGAAGAGGTTGTTAGGTACCCTCTTAGGTGTGTTTCTGAAGTTCTGCCTTCCATCCCCCACTTCCTTCTCCCAGTTCTGCATCTTAGGAAATGTGACGGAAACGCTTTTCTGCCTGAGTCCAGGAAGCTACAACTTGTCCTAGTGTACCCTGGTTCTTGAGGACCCTGAATCCTCATTCTGGCACTGCGCAGACTCCCTATGGGACCCTGGGTCACTAGGTCCCCATCAGGGCCCCATGAATCAGGGAAGATCTGGGTCCTGACTCCCCAGATGCTCCAGCTGGGCCCCACTGCCCTCTCTTGCCCACTTCTTCCCATTGCAGATGCCAAGGGGTTGAGTGACCCAGGCAAGATCAAGCGTCTGCGGTCCCAGGTGCAGGTGAGCCTAGAAGACTACATCAACGACCGCCAGTACGACTCGCGTGGCCGCTTCGGCGAGCTGCTGCTGCTGCTGCCCACCCTGCAGAGCATCACCTGGCAGATGATCGAGCAGATCCAGTTTATCAAGCTCTTCGGCATGGCCAAGATCGACAACCTGCTGCAGGAAATGCTGCTGGGAGGTCTGTGCCGGGCCCACGAGGGGCTGAGAGGTGGGCGGGGGCAGGTGGGTCCTCTGCAAGAGACAAGCCTCATGCAGATCTAGGCTCACTTTTTAGCTCCATTACTCCCTCACTCTGTGGCCTTGGGCAAATCCTTTAACCTAGCTGAGCCTCAGTTTTCACATCTGGAAAATAGGGACAATGGTCCATTTATTCAGGCACTGACAGCCTAGTATGTGTCAGTCACTCTTCTAACTGCTGGAGATTCAGCAGAGAACAAGATCTCTGCCCTCCTGGAGGCTGTGTGTGAGTGTGTGTGCATACATGTGTGTGTAAGGGCTCATGGGAACAGATGATAATCAAGTATATAATGAAGAAAGTAACTACAGGTTTTTAAATAACCAGGTAAAACGATAGAGTGGAACTGAAAAGGGGCCTCTTTTGATAAGTTGGCCAAGGGAGACCTTTCTGAAGTGGTGACTTTTGTTCTTAGATCTGATGGACGAAAGGAAACAGAACATTTAAAAGCCAAAAAAATAAAAGAAAGAACGAAAGAAAAACATTCCAGGCAAAAGAAACCAATACAGAATCCCTGCAGTAGGAGAGGTTAGAGTGTTTAAGAGAGAAGAATAAAGTTATGAGATGGGGGAGCTGTGTGAGATGAAGATGGAAATTGGGTGGAAACCAAATGACACGCATCTGATTTTGTAGACCATGGTCAGAAATTTGGAATTTATTCTCATGCAACTACACTAAGAAGAGTGAAGATCAGACTAGTGTTTTGAACAAACCACTCTTATTGTAGTGTAGAAAGTGAATATCGGGGGGGCGGGGCAAAGTAGAGGCAGGAGACCCCCGAGAATGCTGTTGTCTCCTGTCAGAGGAAGGACGATGGAGGCTTGGGCTGAGGCATGACTGGACGTCTCGCAGCAGAGGGAAATTTGATCGTCTGTTTGGAGGAAAGAAACCACAGGGTTTGCCCACTGATCAAATGTGGGGTGTGCGAAGGAGGGGAAGAGTCAAGGACGAAACCTACTTTTTTGCTTTGAGTAAGAGGAACACTGGCAGGGTAATTTACTGAGATGAGGGAAAACAGTTCCAGTCTGTATATGGTGGTGGTGGTAAGAGGTGGACCAAGAGATCCATTTTAGACTTTAATTAAACTTGAGACGACTATTAGACATCCACGTTGAGTTATCAAGGAGGCAGTTGGATGTTTCGGTTTGTTGCTCAAACACAAACCCAAAGCTCAGGAGGAAAGGCAGCTCCGTGTGTTCTAGCAATTAGGTGCCATGGAAGAGGATTGTGGGAAGACTAGCCAAGGGATAGGAGCCAAGCCAGGGACGTTCCAGAATCCAAGAGAAGAGCGTGTTTTAAGGAGTAAGGAGAACAGAGCATTTAATGGTGTTAAATTCTACAAGATGGAGGTGTCCATCGGATGGGCAACATGGAAGCTCTTTGCGATTGTGAAAAGAACAGTGTCAGAGAACCTTCGGAAAGGAACCCAGATGGGGAAGTGTTACAGGGTGAGCAAGTGAGAAAGTGACGAAGCGGAGATGACGAGAGTAGACAAGTCTAACAAGAGTAGACGACCCTTTGAAAATGTTTTGCTGTGGCGGGGGAACTATGAGGGAGCTGAGGATGATTGCAAAGGAGTGATCATAATGATGGGCAGTGGAATTTTGACTGGACTAAAAGGGAAATAAAGATGGGGGTGATAAATAGTGAAAAGTGAAGGTCAATGAATTGGCATGCTCAATAGGGTTGAAGAATTTTTGTAGCGATGGTACTAAATGAAGTGAGCTGGGAGGGTAAGAGGTGACATCTAAGGGAAGCAGCTTGGACTCAAGATTTTGCAGGTGATGTAGTTATTGGTGGTGATATGGCCGAGGGCAAGTTTGCTCAGCCTCAGCACTAATGCTATGTGGGGGCTGTCGTGTGCCTTGATTGGTCTAGCCACATGGCCTCTGCCCATGAAATGCCAGTGGCACTCCTCCACCAGGGACAACCAAAAATGCCTTCAAATATTGTCAAATGTCCCCTGAGGGGCCCAAATCACTCCCAGTAGGGAAGCATCGTCATATGGTAACTCATTTCGTGTTCACTTGGACCCGGTACATATGGGGATATTACAAATCAGGTGTCATTGAGATCAAGATCAGGAAGGCGCTTGTGCTCTGTTGCCAGACAAACTTGGGTAAGATTTTAATCTCTCTGGACCCTGTAATCTCATCTGTAGACTGGGATAATAATGATACCCACCCTATAGGGTTAATATAAGGACTAAATAATGTCAAAAATGAAAAGCACTGTAAAATGGTGCCTGGCACATAATAGGTGCTCAATAATTAATAGCTATTATTAAAACAAGGGTACTTCAGAGGCCTTTTGCAAGCCCTAAAATTCTATCGTTGTTACGTTACTGACCACACCTTATATAGTATTATCACTCTCTGACACATTTTTTTGAAACAGTTACTGTGTTCCAGACACATTGCCAGGCCCTCAAAGAGAGGAGAAAAATACACCTATAATTGTAATATTCACAGACAGAGGAAGTGATTGCTCCCAAAAGCAGGGCTGCAGATAGGTTACTATAGGAATTCCAAGGAAGGGGAGGTTGACTTCCTACTGGAGTACAGAGAATCCGAAGAGACTTCCCAAAGGAGAAAGTATCTGAGCCAGAATTTGGACATGTGGACCTGGAGTGGTGGAGAAAGCGTCTGTAACGGAAGCAACACATGAGCAACAGCATAGAGACCGGAAAGTACAGGGAAACGTAGATGCTGGAAGTAGGTCACCTTGGCTGAAGCAGAGGTGTGGGGATGAGACTGAAAGGTGAGTTGGGACCAAATGGTTGAACGACTTTTGTGCCAAAAAGCTTTGAGAGCCATTGATTAAATCCATTATATTAACATGCAATGGATACGCTACTCATGACAATATTTAAATGATCTCAGAGCTTCCTTACATGCTCCTTGTTTCTTTCAAATCGCTTTTGTTCTCTTGGTTTGTTGGGTCCTCTCAGTACCCTCATGAGGCCCATGGATGGGAATGGTAAGCCCCAGTTTACTAACCCATGCTTATCATTTGGTTTCTGCCCCGTTGCCACCATCTCATACAACTTCCCCCATCTCACAACTTTATCCTTCTCTCTCAAACACACAAAGCTCTCCCGCCTCAGGGCTTTTGCATTAGTTTCTCTTGACTTTTAAATGTTCTATTTCCTTTCATCCATCAGGTCTTAGCACAATAGGGAATAGAAACCCAATAAGCACCATCAATAATGGATGGACAGGTTGATTGGTTACACCTGAGGCAAATGGTGCCTCAGGCCCACAGTCCTTATCCCAGACTCTCCATCCTCATTGAGCACCCCCTCTACCTGCAGGGTCCTCCAGTGATGCAACTCATGCCCATCACCCTCTGCACCCTCACCTGATGCAGGAACACATGGGCACCAACGTCATCGTTGCCAACACGATGCCTGCTCACCTCAGCAATGGACAGATGTGTGAGTGGCCCCGACCCAGGGGGCAGGCAGGTGGGCATCTTGGGTTCTACTGAGGAATGGGGTGAGGCTGGAGCCTGGGAGCGGTGCCAGGGGAAGGTTGGGTCTATAACATGGGAACCACAATACAACTGTTCTCTGGGCTCCAGAGAACGAGAAGTAAGATTGTTCCTTTGTTAAGGCTGTTATTCATTGCGGTGATTGACAGCCTGTACTGAATGAAGCTGTTCTTGGGATGAGGCAATCCACCAGACAAGATTGCCCCTTGGGTGAGGATGTCCATTGGGGTGAAAATCCAATAGATGTTGTCCACTAGGTAAAATTGTTCATTGAGTAAAGCTGCTCACTTGGATAAGGCTATCTATTAGACAGTTGGGTGAGACTATTCATTGAGTGGGGATGTCCTTCAGGCTAAATGCTCCTCTGAGGTGAAACCTCACAAGAGTGAGTCTGTCACTGGGCAAAGTTATTCAAAGACTAAGATTATCATTGGGATGCGGTGAACCACATAAAGTAAGATTGTTCTTTGGGAAAGTTGCCCATTGAATAAAGTTAGCCAAGTGGGTCATGGTCAAAGTCACTTCCTGAACCTGTGGTGGGGGTGATTAGTTCTGTTACTGATCTACCTAAATATCAGAGAAATAGTATTTTTTAGGCCAGTTAGCCAGACCCTTGGGTCTCAACTGTTGCTTCTCCTCTCTGAGAAAGTATATTCCTGTCACATGTCCCATTGTCCTTGGGGAGAGTCAGACTTGGGCCTTGGTTTGGGAGAAGCAGCCCACATCTCCATATCAAATGGTGGAAGAGATGGGGATTGGTAGGACCTGGGAAAAGGCTGTGACCGTGGAATCTGGCCCAGTCACAACTTTCCAGACCTCATGGAACTTAGACTCTGATCTGGGACTCAGAAGGTGTGAGCTGTAAGAGACCTGAAAGATTATCTCATTTCATTTGCTCATTTTATAGAAGAAACTAAGCCCCAGAAAGGGAGAAGAGCTTTCCTAGGGCTCTTATTTATTCCCCGAAGGGCCGGAATTCTGAGCAGTCCCTGTCTATCTCTCTCCCTGTCTGTCTCCAGCCACCCCTGAGACACCACAGCCCTCACCGCCAGGTGGCTCAGGGTCTGAGCCCTACAAGCTCCTGCCAGGAGCCATCGCCACAATTGTCAAGCCCCCCTCTGCCATCCCCCAGCTGACCATCACCAAGCAAGAAGTCATCTAGCAAGCTGCTGGGGGTCAGGGGCTCTGCTGGCCCCACAGCCCCCTCAGAAAGTCCCTGGTGGTCACTTGGTCACCACGAAGATGACAACAGGGCCAGTCCCAGAGCAGTAATGGAAAGGGCAAAGAGCCCAGGAACTTGGGCTGCAGGCCACATCCCATTGCCACCCTCCACACCTGCTCTGGATGATGGGGCTTTAACTTGGGGAGACCCCAGCTGGAAAATCCTCTGCCGCCTTGGACAACTTTTCTCTTGCTGAAGCCACTGCCTTCCCCTTCATCCATATCTACCCCCAAGTTCTTCACCCCCCAAGGACTGCTGACTGGAGACAACATGGGACCTGGCTTTAACACAGCTCCCCTCCCCTCAGACTGGTACTTCTCTCCTAGAGCTGTCATAGTGTCCAGTCACAGAGGGCCCTGTGAGGCTGGGTCGGATTGTGACCCCTTAGTCTTCTCTGTTCTGCTGCCTCAGCCTCCAGCGCCCCTCTCCACTGCCACAGTCACCTTCCTCTGCCCTTTTAGTGTCTCCAAAGCCACCTCTCCAGAGGCTGAGGAAGACTTGGAAACAATGTCCCCAGTCATTCTGGGAACACTTTTAAAGCACTGTCTGGGGCTAGGCACAGTGTAGGAGATTGTTGAGAAGGAAGACACATTCCTTCTCTGACCCACAGCTCATCCCTTCTTCAGGGACTTGGGTGGGACCCTTGGGTGGATCCCTTGGGACGGAGTCATGATCTCCACAGGCTCTCAACAATGAGAGAACAGTCCGAGGTGGACAACTGCAGCAGGAACTTGGAGGGGAGGCCGGAGTGGTCAGAGAAAGCATCCAGGTAGAGGCAGACGATGCACCGGGCCCTTAAGGAAGGGTTGGATTTTGCTGGTGGAGCAGGTGAGACAGGACATTCCAAGGGAGGGCAAAGAGCTGGGTAAAGCCTGGAGGTTAGAAGGGCATCGGGGGGAGGGCTGCCTGGAGCAGAGTTGTCATGCCAGATAGTGTGGGAGCCTTGAATGCCAGACTGGGGCATTGAGACCTGGGTTCCTAGGCCATGAGTAGCTGGAGGGGGGGTGTGCAGTGAATTGAGCTTTCAGAAGCTCAAGACAATGATCCTACAGAGGCTGGAAGTTTTGGAGGAAGCAGGGAGATCAGATGGGGGCAGCTAATGTAATCCAGGTGAGACAGAGATGAGGCTTAGGAATGGAGAAGGATGGATAAATCTTCAGGTCAGAGTGATATCAAGGGGGAATTATCCACCAGGGCCTGTCTCGAGCTCTTCCTTATTCCCAGAACTGTCTTAAGGCACTTGATTTGTGTTACCTCCTTTCATCCTCCCTACTACCCAGAGAACCATACAGAAGATGAAATTGAGGTTAAGTAATTTTTCTGGAACTCACAGAGCTGGTAAGTGACCAAGTCAGGACTTGATCCCAGGTCTGCTTGGATCAGAACAGGAGCCCCTAACCGTGGTGGCTGAACAACTCTGAAAGGGCCCTCTCCCCTCACTGTGATCGAGTTGAGGGACTTCCTGCCCTCACCAGCCTCGGAAGCCAAAACTTCATTCGTCCCAGGAGCCGTGCCCACGCCCACGACTAATTGTCATGATGATGCGCTGAAATCCAGTTAGTGGCCAGATTCTGGCTTGCTGATCGACAAGGAGATTCATAACTCCTGGGTCCCTTTTCTCTCTTTACTCCCCAACTTTGGGAGATGGGTGTCAGGGATTTGGCTCTTGGGAGACAGACAAATATGGCCTGGTGTTCTAGGAATGGGACAGTTTGGGTGGGGGACGGGAGAGAGGTCTGGGTTTGAGACCTGCTCTGGGGAGCATCACTCAAGGTACATTCTGGAACCATAAAACCCCAGGATAGAGCAGCCAGTGCCTCATCCATGCAGAATGTTGGTGGCTTTGGGGGAAATTCTGAAAAATGCCACTTGCCAATGGGAATTATAGTGGGGACCAGATCTGGGACTAGAGCTGTGCTTACGTGGAAGGGTGGACAGTTAGACTGCTTACCGACACCCACCCAGGGCTGACCCTTCTGAATAGGCGGGGGCAGTACCCCAGTGCCCCAAGATCCCATCATTAGTGATTATTCCTTTTGGCAAAAGAGGCATGAAGGGCATTGGGACAGTATATTCAAGAGAAATCTCTACATCTCCAGTGCTGTCAGGATTGGCCTTTCCCACTCCAGCAAGCCAGGTCCCCAATCCCAGGAGAGATTGTCTCCTGCTCAGTGCTCTCAAACCTTCCTCAGCCACCTATCATTTAGGTTCCCCAGAAATCCCAGCCAAGGGGCTCAGACTGGTCTGATAGGGAAGCGGGAGTCATTCTGGTCATGTCACTCAGGCCTCTGTCATGAGAACAAAGTAGAGATAAGGATTTCCCGTGGGATGGAGTGGGGAGACAGTGGCTTTTAATGGTAGCAATTTTCTGGGGCAGGGGGTCAGCCCTCTGCCCAAATCAACTCTTCCTGGAGGAGAAATCTATTCCCTTTTAATAATTTTATTGTAATGCAGGAAACAAAATAAAGGCAAGTTTACTTTTCTGATTCTGAACTGAGGACACCACACTGGATTTTTTTTTTTTTTTTCTACCTGAGTTGTGGTCCAGAAACAAAATCTGATGGACTAAGAAAAGGTTGGGAGGGCAAGCACGGACCCTGCGATTCCTCCTCGGAGACAACCCCTTCTCCAGGCAGCTCTCAGAAGCTTCCAGAATCCACAGGCTCTCCTGAGAGTGGACAGAAAGGAGAGGAGAGGGTTGGCAATGGATGCTCCTAGATCTCTTGTGATGACCAGGCTAATTACTTTTGCCAAATTGCTCTGTGGTTTGCCCTGACTGGTTTGGAATGTGAAATTCACATCAAGCAATTCTGGAAGTGGGCTGGGTTCTGTCAGATGCATCAACATCTTCCTGTGGCTGTGAATGTCGTTAGGTCCCATGCTGACACCTGAGCCCCTGTCACTGCCACCCAATGGGGCAAAGAAGCAAAAACAAATTTCTTGTGTGTTTTAACAAAAGTTTATAAAGCAAAATAAATGGCACATATGTTTTCTAAGTCCTCGGATGGGTGTCTTTTCTTCCTTTCAGGTGTTAGAGATAAGAATGAAAATAGTTGGATAGTCCTCTACAGTGCGCAAAGTGCTTTCATACCCATTCTTGTTTAATCTTCACGTCGAGAAGTAAGCAAGTTAGGCATTATTATTATTATTATCGACCCCTACTCTATAGATGGGGAAACTGAAGGCCAGGGGAAGTGATTTTCCTTGAGAGGCAGAGGTGGAAATTCGGAACTCTGGTCTCTTGATTCTGAGTACTCAGTATATGGAGAGAGTGAAAGTCGGTAAGTGAGGGGGTGATGGAAAGATCTGGAAGGAAAACAAGGGTTCATGGGTTGGTCTGTCATCTACTCTCAGGGTCCGAGAAGGAGCCCTGTTCTGGGTCCTGGGTCAACCTACCAGCAATAAGCGATGAGTAGGCGTGGGGAAATGTCGTCAGAGCAAGAGGTGTTTTGAAAAAGAATAAAAGCAAGGGATGCATTTGAGAAAAACGAGCCACCACAGGCCACAGCCTCACATGCGCTCGGGGGTGTGCTGGAGCTGGCTCGTGGCAGCCAGCTGTTCACTTCTCTTCCTAAGGTCACAAGGCCACATGGATACAGGGAGTGGGGGCATGTACACCAGAAGAACTGGCAAACACTACGGATCAAGGCTTCCCGCTGGAGAGCCTGTTGTTAAACATTGACCAGCACACCACGGGCGTTCAGCGATGGGTAGAGGGGGGTTTGCGATGCCTGGACTGTGGGATGCCTTGGTGGGGTGTCACTCAAGGACGAGGGTAGAGCAGGGTGACCCTTGGTGGGGTGTCACTCAAGGATGAGGGTAGAGCAGGGTGACCCTTTCAGCTCTTCCCCAAGGGAAAGGACAACAGTTCTAGTCTGGGAGTCACACATCTCCAAGATCAGCGTAACCTTGGTCAGGTCACCCCACCTCTCCGAGCTGCATCTGTAAAATGGGACCGATCCCTCCTTACAGGGGTGATGTCAAGATTAAACTGACTGAGATGATAGTAACTGTAAGAGATGATACTAATTGTGTATATGAGGTGCCCAAAGTGGCTGCCACTGGGGACTCAGTGAATGTGAACTCTTCAGCCAACCCCTTTCCAGTGAGAGGCTAACCATTGAGGTCTCCGGCCTCAGGAGCACTGCTTGCCTGATACTGGGGCCACTCCCACCTTCCCCTGTCCCTTCCCTCCACTGACGAGCACCAGGAAATGTTTTCTATAATGTAGCAACAGAAGCCTTGTCCATGCCTCTGCCAGCATGGACATGGGGGGTGGGCGCCAAGGAGGCTATCGCAGTCCTAGAGTATGCTTAATAAATCCCTATCA
The DNA here is from genome assembly GCF_000325575.1 of Pteropus alecto. Lineage (NCBI taxonomy): Eukaryota > Metazoa > Chordata > Mammalia > Chiroptera > Pteropodidae > Pteropus > Pteropus alecto. The sequence goes on from NW_006442491.1 coordinate 28,297,232, forward strand.
AAACCATAAACCCTGAGCTGCCATAAATTCCTCTGGCCTTGGCTCCTCCACTTCATCAGCCCTTTGCCCTTTAATCTCAGATCTCAGCGTGGGTGGAGGCCAGAGCTTGATTTCCATTTCAGCTGCAAAACAACATCAGCTTGAGAGATAAACAGCAAATGCCATTATCCTCATTTTAGACGTAATGAAACCGGGGTTCGGAGAGGGGAAGGAAATTGTCCAAGGCACACACCTGTGCTTCTTCTACCAACCCATGTGGCCTCACTGAGCAACCCCTACAAAGGTTGCTTCCCCAGCCATAATGCTAGTAGCTTTTTATCCCATTATTACAAATGGAGCCCCATTACTCAAAGAGTGGGGATGAGAAGTGAAAGGGACTATGGGTGATAGGCTGTAGTGAGGATCCAAAGGAAGTTCTATGCAGCGTGAATGACCTGTCATCCCAAATCAGTGGCATTGCCCTATTTCCTCTTTTGTGGAACCCAGATCACCTTTAATTTACATTTCTCGAATCGGTGTGTCATATGTAAATTCCAAGCCATGATCGAAGAGACCTGAATCACAGGATCCCATGATTCTACTTGATGCTGGTGGAGCTGAAAACCAAATCTTGATGTCAAGGACATTTATTGAGCTCTTCCACTTTGTCCAACGTTGGTAGACATAATTTAATCCCCACAACAACTCCATGAGTCAGCTCTTCTTGTTCTGCTGTACAAATGAGGAAACCAAGGCTCAGGAGGAGGAAGGGAACTTGACCAAGGTCCACAGCCAGTGTGACAGCTGAGATTCACATGCCTGCTGTCCAGCTCCAGGGGCCACCATGATGGAATGGAGGAGGGCACTGATGACTCGGTCACTGCGTGGTGAGCACAGAAGTAGTGTGAACTGTGGGTAGTTCGTCATTTGACAAATGTCGGTGGGCAAAGCCCTGTGCCAAAGCATCTGGGTGTTGCGCAGTGTCAGTACCACAAAGCACCTCCCTGTGGGTGCTTACTATTTTCACTTGTATGGGGAGAAATAACAAGTAGTTGAATATTAAGAGTCAAAGGCTTGTGAGTGACAGCTAGAGAGATGACAGTTTGAGAGAGAGAATGAGACTACTGCAGTCTGGGCAAGGGAGTGATGGGCACACGCAGGAGAGGGATTCAGGGGCAATAGTAAGGTAGAGAAAAGACGCAAGTGCATTTGAGGCTGAGGGGAGAGAATGGGCAGGGGCAGGCAGCAGGATGCACAGCCTGCGGGTGGGAGGGAGGCCGGAGCCCATCACTTCCCAACCTTCAGTCATTGCACGTGCCATCCTGACCCTCTGCATACCCGCGGACCACTGCACCTTCCGCTACTTAATATTTTCCTTTAAATCGATTCATAGTCATTCTCTTTATACTGATCACTGACATAAATGGGAAACCAGTGTCACTTTCTATAAACAGGAGATGGTTGAAAAATTAGAGTGAAAAGAAAACAATATTCTCAAGGTGCAGCCAGAGAGGATCGCCCAGGAAAGCTCTGCTTTTTCTTCTTCAAACTGGAAATTGACAAGTATTTAGAGAGATGTTAAAGACATACGCTATCCGATGGAAACTTTCTCTTTCAAGTTTTCAGAAGGAAGTAAGACCTGTAAAGAGATAGGCTTTGGGGACAGTATCACTTAGTGCCATCACTGTGCATCTCTAAAATCACTCAGCATGCCACTGAAGTCCTTATCTCACACCTGGATGGATGCTACGACAGCTGGTCTGGGCCAGGTGGTGAGGAACTCAGACACCGGGCCACTGGAATTTCTTTTGGAGAAATAAGAAACCACTGGCAATTTTAGATCGGAGAAAGGCTATAGCCAGATCTGTATTTTTAAAGGATCGTCCTGGCAGCTTTGTGGAGGAGAGATTGGAGGGGCTGTGACTGTAAGCAATGAGACCAGTGAGGACACCCGTGCACTGGGCCAGTGAGAGATGGCGAGGTCTGCACCAAAATGGTGGCAGTAGAGATGCAGAGGAGGGAACCGATTCAAGAGTCATACACATTCATTCGTTCATTCACTTGCTCAGCAAATATTTAGTGGGTGCCTACTCTGTGCTGTGCACCTTTCTAGGCACCAGGGTACACAAGTGAGCAAGACAAATAAAGTCTCTGATTTTATCTTCTAGAGGGAGCAAGTAGATAGTGTTTGAGTGAATAAATAAATAAAGGTAATTTCAAATAGTCCAGTGCTGTCAGACTGTCAAACAGTCAAGTTCTTTAAAAGTAAAACAAGTCGTGGTGAAAGTGTGAATGTGAAATAAAAATAACGAAATAGGATAATTTGAAAGGTCGGGGGATAGGGTCTCATCAGACTGAGGAGTCTGGGGGGCCTCCCTGAGGAGGTGAATCTGGCTTGAGAGCTGGAAGATGAGAAGGGGCCAGCTACACAGCCCTGGGGGAAAGGCGTGCCAGGTGGAAGGAACTGCAAGCGTAAAGGCCCCCACGGTGGGAACAAGCTGAGCATCTTGAAAGGTGAACAAAAAGGTCAGTGTGGCTGGAGCGGATCGAAAGACGAAGTCTGAGAGGTAGGCGGGGGCAGGAGCAGGTGGGGCCTTCTAGGCCATGAGGAAGATCTTGGGTTTTATTTTAAGTGCAATAGAAAGCTCTTAAAAGTTTTTAAATAGGGAGGTGATGAGATCTGATCCGTGTTCTTAAATGGTTACTCTCCGCTGTGTAGAGAATGGGCTATAGGGAACACGAGTAGAACCAGAGAAGCCCAGAGGTGATCTGTGAGGTGGTCCAGGGGACAGATAATGGCAGCTTGGACTAGAGTGGTGTGGTAGCCAGGAGCCCCGCCAAGAACTCGCTTATGGGTTGGATGTGTGAAGGAACAAAAGAGAATTCTAAGGTGACCCCCGAGACTCCCGCCCCTGGTCTATATGCACCTTCTTCCAGTTATTTAATCAGACACTAATCTGAGTGCTGCTGTGAAGGGGTTCTGCAGATGTTATGGAGGTCCCTGACCAGTTGACTTGGTGATAGGGAGATTTCCCTTGGGGAGCCTGTCCTAATCAGGTGAACCCCTAGAGGGGGCTGGGCTCTTTCTGGCAAATGAAATTAGAAGTGTGAGAGGGAGTCGGCATGAAGGAAATTCTCTGTGCCTGGCTTCGAAGATGGAGGGGGCCACATTGCAAGGAATGCTGGCCGTCTCTAGAAGCTGAGAGTGAACCCCCGCTGACGGCCAGCTAGGAAATGGTGACCTCAATCCTACGACCATGAGAAACTGAATTCAGGTGACAGCCTCGATGAGCTAGGAAGTGAATCCTTCCCCAGAGCCTTCAGGTAGAGACGTAGCCCATCCAATACTTTGATTTCAGCTGTGTAAGACCCTGAGCAGAGAACACTGTCACGCCACGCCCGTGTGACCGGACACTATGCGATAACAGATGCGTGTTGTTTTAAACTACTAAACTCGGGGTAAATTGTTATCCAGCATTGAAGACGAACGTAGGTGGTGGGGGAGAGGGGAGGCCAGATTGGGATGTTTGGGAAGGTAGCCCTGGGTTGGATGTGTGAAGGAAAAAAGAGAAGCAGCTGTGGAGCTGGCGGCAACGGTTCCTGCAACGCGGAAGCTTGGAGGCGCTGTGGCTTTGGCGTAGAAAGCAGAGTTCCGTTGGGATGCTTTATTTGAGATGCCAATTAAAGATCCAAGAAAGCATCGTTCATAAGCCCAGAGCTCAAGGAGAAGGAGAGGTAAAGTCAAGCCTTAAGCTTGCGATTGAAAAGCCACGTGGGAATACCACTCAGCAAGAAAATGGCACGAACTGCTGATACAAGCCCCTGGGTCTCAGACGCATCATTCAGAGTGTGAGGAGTCAGACCCCAAAGGCTGACTATGATAAGATTCCATCTACATGATATTCTGGAAAAGGCACAAGTCTAGAGACAGATGCCGTGGTTGCCAGGGGCTAGAGCTGGGGTGAGGGGTTTGAACAAGAAGGGGCAGAGGGGAAGAGCCTGGAGGGTGATGGACATTCTCTGTATCTTGATGGCAGTGGTATTTTATTTTACTTATTTTATTTTTATTTTTTCTTATTTTTTTTTAGGCGAGACAACCCTTGGTTGACCTCACAGATTGCAAAGACCTTGTCAGCTTACAATCTCTTATTTTTTTTTTTATGTCTACAGCACCTGATCTTCCTAGGTGGTCTCCCATCCAAGTACTAACCAGGCCCGACCCTGCTTAGCTTCTGAGATCAGACTGGATCGGGCTTGTTCAGGGTGGCATGGCTGTAGGCCGGTAATGATGTTTTAATTGAACATATACATTTGCCAAGGCTTGCAGAACCATACACTACAAATAATGAGTTTTGATGTACGGAAATTTTACCTTAATAAAAATATATGAAAAGAAAAAAAAAAGCTAAATAGTTGTGTGAGCTCATTTAGAGAGAAACTGTAGCCAGGAGAGAGATGTAGGGAAGGACTTGACTCCAGGCCACTCCACCATCCGGGCTGGAAAGAGAAAGAGGAGCAAAGCACAGGTAAGATGAATGTTGACGGTGAGGGAAGGGATTTGAACAGTGTCAGGTGCGGTCCTACTGGGTGCTAAGTGTGCTGGCACACTGGTCTTGTGTAGCCAACCTCAGTGAGGCTGTGAGGTGAGTTGTTTTATAGATGAGAGGAAATGAGTTGCCCGGGGTCCACACAGACCATAATAGTAGCAGAGTGAGATCATCCATACTAGCCCTGTACTCCAGTCCCTGTTAGTTAAATGAACGACTAAACAAATGAACGAACAAACAAATGAACGGATGAATGAACAAACGAACGAACGAACGAATGAATGAACGAGCAAACAAATATCACTGTGGTCCAGGTGCTGAGGTCTCACCTGCAGGTTCAAGCTGATGATATGAGAACGTGGTCTTGTGAGAGAACTTGGGGCCATAAAACTTGTTCCATTTCCCTTCTTGTGCACCGCCCTGTCCCTCCCCCTACAGTTCTGAAATTGCTCCCTGGCCTTGGGAAGGGCTCCCCAGTCTTATCTCAGGGGAGAGTGAAACTGTAAAAGCCTTTATGGCTTTGAGATCTTGTCTGGCGGGGGCAGCGATTGTCACCATAAACCTGAGTGACCCCATGAGGGTGATGCCCTGGGCCACAAGAGTCAGGGGACTGTTGAGCAAAGCCAAGGGGTGGTCACTGCTGAGCCGGGCACTTTGGGGCCTGTGGTCAGGGCCCCTCACAGATTTATTTCATCCTCGCATAAACCCCTGGAGGCAGCAGTAATTGTGATATTGTAAAAATTCTACGATGCACTTTTTTTTCACGTTATGACGTCTCTGAAGTCAGGATGTGTCTTTAAAGCAATGGCATCTCGCAATTGCTGTCGATTAGATCTGGTGGTGGTCGTTATTTCCGGTGGCCTGACTGGACAGCTACGCCCTCTGTGTATTTCATCATAAACGACTTAAAGATCATTTGCGGGAGGCACATGAGTCTTGGTTGCTTCCTGAAAACCTGCTGACACCTTCTGATAAGAGGGAGAAAGCACCAGGCAGGGTCAAACCCGCAGGATAGGAGTAAGCGGGTTCAAAGAAAATTCCGGGCACAATAGTGAGACATTCTCTCAAGAAATGTGCGTGATCAAAGCTTTTAATGGTATGGAGGACTACAGTGAGAGAAAAAATATGGACAAGGGAGATTCTGGGTGGAAAAGTGAACTAGATGAGCTGGATGTTGACCATGAAGAACTTATAGGAGTTCCTTAACTAATTTATTTCACTTACATTTTCCTTGATATTTATGCACAAGAATGATGTGTGTGTGTGTGACTTTAAAAACAATGTGTAAGTAAGTCTTAGAACTCTTTAATAAATACACAATAACAATTCCAAGTGCTAGGAAAGCATTGCATTATAATTGAATTGGTCTATGTTTGTTTGTTTTTTTTTTAGTGGGACACAAAATGCTAGTTTGTCTTACAATAGAAGGAAGCATCTTAGTGAGATTCTACCCGTTTCATAGATGAGAAAATTGGGGAAACAGAGGGCACAGGACAAATAAGCGGTGGAGGCAGGGTTCCTCTGACGACAGGTCCTGTGCTCTTTCGAATACCCAAGACTGACTTGGATATGCATACTGACTCTCTCATATCCTTCAAAAGCCTTGGGCCAAACAATTCCAGTCTGCCACCCCCAAAAGGCTTTGGGAAGTGCTGAGCTGTCCTGTTATTCCAAATTCAAGCAGGAGAGGATTTGCAAGATCCCTTCTGTCCAATGAACCAACAGCCCCTGTTTCCCATCACCCAAGTCAGCTACCCCAACCTGGCCAAGCCCACCCCAATCTGTGCTGTCACGCATCCTTCGGGCTCTCCCTAGGTCTCTGGTGCATGGGTCCAGTGCGACGGGACTCCCACCTCATTTTACAGATGAGGAAACTGAAGCCCAGAGAGGTTGCCTGACTCTCTAAGATCACAAGTGAATCGGTGTCAGGGAAGAGTCTGGAATCCACGGCTCAGAATTTAGCGCTCTTTCCAACTTCACAGGTATTCTAGATCCAGAAGAGGCAAGCTGAGAAGGGAGAGCAAGGGGCTCAAAATGGGTCAAAAGAAAGGAGTTTCTGGCAAGAGGGATTGCCAAGTGTTAAACACGTAGTCAAGCAATAATGCCAAGGTCCTTACCTGAGTCTTAGTAAGACCAACAAATTCTGGGATAGCTGTGCTTAGAGGGGTAGCAGAGGCCCTGTCTTGCCATAGATAAAATACGGTTGGCCAGCACAGTGTCTGACATACAGTATGTTCTCAGAGGATGGGGCCAAACTATACCAGGTGTCTTTCCCATCCCCATCAGACCCTACCTCTCCCTCTTAAAACCCTCTAACGGCTTCCCATCATTCCTAGAACAAAATTCCAACCCCTTGCCGGGACCCCCAGGATCTACATAACGTGGCTCCCGACCACTTCTCTGAGGCCGTCTCCTGCCACTCATCCCGTTGGTCATTCCGTTCCAGCTCCCTTGGCCTCCTCTCTGTTCCTCAACACACCAAAGCTGTTCTCATTTCACAGCCTTGACCCTGATGTTTCTGTTTTCTTGAACATTCTCTCCGCAGCTCTTCCCATGGCCACGTCCTTCTAACCATTCAAGTCTCTGCTCAGATGTTGTCTCTTGGACAGAAATTTCTCTGAACAACTTAGCTAAATATGTGAGGCTACATGGTCTCTGTTGCAACTGCTGAAATCTGCCATTATAGCATGAAAACAACCATAAACAATATGTATTAAAAAAAAAAAAATGAAGAAAGCCAACAATATGTAAGTGAATGGGCATGGTTGGTTCCAATAATTTTATTTACAAAAGCAGGCACCAGGCCAGATTTGGCCAATGACTATAGTTTGCTGATCCCTGCTCTGACTTATGTCTTATTTGATTTTCTTCATTGTACTTACAGCTATCTAAAATTATTTATTTATTTGTACAGCGATGGATTATTTTCCTCTCCCCTTCTCCCCTTGACTGTTAACTCTTTGAGCAAGGACTTTATCAGTCTTGTTTAACACTGCCGTGGTCACCAGCCTCCAAGATGCCCCCCAATAAGCTCCACTTCCTGGTATTCACTACACGATGAAGTTCTCTTCCAAATGGAATAGGGCTGTCCTGTGTAATCACTAGGATATCGTGGAAGAGAAGGAGTGTGACTTTCAAGGCCAGGCTATAAAAGGCACTGTGGCTTCCATCTTGCCATCGCGGATCGCTTGCTCTAAGGAAGCCAGCGGCCGTGTTGAAAGGATGCTCAAGCTGCCTTATGGTAAGGTCCACATGGAGAGGAGCTGAGGCCTCCTGTCAATCACCAGCCATGTCAACGAGCCATCTTGGAAGTGGGTCCTTCAGGCCCAGTCAAACCTTCAGGTGACCATGGCTCTGGCTGACTGTAACCTCATAAAAGATCCACCTAGCTAAGCCACTCCTGAAGTCCTACCATACAAAAAGTGAGGAATAATAAATGTTTGTTGTTTAAATAATGTGTTATGCAGCCATACATGAAATATAGTTGGCCAGCATAGTATCTGACATATAGGATCTGCTCAATAATTATTGGTTAATAAATAAGTAAGGTGCTCAATAAATATTATAGAAGGACACATTATCAAAATAAATATTTGAAAGACATTAATGTAATATTATACAAATATTTGTGAAAATCCAAGTTAAATAATATAGAAGGGCACAATTGAGTCTTACCTAATCTACTAACAGGACAAGGTGCCTATACAAGAATTCTTCCAATATTGAGATCTTAAGCTTCTGGGATGCTCAGTTCCTGTGTTTCTAGTACTTTCTAAGTTTATGATTATATGATCTTGAGATTTTAGGTGCCTGTTTCACCAAGTTCAGAATTCTAAAATTTTGTGATTCTATAATTCATTTATCAATACATTTTTTTCAGTGCCACTTCTCTATGGGGCACAGTGCCAGGAGCTAGGGATTCAGTAAAGACAACCCTGGTTTGCCCTTCTATGGCTGATGGGGACAGAGGCAAGCACATGGGCATGCATGATACACAGCTCTGTTATGCAGGTAGCTCTGTTATGCAGGGGCAGCAACCCAGCCTCCTTGGGAGGCTCATAAGCAGAAATGGTTTCCCAGGAGAGACAGGAGAAAGTATTCTAACCAGAAAAGGGGGCGCTGGTGTACACTGTGTTCTAAGTGGAGAGAACAGCAAGTGCAAAGGTACAGGGGTTAGGGAGGGGGGGAGAGGGCATGGCATATCTGGTGAACGAAAACGAGGCTGGTGTGAATTAGTGTAAAGTTAGTGTGTGTGTGTGTGGGGGGGGCGGAATGCCAGAGAGAGGCAGAGTGGCAAGAGACTATAGCCAGATGACAGAGGACCTCGTAAACCAGGTAGAGTCTGAACTTTATCCTGAGGGCAAAGGGGAGCCAGTGGAGGGTTTTAAGAGGAAGAGCGACACAGTCTGCTTAAAGTTTAGAAAGATGCTTCCTGCTGCTACAAAGAGGAAAGACCAGAGGGAAGGCCGGAACAAGACCCCAGGTGAGAGGAGAGGCCCGAATGGATGGGAGATGGGCCTGAGAGAGACGTTTCATCTGTGGCGTGCCGAACGGGTGGGGGGTGTGGATTATACTGGGAATATACAGGTTGGTGAGCCCTGGACTTCCTGATTCTAAGATTCTCTGATTCTCTGTTCAACGCTCCATAATTTTGTATGCAAAATGCCCATTGAGAGCACTACACCTTATTATCCCCGACCTCACACTGCCTGGCATCCCTACTTTCTGAGCCTCCGGGGTTCCTTGTTTGTAAAGTGGGGATCATCAACAACTTTCACCCACCTTCTGGGGGGTGTGAAAGCTGGTGTGGGGCGAGCATCTGCACAAAGCAGTCGGTCCTTGCATGAGAGGCACGTTTGCCCTAAGTGCTGGGCACACAGGCGTGGTCACGAAGGACACGGGCCCTGAGAGGATGGAAGAGGTTGGACGGGAAGAGCAGCAGTAAGGAGGAGCCGGGTTCTTGTCTGCTCCTGGGGACCTGGGTTGCTCTGGCCTCTGGGCTTCTGGCTGGGCATCTGGTGTCCAGATTTGGTTGTTTGCTTCCAGACACCAGCAAGTTTACAAGTTGACTGTGGCAGGAGGGTGGGGGGTTCCCCATATCTGTAGCCTCCTGGCCCTCTCAGCATCTCCTTCTGGTCTTTAACTCCCCCAGGGCTAGGGGTAGACAGGCAGGATCTGGTCTTTCCTGGGCAGGTCTGAGCCAGGCCAAGTACCACCCAGCTGGTTGGACCCAACCTACTCCCAACCCAGGCCCGCCTCAAGGTCATACTATAGGCAACTGTTCTGGTGACTCAGACAAGAGCAGGTCTTTGGAGACAGAAACCTCACCTGTCTCCCCAAAAACAATAACATGTGGTCTCTAGAACCACACCCAGTGCTTATGTGTGCTCCTGTGTTACAATTTGCTTCTTGCCAGTAGTTTGGCTTTAATTCAGTTCAATCCATAAAACATCGATTGAACACCACAACCGTGGGCACAGCCCACAGAGCCGGCAGGATGCTGGGACACTCGATCCTTGATCGGAGGAGGAAATGGCAAGCTGAGCGTGTTGTGCCTAAAACTACACCGTGTTTAGTGAAGGGTTGGGCTTAGAGTCCAAGGCCGGAGCTCTAAGCCTATTTCTTTGCGCACAGTAGGGACTCTACAATGTCACTCATATTAAGTCAAGAGTTCAAGTGACAAGTGTCACATATGTTTACTAGCATTTGCATTGATTGTTTCTAGAAGGTGATAAGAAACTGGAGAAAAAGGCAGCCTCGGGGAAGGTGAGCTAAGTAGCTGGGGTCAGAGTGGAAGACCTACTTTTCATTTTATGCCCTTTTGTACCTTTTGAATGTTTTATTTTCACCGGATGCACAAAGAATAGAGTCAATCAATCAAACAAACAATCATAATTAAATAAACAAGTAAGCGAGCCAAGCATTTTGTAACTTCTTTGTACCTGCTGTTCCCTCCGGCTGGAACACCCTTTCCTGGTTTTCTCCCCCTGGAAAACTACACAAGTTACAAGACTGAACTCAAATGTCAGGAGTCTGGGGCCTCCTGAGATGGTGATTCTCTATTCACTGGCCACCCCACGTGCCTCCGTCTGCCCTGCTCTGTTCCCGAGGAGGCACCAGTGCCTCCTGACTTCTGCTGGGTTTCGTCAAAAGGAGGAGTCAGTGAGAGATTAAAGGACAAGACGAGAGAGAAGCGGGGATGCTTATGCCACCCGCCCCTCCCCGTTTTCCATGGTCTCTACTCCCGCCTTGGCTCACTTGCCCAGAACCAGCGACTCTTCCCTCTCTCTAACAGCTCCCCGTCGTTTCTCGGCCCGGGGTGCCTCTCCATTCCCTGAAGTTTCCCATACCCCGCCCACCCACGCCTCTGCAAATACTCCATTAATTCGCTTCAGTTACGCCAGTGTTTCTCAGCTCAGGGTGATTTTGGTCCTCAGGGGACTTTTGGCAATTTCTGGACACATTTTTAGTTGTCATGACTGGTGTGGGAGTTCTACTGACATCCCGTAGGGGGAGGCCAGGGAGCTGGTAAACATCCTACAGTGCACAGGACAGCCCCCCACAACAGAGAATGTTTTGGCCCCCAAAGTCAATGGTGATGAGATTAAGGAACCCTGACTTAAACCTTTGTGATGACAACTGCTGCCTGCCTGGATCCTGACAGTTCTAGACGCCCACCGCCTTCTCTGCACTGCGGTGTGATCCTCTCGTTTACACAGCTATTGTTGGCCTCCTCTTGATGGCATAGAGATGAAAAGACCCAGTCTTTGCCCTCAAGTCATTCACCAGGGTGGATGACTTGAGGGCAAAGACTGGGTCTTTTCATCTCTATGCCTCATCAGACTTGAGCCCTTCAGGGCAGAGTCTCTGTGTCATTCACCACATAGTCCCGGTAGGAGGAAGTCATCGGACATTTGCTGATTGAACTAAAAAAAAATTGTTCAACAATATCTTAAAACCAGAAGACGAGGGACTAGACTCAGTGGCTAAACAGAACTCGGGGAACCTGGGTGATTTTCCCTGTGACAGAAGTTCCAAGGAAACCACGATCAGGCAAATATAGACAGAATGAATGGTAGTCCCCGGAGGTATGAATCGGTGGGCAGGACAGAAGACAAAAAGAAGGCATCTCGTCTCTCAAATGGGTATCACAGTAGAAACCACCTCATGAGACTATTGCTTGACTAAAAGTAGTGAAAAGCATTGAGTGTGTCACCTAGTACCTGATTAGTACAAAATACACAGTACCCACTAGCTGTCTGACGGAGTGATGGAGGAGAAGCATCAAGGTGGGGGCTGGGGAAAAGCGCTGCACTAACACGGGGCTGCTTTGCACCCCTGGGCCTCAGCTCCCCAATATGCAAAATGGGAAATATGTAGGTAAGGTAAATGCTTTGCAGAAACTATATCGTAAAGGATGCTTTAGGGGTTCCACATCTGTTTTGCATATTATTTTCAAAACCGAACCTACAATTTAATAAAAGTAAAAGGCCAGTCTGTTAAGTTACAGTGAGATATAACAGTCAGGAAGGCTTAGGGTGACCAACTCATCCTCTTTTGCCCAGGACTTGTCCAGTTTCAGCAGTGAAATTCCTGTGTCTTGAAAACCCTACGTCTTAGGCAAACTGGGATGGCTGGTCAACGCTAGCAGGTCAGATGATCAGCCTGCCACATAATTTTTAAAATAATTAATAGCTAACATATGTTATGATGTGCCAGATGCTTTTCTAATAACTTATTAGATCATTTAATCTGCATAAGAACCCAGTGAGGTAAATATCATTAGCACCCCCCTTTGTACAGTGGCACAGAGAGGTTCCATAATTGCCTGAGGTCACACAGCTCCTAAGTAATAGCGCCAAGATTTGATCCCAGGTCATCTGGGTCCAGAGTGCCCGTAATCATCCAGGACCTCTCCTATACATCTGAATATATTTTAAAACATCTTTTGGAATGGTAATAATAATAATAGAAATATATTTTAAAACATTTTTGGAAATACTGATAATGATAATAATAACATTTTTTGAGCATTCAAATATGTATTTCAAAGTTTGACCCAGTGGTGACAACTTATATTCTAACTTGGGCTGCCAGATCTACCCACTGTTGTGTAGACCTCAGAATAAAGCATTTGGAGCCACCTCTGCCGAATTAAAGGTGGAGTGGGAGACTCACATGTTTATAAGGCTGGGTGGGCAATATTGGTGAGTGAGGTGGGCCTGGGTGTAATCAATAGGGGATGGTGGAGATTCTGGCAAAATGGGACTTGAATGCATGTACAGAGAATGGGCAGCCAAGGACTCAACTCCAGGCACTTGAGTTTGGGGGTCCCAACAATGGCAGATCTTCCAAGAGAAGCCTGACGTCCATCTTTAACAAGAACTAATTCAGCAAAAACAAAACAAAAACATGAGGTGTGTGAAATAAAACTTATTTGTCCCTGTCCCTTTCCCCCAACCCTTGCAAGCTGTTAAAAAAAAAAAAATCACTATTTGAAACTGCGGTGCACCCCTACAATGGAACACTGTATAGCAATAAGAATGAAGGAACCCTCATCATAAAAAATCTGAATGAATCTCACAAATATAAGCCAGACATAAATGAATACACTCTGTGTATCCCATTTCTACAAAGTTCAACAACAGACAAAACTAATCTAGGGTGTCAGGAATCATGACCGTGGTTATCCCGCGAGGAGCAGGTCTTGAGTGACCGGAAGAGGGCACAAGGAAGGCTTCTGGGGGGCCAGCCAGATTCCGTGTCTTCATCTGGGTGCCAGTGACACAGTGGTGTTCTCTTTGTGCTGAATATTGAGCTGTCCACTTTTTAATGTATGTTCTGTACTTTTAATTAAATAAAAATTTTGAAACATAGACACACACAAAGTTTGACCATTTGGAAATATTTCTCTGGATGAAGCAGGATTGTGTTTGGGTATCTAGGAAACCAAATGCTGAGATAATTAGACTTGGAGGCTGGCTTCTCCGCAGGAAGTGTCCAATGGCTCTTTGTTGGATAAATGAAAAGAATTCAATTGCCAGGTTGTACCTCAATTTGAAACGGTGATGTTTAATAAAACAGCCTTGTTTTGTATCCATAATGGCTTCGTGTACTATCTGTGTTGAGAATTGTGTCTGTTTTGCTCACCTCTTTCACTCAAGTTCTTAGGTACAAAATAACTTTTCCGTATCAGGCTTTCATGGGAAAAGGGTTTCGCAGCTAAGAAAATCTGAGAACCTTAAGGCTGAGATTCAAAAATTCCACCTGTCAGAGGCAGGCTCTGAGTATCAGGGTGGATGTGGGGGTGATTCACCTAGAGGAGGGGTGGGAGGGGAGTGCCCATACATGGGGGCAGGGGCCGGAGGAGCCACTGCTGCCATTTCTCAAAGGGCGCGTCTCCATTTACAAAGAGCCCTTTTATCCTTCAGTCATCTCTTCAGCAAACATGTCCCAAGTACCCACTCCGTGCCAGGTTACAGGGTGCAACGTCAGTCCCATAGCGACAAAGACGGGGCTGCTAAACAGTGGAAAGGTGTCGTGAGAACATATGGCCTGGGGACCTTTCACTGGTCTCCATGCCACCTCCCAAACAACTCGGCTCACTGTCCCCACTCCTCCATCCTGGCCCTGGTCTTCACCATCCCCAACTGCTTGGTTGCCACCTCGACGGTCTCCCTGCCCCACTCGGACCCCTAAATCCATTCTCCGCAGTGTTTTTATAAATCACAAATCAAAAAGGCTCTCGCCCCAACCCTGCCCCCACCTTGAAAGTTATACCCAGGCCACGTAGAGAAACAGCCCAATTCCTCCCCAGGGCCCGCCCACCCCGATCGCCTCTGCTCAACCTCTCTCTCCAGGAACGCTGGTCCAGCCTCAGGGCCCTTGTCCTTGCTGTTCCCTCTGCCTAGACTTTTCTCCCACGTCTTCAAAAGGCTGCTGCTTCTTGTGGTTCAGATGCCACCACAAATGTCACCCACCCTCAAGGAACTGGCAACACAGGGGCCTCTCCGGAGGAGGACTGCAAAGCTGGCAGCGGGGGGCGGGTAGGGAGGAGCACTTTGGACTGAGTGATGTGTGCACCTCTTGAATTTTGTACCATGCGCACATTCAAATAAATTGTTGACTCAAACAGAAGTGTCTCCTTGGAGAGGCCTTTCTAGAAAGCCACCTTCCTCATTTGCCTCCTTTTTTGGTGCTTTAATTTTCCCTTACGGCATGCTTAATACCGTTTATAATTGCCTCGGGTTTTTGTTGTGTTGTGTTTTTCATCTCTTTTTAGTGTGTCGTCTATCTCCCCTTCACGAGGACAGGGGCTTTTCCTGTCTTATCTACCACTTAGCACAGTCCTGGCACATGAAAGTGCTCACTAAATATGTCATGAAGAAGAAGAAAGGGAGGGATGATAATGAAGCGTTAACCAGGCAAAGCTGGGGCGGGGACTCAGCGCCAAGCAGAGCTGGCAGTATGAGGACCTGAAGACGGCCAAGCTGATGGGACTGGAGACGGGAGAGCCAGGGGGTGAGGCAGGCAAGATTATGCCCCTTTCTACAGATGAGGAATCTGAGGGTCAGAGAGGACAAGAGACTTGCCCAAGGCATTCAGAAGGCCAGGGTCTGAGTTTACAATCCAGGTCCCATTTCAAGGTTAAATAGAACCTCACAGTTATTGAGCACCTATATGTACTAACTTATGAGGTGGATACTATTATTACTTTCTCGTTTGATAAACAAACTGAGGCACAGAGAGGTTGAGTGACTTGCCCTAGGTCACACAGCTCAGAAGTAGCCAAGTCTAGCATCTTTCCCTGGCTTTGATGGTTCCCAATTTCTTCCTCCCAATACTCCCACTGCCTCTGGACTCACATGGAAGCCTCAGCCTGGACCCCAGAGAGGCCGTACGTCAAACCCTGACCCTCTCTGGAGCTTTGGGCAAGTTAAAGAAACCCCTGAAACTCTCTGGGGCCTGGATTCTCCCAAATCCAAATCGAAAGAGAGCAAAACTAGCCCTGTTTGCAAAGCTGCTGTGAGAAAAAAGTGATAAAAAAAAAATTATGGAACTCCTGAGTGATAAAAATAACTGTAGGGCACCTGGCAAACAGCCTGAGCTGTAGAGATACTGACTAATGATAGCAGGAATTTATGGCCCTGTAGGCCCAGCCTTTTCGTGATAGGAGCTGGGGTTACAAGTGGGGTCACAGGCAGAAAACTCCCAGCAGCCCCTTCCTGGCATGAGGCCTGAGCCCTTTTCATACTGAGGGGTGAATTTTGGGGCTCTCAGATGGCCATGCTCCCCCTGCCTTGCCCAATGGGCCACCATTAGGCATTGGGTCTCGTATCTCTAGCCGCCGATCTTTCTAAAAACCTGTAAACTATTAGCACTTTATAGTGACTGGGTTCCTTCATTAATTCTCAGGGTTCCAGGAGAATGCAGGGGAGCAGAGGGCACCCTCTTACCACCAGCAGACATTTACTGAGGGTCACTCTGCGCCAGGGGCCTTGCTGGGAGGAAGGTGATGACTGGACACCTGGGTTGGAGGGACGTCAGGTCTAGACTCTGGGTCCCCAACACCTAGAGGTGTGATTTCACCACCACGAAAAAAAGGTTGGGAGTGGCTTGCTCCTACAAGTGTTCACAGATAGTTCTTACATCAAAAACCCACCTTGGAACCCTGGTATATTGTTGCTTTTAGAAAAACAAAACCTATGCATCATAAAAGTTCAAATGATGCAGAGAAGTACAAAAAAAAGTTCAAAACACCGACATTTTACTGCCCAGAGAAAAACCTCCTTGAGCGGAGAGGTAGCAGAGCTAAGCGGTGAAGAGCACGGCCTCTGAGGCCAAAGTGCCCAGCTCACAAGCTAGCCATGTGACACTGAGAATATCAAGTCTCTTCTGCTTCAGTTTCTCCAACCTGCAAAATCATCTAATGGTAGCACCTGCCCTACAGGGCTGTCAAGAGCACTAAACGGGGTAACGATTACAGAGCACTTAACACAGCACTGACACACAATAAGTGCTATCTAAGTGTTCAGTGAATCCTTCTCAGACAGGCACTGTTCGTATGGGCTACACCTGCTCGTGGTTTTAGAACTTGATTTTTAAATGTATTCGACAAGACATTCTAGGCATCTTTCTATGTCTCTAAGCTCACTTATGTAAGTAAGGTTTTGACTTAAGGGCTGAGCAGCTTACTCACTCAGGAGCCCCTTCCTCACTGTAGATCCCCTTTAGAGGCTGTTTATTTTCTGCCTGTATCTGCTTTCTGCAGATTGCTAAGGCGATCCTATACAGAGGTATAAAAACTAGGACTCACAGACAGCAAATAACTTGCCTTGGTCACAAAGCTGGGACTTGAACCTCTAACATCTAGACTCCACAGGCGAAACTCAAGACTAAAAAAGAAGCACCAAGAAATCCAAGAGGGTTGTGCAATCTAGTGGACATGACTGAATTTTTATTCTGCCAGTACTAGCTGTGTCACCTTGGGCCAGTCCTTTCATCTCCCTGAGCATCAGTTTTCTTGGGTGTAAAATGGGGCTGCTGATACTCATCACACAGTGTTGCCATTGACATTGCTACCACCAGGCTAATAGCGGTTATTTCTGGAACAGTAATGAGTAGGCTAAAACAATATATCCTTTAACTAATGAGAAGCACAGGTAAAGCACCTAGTGTGCAAGTGGCAACATTAGCCCCCCCAGAGGTCTGTCTCGTAAGGGTGGGAGCGGGGGACGGCTTTTGGCTGTTTTGCTCATTGTGTAACTTTAAATGCTAAAACAGTGCCTGGTACATAGTAGGTGCTGAAACAAAATTATTGAATGAAAGAATAACTCTAATTTAGCCATTATCAGTGACAAAAGGGCTCTGTTACTTACTAGGCATGGGACTTCAAGCAAGTCTCTTTACACCTATAAACTTCAATTTTCTCCTAGGTCTAATGGATATAATGACACCAGCAACATTTCTGGAGCACTAACTCTGTGCTGAGCCCTGTTATAAGTGGCTTTTATGCAATATCTCCTTTAAATCTTCGAGGTACTGTTATCAGCCCACATGAAGGTTAAACTAACTGAGGCACTGGGCGATTAAGTCACTTGGCTAAGGTCTCACAAGTAGTAAGAGGTGGAGCTAGGATTCAAAACTCCCAGGCTTCTGACACCAGAGAGCACACCTGCTTAACACTACTTATAGCGCCTTTCTAAGTACAAGAAATGAATACATTGGAATGTATTCATGAAATGGAATACTATGTAGCAATGAAAAAGAGTAAGTTACTGATAACCACAACAGCATGGGTGAATTTCACACTTATATTGAAAGGAGCCAGGATGCAAAAGACTACGAGAGTAGCCAGATAAAATATAGGATGTCCAGTTAAACTTGAATTTCAAATAAATAATGAATATTTATTTAGTATAAATATAACCCATTAGAAATTCAAATTTAACGGCCAACCTGGATTTTTAAGTGCTAAACCTGGCAACCCTAAATGTTAAGTATGTATGATTCCATTTATCTGAAGTTCAAAAACGAGGGAAATGAATAAATGGTAATAGAAGTCAGGATAGTGGTTGCCTTGGGTGGGGGTGAGGGTGAGTGCAAAGGGTGTTTAAAAAGTTACATATCTTTAGACTCTGAGCAGATCGAACTCCACTCGTGCACCTCACTCCAATTCCTCTGCAGCCATGTCTGACAAACCTAATATGGCTGAGCTTGAGAAATCCTATAAGTCGAAATGGAAGAAGACAGAAATGCAAGAGAGAAATCCACTGCCTTAAAAAGAAACGATTGAATAGGAGAAGCAAGCAGGCGAATCGTAAGGAGGCACTCACCACCAATATGCACTGTACATTCCACAAGCATTGCCGTCTTACTTTAGGTTAATCTGCCTATCTAGCTGGCCAGAAAGGAAAAGAACTTGCGTGTTGGTGAAGGCAGAAGCTGGGTGGGATGACAGTGAAATCTAGAGTAAAAACCAAGCTGGTTCAAGGTTTCCTGCAGGCTGTAAAATGCAGTTTAATCAGAGTGCCATTTTTCGTTGTTGTTCAAATGGTTTTAATTATTGGAACGCACGATTTTTAATATGCAAATAAAAAGTTTTAAAACCCGAAAAAAGAAGTTATGTATCTTCCAAAACACAAACTCATAGATAGGTACAGACAACAGAATGGTGGTTACCAGAGGGTAAGGGGGTTGGGGGGAGGATGAAGAGGGTAAAGGGGGTCAAATACAAGGTGACAGGAAACTGGACTTCAGGTGGTAAGCATGCACTAGCGTATATAGATGTTGTATTATAAAATTGTACACCTGAAATTTATGTAATGTTATTAACCAACGTTACCCCAATAAATTTAATTTAAAAGATAATAAAAGGATGTATCTTGATCTGTTACAAGTATATGCTTGTAACAGTTCACCAAGCTTTAAACTTAATAGTTGTGCATTTTACAAGATTTGTGAATTATGACTCTTAAAAAATATATTTAAAAAATTCTAAAGAGCAATACACTCTGTATAAAATCTTCAGTAATAGTGTCTAAATGATGGGGTGCTCGGGAGAATAAAAGGAGATAAAGGTTGTGAGTCTCTTAGCACATTTTAGGAGCTCGTAGTACGAACTCAATAAATGGAAGCTATTGTAAAATATAACAAAGGCATTTATATTATTATTATCATTCTTGTTGTGATTTTCTCTATTGCAAATTGACTGGAGCGCCCTCAAGTGTCTGTATTGAAACATAGCACCTCAGTTACTGCAAAGAATATCCTTTATCCAAGCTTGAAGTCTCAATTCAAAGAGCAATGCTTTGCTTTGCTTTTGCTCCAGGACCACATAAGAAAGTACCAAAATCCACCTGAGACCAATGAGTCCCAAGTCCAACTCCAGTTCTGCCCATGATAGCTCCCTCAAGTGTGTCAGAAGGAAAGCAGAAAGGAAGGCACAGGTCTCTCTCTGCCTCACTGTCAAAGCACAATCGCAAACATTATCTTGTTTCATAGGAACTCACATGATAATATTTGAAAGTAGCGTTGGGTGGGCTACGAAATGCTTTCACGTTAATAATAATCACAACTAGCTTCCTGTGTGCGGATGCCGGGCTGAGAGATGTATGTGCCTATTTTTTT
The DNA here is from genome assembly GCF_000325575.1 of Pteropus alecto. Lineage (NCBI taxonomy): Eukaryota > Metazoa > Chordata > Mammalia > Chiroptera > Pteropodidae > Pteropus > Pteropus alecto. Next base: position 28,316,887 of record NW_006442491.1, read on the forward strand.
CCTTTAATCTTTAAAATGACCTGTGAGACATATATTGTTTTGTAGTCTGATTTTTTTCCCCTCAGCAGTATGCTTTGGGCATCTTTCCATGTCAATAAATATAGCTGAGGCGGTAAGTACTTGATTCAAAGGCTGAGAAACTCAAACAGTCAGCAGCCACTGCCCAGGTGAAGATCAATAATAGTTAACATTTATTGAGTGCTTTATTACACACCAGGCCTTGTGCTAATTGTTTAACGTGAACTGTCTCTCATTTGATCCTTAAGGCAACCTCGAGGTACCTGCTATTATTATTCAAATGAGGAATCTGAAGCTCAAAGAGGTAAAGGAACCATCCAAGGTCAGACAGCTGGTGCAAATGGCCAAATTGGGATTCAAACCTAGGTCAGTCTGATTCTGGCACTGGGATCTCAAGCAGCATATTTGAAGGAATATATGGGGGACGACACAAGGGAAGGTCCCCAAGTGGAGAAAGGAGCCACTGACAAATTCTCAAAATAGGCAGGAGGGCAGTGAGGGTGAGGCCGTGGGGGAGGCAATTTCTGAAAAGCCACAGTCTGCCATGGAGGGAACAGGAAAGCTTCCTGGAGGTGGTGCCATGTAGACTGTACATCTCCAGCCAAGAAAGGAGGCTTTTTAATAACTTACCACCTCCTGAGTGGTTTCACATTAGACACACACAGATTCAAAATCTAATTTTGCCACTCTCTAGTTAAAAAAACAAAAACAAAAACAAAAACCATGATTGAGGTATTATTTATATGCAACGAATTACACCTATTTAAATCGCACGATTTGATGAGTTTTGACATATGTGCATACCCACAATCAAGATCGCGAATGCTTCCGTTACTCCCAAAAGTTTCCTGGTACCCCTTTATCTTTATCTCCTTCTCATTACCACCCTCTTCCCATTCCTAGGCAACCACAGTCAATAAAGATTACTTTCTTTCACCAAAAATTACTTTCAATTTTCTGGCATGTTATAGAAATGGAATTATACAATTTATACTCTTTTTTTCTGGCTTCTTTCACTGAGCATAATTATTTTGAGATTCGTTCATTACTCTTGGGTAAATACCTAGAAGGGTGATTCCTGGGTCATATTAGTACATGTTTAACTTTTTAAGAAACTGCTACAAACTATTTTCTAAAATATTTGTACCACTTTGCATTCCTACCAGCAGTGTCCAAGAGTTCCAGTTGCTAGGGTGAAATCTCTTTAATTTCAAGCATTCTAGAAGCATTAGGTTTTGGTTTTTAACCAGCGGACCCCATTGATAGTTTCTTAGCCTTTCTGAGCCTCAGTGGGTCTTAGAGGGAAACTGGGTGGAGATGGCGAGAGGAGGAAAAGGGTGTCATGTGACCTGCCACCATCGGAGCTGGCCTCCAGTGCTGTGAACTCAGTAGATATTTAAAGCTTTTCCTTTCTGTCTTGGGACACTGTTGTGGGCTCATGGAGATGGCTATTGCTCAAGCCCTGCTCACTTTTGACCTTGATGGATGCACCCTTCTTCCTAGGGGTCCCTTGCAATTTCTTCTTCAAACTTTGAGAAGCTGACATCCAACTCTCGCTTCCTGCTGCTGCCATTCCACTGCCCCTCTTGGAGGCCTACGGGACAGGGCCAAAGTTGACCCCTTGTAGGTGTTCTCTGCCCACGCTGGTCCATGGGAAGCACTTGCCCAGAAACACCTGGGAATGTGAGCTGACCTCGGCATACCTATCTCTGGCTCCTTCATCAGTGCAGCTGGGCAGCCCATTTCTCCAGCGTCTAGATGTCCCTGGCCACATCAGACCATTGGGTCCTCGCATAGGGGTCATATGTTAAGCTCTCCAAATAGTTGCCTACCTGCCCCTATTCTGCTCCTTTGAGAAAATGGCCACCAATGGATTCCCTTCTTCCCATCATAGGAGAGCTGTGGGTGAGTGTAGGGGTAATAACACAAAAAAGGGTTTGAGTCACATTTTAGCAGTTGTGGGCTTTGACTACACTCTTGAAAGTGAGGGATGGCTGTCACAGCAGAACTTTTGAGCAACATCGTACAAGTCATGTCCACCTCCCTGGACCTATTTTCTACTATCTTCATGAAGGTGATCATACTACCCAGCCGGGGTGTTGTGAAGGCTGAGTGACATAGTGAATCTAGAGAATGTTGCCAGATCTCACAGCCTAGGATTCCACAATCACAGACCTGCGATTCCATCTCTGTGTGACAGTTTACAAGTGACATTGCCTCTGTGGGTCTCGGTTTTCTCATTTGTCTAATGGTATTCATGAGAGCCCCTACTTTAATAGCCTCTCTGCAAAGTTAGTTTGGTGAACACACAGATAAAGTGCTTAGCGTGGTGCCCGGCACTTGTTAAGAACTTGGTCCTTCTGGGTGTTAATAATACAGCGGAGGGTGGCTAAGAGGGCTCTGAGACTGGTATTTGTGGTGCAGGGGGTGTGATGTCTATACTCCCCCTTGTCCCCTACCATTCTAGGCTCTGTTTTGGACATGCTTCAGCCCGGCTGGAGGCCCCTGGGAACAGAGAGGACGGGCTGTACCTCCAAGCAGTCACGCTGACACAGGTTAGAAAATCAATGTGTGACCAGAATAACACAGCTGGCTCCCGCCTCTTCTGGGAAATCTGTGCAGCCAGCCCTGGGCACATCTTATCTCGTCCTCAGAGAGGTGGACAGCTCTAATCTAGGCCCTGATTCCAAGGCTCGTGAACAAAATCTTGGCACACACAAGTCTCTGGCTACTTGAGGCACACCAGGCCCATGGACCACAAGCTTCACACGACCCTCCAGTTGGGGTCAGGCACGTCTGGCACTGGCCAAGCCCTGGGCTTCTTCCAGTCATAGTCTGGACACTTCTCAAGCCAAGTCAGGCTCCGGACCACTGGTTGGGCAACCCATGACCTCAGACTGGGTCAGATCCATCAGCTGAGCATCTGTTTAAGCATATGGAACATTTTGTTCTTTAGAATCCCAAGGGCCAAAGAATATGAACCCTCCCCATTCACAACTCAAACCTCCAACACTGCCATTTATTTACTTTATAACTTTGGGCAAGTTTCTTCACCTCTCTGAGTTCTAGTCTTCCTATCTGTTACATGCAAACTAATGAGTAACTCCATCTTCCAGGGGTGTGTGAGACTCAGGTAATGAGTGTCAAGGGGTGACATACCTATTGGCAGGTACTCCATAAAGGGGAGTTATTATTTATGCAAACAAGGGCACTGAACACCAAATTAAAAAAAAAAAAAACAGTGAGATATATATACAGTGGATGAGAGTATAGACTGGGGAGCCACACTGCCTGGGTTCAGAACCTGGCTACTCTACCACTTTCTGTGTGGCCACAAATAACCTCTTTGAGCCACAATGTTCTCCATAAAATGAGAATGATAATAACGTTGTGAAGATTCAGTTAGATCGGATGCACTGGGAAGAGTGCCTGTCACATAATAATCACTTAATAAGTATCAACCATTTTTAATTAGTCACATAAGTTAGTAATGTTAGTAATGGCACTGAAATCACACAGGTAAGGGTTTTTGACAGGATTAATAGGGAAGGGAACTCATATTTAGTGAGCATCTACTGTGTACTTGGTACTCCCAGAAGTGATATGTCCATATATGTATATGTATAGTCACACACACATTCTCTCTCACACACACACATACACAGAGTAAGATACTTCTGTTTTCATTTTTTAAAACCTGTCTATTATAAAACGAACCACACATGCAAAAAAATCATTCAAATTAAATTTGTAGCTTAGTGAGTTACTTCAAGGCAAACATCTTTGCAACCATCACCCAGGTCAAGAAATAGAAGTTTGTCAGCCTCCCAGGAGCCCCTCCATGTACCCTATCCCAATCACAGCCCTCCCCCCAAAGTAATCACTAACCTGACTTTTATAGTAATTATTTCCTTGCATTCCTTTCCGGTTTAATCATCCAAGTGGGTACTCCTAGACATTATAGTTTAATTCAGCCTATTTTTAAAAAACTTAATTTGTCTTTTAAGCCTCTTTTAATGCAGAGGTTCCCCCCTCCATCTCTTTCTTTTCCTTGCAGTTTTTCTGTTTGAAGAAATTGGGCTGCTTGACTCATAGAGTTTCACAAAGTCTGTATTTTGTCAATTGCATCCTCATTGTAAAGTTCAACATGGTCCTCTGACCGCTGCATTTCCTGCAAATTAGCAGCTGGATCAGACCCAGTTTCCATCCCTTTGGCATGATCATAGGTGGTTCTGAGTTCTTTCAAGAAACATGTACATGCCTGGAGTTTTGATCTTTTTTTTTTTTTTTAGCTAGAGATATGAATTTATTGTGGGTTGCAAAATGGCAATATTGTATCATTTTGTTTTCATGTATTATTAGTTGTACTAATTTTAATTTTCTTAATCTAATATTTGGTTACCCAGTGGTACAGTGCATGTACAAAAGGTGAAATAAACTTGATTCTTTCCTTCTATCTACCTAGTTTTCAAGAATATAATTTGTTTCCACGCCATCCTCGGAAGATGATTAATTAGTGTTTTGCTGAATTTATGAACTTTTTTTGGCGATTTTTATCGATTGCAATTACCTTTGCTGCAGCTGAGATGGTCTCATCTTCAGGTTGGTTTCTAGTCCTTTTGATGTGACTCTAGTGCCTTTGAAAGCTTCCTTGTTATCTAATAGGACAAGATATTCCAGCCTCAGCTACTGATCTGTAATCAAAAATTTCTCTAAGTGATCTTTTTTTAAAAAATAGAAATGGCATTTCAAGACTAGAATCTGAGTGCTAGGTATGCTCATTGCTACTAGATTAGTCATTATTTCTAGGCCTTTCTCGTGGATAGAATTAGGTATTTTATATATACAGTATATATATTTATATATTTATGTATATATGTGTATATATATACACACACATAAATTTTATATATACAGTATATACATTTATATATTTATGTATATATGTGTATGTATATATACACACATATAAATTTCTATTTAAACAAATCATCTCTTGAATTCATACTAATATTTCCAATGCAAAGATAGCATTATGGGGCTTTTAATTACCTTCTTCTGTATTACATCTGTTGTAACTCCTTTCTTCCACACTTAAATCTTTGGTTTTCAAGGACACAGGCGATGATAAAATTGAAAGATTCTGTAATTACCGATTCACATCTCCACCTCCCACCCCCAACACACAATGTAGCACGTGGCAGAAACTGCCAGATTCTTGTGGCCCTCTTGGATCAGTTCCCGCCTCCCTGGAACCTCTTACCC
>NW_006442491.1:28322215-28326712 GCF_000325575.1 Pteropus alecto
GGCTGTGAGTCCTCCTGGGCCACAGAATTTCTCTCTAGAAACGGTGTAGAGTCTTTACGATGCCTCAAAGAGGGACCTAGGAGATTTGTCTCAAGTCGTAGTTGCATAAAATATATATTGGCAGGGCAGGGGATTTTAATGCATTGGGAGTAGGGGCTAGTAAAGCCTTTTTCAAGCTACCACTTTCTAAAGGGGACTTCATGAACCCCAAAGCAGGGAAGAATCTTGGAATGCCAATCTCAAGGTCTTTTACTTCATTGATTGTCAGTTTCCCTTTCACGAAATAGTTTCCATAAATGTGAGGATTAAATGAGACAGTGGATATAAAACACCACGTACTTAGTGGTGTGTTTTCGGAAAACAGCAGCTTCTTTCTTTCCTTCTCTGGGCCTCAGTGTCTCCAGCTATACCATCTAAACCTGCTGGCGCTCTCTGTTCCTCTCAACCGATTTTTTCCCAGGCCGCCAGGTGGGGACCGAAGGCCGGCACCGCGGGGAGACGTCACGCATGCGCACTGCAGGCGGCGCGCCGCCTTCGCACGCCCTGGGTGCGTCACTTCCGGCGCGAGGGGCCCGGCCGGCCCGGCAAGGAGTGCGGGTCGGTTTTGTGCGCGTTGCCGGACGAGGCTCCTGCCGCCCAGTGACCCGCGCTCCGCCCCGTAGCCGGCCGGTGAGTTCCCGCGAGCCTGTCCGTGTGCCCTGCGGCCCGGGGAGAGGGACCCCGACAGGGAGGGACAACCGGAAGTGGGGGACCTGAGGAAAGAGACCCCAGGAGATGGGGACATCTGGGGAAGGGGTTGTTCGGTCCAGGAGGGCCCTATCCCCAATCCCTTGTGTGGGAACCGGGCCGCCCCTTATGTGGGAACCGGACCTTGCAACATCTGGGTTGACAGCGGGCTACATGCCCTCATCCTGTTTCGCTGGATTGAGGGACTTTACACCATACCCGCCAATTTACCTGCCCAGAAAACTCTCGCCGAAAAAGCCCACCTTAAGCCCCCTATGCTTCGAGTCTCTTTACATTGGGGGCTGACGCCATTTTCGGCTCAGCCCGGCTGTTACTATGCCACAATAAACTTTACTTAACCCCTTTGGCCTTGTGCGTTCCTCTTTTGGGGAACCTCACCTTCGGTGCTGAAACCCGGGAGGGTTTGGTGCAGGCTTAGTGGCCATTCCTCTGGGCCCCGAGGTTATTGGTTTGCACCCCACAGAGCAGTGGGTTGTGGCAGCTCGCCCGGGCTAACCGCCGGATCCTAACTCTTTCTTGGGCTTTGAGGGGTTTAGCCTTAACTTTCCAAGCCCTCCTCGAACCCAGCCAGGGAGGATGCCAGATCGGGAGCTTCACCTTTTCATTGTTGACCTGCCAGTCCACATTTGGTCACTTAATTTTCGAGTGAGTGGTTATCCATCTCTTCTCGGGTCTTCTATCTGTTCTTTGGCAAATCCTAGCACGAGGTCAGAACACTCCTCGGCCTCCTGGTCTCGAGTTCTTCTGAACTGGGAACGCGTGACTCAGAAAGAACCCGTTTCCTCTACCAGACGGACTCTGTCAGCGGGGACGCCCACCCAAAGAGCCGTTTCTTCCATTGTCTTCCACTCGCCCTCCTCTTTTCCTTATCGTTGGCATCCTCTTCATCGTAGGGAACAGACCTTCCACATCCTCCAGTACCACCCCTCTTGGCTGCCTTTTAAGGAAACCCAGACAACCTCAGCCTCGAGGGTGATATCAGACCCAAGCATCTCATCTTCTGTTGTAACACTGCTTGGCCACAATATGAATTGGATAATGGGTTTCACTGTCCTGAGAAGAGCACCTTTGATTATAACACGCCACGAGACCTTGACAACTTCTGTCACCGTAATGGAAAGTAGTCCGAAGTTCTCTACGTCCAGGCCACCTTCACTTTCCGCTCCAGACCCTCTCTGTAAATCCTGCTCTACTTATCACATTTTACTTCTTTACTCGAAACACTATTTCTCTTCGGTCTGAAACCGAAATGTCCTCTTTCGATCCCACTGATCATGGGCCACCCTACCCGCATATGTTCCTCTTTCAGAAGACCCACCCCCATTCATTCTTCCCTTAATCCCTTGGCTCCTGATGAGGCCAGCTCAGATCCCTCAGAACCCTACCCCCCACAATGCGTTCTCGAACTCATCCCCAGGAACCTGCCACTGTATTTCCTTTAAGGGAGGTTGCAGGAGCCGAGGGTACAGTCCACGTTCATGTCCCCTTCTCCATGGCCGACCTCTCTCAGACTAAGAAAAAGTTAGGGTCTTTCTCCACCGACCCCACCACTTACATTAAGGAGTTTGAATATCTAACTCAATCCTGTGATCTTACCTGGCATGACTTCTGCATTATCCTTTCTTCTACTCTTTCTTCTGAAGAAAAGAAGAGTTTGACTGGCCGCTCAGGGTCAGGCCGATAACCTCCACCAGCAAGATAAGCCACAGCTGGTGGCGAGCTGTCCCCAGACAGGATCCCAACTGGAACTATCAGATAGATTCCCCAGGCAGCTGACACGGAAATCATATGGTAACTTGCCTCATAGCAGGGCTTCAGAAATCACACAAGGCAGTTAATTATGAAAAACTCAAAGAGATCAGCCATCAGACGAGAATCCTGCCATCTTTCTTTCTTGCCTAACAGAGGCTCTCTAAAAATACTCAAAACTAGACCCATCTTCAGCAGAAGGTCTCCTCTTCCTAAATACTTATTTCATTTCTCAGTCAGCTCCTGACATCAGATGCAAATTACAAAGGCTGGAGGATGGCCCTCAAACCCCACAAAGGGACTTCAAAATGTTGCTTTTAAAGTTTTCAATAATAGAGGTGAGGTAACAAATGAAAACTTAGAAGAGATCAGGCTAAATGCCAGATGCTGGTGGCAGCTATCCAGGGTTCCCACAGAAATAAGCAAACTCCTAAGGGCAGAACCCTCAAGGCCCCTCCAGGCCCCTGCCTTAAGTATGACACTGGGCCAAAGGTTGCCCTAATCCTCGTCCTCCTCCAGGCCCTTGTCCACGCTGCGGCAAGAAAGGTCACTGGAAAGTTGACTGTGACCTGCGCCCTCACGGGAAGGTCACATCTCTTCCCTCCAAAAAACCGAAGCAACTGGACCTCAGCCTGCCCAGCCTTCTAGGCCTCGCCACTGAAGACTGAGGGTGCCCGGGCCCCACAGCCCCCACGCCTATCACTCCTTCGGAGCCCAGGGTAACTGCTAGTGGCAGGTAAGCCAATCTTCTTTCTTATTGATATGGGGGCCACTTACTCCGCCTTACCTGAATTTGAGGGTCCTACCTGCCCCTCTCAAGTCTCCATTGTGGGAGTTGATGGTCTAATCTTCAAGCCTCTAATCACACCCTCCCTAAATTGTCTCTTACTAGGAACACCTTTCAGTTACTCCTAGTCCTTCCCAGGTACCCAACCCTAGTCCTTGGCAGAGACATTTAATAAAAATTCAGAGCTTCACTTATGCTTCTCTCTCACTTCTAATTCAGACCCATCCCTCCTCCTCCTCGCTAAGCCCATTCCAGATAAATTCCCCCTCCCAACTTCTCTAGTCACACCCAAGGTCTGGGATCCCTCCACCCCTTCCATAGCGCAACACCACTCTCCTATCCACATAAAACTAAAAGGCCCTTCAGTATGCCCCTGTCAACCCCAATACCCCTTATCCTTAGAAAGCAGACAGGCCTCTAACCCATTACATAGCGCCTTCTATCCCAAAATCTCCTAAGGCCCATTCACTCCCCACACAGCACCCCAGTCTTACCTGTCAGAAAGCCAAATGGCTCATATCGCTTAGTCCAGAACCTCCACATCATAAACCAGCAGCCCTCCTAACCCACCCAGTAGCGCCCAACCCCTGCATCCTCCTATCCCTTATTCCCCCACACACTTCCCAATTCACTGTAATTGGCCTAAAAGATGCATTCTTCACCATTCCTCTCCGCCCAGACTCCCAAAATCTCTTTGCTTTTACCTGGACAGGTCCTGTTACTCATGAATCCCAACAACTTATCTGGACTGTACTTCCCCAAGGTTTCCGAGATAGACCCCATTTCTTCGGACAAGGCTTAGCATCAGATCTGGCAAAACTAGATCTCCATCCCAGCACTCTTCTCCTATATGTAGATGATCTCCTCCTTTGTAGTCCATCCTATTCTCTTATAAACACACAGCTAGTCCCTAAGAAAGCCCAGCTTCCTTCCCCTCAAGTCATTTATCTTGGTCTCTCCATTACCCCACAACATCGTGCCATTACCTTAGCCAGAAAAGACCTCATTGCTTCCCCCTCACCTCCCACCTCAAAACAAGAGCTCCTCTCTTACCTCTGTTTAGCAGGGTTTCTCCGCATTTGGGTCCTTAACTTCAGCATTCTAGCTCACCCTTTATATCGGGCCTCTAAAGGTCCTTTGACTGAACCGTTATATCTCACCATTAATATTAGCCCTTACTTCTGGAAGTTACAGCAGGCCCTTGTATGAGCCCT
>NW_006442491.1:28326723-28371752 GCF_000325575.1 Pteropus alecto
GAATCTCTCCACCTTTTAAACTTTATGGAGAGGGAAGGCATAGCACTTGGACTTTTAGGATGAGTTCAGGGACCCGACACTCAGTCGTCACCTATCTATCAGAACAGTTAGATACTACAGTTAGGGGTTGGCTAGCCCGTCAAAGAGCCCTGGCAGCGGCTGCTGTTCTAACTCTTGAAAGTCAGAAACTCACATTCGGACAACCCATCACAGTCTATTCTTCACGTAACCTCTCTGGCCTCGTAACACACAAAGCTGCCCCAAATCTCTCTCCATCCAGAATGTGAACTTTTCACCTGATCTTTATTGAATCTCCCCATGTTACCCTAGCCAAATGGCCTCCACTCAGTCCCATCCCCAACAAAGAGACTTCACACTTCTGTATAGAAATCCTCAACCTTAAGACTCCCTGTTTCCCAAATATAACAGACTCTTCCTTACCCACTGCCTCTCACACTTGGTTTAATGATGGTAGTTCTTTCTCCCAGGACAGGAAAAGATTGGCAGGCTACGTAGTAGTCTCTCTCACAGCGGTCATAGAATCTAATCCACTTCCTGTAGGGACTACCTCTCAAAAGGCAGAATTAATCGCCCTCACCAGAGCGTTAACCTTAGCACCTGGGCAGGAGGTTACCATTTATACAAATTCCAAATATGCCTTCCACATTCTCCATTCACATGCCTCAATTTGGGAAGGAAGAGGATTTCTTACCACCAAAGGCTCTCCCATAACCAATGTCCCCTTAATTCTTAAACTTCTTCAGGTAGCTCATCTCCCCAAGGCAGCAGCAGGAGTTGGCTGTAAGGGGCACCAGGCAGGAAACGACCCCATCACACAGGGCAATAATAAGGGAGATCAAGAGGCCAAAAGCGCTGTGCAGCAACCACCCACTTCCTCTCAACTCTTAGCTGTTTCTCATCTCACACCACAATACTCTCCTAAAGAGTATCAGTCTCTCCTCAAGCTTGGAGCAGATAAGGTGAGAGATGCAGGGAAGGTATATTTTACCACAGGGCCAAGCTCAGAATATCTTACAAGATATTCGTAACTCTACACATTGGATTTAGACCACTTTTATACCTCCTAAAACCCCTCATTACCTGCAATAACTTCAACATTCTCTTTCGAGATATTATGAAAAATTGCTCTATCTGCCCCACAGTCTCCCCCACAGGGATACATACACCCTCCTTCCTTTCCCACCCATCAGGCTAGAGGCAGCAACCCTGGACAAGATTGGCAAATCAACTCTACACACATGCCCCCATCAGGAAAACCCGACACTTACTAACCCTCTTAGATACCTTCTCTGGATGGGTCGAGGCTTTCCCCACCACCTCTGAGAAGTCTTCTGAAGATACCCAGGCACTTCTAAAAGATATTATTCCTTGCTTCGTACTACCTGCCTCACTACAGTCAGATAATGGCCCAGCCTGCATATCTCAAATAACACAAGAAGTCAGCTCAATCAATTCAATGGAACCTGCACACTCCTTATCAACCTAAGTCCTCAAGAAAAGTAGAAAAAGCTAATAAAAACTCAGTTAATAAACAGTCTAGAGATTAAAGAACCCCGATGTGCTTTCATGCACGTCAGGGCTCCCCCTCAGGCCCCCTCTTTTCTCAGCCCCTTTGAACTCATGTACGGAAGACCGTTTCTTCCTAACCACGACATCCCCCTGGGGAGATTACATACCCATGCTAAACTAATTAGACCAATACCAAGAGAATATGCGGACCAAGTCCTGCCTTGGGACCAAGTCCTGCCAAGGCCGTTCGCAGGAAATCTTTCACCTACTCCTGTAATTTCTGGTATTGGGCCCTACTTAAGAATCTCCAGTCAGATGATCTTAAACCAAGATGGCAAGGCCCTCACTAGGTACTTTTAACCATTCCAACTGCAGCTAAGATTATTGGACACCCAACTGGTTCCATTTTTTCAGACTAAAAGAGGAACCAAGTATGACTGAACATCCCAAATACCACAACTGTTCCATCGAACCTACAAAGCTTCGGCTAACCCGAATTCCTGAAGAAGGAGGACAAACGAGTGAACTTTACTGTCCCTGTCCCTTCTGTTCAGACTCTCCCCTTCTTCGAGAATAGATAACACCATTACCCCAACAAATTCAGCCTGAGCGCAGCCTCCCTTTCCTCTCTGTCTCAGCATTTTAACTTTTATGGGAATCACTTTTACAGGGAAACTTTGATTACTCTTGGACCTGTATCACTCACCTGTTAGACCCGTGGGGCAAAGTTCCTCATCACATAGGTCAAGGACACCTCCCATATCCACCCTATTAACTACTCACTTATCTCTCCCAGTCGTCTGCCTCCTCTTCGGCTTCCCTGCAGAGCTTTCTCACTGCTGCTCATCCCGAGTGCTCTCAGTCTCACCCGTTCTCGCCTCAACAAGTCCAGCCCTGCGTTAGCCAAGGACTGCGGCCTTGCCTTTCCCTCCCGTCCTCAGCATATTCTGCCCTCCTCATTCCCCTCATCAAACGGGGCCAAGTACAAACAACCCTTTCGTAGCAAAAAGAAAGGGATCCATTTTCCTTGAAAGGGCAGATACTCTCCTTGGGACTTACTCCACAGTACAGGCTAATCTCTGTAATACCTATACCCAGTCTCTTGCAAAGGAAGCACATTCCTCCATACCAATAATAGGACCCACAACCCTAACTACCTCTTTAATTTCCAAGGCTCCCCTTTGTTTCACAAGGATTGGTAGCAACATATCTGTAGGACACCTACCCTCCAATCTGTGCAGCTAGACGGTTACAGTCCAACTACCCAACAGCCACTGGACTCAACAGATAGACTTACCAGGTCTCCCCAGAGGCTGTTGGTCTCTTCTTACAACCCGTCCGCTTCACAAGTTACCCTACAGTCCTTGCGACCTCTCACAACTATTCCATACCCTCCCTCTCCTTCTTTCCTTGGATTATGACTGTCTCTGCAGTTCCCCAACACTTTCATTGCAGACCTCCTAATACTTCTACTCACCTATCCCCCTTAACTGGAGCTGCTGTAGCGACAGCTCTTCTGAGCCCCAGACAGGGCGCATGGGAACAACTTACCCTCTTAATCATTTGTTCTCCATACACCTTTCCACTTGTTTACCCAACAACGGGGTCTTTCTATATGGAACTAGCGCTTACCTCTGCCTTCCCACTAACTGGACCGGAACTTGTACTCTAGTCTATCTCTCTCCAAATATAGAAGTAGCCTCCAATAATCAGTCCCTACCAGTCCCCATCACACACTATATGAGTCACACTAGGGGTTACTACCGGACTGAGACCAGACACGGGGACTTGTCACCACTCTTTCTTACTTCAAAGCATTATCCAGTGACTTCCAAGAAAGCCTAGATGAAATTGCAAAAAGTATAGTTCACTTACAGAATCAAATTGACTCCCTAGCAGCCATCACTTACAGAACAGACGAGGGCTAGATCTCCTGATAGCTAAAAAAGGAGGTCTCTGCCTCTTTTTAGAGGAAGAATGTTGTTTTTATGTTAGCCAATCAGGACTAGTAAGAGACGCAGTTAAAAAAACTAAAGTACAGAGCCAATCGATGAGAGAGTACCAAATGAATTCTTGGGACACCTGGCTAAAAAACAACTGGAGTACCTGGCTCTTACCCTTCATAGGGCCTCTAACCCTCATTTTGGTCTTTGGACCTTGCATGCTACGCCAGATTTCTTCTCTCCTCTAGGACTGTTTTCACTTGTTTATCAATCAGTCTGTAGCAGAAGTCATGCTACCTCACTCCAGGTCACAGTATCAAGTTCTCCAGCTGGCAGAACCTACCAGTTTCTGCCACACTCCAGGTTGGCCATCCACTACCAGATCCCACCATCCCCGTCCCTATTCCATAAAACAAAAAGCTGGAATGTTAGGTCCAAGAGGGCCATATCCCCTACCCCTTGTGTGGGTGCTTGACCTTGCAACATCTGGGTTGGCAATGGCTACATGCCCACATCCTGTTTCACTGGACTAAAGGACTTTCCACCATACCTGCCAGTTTACCCACCTAGAAAACTCCTGCCAAAAACACCCACCTCAAGCCACATATAAGCTTCGCACCTCTTTACATTGGGGGCTGACGCCATCTTCGGCCCAGCCTGGCGGTTACTATGCCACAATAAACTTTACTTAATCCCTTTGGCCTTGTGCGTTCCTCCTTTGGCGAACCTAACAGGTGACAACAGGGCCTTGGAAGACTGTCGATGGGATGTGGGGTCTCTGGGGCTCCCGGAGCCATGACATTCTGACCTCTCCTTGTTTGGGTGGGGTGGGAAGGAAAGTGATGCTCACAGGGTGATAGGCTGACAAATGGTGTTTGCACCCATCCAGCCCACCCATCAGTTTATTCACCGTACTGTGACTGAGCCCTGCTCTGTGCTTGACACTGCCAACACCCTGGAGGTCAGGTGGAGTGTAGAGCCCAGTGTGGGGCTAGACACAGCCTTCTCCGCTTCTCTGGGTGTGGACCCTTGGGCACATCACATCATCCACCAGTAGTTACTGAGCATCGTCATGTGCCAGGCATTGGGGATAGCTGTGAACGTGCCATACAGATTGCCCTCATGGAATTTACATCTAGTGGGCAGTTTCCTCCTTTGTAAATGGAAACTGTTATAGTGTTTTCACCAAATATTGTGAAGATTAAATGAGAGACAGATGCAAAGTGCTTATCATGCTGCTTAAAACATGGTAAAATGCTCAAGTACATATTATCTTTTCATTATTCCAGTATAAGGTAAACTTCATAAGGCAAAGAGTTATATTGTTCTCTTGTGTGCCCCATGCCTATGAGCACAGCACCTGACACATGGTAGGTGATCAATAATTATTTGATAGTGAATGATTGGTAAAACTGACTGAGGAGTTTCATGTAAAGACCCATGATACTGGAGTGCCATTTCTGAAAAAAAGAGGAACTCGGTGCTGTGGAAAATTAGAGTGAATCATCCTGGGGAATCAGGAAAGACTTCACAGAGGAGGTGACATAGACACTGAGCCTAGAAGGTGATGAGTTGTCTGGTTGGGAAAAAATGAGAGGTAATTCCTGGCAGTGGTATCAAAAATGCATGAGGTATTCTGAGAGTGGTGGGTCATAAGATTGTTTTGACTGGCATTTAATGTGCATTGAGGAGGAAGGATGGGAGAGAGGCTGGAGAGGGGACTTTGAGGCTAGGACATGGACTTGGACACTACAGTCTGCCTCCTGGGTAAGCACTGGATTGGGATTACAGGTATCTGTTGATGACTCCCGTGGAAACAAGCCCAGGGTGGGTCCTGTGAACTATGATTGTTGCTCCATTTTTCACTCTGCATACCTCTACCAAGCAGATTAAACTCATTCAACAAATATTTATGGAGTGCTGACTATGTGTCTGACACCCTGTTAGGTACTGGGTTTAAGACGATGAACAAGACAGATGTGAATGTTGCCCACAGATAACCCACAGACAATTACAGTGGAGTGGGAGGAGAGCTATGTTAGAGAGCTCCAGAGGGAAGCCTCCTACCCTGGCCTGGGGCCAGAGAAGGCCTCCTGCTAAAGTTCTTCCTGGCCCTGAAAGCTCTGTACCAGTGGGACCCCCAGTACCTCACTAAACTCATCTGCTAATACACTCCACTTTGCTCGTTTGGCTCTAGCCACACTGGCCTCCTCTCTGTCTCTCAAAAAAGCCAGGCATGTTCCTGCCTCAGGCTTTTCACTTGCTCTTCCCCCAGATACCTGCATGGCTTGCTCCCTTGTCTCCTTTGTCTTTGCGCAAATGTCGCCTGGGTGAGGCCTTCCCTGACCACTCTGTTTATAATCCTAACTTCTATCCGCAGATACATCCAACCCCCTGCCCTGCTTTGTTTCTCTCCATTGTACTTACCGTCTGCTAATAGACTATAGTTTATTTTGCTTATAGTTCCCCCTACTGCTATGTAAGCTCGATGAAGACAGAATTTTTTAGTTTTTCACTGCTGTATTCCCAATGCCTGGAAGAGGACCTGATACATAGTAATTGCTCACTATTTGTTGAATGAATGAAATGTCATCTAATTGGAACTCAAGGGTAAATCAATCAGCAAACTAGAGCAAAAGCATGCTAGTCAGAGGAATCAGGATGTGCAGAAGACAAGGAAACACTTTTGGGGGAGAGTGGAAGAAGCTGGGTAGGGCTGGAGGTTAGAATGCAAGAAATGGAGTGGGCAGACGAGATTTAGAGGGAGTGACCTGGTTGCTGTGCACTGGGGGGAGGCTGGCTGTGTGCAGAGCCCCCTAAGGTGGTCCCTGCCTTCCTATTGAGCTCTGAGTTGGGGATCAGTGGCAACACATGGACAAGAGCGTGGGCCTTGGAACAGGACAGCCTGCTGCTACCTTATTCCTGGAATATCTAAGGCAACTGTTTTGTTTTTGTTTTTCATTTCAATTAGTGTGTTGATCAGGTTGTCTAAGAAACAGACACTAGGATGAGATTAGGCATTTGTTGGAGGCAACGCCCATGAAGTATAAACTGAGGGGAGCTGGAGAAGTCAGGGAGAGCCCTCGGCCAGCCACGCGAGCCCAGCCCCTGTGAAGGAGGTTTGGGCAGAAAGTCCCAGACTGCAGTGCAGTTAAATGAAAGATCCAACCAGGCTGGCAGGGAGTCCTCGAGGCAGAGTTGCCTGTTAGAGGAGCCCCATGTTTTAGTCATAGGCTGGGGACAGTCTGTGGAAATTATGGCATCCAGTGGGATGATGGATCCAGAGGGACAGCAGCTGGGGCCATCCATCACTTTTTCTCCACCCAGCAGGAAATCTGATGAGCTCAGTTTCATTGTTGCCATGATAAGTCACATGGATATATGGTGTAAAAAAAAAAAAAATCAGTACAGTAAAAAGTCATTCCCATCTTGAATATCTAGTTCTCCAGGTCTGTTTTCTGGGAACCATTGGTAACAGTTTCTTGCATCTCCTTCCAGAAATTTTAGGTGCATTCACAAGTACATATATGTGTATTTCAAATATAAATGTGATTATTGTATGTACACCGTTCTGCAACCTACTTACTTTTTCCTTAACATATCAACTTATGAAAATTTGCCTAATTCCTTTTCATGACTAAATAGTATCCCATTCATACAGTGATATTATTTAGCCAGTCTCCAAATGGTATATAAAGTATTTTCAGTCTTTTGCCATTATAATCAATACTTGTAATGGCCATCTTTGTATACATATTTTGTATACACATATAAGTATATGTACCAGAAATGAAAAGCTGGGCCAAAGGGTATGTGCTTTTAAATTTTGATATTGACAAACTACTGTCTAAAGAGGCTACGTCAGTTTATTCTCCCATCAACAGCAAGCATATCAGAGTACCCTTTTATATTTTTGCCAGTCTGCATATGAAAGTTGTTTTAATTCACATTTCTTTAATTATAAGTAAGGTCGAGCGCCCATTCATACATCTGTAAGCAAGGCCATGATGTCTGATGAGGAGTGCGTGTATCTGGGTGACTGGGTGCCTCTGTGGAGATTGTAACTTCATTCAGTCTAGGCTTGGACCTGGGCACATGGTTCAGATCCAGTGCACTCCCCCTGTTGAGAACCACTGCTTTGAGGTTACTCGGCTTGACAAAAATCTTCCTGTCCCCCTACATCAGCTGCCCTGAGGTGAGAAACGAGCCGTGGACTTTATTAACTTCGCTTGGGGCTTCTGTTTTGACAGGGATCCTGGTAGCTAATGTCAGAAGAAAGTGACTCTCTGAGAACCAGCCCTTCCGCGGCCTCGCTTTCTGAAAATGAGCTGCCGCCAGCACCCGAGCCTCCTGGCTACGTGTGCTCACTGACAGATGAACTGGTCACCAAGGCCAGGGAAGAGCTTCAGGAGAAGCCAGAATGGAGGCTCCGGGATGTGCAGGCCCTCCGTGACATGGTGAGGAAGGAATGCCCAAACCTGGGCACCTCACTGGACGACGCCTTCCTGCTGCGCTTCCTCCGAGCCCGCAAGTTTGATTACGACCGGGCCCTGCAGCTCCTGGTCAACTACCACAGCTGCAGGAGAAGCTGGCCCGAAGTCTTCAATAACCTGAAGCCATCGGCCTTGAAAGATGTCCTCGCCTCTGGGTTCCTCACCGTGCTGCCCCACACTGACCCCCGAGGCTGCCACGTCCTCTGCATCCGCCCAGGTATTACGCGAGACTGTTGCGGAGTGCGTGTGTACGGTCTCTCTGTTCGGGATGTGTCTGTCCAGCACCCTCTCCCCTTTCTTTTTTCCTTTTTGTCCCCTCCCTGTTTTAGTCAAAAGTCTTTTGATTGCAGATAACAAAACCTAGCTTTTTTGAAAAGGGAAGATTTAGTCAACCCAGCTTTTTTAAAAAGGGAAGATTTAGTCTAAGGAGACAGGAGCGTGTCACAGAACCAGTGAACTGAAGGCACAGCATCTCACTGGGCTCTGGAACCCAGAACCAGAATCGAGTTTGTTTCCCCTTCAGGAACTAAGCCAGCTGTTCTCCCTGTCTCTGCCTCTGCCTGTCTGTCTGTCAGTGTGTCTCTCTGGGCCACACATTTCTGCTGCCCTTTGCATATCTTCTTCACTCTTTTCTCTGTATGCTGGTTTTTGCTGCCTCTGTGCACGTGGTCAGATCTGGCACCCCTCAGCTCCCAGGTTTACCTGGCCACCCAACTAGGCTCCTTCAATACAAATTCCAGATTTCTAGGGCTGAGAAAGCTGCCCTGTTCATAGGATGCAAGCAGGGCTGCCAGCAGCCCCTGGCCCCGTCCCTCCTTTGTAGTAGGTGAGATACAGATATCAGTGTGGGCTGGGCGTCTCCTGGAAAGGTGTCAGTCTGCCGTGTGCCTCCTCCCACCTCTCCCTCCTTTCCTTTACATAGTTAAGCCATTGAAAGGACGCACTTTAGATTGACTTTTTGATCTTAGCACTTCACGGTGGTGATCAGGACACCCTATATTTCTTTGGCACAGTAGTTTTCAGTTGCGGGCAGCTCCCCACCCCCATGGCATTTAGAGATGTGTGTGGACATTGTTTAGTCGACATGACGACTAGGGGATGCGAGAACTTGAGCCTCCTGATTCTTCATCCTGTTCTCTTCTGTGACACCAGATGCATCATAAACTCACCCCACCCCCAGCCGCAACGTTTTCCATCGGGCCAGAGCTGAGACAAAATACGAAACTAGGATTGCCGTGTTCTTCCCAGCAAGCCAAGAAAATGAGAGCTTGCTGGCAGCCTTCTTTGTTCATGTGTACAAATGCCTCGAGGGGATGTCTGACGGGGCTGGAGACCTCTGCCTTCAATCCCCCTCATCACCGTTTCCTTTGGTCATTTACCAAACCCTCTTTGGAGACTAAGCCATTCTCTTGAGCCTTTACTATGTACCAGGCACAGTGTTAACTAAGTGCTTTATTTGCTATTTTAGGCACTTTCCAAAATGAGAGGTGTTTATTTTTAAATAAGCAATGCAGTGGAGATTTCAAGGTGCCAGGAGACCTAGGAACCAGGCAGTGGGTTTTTCTGCTGCTCCTTTATGTTCAGCTCATAAGAGTTCTTACAAAACATCAGATGTTACCACACTGGCTTCAGCCCTTTGCTTGTGAGATGAATTTTTTCCCCCATATATCTGGACAGATCTAGACTCTTCCCCACTGACAGCCTTGCAGGAGGAGGCATACACAGGAAGTTTTGTCCTCAACTGTGGATTGGCTCTGCCTTTTTATGAGCTCCTTTGAGACATATGTGGTTAAAAAGGATGACAGCCAGTTATGTAGAAGCAGGGTTAATTGACAGCAGCATTAAACAACAGCAAGTTGACACAGTCTTTGGACAAAATTTTTTTTCATAGGCATTTTGCATGTATTATATATCCCCTTGGTAACAATCAAAGGGACACACAGATCTTGGTGGGCTTTTCTCGAGAATAGTGGTTAATAGTCAAAAGTTGTCATTTCCATCTTTTTCCCAAAGAAGGAAAAGACTTCTTAAATATATTGGGCGGGGGGCGGGTATTAAAGGAACATCCAGCCCGGAAAAGGGAGTTTGCTCAAACTGCGGCATTGGAAAGCCCTTTGTGTCCCTGCTGTCCTCAACATGGGCTTCCTTCTCAGACCAGTTCTTGCCTCATGGGGTCCCTGAGTCTCAGGCTTCCAGCTTCACCACTATGAGACAAAAGACAGATCTCTTTCTAAAGGGCCAGAGCCCCAGAATCGAGTCCCCTTGGCTCTAGTTAACCTGGCTTGGATCACACACCGTGGCCAGGAGTCAAGTCAGTTGTATCCAAGCTTCATGGCTAGTTAGTGTGGGAGGAGGTGGTTCCCCAAGGAAAATCAGGGTGGTGTGAAGATAAGGATGGATATCTGATGGCAGAAGGCACAGATGTCCATTAAGCTACTGTTAACCCCATTCTACTTCTGAGGCAACGTAGGCTCAGAGTGAGGAAGTAACTTGCCCAAGGTCACTCAGCTGGTGAGAGTCAAACTCCCAGGTGTGTCTGACTTCAGAGCTTATACTTTTAACTTCAACTGCTCGATTGCATTTCCATTTCAGAAAGTGCTGCTGTGTTTGGAGTTAAGAAACAGAAGCTGCCGAAAGTGTCCCATTTACTAACCAACGTAGTAGAATATCATGCCAGTAGAATATCTTGCTTTCCCGTTTTTAAACAACACTTTTTGCATGGAGATAAATCTTAGCCTGTCTGAGTGTTTGTATTTATTTTGTGTAACATGCTGTCCGTCTCTTACGACCTCAGACAGATGGATACCGAGCAACTATCCAATTACCGAAAACATCCGCGCCATTTACTTGACGTTAGAAAAACTCATTCAGTCTGAAGAAACCCAAGTGAATGGAATTGTAATTCTTGCAGACTACAAAGGAGTGAGCTTATCAAAAGCATCTCACTTTGGCCCTTTTATAGCCAAAAAGGTGATTGGCATCCTTCAGGTATGGCCGCTATTTGTCACTTGCCTGTTCTTGTGGGTGTTTTGGCTTTTCCTGGGCCCTGTCTGTTTCTCCACTATCCCACTCCTACAATCAGAAAAATGTAAAAGCCTTGGAAAGAAATGTAAAATTCCATTACCACTCACTCCCATCAAGGTCTCTGGTAGTTTCTGCGGTCCCTTCAGTTTGGGTGAGATCAACTTTAGGGAGAGTCCAAAAACCAGAGAAATGCTTTGTGCCTTTTTTTTTTGCGGGGAGGGTGGGGGGTTTCAGAAGGCAGAGGAGAAATTCTCCTAACAAATGAAACAGAAATTGTGCTTCTGCCAGAGGTGATAGAGTCTGTCCTGCCCTCTGTGGGACCTGGGGACAAGGATCTCTGTTGGACCACTCTGGCCAGATGCTTTCATACCTCACGTTCTGTGTTTCAGAGCACAAGTCACTGGGAACCACAAAGTTCCTTACATAGCTTCACAGTATGTAATGGTTTGCAAAGCACTTTTACAGTCATTATAACCCATTCAGTCCTCAAGGAATCCTCTGAGATAGACAGGGCAAGAATTACTTTTCCTTTTTGATAGATAGGGAAACTGAGACCTAGAGGAAGTAGCCTGGCCCAGGTCTCTACCAGGTTTGACTCCTAGTTCATGCCGACCCAGCCCGTGGGGTGCTCTCTTGTGAGCCATGGGGCACCAGAGATAGACCAGTTCTCCTGGTTGAAGTCCACGGCGTATTCGAGCCCCTACTGTGCACCAGACTGACTATTTTAAACATCAGTGTCACATTGGGTCATTATCAGAAATTTGAATTCTGGCTTTGAGGCAGTACCCGGCTTTCCTTAGCCTCCACTCTTATTCTGATGCCTCCATTCAACACCATGTAGATTCAAGCATCAGCTTAAAGAGAGAGTTTGGATCAGTGTTTTTCTGGTCTTGTAAGATGATCTGGGCGACAAAGTTCCAGGGTCAAGTAAGTTTGGGAAGTGTGGTCTAGTAAGCCCTTTCCTTGTGAATTTCACTGTAAACAGTTGCATGTTAACAGCTCTGAACAATCCTGTAGTTAAGGAAGCTGGTTAGACTCATTTAGCCTCCTGTTTCTCAAACTTCTTTACCCACCATGGAGCCCTTTTTTGCGTCACACCTGGTAACACCCTAAGAAACACGTCTCGGGCAACAGTGACCGGAGGGTCTGAAACTTCTAGACCCATTGGCAGGAGCTCAGGCCATTTTTTTTTTGCCACCAGAGGAGCAGCTTTCTCCACGTGTTTGCCTCACTCCTAACCCAGCTCTGGAGCCTAAGAGAGACTCCTTTCCTGAGCCTAAGAGAGACTCCTTCCCTGAGCCTAGAATCTCAAGATTGCAAGGGAGGCCTGCACCAGGGCTGTCTTTGAGGAGGCCGTGAGAATCAGACCAGACCCATGTTGGGGCCTAGAGTGAAGAACTACACGGAGGAGGCAGACTGTGGTAATGGACACTTTGCGAAAATGGTTTGCAGATATTTCGTATGTTCTAACATTCTTTTTCCTTCCCCCACAGGATGGTTTCCCCATTCGGATAAAAGCGGTCCATGTAGTGAATGAACCGCGAATATTTAAAGGCATTTTCGCCATCATCAAACCATTTTTGAAGGAGAAAATAGCAAACAGAGTAAGCAATGATCCTGTTGACTTAAAGATACTTTAATTTTTTTTACTCCCTTATTTGTGACATCTGTAAATTTATTGTGACATCAGTAAAATGATCGTAGTTCATTATTTTTGCCCTGGAACTATTAATTTGGAAAGGACAGCGTTACAGAGAAAATAAATGAACAATTCTTTCCGTGAAGGGAAGAATATAATATTTGATAGTAGAGAGCAGAAATAAGATTGTTATTCCAAGAGCTTCCCTGCTCTGTCATCACTTGGACTTTTTAATATTCTGGCCTGGGCATTGTGAACTAGCATTGTATTTGATGCATAAGAAGACATGGAAAAGGGTACTCATTGTTGCAGGGAGTTAAAGAGAGTTATAGCAAATTCTATTTATAGCTCCTTGGGGTTTAAAAATGCTATTTAAACCTTTCCATTTACCTAATTCGTTGTCTCACTGTATAAAGTTTGTGGAATAATTCAAGGTTTATGAGATATTTGTGTTTTTAGCTTAATTACTTAAAAGATAGATGACACTTTAAAAGATGCAAGAGCTACTTAACCTCTCCCAGTACCGTGATTGAAATGTGGTGGGTGGTATGTTTCTCCTCCTTCTCTAGGCCTGGGAACATTGTGATCACTCTAAAGACTGGGTCTTGAATTTTATATTCTTTTTCAAAGAGGGAACACAGAGAGAGAGAGAATCTCAAGATTGCAAGGGAGGAAACTTAAAGTCCAGATCCAGATCCCCAAGCCCTTTCCCTGAGGTTTTAATTCATCAGCTCAGGGGTGAAGCCCAAGAATCTGTGCTTTTAAAATCTCCTAGGTGATTCTGATATACAGTTAGGTTGGAGAACCGCTAACTTAGTGCCTCTATGCCTGGGTCGGAGCCTACGTTAGTTTCTGGAGATGCTTTTTGGAATCTGCCTTTCCCAAGCAGCCTTTGGACCAGGTTGTGTACATCTGTGAAATGACTTTATTTGTGGCTCATAATCTTCATTTGTATGTTCATACATTCATTTAAAAATACTGACCAACTGCTATGTACAGATATGTTCTAGATGAACAAAACAGGCCAAAATCTCTACCTCCAGGAAGCTTACTTTCTAAGGAGACGCAGACAATAGATTATGTATGTTATCTAGTATTAGAATGTGTTAAGTGCTATAGAGAAAAAGCAGAGAAAGGGGATAGTGAGGGAATGGGGGAAGGGGTTGTAGTATTCAGAAGGGTGGTTAGAGGTGGCATCATTGAGAAGTTGCCATTTGTGCCAAGACTCGAAAGAGGTAAGAGAGGCCTTACAGATATCTGGGGACCAGCAACAGTGCGAGCCTGAGGTGGGAGCGTGCCCAGCATGCTGGGGGAGCAGCAGAGGGGGAGTGAGAAGCGGGGCGGGGGTGGAGGTGGGGGCAGAGAAGTAGCAGAGGCCAGACTGTGCCCTGCGGGCCCTAAGATGGACCTCGGCTTTTAGTCTGTGTGAGATGAGAGCACTGGAGGGTTATACAGAAGAGCGATGTGACCCGACTTCCACTGAAAAGAGCTCAGATTGTGCTGTGACCAGGGTGAGCAGGGAGACCAGATAGGAGGCCCCTGTGGGAGTCCGGGTGAGAAATGGTGGTGGCATGGTACCACTGGAGGGGCGGCAAAGTGTTTGGATTCTGGATCTATTTTGAAAGACCAGCCAACAGGGCACAGGGTATAAGGAAAAGAGAGTGAAAGATCCTTAAGCTTTTTGAGGCACTGGAAGGGTAGAGTTGCCATCAACTGTTCCTTTATTCATTCAACAGATATTTATTTGAGCACTTACTGTGAAGGTGACCGACATACTGATCAACCTCAGGACATGTGTGTTTTCCTTTCCTTATGCTTTAGTTTTTCCTCCATGGATCTGACCTGAACTCTCTTCACACAAATCTTCCAAGAAGCATTCTCCCCAAGGAGTATGGGGGCACCGCTGGGGACTTGGACATCACCGCCTGGAACGAGGTGCTCCTGGCCTCAGAGGAGGACTTCGTGAGAGAGTTCTGCCAACCTCTCCCTGCCTGCGACAGTATCCTGAGCCAAAGCCTGCCGCCCGAGGGGCTGTCCTCAGACGTGCAGTGTGATGACTCTGTGCGGGCTGTGAAGTCACAGCTGTACTCCTGCTATTAGCCAGGCCCCCTGTGCATCACCATCTTTCAATCTTTTTTCTCTCCTTCGGCAAGGCACAAAGAGAATTCAAAGTCCGTGGATTCAGTCTTGCTCCTTGTAATGAAACTGCAGCGTGGAGGAAAAGGCTGTAGAACCGTGAGGGTGAGCCAAGGGTTATGCCCTTGATTACTTGAATTATTCCATGGAAGACATGGAAAACTTCCCCACTGATTCCCAAATGTTTGGAATCCCAGTTTGCAACCATTAATCCAGACGCTGTATCTGGTTCTTTTACATCTCAAAGCAAGAAAAATCAGGACCAAAGTCACTTTGATGCCACGTTCCAGAAGAAAACATCTTAATTGACCTGTCAGCACACTCCTATGAAACAGTTTGGCCAAGCTGGCAAGGTGGCCACACGTGAGACTTTGGGAGTTTGTGCCTTTCACATGAACCTTAACTGCAGACTTCTGTTGCTTATTAGGAATCTTCAAGTTTAAGGTCCAGGCCACAGTTGCCATCATTGGGTTTGGAAGGCACCTAATCTCAATCAGGCATGCAGCGGGACATAATTCGTGGTTAAATTTGGGAGCCAGAGACTTCAGGCACCTCTGGGATTCATTGACTGACTCTTGCAATAGAACTCAAGTTTTCCCAAACCCATAAAGCCTTAGCCCTGGTTCTCAATAGAATCATTCAGGGTCTTAGAAATATGTGATTTTACTCAACCTAAAATACTGCATGCCAGGCCTGTGTAGCTAAAAAATTCAGATCTAAGAATGAAGAGACCTGGGCTCCAGCCTCCGATGTGTAATGGTGGACAAGACCTGGGCCTCTGTGGGCCTCAGCTTTCTCCTCTGTAAAATGAGGTTGAATGAAATGACACGTAGGGCCCTTTTGGCTGCTGAGGTTCTGGGGTTCAGTTTAGTTATTGAATGTTAGACATTGCTTTTTGGCCTACAAAGATGACTCTAGATACAAGTGGCTGGATCCTGATTTTGTGGTACATCTGGGTCTTTCCAAGAGGAATATCTCACTGTTTGGCCCTGCTTTGAAAGAAACAAGTATGTATATTCCTGGAACTGAGCAATACCAACTTCTTTTCATAGTGAGGGTTAAACTTGAAAAAGATGGCTTTTGTGAGGGCAGGTGAGATGACCAGGACCTTATATGAATTCCTTCCATCCCGAGGATCTGGTGGTGTATTGTAAACCTGGCAAGAGGGAGTGGTTAAAGTACTTGGGATTCTGGAATTTTGGTCTCTGGAAATGAACGTGAGGGCAGGTTATTGTTGGGTCACTTCTGGGGCCCCTGCCCTCCCAACCCCACTTGTTTCTCTCTGTGATGTGGTCGGACACACTTAAGTCTGCCCAGCCGGACCGAATGTCAGTTCTGCATTGCAGCACTTTAGACCCTTCCTGTCCAGAACTTAGCCTTACATAGCCCACATTAGGTGGTTCATCTGGTGGCTTTTGACCTGTTTCCTTTCATATTCATTCCATGCAGATTTTGGTGTTAAATAGTGACAAATACTATGTGTTGTGTGTGTACCTTCTCTGTGCATTTATTAGGCCACCTGACAAGGTGGACAGCTCAGTTAGGAAGAGAACAGGTACACTGAAATTCAAAGGCCAGTCTGTTGTGAATAAGCTGTTCACCTTTATAGCACTTTTGAAAATGTCTGGAGAAGTTGGTGGAAATTACTTACCTCATTCGTGCCAATTCTAGGGAAAGCTCTTTTCACCATCAATACTAACCCTAGATCCTCTGGGGACCTGGCTGAGCTGGAAGTGCCACAATGCACCCCCCCATTGCCTCTAGTTCCATCTCACAATGTGGTGTGACCAGCATTGCTGAAAAGATCTGAACAGGACAAGTGGGACGGCTAATGTAGAGGGTTCAGAACTCAGCTGCCTGGATGGGAGAAATGGTTAGAGGCTTTCTTGGGCCCCAAAGAAAAGATTAAAACAACAGCAGCAGCAGCAACAACAACAACAACAACAAAGGCTAGACAGAGAAATGAATCTCTCAGCCCCACCACATTTCCAGAGTTTAAACTCTGCATTGCGTTCCTGGCCTTTTGTCTATGTGACTTTACACAGGGGCGGCCAATCTCACCTAGAGAAATATCTCAGAGACCAGAAAGATGTTACTCAGACCTTTCCAGTTGGACCAAGGCGCTCTTTCATCCAGCTTCTGAAAGGAGTCAGAGCCAAGGTATGTCTGCCTTCTGGAACTGCTGTGCTTTGTTTTGGCTCCAAAGAGAGATCTAATAACTTTGGCACCTCAGGAGGTTTGCACCAGGCTGCGAAACCGGGACCTCCCTGGGTTGAAATCAAGGCAGTCTCCGTGCGGCTTCACCAGGCAATCAAATCACTCATACCTTTTCCCCAGCAGGGAGGGCGGGGGAGCACACAGGAGCCTTATCGTGTGCAGGCCCGCTGACAGAGACCAACAGCACCTCGGGGGAACTGGGAGTGCATTCCTTCAGGGAAAAGCTCCAGCCCATTTCAGACACCTGAAAATTAACTTTTCCCTAAATTCAGGGTAGTGTGATGTAGGGAAGGGAAAACAGTACATCCAGAGACCTGAGTTCCAGCTGCACCTTGCTGTGTGGCCTTGGACGAGCCACTGAACACTCCTGAATCTTCATATACTAGACAGGGCTTGCAGCCTGAGCTCCGAGCCCTCTGTTCCCAGCATCACCCTCACTGCCACAGGGACACTGCACTCTTTTTAGAGGCTTTTTTCTTTTTTTCCCCACACGGGTTAGTATCCAGGAAATTTAGGCCAGAATGAATTGGCACCTAAAGCTTCCAAACGAATCTGTAAGCTTCAGTAATAATGGGGGCTTCCTTCTTCCTAACCCACACGCCTAAACACAATTCTGAAAAACTCTGCCTCTTCCTGGAGTCCTGTTCTACCTTCACGGGGAGAGGCTGAAACCTGTGCAAAGAAATTCACAGAAACAGCCGCATGTGCAACTCTGGTTTCCCCTTTTGAGCTTCTTTGCTTTTGGCATGGGTGGCGTTAGTCCCTCTTACTTCATCCTGCTTTCACAAGGAGCCACTTGTCCTGAGTTTACAAAACTTCAGCGTTTAAGATACTACATTTTTGCCAGAAAGTGTCAGGGCAGTAAGAGTATTTCCTCCGAATTCCTGTGAGATAGCCTTTCTGAATTTTCCCCGGGTGGGCAGTTTCTTTAAATGCCATCTGAGTCTCATGGGATCACTTTTTCATTTGGGTAGGCAAAAGCTGTAGTACTATTGTGGCATTTTTATAATACCTCATTTTAAACTTTTCAGCTTTTAAGGTTTTCTTTTGAAATCTCTTCTTTTATTTAGGAAGTAAAATGTTAAGTCATGATCTAACTGTGGCCGTCCTGTGATGTGAGAGGTATGGAGATACCAGAAACTTATCAACTGTTCAGAAACGATGTCAGCTCTCAGTATTGGGAGTTGTTAACTTTGTAAATCTAAATGCCTTTCTGCTCTCCTGACTCAGAAACAGTTTGCTTGAAATGCAAGGAACAGGCATCATCAGAGTCAAATATTCCTCCTTAATAGAGCTTGCTCCGTGGGGAGGCCCAGTGTGACTCTTGAATGGCGGTGCTTGCCACGTATTTCCCTTTTCACCAGTTCTCTGCTTTTCTTTTCATCTCCCGGGCGGGCGGTGTGCTTAGTCAGGTGGCTGCTCTTTGGGGATTCTTGTGGATACGCCTCACCTCTTGGCACATCAGGTGGGAACCTGTTACAAGTGACATACTTGAAACCTCTGGGGCCACGAGCCTCTGACACCAACCACTCTAACGGGGTGGGAGGATGGGCTTCTTTTCTGACCAGATTGGGGCACCATTTCAGCATTGGTCACATTCCTTACTTCAAACTGAAGTTCAGTTTGGCTTTGGGTATAAGGATGCACAATGGTGGACTCATCTACTTCAGTGTTTGTTTTGACCAAAAGTTTATTTTTCTAGTGCATTTTCTAAGTCAAAGTGGTAAAAACATGTAATTTTAGTATGCATGACTGGGTCTTAAACAATAAAAATCCCTGTAAGATTGAGTGTGTGTGTGGAGTCCTTTTGTGACAGTGACAGTTTGGATAAAGGTCCCGAGGCTTTATTATTCATGGTACCGGTGGCCTGGCAGAGCCTCCCTCCAGCTGAGGCAGGGAGGGGCACTGTGGCAGCACAGCACGTTCTGAAGGTGTTGGGCTGGCTGCCTCTGAGGATCATGTACAATTGGAAGACACCAGCGTGTTGTAGAAAGGAGGTAGATGCACACAGTGATAGAGACGATATGCAAATTTTTCAGTTCTAGAGGCCCAGATGTACCTCCCAGAGTGGCTCTGAATCCTTCCTGTGATAGCGACCAAGTCTTGAGTGCTCATGTGGGCTGGGCATCGATCACGTTAAGTGCTTCACATACACAGTCTCATTTAATTGTCAAGTACCCTGAATGAAGCAGTATTATTGCCCCTGGGGGGAAAGTAAGACACAGAAAAGTTGAGCAGTTTGCCCAAAGATACACAACAAGTCATGTAGTAGAACTAGGATTCAAAACCAGGCTCTGACTGGTGTTAGGCTGTGCATGCTTCTATTAGCCCACAGAGGAAAAAAAATTTTTATACAGTGGGGAAGCATCAGTCTAAAAACTGGCTTATTTTCTAGCTTCTTGGAAAATATAAAGCAGAGATTCTTAACTTCTGAGACCCAAAATGTAATTGAGCATTTTATTCCCAGTACACCTGTAAGTAAACCCAGACTCCTTGGGTGGAGGCAGGGGGAGGCGGGGTGACTAGGGGATGGCTTAATCAACTCTGGTCCTCTGCATGCTTAGCCATTTCTCTGCCTGCCCCATTTGTTTCTATAGAGGAGCACGCTCTCTGCCCCAGAAGAGACAAAAGCCAGGTCCTCATAGTGGGTCTGGTGTGTTGGTGATGGCTCGGTTGAGAAATACTCTCATGCAGGATGTCCCTACACTTAACCGTTGGCTCTTGATGATGCAACAAGTAAGTACTTATATTGCAACATACCAGCTCTTCAGGTCAGCCTTCCCCGAGGAAGCTATAGACTTTAAACTCTGTTTCTCACATCTGGAAAATTGGAGCTAATGGGAGACAGACAGGCTTTGTTCATAGTGCCGAAACAAGCCTTTTTTCCTTATAGGAGTGTTACGAGGATACTTATGAGGAGGCACTTTATAAGCCACTGGAGTTATTTTCCATGTTATTGTCAGCATTTTCTAGTTTCTTGTCTAAAATATCTTAATTTTCCCCAGCGCCCACTCTTCACTTAGTCCTGGCTTGGCATTCCTATAATAAATGGCAGTAAATGTTTCATGTTATTGCATTTAAAGCTGGTGAGTAATAAACTCCTTAAGGGTGCCCCTTTTCTAGGAAAAAGAAATTTTAATCAAATGTTCACTCTCTTACCTGATAAGGTGCCAGCCATTAGGGACATAGTGACCTAGTAGGATACTAGCTACTGCCTACAGGGATTGCCGACTTTCTTTTGTTGGTGACCTTAGCTCAGAGAGCCTGCTGACTCCCATGTCTCTAAGCAGTCTTTAGTTTATGTTGTCTCTTCTATCCTAATAGGCCAAGAGACAATGGGGCTAATTGAAAAAAGAATTCTTAAGTTTGAGATTTGTTTTTCTGCTTCACCTCTTACTGAGTTAACTGTGGGCAAATCACTAAAAGGGGAGAATAACCACTGCCTTGCAGGGTTGTAGACCATGTCTGTTCATTGCTTGGTACATGTAGTTGTTTATGTGATAGCCATTATTTGTTGTGGCTTGAGGCACCCAGCAGTGCTTAGGCTATCACTGAGCGGGCTACGTGACTGGGCACCTAGGTAACAGGACGGATACAGTAGGTCAACACAAAAGGAATAAAGAGATGAACTGTGGATGCCATTAGTAAGCATAAGCCTGGTCTCTGCCATCGATCTGCAGAGATCAAATGTATGACTCATATTACTGAATGAATACTCACTTTAGCTTGAATATACATAAAAAATATGTGTGTGTGTGTGTGTGTGTATAAATATAAATAAAAAAGCAGGCAAAGACTGGTAATGGACAAAAATGCTGTCCTGATTTAAATTTAGCCTGAATTATGACTTGGTCCAGAACACCAATAGCACTGAAAACTGGGTCTATGGCCATTCTTTGGCAGTTATCTTTGATTAACAGGGAAGTTTTATTTTCCAACTGAGTCCTTGCAAGATCAAACTAGAAAGTCGACATCCAGCATGGGCCTACAGCTTTCTCCCAGACGTAACTAGGTGAAAGTAGCAGCCACTGCTGCTGCCTTTGATGAACTCCTAGAGCATACTGAGGACCTCGAGGCCAGGGCCCTCAATCTGCAATCTTGGGAGACAGACAGGCTTTGTTCATGGTGCCGAAACAACAGATGACTCATCTGGAGTGAGATGACACCATGAGGTCTGATGATTCAAAATACTCCCCTGCTTTAAAGCTTGATTTGGGCTTACTCACAATGCTGACATTTATGCTTGTGTATAATCCACCTGAGTCTTGAGTAACTTATTCTTAGGGTACGACCAAACACAGCAGGAACACTGCCTCCTAATTTTTAAAGAAAATCTGTTACTTCAATTAATATCAAAGTTATCATCACGAGAAAAAAATAAAAACTTTATTGGACTTTGTTACACTTATTTTACAGTTCGGTATTGCTTTTGAATTACATAAGGTAGGGGATGGTGCGCCATGTTTTTGTAGTTTAGGATCTTTGACGGTCTTAATTTGGCTGGCCCTGCTGTTAAGAAAAGTGGGGTGTCTGCTTTACACTGCCATCCCCTTCTTGTCCCCTCAACTCCCTTGCCAACCTAACTCTGTGCCCTAACATAAAACACTGGTCAAAGACGTGGTTCCAACAATTCATATCAAGCCCTGCTTTCCTACCCCCCACCTCTACCCCAACTGAGACTGTGCCCTGTACATACCATCTAGTTACTTCTGCCAGAATACCTCCAGTCTAGCCTCCATTAGATTTTGGCTGAAAATCTATGACCTCGGAATACCGTCTAGTCTCTTTTTAGCGCATGTTGAGATTAGCAGCTACTACCAAAGGGCTTAAGGGCGGGTGGTGATGGTGGTGGTGGGGTGGGGGTAACTTTACTCTCTAAACAATCTTATGTAGTAGGTACTATCTTTTCTTCACACAAACACTGAGGCTCAAACAGGTGGTCATTTGCCCAAGTCATAAAGCACAGCATGTACTCAGTAAATAGTAGTTGACCAGTCTGACAGAGAATGGCAAAACTGGATGCAACCCCAAGTGACTCCCAAGCATATGCTCTTAGCTGTTTTTAAGGGGCCACCTCCATTCTTTTAGCATGACTTGTCCCTCTCCCTGTCCCTCACCACACAAATGGAACCACCATCAACCCAGGTGATAAAAATAGTATTACTCAGGAATACACCTCTCCCTCAAATCTATCAGTTGCCAATTTAAATATTTTAATTACTAAGTAGCTCTGGGCGGTCACTTTCTCCCCATGCTCACTTTTACTTCTGTTTCAAATCTTATATGGACTGCCCTGGTCTTCTTTCTCTAAACCCATTGTCTCTATATCAGCCACAATGATTGAGACACAGTGTGTCCCTGCCACTATGAATATGCTCCCCGCTGCCTTCAACATCAGGTCCAGACTCTTTAGTGTGGTTTACAAAGCCCTTCATAACCTAATTCCTACCTACTTCTCCCATTCCAGCTTTACTGAGCAAGTTTTGTTTTTTAAACCTCCCCGCCTTCAGCAATGCCATCCCTCTTCCCCATTTCCCTCTAAGGTAACTCCTAACAATTCTTGGCTCAGACATCACTGTTCCCAGGAGGCCCACCATGTCACCCTCTACCCTGGGCACCTTCTCTTTGACTTCTCTGCAATTCCTAAATCACAGCACTAACTACACCACATTGTACCACTTGTCAGCTTTTTTACACCCTCCTTGAAACCACTAAGTCCAAGAAGGCAGAGCCGGTGTCTGTCATACTTAAGTTGTATTCCAGAACCTGACAGGGGCCGGGGAAAACCAGACAATGAATCTTTATTGAAGGAACAAACCCCTGTCTCCTTGCATGCTACCTCTCCTGCACTTCCTGCCCTAGTCTCTCATCCACTCAAGCGTCTTACCCAGAGAAGATATTCAGTACAATTTTTGAATGAGTTCAAGACTTTACTCACACCAGCTTTTAAGTTTCAGAAGGAATAGGCTCATTTTGTTAGATGCCTGATAAATCTGGCTGCCCATATAAGTCTAAAATATATAGAATGGCTTCAGAAAAATATAGAATGGTTGTTAATTCATAAAAGTTGTTTTAAAAAAAAGGGCCTTAAAAGCTCAAGTCTCTATTTTAATCAAATATCTTTATAGTGCAAATATAATAAACTCACATGCATTTGCTTTTACATAGTCATAACAAGGTAGTTACATTAAGTTGTACTGCTTTCCCAAGTGAATCTTCATTTTAACCAAACCTACAAAGCTTTTATTGAAATTAACATTCTGGCAAAGCCACAGAATCAATGCTGTAGTATAAAAAAAAGGTGCATGAAAAAACTCAGGATGTAGAAGCAGCAGCCATATCAGCAACCTGTCTTCTGGGGAAAGACCCACCCACACATACACACACACTCCTTCGCCCAAGTACTGTGATGCTACTACACCTCTGAAGAGTTTAAGGACTGAACAGAGTTGCTGTATCACACAAGATCTTCACAGAGGAAAACTCACAGAAATACATTATTACTTTTTCTTTTCTTTTTTTTTTTTTTTGCTCTTTAAGGATACTGCAATAGAAATATATTAACGATGGCCTCAAATATCCAACATTTTTCTATCTCACATTTTAAATCAAAGTCGTAGGAACTACAGGCCTTAATAAAGAACTCTCTGCACAGCACAGCTGTAGCTCACTTTATAATGCAAAAATGTTCCCTTTGCGCTATGTCCTTACAAATAAACATAACAGACGTGCTCTTTAAGGATACTGCAATAGAAATATATTAACGATGGCCTCAAATATCCAACATTTTTCTATCTCACATTTTAAATCAAAGTCGTAGGAACTACAGGCCTTAATAAAGAACTCTCTGCACAGCACAGCTGTAGCTCACTTTATAATGCAAAAATGTTCCCTTTGCGCTATGTCCTTACAAATAAACATAACAGACGTGTAAATGAGAAGTTGAGATCCTGCATCAATCATTATTCAATATTGCCCTCTGATATAAACCTGGATATAGTCACATTTGCAAAGCATTCATTTAGTATTTTAGTTGAAGCAAAAGCAAAAAGGCTTTCAGCAAAGGACACCTTGATGAATTGTGGTGGTATTCCTGGCACTCAGACGTTCAGCTGAAGTCTCGATTGGTGAGGACAAGTGGAGCCACAAGGGTCCAGACATAGAGGAGGAGGCAGACCCAGCTGGAGCTGATTTTGACCCACACAGCTGGCCACTTGCTGGTCACGACCTGGAACTCTGCATCAGGGCTAAGAAAACAGAAGAGTGTCAAGTAATGGAGCCTGCTATCGGCATCGAGCAGCACCCCAGCCCAGGACAAGAAATTCTCCAGTGAAACTTGGCTGACACTACTCCCAAGTAATGTTCTAGAAGGGGCCTTAGGAAACTGTTTTTGGTTTCTCTAAGCAGAGAACTCTACCTCTACAAGGCTTTTATCTTCTTGCCAGTATGAAGAACCCTGAGTCTCTAATCCTTGGGAAAAGTTCTTCAGGAACAACTGGCTGTTCTAGATATTGGTAAAAGTCTAGACTGAAAAGGCCTCCCTGAAACATTCCTTCCTTACCACATCGTTACTTCAATCTTAATAGTCTACATGGCCCTCTCTAGGCAGAGAAAATTAGTGAACAAAGATGGGTCGTATCCCTCTTTATGTCAAGATTTTCTTTCTCAAGTACTCAAGTTTGGAAGAACTCCCCACGATTGCACAGTAAGGATTCCAACTGGATTTTAAATCCAAAAGGAGAAAAAGTGAAAAGTATTTCAGAAAAGATCAGTACTGAACAAAACTACATTATATGGGTAAGAAAAGGACTCTGAAGTCAGGAAAATGGATGGAGATTTTACGGGCAGCCCACGGGAGCTAAATGGTCTTTCATCTGTTTCATTAGTGCCTCCTACCTGTACCAGCCAGTCACGGTCATCATGATGTACAAGGAAGCCAGGAAGAGCATGAAGTGGAAGATGGAGTAGCTGTACTGAACTCCCTCCTTCTCGTTGTCCACAGCCCGCCGAGGCTGTCCATCTTCTTCATCACTGGCACCGTTGGTAGCTGTATCACGGAGGATCACGCTTTCACTTCCTGACAGCGTCAGCTTACTTACTTGGCTATTGGTGGAAGTGCGGATGCTGGAGAGTGATCCCAAAGAAGACAAATCAGAAAGACTATGAAAATGAACTGCTGCCACTGGCCTGTGTACATGATGAAGGTTATTTCTGAACTGCTCCTACACTTTGGGGACTGAAAGCCTTCTGAAGGGCCCTACGTAAAGTTCTTTATGGTTACCTGTCATCACAAAGCAGACAGAATTCTTCTTATCAGTTACTACTTGATGGTTTAACTGCTTAAGTTTCCTAAAACATACCAAGCTCTCAATATCTCCTTCCATGACTTCCCAAATATCTCTTCTATGCTTAGAATGTACCACTCACCAACCTTCTCCCAGCTAACTTACTCATCCTTCAATTCCCTGGCTATGTGCCATGTCCTCTAGAAGTCTTTCCCTGACATCACCCCATCACTATGCTGGGTTAAATCCCCGTAGCTCCTAATGCTTCCCTCTGCCATAGCATTTACCATGCCTGCCTTTCTTGTCATTCAAGGAACTCCTTAACAACAATGACCTTAGTCATCTATGCATTTCTAGCACACAGATGCTCACTAAATGTGAAATGACTCAATAAAAAAGTACATAAAAATAAATGACAAAACCACATGATCATCTCAATAGATATAAAAAAAATATTTGTGATCAGTTGAGTTTTGATAAAGATGTCTGAACAAGTCAATGGAGAAGGAAAAGTCTTTTCAACAAATAGTGCTGGGACAAGTGGATATCCACATACAATGGAATGAAGTTGGACCCCTTACATCAAATCACATGCAAAAACAATAAAAAGATAAATAACCCAATTTAAAAATAGGCAAAAGATTTAAACAGACATTTCTTCAAGGAAGATATACAAACAGCCAATAAGAACATGAAAAAATGTTCAACATCATTGGTCACTAGGGAAGTGTAAATCAAAACCATAATAAAATGCTGCTTTGTATCCTCTAGAATGGCTACAATCGAAAAGAAGGACAATTACACTGTAATGATTAGGTGAAGAAATTGAAACCTTCATACTGTTGCTGGGGGCACTGTAACTTTGGAGAATGCTTTGGCAGTTCCTCAAGAAGGTTAACATGGAGGTACCATATAATCCAGTAATTCTACTCCTAGGTATATACCCAAGAGAAATGAAAACACACAGCCACACAAAAAACTTGTACACAAATATTCACAGCATCATTATTCATAATAGCCCCACAGTGGAAACAATCCAAATGTCCATCAGTTGATGACTGGATAAACAAAATGTGGTATAGCCACACAATGAAGTATTAATTCTAATAGAAAGAAATTAAATACTGACATATACTACAACATGGATGAACCTTGAAAACATGCTAAGTTAAAGAAGCCAATCACAAAACATTATATATGATTTCATATATTTGAATAAACATCTACAGAGACAAAAAGATTACTGTCTGCCAAGGGCTTGAAGGT
Organism: Pteropus alecto; assembly: GCF_000325575.1. Taxonomy (NCBI): domain Eukaryota; kingdom Metazoa; phylum Chordata; class Mammalia; order Chiroptera; family Pteropodidae; genus Pteropus; species Pteropus alecto. Next base: position 28,353,257 of record NW_006442491.1, read on the forward strand.
AAGGGGAATAGGGAGTGACTGCTAATGATATGGGGTTTTGGGGAAAATAAAATGTTAAAATTGATTGTGGAAATGGTTGCACAACTCTGTGAATATACTAAAAAACTACTGAATTGTACATTTTAAAAGAGTGAATTATATCTCAAGAAAAAAATAAAGGCCAAAAGCAAAACAAACAAAAACAACCAAAGACAATATGAAAACAAATGAGAATAGCTGTGTTTCCAAAAAAACTTCATTTACAAAATTAAGCAGACAGCCTATTTTAAGCAATCATTAAAAAAAAAAAAGGTAAATCTACACAGGTTATAGAAAGCTGTCAAGATTATAGTGACAATTTCATATCTCAGAATAGCATGTGTATTTATAGTATGTTCCCAATTTATTTTTAAAAATTATATATCAAGTGATATTAAAAAATCATGCTTTGGCTATATGTGAAATTATGTGTAATTATATAATACAGATAGATCGATAGTATGAGCAAAAGAAAAAGGCCTGAAATAATAGGTACCAAATATCAACCACAGAAGAGGTAAATTTGGAGGGAGGATACTTTCATTTCCTACTTTATACCTTTCTCACTTATGTTATTAGTTTATATAAATGTGTCCTTGCCCATTTTTATTACTATTTTTAAATAATTAAAGTAAAATATGCTATTATATAGAAAACAATAAAAATGAGTGGAAGGATTAAGTGCAAACTGCTAACAAAGGTTATATCCGGGGTCTTGGATTTCCTAGTCTTTAACATTAGATGTGCATAATTCTATAGTGGTTTCATTATTTACAATGATCGGGAAATACAGATTTTTATTTTTTGTTTTTAAAGATAAGCCAATTCATTGTCAGAGCCACTATTCTAGTTGATTTAAGGTCAGGTGCAGACTTTATCCTCCTATACAAGGGAGAAGGTATCTCTTTGTAAGGTTGGAAAGAATTACTTGATGAGAGGATTCAATGAACTTTAAGAAATGCACATGGCTGGGTGACTGAGGTGAGTCAAGTACATTCAACAAAAAAGAGTTAAACTGCTTTTTAAAATTCTTCACACTGACTTTTCAAAGCAAAATAACTGATTCACTCTAGTATTAACTTTCATAAGAATCTTGTTCTAAGTACTTTTAACTTACCTAGAATACAAAAGGCAGAAAGCAAAGACTATCAACCCAATAAAATTCTCTGCATCCAGAAAATGCCCATTCTGTGATGGTGGAGCAGAGGTAGGGACTACAGCAGTGGAATTTCCAGGAGCCAAGGTTGGTGCAGTCATGTGCGTAATGATGCTCCAGAGGCTTGGGTTGCAGGAATGATCTAAAAATGAGAAATATTTGATTATCTTTAGTTACAACTCGTCTAGTTTGAGGGTGTGGTTACATATCATTCAGTCATGATGTAAAACATAGGAATGCTATATTTAAAAGAACCTGAAACTTAGCAGTCAATAATATATTTGTGTTGCAACCAGTGACTTTAGTTTTAGAAAAAAAAAAATTGTCAAATTTTATATATGTCCATCTTGATTTTACTGGTTTTGAAGTTTACAGTTGTGCAAAGGCTTTAAGCACAAGTTTATTTCTAGTTTTGTTGTTGCACAGGAACCCTATAAAAATGAGTTGGGTCATTATTAGAGGGTCTGCAATAACTGCTTTCCTTTATAAGGAGTCCACAGAATACCATGTTGAGAAACAACCGTATTACAAAACATTTCCTACAGCTGTTTCTTCTAGAGCCTGTAATACCACAGTAAAATTCAATCGAAACAATTCTAGGAAGGGCCAAAACAATGTTGCCTTGTCTAGCTCTTAACTAGTTTGACTCAGTCGGGGGGGAAGAAGCCTAGACTAATATAAAGAATGGTGGTCTCCTTTAGACTGTCAGCTATGAAACGGTATGAATAAACATGGGAAATAAAACCTGAAAGGTAAATATCTGCAACATACTTTAGACATTATACATTTCAGTGAAGTTTTTTGTTTGTTCACTTGATTAACATCTGCTCTAGATTTTGCACCCACCAAAGGAGTAACTTCCTACTTTCATCAAATGAGTCTGCCATTGACATTCCTTTACCTGGTTCATTAGTCATGGCTGACCATGTGAGGTATATGGTGTAGAGGGTGATGACAGAGGACTGCAGGAGGCCAGAACGAGGCTGGTGTTCCTATAGAATCAAAAAGAAAACAATGCCACTGGAACTGCAAAGGCTGACTTTCTAAACCTCAGTGCACTTCTCCACTGAATTGTATTAACTAACAACCTTCTGATTCTGCTTGACAGCTGAAAGACGACAAGTAACCTTTCAGTTTGAGTTAGCCTGAAAAAGAACCAAGAAAAAGGAAGCATGTACTATTGGTTCTCAAGGCATTTCATAATCTTGGATTTTCCTGTTTATCACACAAAGGCTTTAATTTACTAGTCCCTTAATGTAGTTGAAATCAAAACTCAACTTTGCCACTAACTAGCTAGGTGACCCACCATCTCTCGGGAACTTCACTTTTCTTGCCTTTTAAAAAGAGAGGTGATGTCTACGTGTTCTTTTCCTATTTCATACATAAAACTCCATGAATTTTTAAGAGTATGGTATTTAATGATGAAACTCAGGAATATGAGTTTTATTTTTAAATATTAAAAAATCAATTATTTTTTCTCATTTAATTCCCCTAAAATATCTTAGCTAATGCATAAGAATCATTCTTATGATGTAAACAATTTTATAAGAATTATAAATTCTCAAGTTACCTAGTTTTTTAAATTAATGATAGGGAAATTATTTAATGATGATACAGGCAACTCAATGGCACATTCTATAGTTACAAAGTTATAATTATGAAGTTTATTATATGGAAAAATATTTAAGTAGATAAAACTTGGACATAAATTCATACATAAGGTTACCTAGGTTTCAAATTTAGCATTAATTAAAAATCTACAGGAGGAGAAAGCAGAAAACAATTGTACCTGAATTTTTGGATGGATGGATATAATAGAAACCACAATGCAAAGGATAAGATTAATACTGATGAAGAATTTGTTTTCTGTGCAGCCATCTGGTTTGGTGGAGTATACGTAGAGCAAACCAACAAAGATGATTGACACGATATATAGGATGCTTGTGACGGAAAGTAAAACTGAAAAAAGGGAAACCAGTATGAATGCCCACAATTCTAACAAACTTATAATAAAGACTAATTTCCTTTCACTCCATATAAAAATCAAAAGGCATTATTTTACCTATATAGTGGTGAATAATTTACAGTGAAATGACAGAAGCCCCAAGGTTGAAGTTTCAGACTGTTAGGGAGTTGGCTCGATGTTAAATTTCAAAACCCACCAAACAACTGAATTCACTTCCTGGATACCTCATTTGATTTTATGGGCTGAAAAACCAGACATTTGATCATTCTAACCAGAGCAAATTCTAACTACATGCTAAATACTGTTCATTACAGGTTTTCTTTAGGAACCTAAAAGACTCCTGGGCCCTCGAAATGGCCCAGTTCACAGCAAGCTAAATGCCAGAGTTGGTGTTAGCAGAAAACAGAACAGAAGGGCATCTTTTATGGCAGTGTTTCCTCTGTAGGGGCTGACTACATAAACTCATTTCCTAGCACAATGAGACCACATCACTGTGGGAAAGTGGCTCACTTGCTACTTTCAAATACCTAAAGCGATGTTCTTTTCTATTCACATGGCTAATCAACAATTAGCTGAGAAACAAAAAACATGAAACAGTATACACTATACTCAGACGGTAACAATGCTGAGCTCAGTTAACTTGTGTTTAATTCAAAGCATAAACTTATTTGAGAAAACTAGTTTCTACTTATCTCAATCTCAATGGATTTTGCATGTTTAAAATTAAATGTGTATGACGTTAACTATAAAATGGTGATGTACATTAAGTACAGTTCTTAATGTTTTTCCATCTTAACATAATACAAGATTTCTCTACTTTTAGTTATTCCCATCTATGGCAAATCTACAATTCATTTTTAAATTCTGGAGTTGAATAATCTAAAATTAATTATATAAAACAGAAGTAAATAGGTAAAAAATGAAATAAATTTTTATTAGTCAGAAAGAAAGAAGAGTTTCAAGATTCCCAACCCATAATAATAAATGATAGACAATTTTAAAAATCTTTTTTTCTCCAATAAAGCCATTACAAACAATTTAAGTGATCAAAAAGAGGGCAATAGTTAAATAAATTATGGCATATCATGCCACAGAACACCAAGGAATTGTATAGATCAGAATATCATGCAACTGTTAAATGAATAAGACATAGCTATATTCACTCATATGGAATGATATTCATCATATAGTAAGTGAAAAGAGCAAGTCATGGAACAATATATGGTATAAAGCTATTTACATTTAAATATAAAAACATGTGGATATGCACAAATACACAAAGGTCCAGTAACAGTGGTTACATCTGGAAAGGAAAGAGGGTTGCAGGCTGATGGAGAGTGACATGTTTTATTCCTTACAAAATTCTATCATTTTGTGTTTATGGTAAAATGGTATTTTTTTTCTCTTTCAATTTAAAAAGAAGCACACTAAATTTGATATGTACTAAAAGCATTGAAAATATCCATACCCTTTGATTCTTATACTTCTGCGAATTTATTCAAAGGAAATAATCAGAAATGTACTCAAAAATGTTATTTGATACTTATTGCTGTACTGTAGCCAAACATTCACAAGTTATTTCTAAGTTTAAAAAAGTCAAACTATTCTAATATAAATACATTTTAAAAATAAGATATAAATGTATTATGTTTTTCAATGATTTGTTTTCTACACATAGATGATACATATGTACGTAGAGGAAAAAAAGACTGGAAGGATATAGACTAATATGTTAACAGTGAGTAATAATTACTGGGGTGCTGGATTAGGGGGGAATGTGTTTTCTTTTGTGATTTTTGGTTGTTCAAGTTCTTGACACAGAGCATCTATGATTTTATCATGAGGAATCAGGGCAAGGAATCTCCATTGTTTTTAAAACTAAAGTACAGCTGGGTCATTGCTCCCAATAAACAGAGGGCTCCAAAGTCCCTCCCCATTATTACAGGCTGTAAATTCTATTCCCAACCTCAAAACTTTAGGTACCCTTTTCCCACCAAAAAGTTTTTGTGAGTGTGGGGTCGCACTTCTGCCTATGTTGGCAGATGTCCCAGATACAGAATGCATCTGAGTCCCCTGTCCAGGGAAACAAGGAAATCAAAACTAGAACTCTGTCACTAAATACAACTTTTTCCCTTCCTAAACACATGCAGTTACATTACAAAGTAAATACATTCAGAGAATCCAATGATTTATATTATGTGCCACTCCCTTCCAGGAATGCATATAATTCAGAATTTACTCAATGAGAAGTCATAGTTTACAAAGTCAGGTCTATCTCGAGAGTTTATACATTTAAATCAATGGGGATTTTTTTGTACACTCTATTTAACGCAGCACAAAGCAGTATGGCTCTCACAGGTAAATTTAGGTACCTACCAGCATACCAGAACCTGGGGTTTCCTTCTTCCATTCGATTTACCCATGATTCATTTAAAGAGTGAGCCAAGTCTACCAATAGCACCAGCTGGATAAGGATGAACAGGAAGGCTCCACACATGCCAATAACAAACCAGGCTATAAACCAAAATAAAAAAGTTATTCTTTATCACAGAAGTAACATTTCAGAATGTTACTGTCCAACATTCTAAAAATATTTCAAAAGAGAGGTGATAAAGGCATATTATGTCTCCAGCAATACAGCAAGATTGCTCCAATTCCAAACTCAGAGGTATTTTCTGATAAGTGTTCTGCTGGGTTTCAGACCTTTAAAAACTTATTCTTTTATCTAGGAGAGCCTAGGATCTGACATTCCAAATGGAATTTATAGGGGGAAAAAAAATCACTGTGGAAATCCACAGAAGTCACTTGATGCCATGATAAAGAAGCAGGTTAAGTAAGGGGCAGTGGAGCACATAAGTTACAAGTCCATATGTTGACAAGCTCTCCAATTAACTTAGTATTGTCAAGACAGAAGGTAAACTACTAAAACACTGCAAACAATTAACATATGGTTCCAGAATAGCTAAGAAGCTGAATGCCTCTTGGTTTCAATTAATCGATTAATATCTTAATATTAGTACCAAGTCATACAACTGGACACCACCTCATTAAATTGTCAGTTCTTCAAAATCAGTAATGAAAATGCAGCTTTAACACAATCATTTGTAGAGTCTCTATATATTATAATCAACCCCCTTAACAATGAGCCATACCTGTGGTGAAATGGCCCCCAGGGATATAGAAAGATCCAACCATGATACCAACAATGGCAGCAATTTTGAAGAACCAAAACCTATTAAAATATAAAATGCATTTATTAGATGCTAATTTTCACCCTTACACCAAGACAAATAAATTTCTGAAATGCAAAAATAAGCCTTAGTAGCGTTTCCAACATGACTGGGTTTAGGTCTTCATTTGACACGAAGCTACTTCATTCAATACCTCATATGATTTAAGGACAAGCAGCACAGCCAACAGAACATTCACATTTATACTACAAGAAACGTATCTTTAGAATTTCCCTACTTTTAGCACCTAAAGATAAGAATTCTTATAGAATTCTATAGCATTCTAAACTAACAATGTTAGCTAAATATAGAGCAAGTAACTATTAGATCTGGGGGAAAGTTATCACCTAATCCTTCTTATACACCATGGGACATAAATGCCTACCCCACAATTACCGAGTTCACCACTGGCAAAGCCGAGACCAAACCTGGCTTTCAGTCCACAATCTTTAAAGACTGCCTGTATGGCAGAGTGGAAACAATCAGCTTTTGGAACTGGATAGACCTGAGCTTTAATTCCAGTTTCACTGGCTGAGAGATCTCACATAATTTATTTAACCTCTATGAAATTCAGTTATTGCAACTGTAAAAAAGGGATTATAATACACATAAAATTTAAAAAACTCCCTTCAGTCTTCAAACAAGAATTAGGGGAACTGGGGGCCAAGAATGGGAAGCAACAGAAAATGTAAATCAGTGGCCCAAATAAATTCAGTTTATTTTTCTGTACTGTTTGAACATATCATGCACATGCTTATCTTTTAACAATAGAAAAGTGTGTGTGTGTGTGTGTGTGTGTGTGTGTGTGTGTGTGTGTGTAGTGCCTAGCACAGTGCTTGAAATGTTTCACAGAAGTTCAATAAAAATCTAGGAACTGAACAAAAGGTATTAAAAAGAAAAGTCTCTCATCCCCTCTACCTCTCCTGTCTTTTTTCAATAGAAAAAAGTGTGTGTGTGTGTGTGTGTGTGTGTGTGTGTGTGTGTGTGTGTAGTGCCTAGCACAGTGCTTGAAATGTTTCACAGAAGTTCAATAAAAATCTAGGAACTGAACAAAAGGTATTAAAAAGAAAAGTCTCTCATCCCCTCTACCTCTCCTGTGCTAAACTGCTCCCACTGAAAATGAGCTGAAACAACTTTGTAGGTGTAACAGGTCACGAATACCTCTGGGCCACTGATTTACATATTCTACTGCTTCCAGCAGAATGGCAACATTAACTGGTAAATGGGAGGATCCACACCGCAATGTAACAAGTTAATAATAAATCTATCTGGGGAGCATTTGAGATCTTGCTTCTTGGCATGTTGGCTCAAATAAACTCATAAACCCCTCAAAACTCAATCAATCAATCAATCAATCAATCAATCAGTCTTACATACCCATTGTGTACTGCTGCTCTGGGATCTTTACTCGTTTTTACTTTTAACATGAGCAGAGAGAAGGCAAAGAAAAAGATGGCCAAGGCAAAGCTGATCCGATATACAGCTTTATAACCGACCTGCACATTACAATCTTTATCTGCCTTTATATCAGCCACCTTGATTTTAAATCCCCCTTCACAGAATCCAGGAATCTGGAAAAAATAATTTCAATGTTATGGGAACATCCACATTTAAACAGAGATTTTATCCCACCATAAGAGAGCCTAAATTTATAAAACTGACTGATTCAACAACTGCGAGACTGTTCTGTGAGATTTTCTCTTTATCTTTCAATTCACTTATAATCTTGAAACCAAACGGTATAAACAGCTTGCATTTTGAAAACAAATGTGAAGTGCTTTCTTCTTTGTTCTTTTCTACTGATGAATTTATCTCCCATTTCCCATGAATTTTCATGCTATAACTCATTCCTTCCAAAGGTGAAGGCCTAGTCCAGTTTAAATCTTAAACACACATGGAAAGAAAACATTTTAGGGCCACTCTTTTAATATGTTTTCTTTCAATTGTTAGACTAGAACATGAACAGGTTCATTATAACTAACTTTATTTCTGGAAAAGGAGTAAAACCTTCACATTCTGTGTCTTGACTATACCCCCAATTAAAATGAACTTGACTGAGTTTCATAATAGTGAAGATAAAAACAAGAATTTAATTTTAACTAAAATTTTGCAAAATATGAAAATAATCAGTACATTAAGGGTACTGTTATTTCTACTTAACCTTCTTCAGCTGAGTTTCCATACTTTCTGTCCGCATGATACAGCATACAATAGTGCCCAGGAGGAGAATGAAAGCATAGATGAGGCGAGTCACAGTGGAATTCTTACTGTTGGGACAGCAACTACACAGCAAACATGATGCCCCTCCGCAAAGGCATGGAACCTGTAATAAGCACACCATGGCCATTTGAGATCTTCTTCAGTGGACTCCTTCATGACAAAGGTATGGCAGAATTGAAGATGAAGCAAACCAAGCTTTGACAATTAACGGAGAGAATTAGAGCTGGGAGTAAGTGGTTAAAAGCATAGGCTCTGGAGTTAATATCATTTCTGCAATTAGTTCAGCAAACCTATTCTCCATCTGTAAAATAGACTCAACAGACTCTTCCTCCCTCAGACAGTACTGTATTAAATAAGCACTCAGCACCTAAAACATATGAAGAGTTCAATAAATTACTTATATTCACACAGAGAATGTACTTAAATATATATATATTAATATTGAGAAAAATACAAACCTAACTCCACTTGCTATTTAGTGAGAATCCTAGTTACTAAATCTGATATTACAGCATAAAGCAACATTACATGGAAATCCTTATAAAAAATGATAGAGCCATTTAGCTCCATTCAAGAGTAACCTGAGATTCCTCAAAAAGTTACTTTTTGAGGAATTATCATATGACCCAGCAATTCTACTCCTAAACATACACCCAAAAGAACTGAAACAGGTATTCAAACAAAAGCTTGTACATGAATGTTCAAAGTAGTGCTATTTACAATTGCCAAAAGGCAGAAATAATCCAAATGTCTATCAACTGATGAATTGATAAGTAAAATGTGGTATATCTATTCACTCAATGGAATATTATTCAGCCATAAAAATGAACTGAGTATCTACTGTGTAAAGGTACTTGATCTGTGGAACAAACCTGTCCTACTATATTGAATGTCATTTCCCTATCTCAGTGAATGACAGCTCCATTCTTAAAATTGCTCAGTCCAAAACCTAAATGCCTTCTCTTTTTCCAAAACCCTCACCCAATCTGTAAGCACATCAGAATATATCCAGAATCTGACCACGTTCATAGCATCCTTAGCTATCACATTGGTCCAAGACACTACTACCATCTCTCTTTTGGGTTAAATGCATTAACTCCTTTGTCACTGCTGTGGCAACCCATTCAGAACCGAGAGTTGGCAGAGAGATTATTTTAAGATGAAAACAGTTGAGATTCACAACAGATACAGAAAAAAAGCCGCCTCAGAGCTCTCCTCATTTCACTGAAAGCAGCAACTTTGGAGATATGAGGCTGCCATAAATTCTCTCTCCAAAGGAGTTTTATGGCCATGAAAAAGACAAAAAGACCTCTGTAATTTCATAAACTATTATCACAAACTTTCTTATCTGTTTGTTCTCCCTAAAAACCCATGTCTTTTCTAAAGAAACTTATTTGTTCTTCCCATAAGCACTTTCCTCCTCCCTCCTTTTCCCCTATTAATTTAGTAATATAATAAGCCCTATATTCTAACCATCCCTTTGATCTGTTTATCACTGAGCACTCCTGTTGTGCTGCACACGAATAAACTTTTTTTTCCTCTGCTAATCTTTTGTCAGTTTAATTTATAGGCCCCTCCCGAATCACTAACCCCACATAAGGTGGAAGTTTTTCCTCCCCTACAGTGCTTTACCTTTCTTTTTTACCATCTATTCTCCACACAACAACCTTATTAAAACACAGGTCAGGTCATATCATTCCTCTTTTCTGTAAAATAGCACTTAAAAGTAAAAGCCAAAGTCTTTAAATTGGCCTACAAGACCCTACAATGGGTATTTACGTGATTTGGCTCCCCGCTACTTTCTTACTTCATTTCCTAGTATTCTTCCCCTCATTCATTCCATTCCCTGGTACACTGAATTCTTTGCGTTTCTACTGAACAAAGGGATTAATAAAATATTAAAGTGATTTATAGATAGAAATGCTTTGATGCCATCAATTCAAATCTTAGCTTTACAACAAAGCCAAAATGTGTTTCAGGTTATTAGGATAGGAAAGACACCTTTGTTTCAAATTATCAATTTACTCCTTAATGACCTTTGTAACTATATTTTTTCTGAATCTTTTTGTAAACAGTGAGTTTGACACACTATTGGATTGTAAAACTCAACTGACCCTGACTTTTTTAATGTGATAAAAATGAAAAATTTTACAGCAGATGGTAAAGGTAAGAATTATTTCATCATACTTGTGTCTAAAAAGAATAACTAAACTATGTAAAATTTCTTAAAGCCATTGTTCTCAAGGAACTCGCCCTGTTGATTTGAGATCAACAACCCTAAAGGATGGAAAACACACTCTGCCTGTAAGAAATGGCAGTGAAATGAGGTGATTGAGTCCTTGGTCAATTAAATCAGTTGAGGAAACAGGAAAATGATTTCAAGGAATCTCACTCCTGTAAAGTGAGTACATGTGGGAACTCAGCATTTTCTATGCCATAGATCCTAAAATTTCCTTTTTAAAATACGGCGTTTAAAATCTACAAAGTGATTCAACCAATTTATTCATTTTATCCTCACAACAGTTCTCCAGGCGAGGAATGCTGGGGTGATTATCCTCGTCTTATGGGTACCCAGAGATAAATGACTTGTACAGGGTCCCAAAAGTTCAGACCATGGCTTCCAATTCCGGATAATAATCCAAAGGCCTTCTTCCTCTTACACGAGAACTACAAACAGGCCTCGGTTAAAATTCCCAGCTCTGCCACATACCCTGTAGCTTTAGCCAATCCCGTGCGATGGGATAAAAATATTAAAGCTACCCAAATTAAATGGAGCCACCTTAAGAAGGTGCTTCGAAATGCACCAGAGAACTCTTATTCCTTGGTCCTATTCCAGCACCTGAGGAACCACAGGCCGGAAGGCTCGCTGGGGCGGGGCAATCGAAATTGTAAACAATGGCAGCCTGGCCTCCTACATTCCTCAACAAACCGGGAAGGCGAGCTGCCTGATCCCTGCGGCGGGGCATCGCGGAGTTTGGCCTGGGCCCCTAGGTACCCTCTGCAGCCCAGGGCTGGTCGCCCCCAGCCCCTGGCCCTCTGCTGTCGAAGTCTATTCGGGTCTAGTCTTGGGGCTCACTATCGCCCTCCCCAAACCACAAGTCTGACGGAGACACCAGATCCGGAACTCACCCAGCTGGCAAGGGAGAAGACGCCCAGCACAGCACCCATGGTAACACAGGTGATGGAAGTGGCGGATCAGGAGGTTTCTAGCGCGGTGGTAACTGCCAGTTGAGGCGTCTCCTCAGAAACGCCACGGTTTCTCAGGCCGGAAACGCGCGGCTAGCGTCACGGCGTGGCTCCGCCCACCGCCCTCGGTCGCTGCCCAGAGGGCACCTGTCATTGGTAGAGGGAGAAGGTGGAGCTAAATCCTCGCCGCATGCAGGGAGGAGGCGGGGCTAAACCAGCCCTGGAGCTGAGCGGAAGGCGGGCTGACCGGGTTTGCCGCTGGCTGGGAGAAAAGCTGGAGCAAACGTGGCCGGGGCAGCAGGAGTTGTGAAGTCTTTATTTCTTCACCATTTGTATTCACTGGGAGCCCATTATGTGTCAAGAACTAGTGTACAGAAGTGCACAAGAATTTATGGCCTAGTTAAAAAGAGACTGACGATGAACATAAATGCACAGCATATTATGATGAGTACTATGAAGAAATAGTATGAGAGAATATTTTTTTCGATAAAAGTTTATTTAATGCCCACTATGTAAGGGGAAAGCAATTTAGTTGGAAGGAGGGGTAGTCACAGAAGGCTTTTCTGAGGAATTTATATTTAATCTGAGAACTGAAAGATGAGTCCAAGTTAATCAGGGAAAGATGGGCATCGTTTCCTAAAATGTGGACTCTATACTATTTGGGGTAAATGAGAGGTTCTAAGGGTGCGTGAACATGACATTAAGTAACATTGAAAGACAAAGTCCTGTTTCAAACCAAAGAGGTTTGTTTAAGACTAGTATGTACTTATTTTTCTAACATTTGCTTCTCCGTTTTTAACAGGATGAAGCCTTCATTTTCTAAATCTCTCCAAGGTAACCACATCTACAATTAAATAACACTTCTGTTTTAGGATTTTTGTGTATGTTTGCAAAACTTTTTTTTTCTACTTCTACCAAGCAATGCTGGGTTTCCATTCAAGCAGTGATGTAAATTTTCCTTTCTAAAATTAAGTTAAAACCGAGAGTCTCTTTAAAGAAAAAACTTGAAAATGATTTCTTTACATAACATCATAGGTGGTATGTAGATATGTCAGCAATGATGACACTATTGTACAAATGACTAATGTAGGGACATATTTACCTGGGAATATAAAAACTTACAGAGTTTGGAAACCTAGAATATTTAGATTGGAAGAAGCCTTATTAATATACTCTAACCTTTTTTTTTTTGAAGCCTTATTAATATACTCTAACCTCCTTTTTTATAGAAATGGAAAAAAGCTCAAAGTGAAATGGTTTGCCCAAGGCCACAGAAGTATTGATGGCAGAGGAGGGAGAATTACTTAAGCTTTCTGAATTACAACCCCAGCCTTTCTTGCCCCTGCTCCCACCCACCCCCAAATACCTGCCCTAGTCAGCTTGCTTCAGGACCACTGAACTTTCCAGGTAGCTCTTAAAATCCTCGCTTCTTCCTATCTGAATATTGTTGGACTTAGCAGAAGAAAGCTAAGATGGTGCCTTCAGCTCAAAATAATCCTTATAAAGTGGCATATTTTGGAGTGGCATATTCTGATCATTTATACTCCTATATATTGTTTGAAAAGATATTACATATACTTGGTTTTTAAAAATACTACATAAAACAATATACAGTGAAAATGTGTTATCTTACTCCCGAAATCTCCCAGATGTCTTTCCAGAGTTCATATATGCATCTACCAGCATTATACATACTATATATCACCCCCTTTTTACGTGTGATAGCATTCGAACCACATGGTCTTGCACACTGCCTTCTTTTTTACTTATTCATTCAATAAATATTTACCAAGCTCTTACTACGTGCCAGGGACTATTCCCAGTGATAAGAAAAAAGCAGGGAGCAAAACAAAATGCTTGCCATTAAAAGAGCTTATGCTGTAGTGAAAAGAGACAAGCAATAAACAAACAAATATATAACATGTCAGATACTGACAAGAGTTGTGAATAAAAGTAAAGGAGAGGAGCTTACAGAGTTGATGGGGTCTGCTATTTTAAACAGAGTAGTCAGGGCTGATGTTTTTGAAGACCCAACATTTGAGTAGAGATAGGGGAGAAGAGAGGAAGCCAGCCACAGGGATATCCGGAGGAAGAGTGGTCCTAACATGGAGCTGCAAGAAGAAAGGCTCTAAGACAGAAGCGTGCTTGACTTAAATACAAGGCCAGTTTGATTAGAGCATAGACAAGAGGGAAAATGGTGAGGAATGAGGCTGACTATGGTAACAACTCTAGATTTTATTGTAACTATGATGAGAAAGCGGGTGAAAGGTGTGGTTTTTTGGGGGGGGCAGTTTTTTGTGGGGAGGGATCATGTTTACATTTTTAAAAAGGACATTTTTGGCTGCTGGGTGGAGAATAGATGGGGCAAGGTTGGGGTAAGGTTGAGGTTAAGAGGAAAAGCAAAGACCTGACTGTTGCTGTGTGCATAACTTGAAAATAGGTCTTCATCTAAACTGTATCTATTATCTTTATCTTCCTCAGTCTCTCTTAATTCTTGCTATAGTAACGTTTTATGGCTGCACCATAATTTATTTACTCAGTCCCCTACTGATGGACACAGACTGGTCTCAACCCTTTCGCTTTTACAGTGAAGCAATGAACATCCTTTGTGCTCATGTTCCAGTGTATCTGCGGGATATAACAAGCGGTGCAATTTCTGGGCACAGATTATTTCCCATATTGAAATCTGGTGATCTAATTCTCATGTTGAGCCCAAAGAAACAAGTTTATTTGTTCTTTGCCACCCCTCCCACATCAGTTTTCAAGTCTTTAAATATTCCCAGTCTAGCAAGCTTCCACCTGCGGCCTGCCGTCTTCCATAATGGTCTCCATCACAATTACTGAGAGAAACTGAGGCACAGGCAGATGCAAGGCACAAGTCATCCTCCGGCCTTGCTGTCCCCCTCACCCCCAGCATCTCTTTCCTTCTCCTCTTCCTCGAGGACAAGTTCCAGGATGCCAGACTCCACCCGGGTCCTTCACCGCTTGAGGCCTCTGACGACTCCCATCCGCTCTCCCTCTTCCGTCCGCTCGGGGGCCGCGGAAAGGCACGCGGACCTCCCTAGTCCCCTCTGAGCCTCCGTAGCACTAGCCGCGGGAGTTCGGCAGCTCCAGTCGCCAAGACAACGGGCTCCGCTGCGCGCTGCGGGCGCCTGCAGCCCGGGGGAGGCGCTGCGGGCCGGCGGCCCCGGCTCGGCGAGGCGGCGGAGCGGCAGGTGAGCAGTGGCCGAGCGGGCAGTCTTAGCCCAAACGCGCCGCCAGACCGTCTACTCCTTGCTGTGGGCGAGGGGCTGGGCGGTGGAGGACTCCGGGAAGGAGGCTGGGGCTGGACCTTTATCCCATCAGTCGCGCCGGGGCGACGCCTCCTCGTGCCCTTTAACCCTGCCTGGAGCTGGCGTGGAGTGCGCTTTCGGCTGTTCATTATATTTGGGGGCCGATGCTTGGCCTGATTCGAAAGTTTCTTTAAAAAGAAAAAAGCCCTTCCTTTTGGGTGACGGGGAATAACTCAAAACTGCAGAAAATGTATGTCTCTGCGACTCTTCTGGGGCCACAGGGGATTGACTTCTTTATGCATCAGTTTTCCCATCTGCAAATTGGAGACAATGATAGTATCTGTCTTATAAGGTTATTGCAAGGTAAATTTATGTTTAAAACCCTTGCAGGTAAGTCATCAATACTGGGGAGCTTTTATTATTACTGCTACAGACATACCTGGTTTAATTGAGCTTGGGTTTATTGTGCTTCACAGGTGTTGCGCTTTTTATAAATTGAAGGCAAGGTTCCACCAGCAAAAAAAAGATTATGACTGTCTTTATTGTGATACTTGCTTTATTGCTGTGGTCTGGAACTAAACCCACAATAGCTCCAAGATGCCTGTACTACAAGGAGGTCCATCTTTGAGCATGTATTGTGTTCCAGAGCCTGGACTGATCCCCAGGAGTGAAAAAAGTAAATAGGATCTTGTCCTTAGGGAACTCCACAGTTTTATGGCATAAATAGGACTTTGTTGTGATTTTGGACATACAGAGGACTGAATACACAGAGAAGGCAGTGAACCCAGATTTCCAGAGATGAGGCTGAGGTGGATGGTCAAAGAGAGAGTCCAAAGGAAGACAGATTCCAAAAGGAGACATGAAGGCTGCCTTTGTATTGGCCAGAAGATGAGGCCAGTGAAGTTCACAGTGTTCTAGGCAGAGAGTGTGTGCGAAGACCTGGGGAGAGAGAGCAGGCTTCTTGGGCATCTGCAAGGATTTTTCAGGCTGGCTAGAGACGAACTCTGAGAAGTAGAAGTGGTCTGGCTAGATGACGTTTGAGAGATAAGCTGGTGTGAAAGACTTTCCTTGGATCTCCTTCGTAAGTTTTGAGGAGTTTGGACTTTGATGGCATTGAGGAGCCATCAAAGGAGTTTAAGCAGGCAATGCGTGTTATGTATGTTTGATCGAGATATGGTTTGGGAAAGACCAGGGTTTTTTGTTGTTCTGTCTTGGTGTCATCACTCCTCCGATCAGCTTTTCACATTGCAGTCATTCATTCATGGTGAGTCAAAAAATATTTATTGAGCATCTACTATGTGCCAGGAATTGTGTAGGTAGTAAGGAATTAGGTCCCTGCCCTCATGGTATGTATTCCAAACATGTTTTAAGGTACATTCATGGAGATGAAAGCAGTCCAATACAACCAGGACTTAATATTTAAAAGACAAAAGCAGTCCAGTATAACTGGAACTTAGTCAATTTTGGAAGAGACCCAACCAAAAAGATTAAAAAATGGCCCCCATCATTCCAGACCTCTGTGTTGCACACTCTTGGAAGAACCATTCACTTAGACTACACCAAGAAGAAATGGCCAGAGAAGTAGGAGGAAACCTAAGATTGTGTAGTAATGAAAGCCAAAGAAAGTGCTGAACTTTGCTAGATGCTACTGAGATTTTAAATAAGTTAAACATTAAAATGTGTCCTTTGGATAAATAAATGTAGAGGTCACTTGGGACCTAATTGAGCAGATTTGGTGAAATGGTGGGGGTGGAATCTATAATACTGGCAGCTTCCAAAGGTTCAGTGTAATATATCAGTGGGATGAGGAGAGAGTGGGATGTGAGAAAGACAAAGTGTAGGCTGCTGAAAGAAGTTTGTGAAGGGAAGAGAGGGAAGGCTGGAGAGCGATTGGGTAATCAGATGAAGCCTTTTTAAGCACGAGAGAGACGTGAACAGATTTAAACGCTGATGGCAAAGCAGTGAGGGAGAGGCTGATATGAAGGGGAAAAATCAATAGCAGAACTTTCTCGAGAAGGTGGGAGTGGATGAGATCCATAGGACAGACACTTTAAAAGGAGTCTAATGGTTTCTACTCCTTTTGGAGAAATGGGAAGCAAGATAAATGCCAAAGGAAGTGCACCAGTATACTACAACAAGAAAAAGGTCTAAGTATGGAGAGAAAGTTATGTTTTCATTATTGTCAGATAGCAGACATTTATAGAACTAATATTGTGTTAAGCACTTTTCATATACTCTTCTCAATTAACATGATCTTTACAACAACACTGTGAGATAGTTTCCATTATAAGTCCCAGCTTATGGTTGAGGAAACTGAGGGAAAATGCTTAAGGAAAGTGACATAGGATTTGAATCCAGGTCTGCCTGAGCCCAGAGCTTTTAGTCTTAATGATTACCTAGATGATATGATCGTCTGCCTATGATATGATTATCTACTAAGAAAATTCAACAGATTTAAGTAAAAAAAAAAATAGATATAATAAGGTTAAGTGACCAAGCAGCTGCAAGGTAGACAAAAGCAATAGCTTTATGCGAGCAATAATAGAAAATGTAATTGTAGAAGAAATGACAATAGCAGTATGAAAAATAAATACCTAGGAATAAACTTTAAAATTAACGTGCCCAGGCTAGCCAAATAGAACAAAAGTTGGCTGGAGAGGAGGTAGGATGCAGGATAGGTGTTTGGGTGAAGAGATATTATTCCCTTGGAAAAATCAGGGTATTGATACCCAAAAAAAGGCATGTAAAACAGATGTCTATCATAAGACATAATGAGAAAATATGCAAAGATGTTGACTATGAATGGAATGGAGAGAGCAGATTTTTATAATATTGAAAAACTGCAAACAGACTGGTTAAATTATAGTACAGCCAGTTGTATGATCTCATTAGAAGAATGGGAGCTATATATGAGAGACAGATGTTTAACATCATATGGTTAGGTATGAAAAACAGATTACAGTATGTTTCTATTTTTGATTTTTAAAACATTTATAGGAAAAATGTCTAGAAAGATTAGTTTTTTAAAAATCTATTTTAAATTATGAGTAAAATACCCATAACATAAAATTTACCATCTTAATCATTTTAAGTGTAGAGTTCAGTAGTGTTGAGGATAATCATATTGTGCAATCAATCAGTGTTTGCAAGAGCATTTTCATCTTGCAAAACTGAAAGTTTATGTCTATTAAACAACTCCACATTTCCCCCTCCCTCCAGCCCCTGGCAACCACCATTCTACTTTCTATTTCTATGAATTTGACTATTCTAGATATTTCATATAAGTGGAATCTTGCAATATTTGTCTTTTTGTGATTGGCTTATTTCATTTAGTATAATGTTTTTAAGGTTCCTCTATTTGTAACATGTCAGAATTTCCTTCCTTTTTAAGACTAATATTCCATTGTACGTATATAAACATTTTGTATATAGATCGTCCATTTCATAG
>NW_006442491.1:28380143-28410330 GCF_000325575.1 Pteropus alecto
TGTGTGGGTGAAGAGATATTATTCCCTTGGAAAAATCAGGGTATTGATACCCAAAAAAAGGCATGTAAAACAGATGTCTATCATAAGACATAATGAGAAAATATGCAAAGATGTTGACTATGAATGGAATGGAGAGAGCAGATTTTTATAATATTGAAAAACTGCAAACAGACTGGTTAAATTATAGTACAGTCAGTCGTATGATGGGTAATATCAGCCATTAAAAGAATGGGAGCTATATATGAGAGACAGATGTTTAACATCATATGGTTAGGTATGAAAAACAGATTACAGTATGTTTCTATTTTTGATTTTTAAAACATTTATAGGAAAAATGTCTAGAAAGATTAGTTTTTTAAAAATCTATTTTAAAATATGGGTAAAATACCCATAACATAAAATTTACCATCTTAATCATTTTAAGTGTAGAGTTCAGTAGTGTTGAGGATAATCATATTGTGCAATCAATCAGTGTTTGCAAGAGCATTTTCATCTTGCAAAACTGAAAGTTTATGTCTATTAAACAACTCCACATTTCCCCCTCCCTCCAGCCCCTGGCAACCACCATTCTACTTTCTATTTCTATGAATTTGACTATTCTAGATATTTCATATAAGTGGAATCTTGCAATATTTGTCCTTTTGTGATTGGCTTATTTCATTTAGCATAATGTTTTTAAGGTTCCTCTATTTGTAACATGTCAGAATTTCCTTCCTTTTTAAGACTAATATTCCATTGTACGTATATAAACATTTTGTATATAGATCGTCCATTTCATAGATGGACATTGAGTTGCTTCCTCATTTGGGCTATTATGAGTAATGCTACCATTAACATGAATGTACTAGAAAGATAAGTTCTTTATGTCTGTGTCATGAGATCATGGGGAGACTTTTATTCTTTTTCTTATTGCATTATTTTTCTTTCTTTTTTTTTAATGAACACAAATTGCTTTTATAATCAGAAAAAGCAATAAGGATATATTCTGTTTAGGGAGATGGACGAGGAAAGGTTTAAAAAAAAAGGCTGATCGAGGGTAGGGGCAGCAAGAATGAAATGGAGAAAGCAGATTTGAGAGACATTTCAGGAGAATCAACAGGACTTGACAGTTAAGAGCTAAGGGGAGAGAGGAGTAGAAGAGGAAGCCTTCCCTGCATATGGTGGGAAGGGAGCATCAGTCCTGGAGGAGGGTGGAAATAAGGCTGAAGAGCCACCTGAGCTTTTGTTCAGGAGTTTGGACTTTTTCCTGAAAGCAGAAGGAAGCCATTGAATGGAAGGGAAATGACTTAATCAGATTTGCATTATAGAAAGATCGCTCTGGCTCCCTCCAATCCATTCTGCAAGCTGAAGCCAGATTGTGCCAGATTTCCCTTTGTTTACTTAGACTTGAACCTCTGTTAATTTCCTTTCATTTGAGATGAAGCATTAGTGCTGAAAGATACATTCTTCTAAAAGCACCTGGAATATTTTAAACAAAGTCCTATTTAGATTACATTGATTCCTAATTGTGTTCAGTTTTATCTCAACAACACAGTCTTCTGTAAATTTACTCTCTATGTTTAGTAGGGGAAATATGAATAATTGGGAAAGTAAACAAGGAATATGAACAACTCAAGTTGGAGACCTTCTGTTTATTGCAAATATCTTTGACATTCTCCTTATTGGGAGAAATATAAACTAAACAGTGTCATATTAAGGAGTTACTACAAAACAAAAATTCTTAAAGAGTCCAAATGGATTCAGCCTGTTACCATTTCTACTCCCACAAACCTGTAATCTTTGTCTGCTTCCAGGGCATCGCAGAGAGAGAGAGGGAGCTAACTGTTGTGCTAATATTTGCAAGAGTTTTGTGGTTTATAAGAGCTAAATTTCCAAAAGATGTGAATCCATGATCTCATTTCATTCCTTGCAACAATTTTGTGAGGTAGAGATTACCATTCTCATTTTCAGATGAGAAAATTGAACATCAGAGGATTCAAGAGAGCTCCGAGGTGCTACATTTAATAAACTCTGGTTTTCTTACTTTTACATTATAGTTTCTTACCGTGAAAATTTTAGACAAATACAAGAGTACTAAGAATAATATAGTAAATATACCCATACCCTAGCTTTAACAGGGATCAACATATGCTCATTTTATTTTATACATACCCCCCCACACACCCTCCCTTCCTTAGATTGTTTTAAAGCAAATCCTAGATAGACATCATACCATTTCATTTGTAAATACTCAATACGCATATCTAAGAGATAAGGACTTTTTCTCTCCCTTTTTTCTCTGTAATCATATACCATCATCACACCTAAGCATGAACAGTAGTAATTCCTAAATATTACCTAACATCCATTCAGTTTCTTTAACTCTCTCATAAATGTTTTATGCTGTTGGTTTATTTGAATTGGTGTCCAAACAAGTCCACCTGTTACATCTGATTATGTCCTAAGTCTCTAGCTCTACAGCAATTTCGCCTCTTTTTTTTCTCTCCTTGCCTTTCATTTATTGAAAAATTCAAGTGGTTTGTCGTACAACTTCTAAATTGCAGATTTTGCTGATTGCATCTCTTTAATGTGTTCCTGTATTCCCTTTAATTTATTTATTTGGCCATTGTCCTTAATGGTCGTACTGTGTACACATCAGCAGTCAGTCTAGTCCTCTCTCTGTGATACTAAGATTGATCATTGGGTTCAGGTATTGTTTACATGATCCATCCATTATCAGTCTTTCACAGAATAGTTTTAGCAGTTATTAATGGTCATTGCCTAGATCTATTATTTCATTAGGGGTTGCAAAATAAATCCAGGTTTTCTGGTGCCAAGTCGTGTGCTGCTCTATTAAATCCCACTGTCTCGATTCAAGGAAGCCTTTGTACATTGTCATGTATTTTCTACCCTGGTAGGGAGAGAAAAATTCCTCAGTTTAATATATTTTTAAAAACTAAACAAACAGAACCTATATGCTCTGTCCAACACTGAATGGTCTTATGTATTGGCAAAACCACAGAGTAGAAAGGCTGCCTGAATCACTGTTTTTCAAAGGGTAGATTGTTAGACATTAGAAGGTTGAGCAATTATTTGGGGGCAGGGTTCTAGTATTTTTAAAAATCAAACAATAAAAAGCAAAGAAAAAAAAAGAGTGCATCTCATATAGTAAGAATAAGCTTTGTTTTGTAACTTTTGTTTCACCTCTTTTTATGGATGACCTCTGAGCCATGTTATAAAATGTATTTCTTATTGTGTCATGGTCAAAGCCATATTGTTTCAGTGTTCAGATGGCCACCTTGAGATAATAGCAAGTTTCTCAGCTAAGGATTCAATCATATTCAAATCTACTACTTATAAAATAGTACAGTACATTGATCCATTTTAGAATTTCCTTTAAAGGCTTTTTTGGGTGACTGCCTCTATGACCTAATCCTCTAGTATTAGTTGAATTCAAGATTCCAACCAGCACTGGCATCATTCAAAGGCATGCTGCAGCCTCATTAATAGGCAATGATTGGGAAGGGAAGAAAGTCAGATCTGGGCAGTTGGAGAAATTGAACCCTTTTGCTGGCTTCTAGGGCATGGAGGTGGGGCAGGGGCATCTAGACCTCCCATGTACACGGTGATAACAAAACCCTAATATTGTTTCTGCCCTAATCAGTATTGGTTTAGGACATGAGCAGGTGGGATATTTCGAGGAACTCGAATGCAGAGGTTAGACTACAGTGCACAGTTAACATTTTAAAGCTGTGGAAATGGGGGTTCAGAGAATGCAAGTTGCTCAAAATCAGCCAGTAGGTGGGGGAGGCAAATTTCAAAACTCTGCTATATCTTGGAAATATTTTGAATAAATGTATGATGTTGAGTCAGTTCCTTAATAATTATACCCACTGCATAGAGTTGTAAGAATTGACTATGTAGTTAAAGCACTTAACACTGTGCCTGGCTATGAGAACTACTCAGTCAATATTAGCTGTTATTATTTCTGAAACATGTTTTCCAGTGTTTAATAGTTAAGACTTTGGCTACCCCAGGCCCTGCTCAGTTTCATTTTTGAGCTGCTGCCTTTGCTTCTGTATAGACTGGTGACACGCCCTTTTTATTGAAAAGCTGATTAGCAGTCTCCTTCCGTTTGAGACAACAAATAGCTACAAGGTATTAGAAATTAGCACCCAGTTGGGGTGGCTCCAGAAAAGGTAGGTTTTGGGGGAGAGATACAGGCAGATGATCTATACCTTGCGAACAAAGAAAACATGTGAAATGTACATACAGCCTTTATTGTTTTTAATTTTTACTTTTATCAACGTAACAATAAATCCTTATTCTATGCTATAACATTATTTGGGGATCTCAGCTACATGGAGAATAGGAATGTTATATACATATGTCATTTAAAAATACAGCTTCTGAGTTTTCATAAGCAATTATTATGATAATATTTAGCTATACATGAGGGAGATTTGGGCGGTGGTTTTTTTCGGTGATTCTCCATAGCCAGTGTACTTTTAAGACTAGACTGTTTCTTTGTGAATATTTGTATCAAAGCTTAGAAATCGCTGCTTGTATTTTTACAACCTAAGAAAATCAATACTGCGTGTATTATTTCAAATTAGTTTATCTGAAACATAGTACCTGTTTCTTTGTAGTTTTTAGGTTAAAACCTGAGGCATTAGATCTTTTCACTGTAAGTTGTTATGGATAAGCTTTAAAGCTGCAGACGCCTTGATTGAAAGTAACTGAAACTTAATTAAAATATTTCCAGGGATGCTAATAAAATGGCATTGCTTTCCTATGGCCTGAGAGTCATTGTTTTCTTTTAGCCAATGTTTGAGAAGTTTTGGAACTCAGAGGAATGCAAAGTTGTGGGAAGAACAAGAACTTGGGTTTCAGGCGGATCAGGGTGACCTTGGACAAGGTCTTATAGTTTCAGTTCCCTTATCTGTAAAATGTCTCATGAGGTCCTTTGAGAGTTAACCATTATAAAACTTGGCCACTAGAAGGGGCTTAATAAATGTGAGTTGTCTTTTTTCTCCCATTCTCAATGCCACAAGCCTACCTACTCTGTTTCTACTTGCCACCAAATGGAAACTTAGAAAAGTTGATGGTCTAATCCTAATCTTCAGCATCAGTGAAACATATGTAATTATATTGCTCTCTCTTGTGCATAGGTTTAAAATTCAGTGGTTCTTGGTGACCCTTGCATGTTGTATGTGGTACATAGTAAATACGGTGGCCATGTTTCCAAACCCAAAAATTGAAACTTGTGGTCTGATGAGTAGTATACTCAGAGGGTTGAGAGAAACAGAATATTTTTAAATGGTGCAAAAGCGAAACAAAACAAAACAAAAATAACAAAAAATAGCAACAACAACAACAAAAAGTAAAATAGTGCAGCCTCAGGGAAATCACAGATGTGTTTTTATGTATCCTAAGGAAACATTACAAAGCTATGGTTAGGAGACACTTTTGGACAAGAGTTCAAATCTTGGCCCGAGCACTGTCTACTTGCAAACATAAGTTACTTAACCTTTTTTCCTAAGCTTCAGCGTTTCCTCGTTTGTAAAATGGATGTAGTGAGGTTCTTTGTCTCTTGTGAGGATTGCATGAGATAAAGGGCTCAGCACAAGGCCTGGCAGGTAGTAAGTACCTGATGGATAAATGTTAACTATTGTGATTATTACTAAGGCTTTTGAAACATGTTCACTTATTCAGTAACCATTTTTTGTAAAAGCCTGTATGAAAAGCTCTCCTAAAATAACTCAATATTTGGGAAATTACTATATAATAACTTCTTTATTGGGTGTGGTATGAAAAAGGCCCAGAAATATTTTAAAGAACCAATGCCCAACTCTTAATGCCCACTCAGAAGACCTGACAAATTTGTCTTTCTCACAACATTTGAATAACTCTTAGCATCTATTCCATTAACCTCTAAGATGATCTCTCTGTAGTGTGGGTATTTTTTGGCTTGTATAACGTATGCTGTCCCAGAAGTAGGACAGACTTCAAGATTAACTTAATCCGCTGTCTCCTCTTGGTTGTTCCCTCCCTGGGGAGTTGGCTTCATCCTTAGGCCAGCAATGAAATAGCTGTAGCAGTTCTGGGCCCCAGATCCAACTATGACACCCACCAAAGGAATAGAAAGATTCTCTCTTCATCTGTTCTCCTAAGAGTGAGAAATTTTCTCAGAAGCCCCCAGAATACTAATCTTAGAATCCCATTGGCTGGAATTGGGTCATGTGCCCATTCCTGAACCAATTCCTGTCACCAGGGCAATGCCATGCCTTATTGGCTTAGGCCTATTTCTTAAGCAAGTCATTTACAGAGAGGGGTGAAACTACCTTTAGGCCAATCAGGAACAGAATTGTGTTTTAGGATGTGTTTCTGTGAGTAGGAAGAATGGATGCTGAGTAGGTTGGTTAGCAAAGAATTGTATTGGCTGCTGATAAGAATGCTTTTAATAATACAGGTTGTTTTTCTTATAAAAAACCATTAAGTTGAAGTAGGCAGTCTGTTGCTAGGATGGCAGTTTCACAGTGCCAGCAGGCAGTCTAGGCCATTCTCTTTCTGCTTCACCATCCTTACCCCATGACTGGCACTGTCATGGGCACCTTGTGCCCACAAGTGGGCTTCTGGTTCTCTAGCCAAACAGTCGTTCCTTGAGGCAGGAAGATGTATGAAAGGAGAAGGTAAAGGACACCTTTTAAAGTACTAGAAGTCCCAACCACCATGTTCAATTTACAACACATTGTTATCTGTGAGGGAGGCTAGTGAATGTAGTTTTTTTAGATGGACACATTGCTGTTCCCACCTATAGGGATTCTGTTGCTATGGGAGAAAGAGAAAATGGCTGTAGGCCTGGCCAGGCGCAGTGCCCACAACAGAAAGCAGCCCACGGTGTCCACTGTAGCCTCCACTCGGAGGGAAACACAGTTTTAGGTATGTGTTTACTGTCTTTCTGTTCATTTTTAAATCAAATACTAATGAGATCATACTTTAATGTTTTATAATTCATATTCCATTTAACTACACCATGAGTATCTTTTTATATCAGTTAATATACAGTAGAAGCTGAATTAACAGATCCTTTTCACCCTCATCATGAAACTTAGTGTTTAATTTCCATGGCTTTCTGAATGTGCTTGACTAGTAAACAACTCTACTGTGTTGTCCAGTATACTGGCCATGAGCCACGTGCGGCTGTTTAAATTTTAGTTCATTTAAATTAAATTTAAAATTCAGTTTTTTAATCTAAATAGCCGCTAGGGACTAGACTAGTGGTTGCTGTACTGGACAGCTGTTTCAGATATAGAACATTTACGTCACAGAATAAGCTTATGGTGAGCAGGACTGCCCCAGAGGACTGAGCACACCAGCTCTCGTTTGTTTTTAGGGACTTTTAGTGTAGTGATTAAAGTCACCAACTTGGAACCAAACCACCTGCGTTAGAATTCTCACTCTGCCATTTACTAGTTGTGTGACCTCAAGCAAGTTACTTAACTTCACTGTGCCTCAGTTTCCTTATTTGTAAAGTGGTCACAGTGGCACCTAGTCTCTGAGGACTAAAGGACTTATATGTAGAGTGCCTGGCACATACTGAACACATTGTAAGCATTTGCCATGACGACAACTGTCAACAAGAGTCAGGTGGGTTCGTTTCCCCTGTTTATGCCAGTTTATTATTGAATTACAGAGTAACTGTTAACTAATGAAATATGAGGACAAAGGAAAAACATTGTTTTTGTGAAAAATAAGTTGAATGCATTTGAAAGACCTAGTAAAGATAAATAACTAAAAACAAGTTCTTGTCAAATTATAGGTAGAAGAGATCTCTGAAAAGACTGAGGACAAAAATTCATCAAAATGTAGAATTTTGCCTTCAGACTCCATTTCACTAGTGGCTTTCCAGTAAAAACTGGAAATCATAGACATGCATCATGGGTGTGGTTTTATTATTTTATTTTTATTTTTTTACAATTCAACAGTAAGTCACATATATTTTGTATTGTATGTTCACCATCCATAGTTAGATTTCTTTCCGTCACCACGTCTTTGACCCTTTTTACCCCATCTACCTCCCCGCTGCCCTCTACCCTCCAGTAACCACTAGTCTATTGTCCATGTCCATGAGTCTCTGTCATGTTTGTTGCTTTTATGTTTATATCACACATATAAGTGATTTTCATGTGGTTTTCAACTTTTTCTCTCTGGCTTATTTCACTTAACATGATTATTTCAAGGTGCATCCATGTTGTTGCAAATGGCAATATTTCATCTCTTCTTTTGGCTGAGTAATATTCCATTGCATATATGTACAACATCTTCTTTATCCAGTCATCTGTCGTGGGACACTTAGGTTGCTTCCATGTCCTGGCCACTGTGAATAATGCTGCTATGAACATCGGTGTGCAAATATCTTTTCAGATATCAGTTTTCAAGTCTTTGGGGGTAAATATCCAGTAGAGGGATTGCTGGATCACATGGTAGATCAATTCTTAGTTCTTTGAGGAACCTCCATACTGTCTTCCATAGTGGCTGTACCAATTTGCAGTCCCACCAGCAGTTATGAGGGTTCCTTTTTCTCCACATCCTCTCCAACGTTTGTTATTACTTGTCCTGTTGATAACAGCTATTCTAACAGCTGTGAGATGGTGTCTTATTTTGATTTTGATTTGCAGTTCCCTAATAGCTGGTGATGTTGAGCATCCTTCCATGTGTTTGTTGGCCATTTGTATGTCTTCTTGGAAGAAGTGTCTGTTCAGGTCTTCTGCCCATTTTTTAATTGGATTGCTTGTTTTTTGTTGTTATTGAGTTGTATGAATTCTTTGCATATTTTGGATATTAGGCCCTTATCGGAGGCGTTGCTTGCAAATATATTTTCCCATTCCGATGGTTGTCTCTTTACCTTGTTGATGGTTTCTTTTGCTGAGCAGAAGCTTTTTAGTTCAATATAGTCCCATTCATTATTTTTGCTTTTACTTCCCTTCATGCAAGAACTTTAGTTGCTAGGCTTATTCTCAAGAAAAAGCCTTAATTTTTTTATCAAGTGTTTGACAAATGAACATACATTTTTAATGATTTCTTTCTTTAACGAGCTGTTTTTTAATTTGTCTTTGGTGAATTCTACCATTATTAGTCCCGATCACATCAGAAAAAGTGCTTCTATTTTAGTTCTTTTCAAATTACCTATGGATTACTGTGCATCAGTTGAAATGAATAATCTCACCAAACCCTGTTGTTGGATATTTACATTGTTTCTCAGTCTATAGTGCTATAAGTGGCATTTTGATGATTTTCTTTCCAGCTAAATCTTCTCTAATAAATATGTTTTGCTCCTGGGACTTCAGAGGAATCCGTCCCCTCTTCACCGAGAGGCCTGGATTTCAGTCTGGAAGCCTTTATCACGTCATGTAAGGGGACATGTGGGCCTTCCAGACCTCATTTTGCTTTTGGGGTTAGCTCCATTTCTTCTTGTGGGCCACTCACTGAGTTTAAATAATGTTTGGACTGTCCCAGAGAGTTCCTTGTCATGGAATTTTCCTGATGTGACTTCTTTTACCAATTCATATAGCACTTTTTGCACTTTTATTTTTATAGCATTTCTCATCCTCCTTTATAATTATCGTTGTGTTTGTTTGGTGTTTGCTACTAAACTCTTAGCTTGTTGAGGATAGGAAGACTTCAATGGACCTTTATTTATCCTAACATAATGGGTGCTCAGTTTGTTGACTGAGTGAATAATGTCATTTTCTTCTCTTACTACATAGCCATCTTCCATAATACTTCCTTTGAATTCATTGTTAGTGGTGGCTAGTCTTCTAGCCTCTTCACTAGGTCAGATTCCATGTTAGAGCAAAAAATGTTAAATGTTTATAAGGTAATTTTCAAACATAAACAAAGGTAGAGAGAGCAGTATAAAGAAACCTCCATTACCCATCCTCCGGTTCAAACAATTATCAACATTTTAGATTCAAGTTTGATTTGGGATGAGGGTAGAGGGAACGTGAGGACTTTGGGACGCCCTTCTAATCTGTGGAGCAAGAAGCAGGGATGTATGGTGGGCAGGGTGGAGAAAGAGGACCTTGGTGGCCCAAAGGCAAACCTGCCTATCTACCTCATGGGGTTGTTGTGAAGGGTCAGTGGGTTGACATATGAACAGTACAAAGCACAGTTCTCAGCACGTGGTGAGTGCAGTTTAAGTGCTGTCACTTCTGCTGCCATTCCTGTCACTACTGCGTAGCTTGAGGGAGCTGAGTTTGGTAGCCATGGTGCTTACTAACTTGGTGACCTTGGACACCAAACCTTCTGTGCTGCAGTTTCTTCATCTGAAGAAACGGGGATGATAACAGCATCTTAATACCACACAGGCAATGAAATAAAGCTTGTAAACGTGTTCCAGATTCATGAGCATTAATCACAGCTTTCCAGAGTGGTGTTCTGGTCTGGAGGGCCTGTGCTTCTGAAGTTTTGGAGGGTAAAGCCTATGCCTTGTATGGACTCTCATTCTGAGACTTCATATTAGTAGGCCCCAGAGTTATATGTCAGCCTAACAAATAATCATTATAGCACAGTAAACTTCATTTTCACTTGTAAAATATTTGTTTCTAAAGCATGGAAACAATTTGGCTTTATATAGCTTGTCCATATATGCACTGGAAATTAAATATTTATCAACCAAGTTGATAAAGGGATAAAAATAGTTTTCCTAAGGAACTGCTTGCTAGGGATTAGTGTTGGAAAAATTTTGCAGCAGAATCTGTTTCACCATCTTTGAAATATAAACAGTATCTTCATTTGTCTATATTTTTCTTAAAACACTTTGCTAAACTCCTAATTAAAATAGCTTTCCCAAAGCCAGAATTCCTCTAAAAAAGTCAGTTTTCTTTTTTTTTTTTAAATGAAGACTAAGTTTTAAACACTTTGCTTTCTCTTCAGTACTGCGAAGAATTCTAATTATGCAGAACATTCATTCAGCACCCCCACGCACGCACTCATACACACACACACACGCGCGCACACACAGACACAAACACACACACACTCATATCTGTCTGAGATAAGAACTAGTAGATACTGTGGGAAGAGAAATGGAATATTCTCTAATGGTTATAATAAATTATTGCAGTGTTTGTTTAGACAGGACAATCAGCTGTCATGTCTCCTGGGTATGAGAGTTATGTAAATCCAGGTCAGAAAGTCAGTGCCTTAAACTTAAATTCTCAGGAAGATTTTTCTCTTTCAAAGGACCACTTGCCATTAGGTTTGACGTTTTAAAAGTTTGATTTTTGTTGTTTCAGTTAGTAAAAATTTGGCCTTCTTACCATTTGTGATTTATAACATACTTTTATAAACTTCTTCATTCAAACTAAACCCCCATTTTTCTACCCTCGAATAACAAAACCAAATAAATACAAAATGCAGTTTTACCTCAAAAAGAACAATATCCTAATGCAACTATTTGGCCCCAACAACGTATGAACTCTTAGCTTTATTTCCCATAGATTGTTCCGTTTAAATATTTTATGACAGAGTCTCTTGATTTCCCCCCCCCCCCCCGGGATTCCAGTATATTTTGTTAATATTTCTTTTCAAAGGTTCCAGCACATATCATATCTAGGAGTCATCTAGTCAGTGTTATATTAGAAGATATGGTACTTCTAATTTAAATTTTAAATCTAATTTAAACTTCTAAATTGCAAGAGTTGACAGGAAAAACTGAATTTTTTTATTGTAGGAATCCTTTATTTTTGATACGTTTATGTCTCTGAGTAAAAAGGAAGTTGGAAAGGAATCTAAATGTACTTCTTGATTTTTCTTGTAATCATTGAAAAATGCTATTTGGAACTAGTTTCGACTTTTGAAGAAATTGGGGGATTTTATCCAGTATCTGAGGTATACCTTATTTTTTTATGTTCTGACTTTAGTATCAATTTTTTTTTCATTTCAACATATCTTGAGCATTTACTATGCACTTAGCATTGTGTTGGGTTTTTTACACATATTAGCTCATTTAATTCTCACAGATGCACCATCAGGTAGATACGATTTAAATATGCTTACACTAAAAACCTTTCCTTGATCCCTCTTGCCTTTGCACACCTAGTCCATTGGTTATATTGCCATAGCAACAGAACATACCCTGCTCTGTGATGCAGCCTGTGAGCCATCAGACGGCAGCAACAGCCTCCGCCCAGGTCTCTCTGCTTCCCTTCTCGTCCCACTACAAAGTTTACGGTTGTACACCTAAAACGAATACAGTGTTATGTGTCAATTATATCTCAGTAAAACTGGGGAAGGGGGAAGTGAGTGCCAAGAGAAACAAGGGTCCAGGTTAAATGCCCACTATCAAAAGCCTTAGTAGAACTCTAGAGTTGTGTTGTCCAGTGTGGTAGCCATTAGCTACACCTGATGTGGTAAGTCCGAATTAAGATGTGCTTTATACATTGTATTTCAAAGACTTAACACAAAAGTAAAGAATTATGTTGTTAATCATTTTTATATTGATTCTATGTCAAAATGATAATGTTTTGGAAATACTGGGTTGAAGAGAACATGATTAAAGTTTAAAAAGATTTTATGTATGTATACATATAGAGATCTACACATAGCAGCCAGGGTGATTACAAAAAGAATTATTTTGAGGTAATTGCAGATTCATATGCAGTTGTAAAAAATAACGCAGAGATCCCATGTACCTTTTACCCAGTTTCCCTGAAGAACAGATCTCAGCTCACATGTCACCTCCTCAAAGCAGCCTTCCCTGACCACTATAATATAGTGTTCCCTCCCCACTTTTATTCACCTGTTCCATTACTCTGTTCCATTTTCTTCATGGAATTTGCTATTGTCTGAAATTATTTACTTGCCCTTTGTCCAATAGAAAGTGAGCTAAAGAGAGTGGGAGTCTTGTCTATTCTATTCATTGCCTTATTTCCAGAGCCTGGAACAGGACATGCATGCAGTAGGCTCTTGATAAGTATTTGCCAAATGACTGAACTTTATGGATGAGGAAACTGAGTTTCAAAGTGATTGAGAAACTAAACTGTGGTCATACAGCTAGTAAAGTGGTAGAACCATGACTTAAAGCCACAGGCACAAAGGCTCTGCAGTAGTTTGTCCTGTTCACAGAGCAGATAGAACCATGATGCAGGAGGCTAGGCAATGACAGGGAGAGTGGTATAGTTTCAGACTAGAAAAACAATCAGGGCCCGGGTCACCTCGGGCTCTGCAGACTGAGTCCAATGGGAGGTATTGGAAGGCTCTAAACAAAGGAACACTGGACAACATGGCTCAGCTTAGCTCACTGGAATTCTGCTCTGGTGCTGGGACTGGAGTCCAGGCCTAGAATGATGCTTCCTTTTCTATGCTCCCACGTGTACTCATTTCTCTTGGTGATCAGGGACAGGACTTTGGGCTGGTCACCTTCAGCACATCACCCATTAATTACATTGATCCTTCCAATTGGAATTCAGGCAGAATGATGGGTTTGCCGAGAGGGAAAGGAAGACACAGCTTATGCTGGGGGTTGGGCGTGTTCAGGAGGAGGCACCAGGCAACTCCCAGATCAGTGGAGGCCAGCGTGCTCTGGCCTCTGAATGTGCAGCACAATCAGAGACCAGCGTGCTCTGGCCTCTGAATGTGCAGCACAATCAGCTTGAAATTCTTTGGGACCACCCTGTGCTTTTTGTTAGCACAGAAGTTATCTTCAAGTGAAGTATTCTGTTTGGGGCAAAGCCTTTGGATCCAGTTTTCATCTGAGGCATCATTAAAAACAAGGGCAATTTTCAGAGAGCAAATGCAGCAGCCTAGATCAAAGGAAGATTTTATAGTGGGTCTTCTTCAAGGGGCTGTGAGAAGCCTAAGAAAATATGTCACAAAGAAAGGCCCGTGTCCTCAAGGAGTTTAAAGTCTGTTTAGAGAGATATCTACAAGTTGAAAGATAATTGATATTTCAAGGCAGTCTTAGTGTCTGGGAGGATTCCAGAGGACAGCCACATGATGGCTGAGTCTGGCAAGGTTCATAAAGAGCTGGTGCTTGCCTGGTGTCCTGAAGGGTAAGTAAAAATTAGGAGGGAGGAAGGAGGAAATGTGTTCAGGTGGGATGGAGAGAGAATAAGATTGGGAGATGTTTGAGAGAAAAAAATGCACAAGAGTGTCAGAGGCTAAGTGGAATCTGTCTGGCTGGAGCAGATTCAAGAAGAAGGAGAGAAGGAGAAGATCTGAGTGGAAGGAAGTAGTGTGAAAACTCTTGGTCAGGAATGTCCAAGCTTTCTGCTTGTACGAATAACTCGGAATGGAGAGATGGGCAGGTGTGTGGTCGGGTGACTGTTTACTGAGGTATGATGATAATAGCTATGACTTCAGTAGTGCTTCTCTGTGCTAAGCACTGTTCAAGCAGCTTATTAAATTAAATTCTTATAACAACTGTGAAGTAGGTACCATTATCTTCTTGTTATAGATGGGGAAACCGAGGCACAGGGAGGGAAAGTAACCTGCCTAAGGTCACAGAGTTCTAGAGTCTGTGCTTTTAGCCTCCATTATGACCTCTCACTTAACGAGAGCCAGATAGAGTTCCCCCCAGCTTTTTTTATGAAAAATTTCAAACATACAAAAAAATTTTTGAAGAGTACAGTGAGAATCTGTGTCAAGCACCTAGATCAGAGTGTTAACATTCATTCATTTATTCAATTATACGCCCCACTGCCACCACTACTTTGTTCTGGAAAGGCTATTTGACAGTTCTTGATTTATTTAACCAGTAAGTATGTCTCGTCATGGAGTGATTTGAATCATCTAGGAAATATTCGTAATTCTTGTATATAAAGAGACTTGAAGCAGATTCAGGGCCCACACAATTTCCTTTTCCTCTTTTATTTCTTCCTGTTTTGCTGGAGGTGCTGAAGGCTTTATCCCAACCGTATTGTTCCTTGGACTCCCTTGATCTCTTTATTTTTCACTGTTGCCTGTGGAAGTCCATTTGTCAAGCTTATCTTAAATGCCCTGTAGCTCTTGGATCTTCCTTGGAACCTTGCATCAAGATATAATCTAAACACCCACAGTGCATTCTCTCTCATGACACTAACCACAGACTGCCTTGTGCTATATTTGATTGTGTGTTTTCCTTATCTTCTGTGTATATTTCAGTAATAATTTCTCAGGCCTTGTTCAAGATTCTGGAAAGAGAGAAATGAATCTCTCCTAGTGATCCCATTTCCCTCTTACTATGCTTTCTTGATCATTGGAGTGGCCTCTTATTTCCTGTATCCTGTGTGGTACCTGGTACATTGCCCTGCACATGGTGATTCATATGTAGTTTTTTGTTTTTTTGTTTTTTTTTTTTTTAAATTTAGTTTTGAATTGAGTTTGAGATACAGGGAAACAAGCACTTCCAAGTCAGATCTGAGTTCAAATCATGACACTACCACTGTATACCCTAGGGTAAATCACTTAACCTCTGTGAGCTCCAGGTTCCTTATCTATAAAACATCGATAATAATACCAATCTTACAGGATCGTTTTAAGTTTTAAGATGAATTATATGAATTGCCAGGCACAGTTATTGGCACATGGTAGGTGATAGTTTTGTAAGGGAAGTTCAAGTCATTCTTTTAGGTCACTTGAGTGCAATAGGCGTATTTAGGATCTTAATCGTCTTAAAGGAAATGCTTGCTTAGTCTCTGGGCTTCTCAGAGAGGAAACAGGCACTGGGAAGGGTCTGGCCCATCTCTGATTAACTATTCCCTTTGTCGAGTCAGTGATCTGAGTCTCTGTTTTGAAACTACTTATATAATGTATACCACCTGTTATTTGTGTATTTTTAGCAGTGGGAGTCGGTAATCCTAATCCTGTCTGTAAAAGAGCAAACTGTTTACCAGAAGCAGAGCTTTTTACTTAGCTCTGACTCACACTGACTCATCCTTCTCATTTTCCCACCCACCCCTCTTAACAACCTTGCAAGGGAGAGAATTTTTAGGGAATTCAGTCTTTTTTTTTTTTTTCCCACTTTCCAAAATTGAAAGTTTGGAGGTGTTATGTCGTTCATTCCATCTCATGAAGGGTTAAAGTCCATGCTGCCCCAGAGTGGCCAGAATGACCAATGTTATGTAGCTGACCATCTCATTTCAAACCTTGTCTAAAAACCTTGTCTAGACAAACCAATTCATTTGGCTGAGAGATCAGACAAATGCCTGAAATGTACCTATTAATTGACTGAACATGTATCACCTTAACTTAAATCCCATTGAATTGAAAATTCTTCTTTTTCTGAGAATAGGAAGCCTGAGCAGAATTAGAGCCAGAGCTATGATGCCTTAACCATCGGATATGAGACGGTACATTAGAGCCAGCAAAATGGAGAAGGAAAGTTATAGATCAGATGACGAATTTCCTTATGCCTTCATTTGACATTCATTAAATGACTACTTACTGATCATCTGTGATATGCCAGATGGTAAGGCTACAACAGTGCATAATAAAGGTGTGGTGCCTGTTGTCATGGACCATATATCTAATGCGTGTGTACAGTAAGTGCTGAGGTGATGGGAGTAGAAGATGCTGAGGGAGCAGAGAAGTGCCTTGGCCTGCACATGTGAGCACCCGCTTGTGCATGAGGTTAAAGGGAGGTAGGAGGGTTTCTTGGAGGAAAAGCCACCCAAGCTGAAACTGGCTGGATGAGTCGGAGTCAGTTAGAAGAAGGGGTTGGGGCAGGGATGGCTGAAGAGAGTCCAGGCAGAAAGAGCCACGTGTGTGAAGGCCTTGAGGTGGGAAAGAGCTTGCTCGTGGAGAAAGCGAAATAGGTTCCAGTTTGACCAAAGGACAGTTGAGTGAGGAGGACATTTGGCACAAGGTAAATTTGGAGAAGCTGGCAGGGCCAGATCTGCAGAGCATTGTGGATTAGTTTATTAATTAAAAAAGAAATTTTAAATAAGGTAAATTTTACATACAGTGAAATGCTCATGACAAGTGCATACACCTTTGTAAGCAGCACCCCATTATGAGTAAGGACTTTTAACCCGATACTAAGATCAGGGCCCAGATTTAGAACCCCCTGGGTTGGGGAGGGGCATCAGTAGGACAGGACTGGAATAGGTAGGTGGTTGTTTGCTGGTAGGCAGTAGAACTCAGTTTGGAAATGGATGGGGATCTCCATTTTCCTAAAATGTTTTTTTTAGCAGAGGACCACCCCCTAATGCTTTTGTAGGATCCAAAGTATCTGCACAGAACACAGAAGACAGTGGTTTTTCAAGGTCTTCCTGGAGACCCCTAAGCCACCTGCATTTTGAAGAAAGCCTCCCAAAGGCATGCCTGGCCAGAGGCAGTGTTTCTGTCAACTTCATTGACAAACACGGAAATAATCACCGTATTGATTTAGTTTTGTTACCTACAGTACATGCGATGGTTTCCTTTTTCTAAGAGTAGGGTTTTAAAATAAGGTTACAGTTTTGAGTTTTAGGGATTTACTGAAGCTTATATAATTTAAGTGTTCTATTTCAATATCTGGATTTTTGACATGACGCCAGATATCATATAATGTGCTACTGTGCTATTTTTGTTGTCGTTATTCTTTAAGAAAGAAAAAAGATTATGGTTAGAATTTTCCTCAGTGTCTATAATTAGGAAATGTTTTTGTTCTTATTAAAAACAAATAAGCAAACATTAAAAATATATTGTGAAATCCAGGTCTATTCTCCACCTCCCTTTTTTTTCCTTTTAAAAATCTAAGGAATAGCGCTTTAAAAAAGTTCACTGCCAAAACACTCTGAAATATATTTATAGGAAGTTTGTTTCTCCAAAGCTTCCCTAGCTCAATAGGTTTTATGTAAGTTTGTAAATGTTTTTCTACAATTCGACCTTAACCTAAATCCTTCTAAGCATCCAGACTGCCTTGTATTTTTCTGTGTCTAAATTCAGAGATACCATCCTGTTGGTTTTGGGTAAATTACACAGTAATTTAGGTCCAGATAGTTTAAGCTCACCCAGAGTTTCACAGCAGTACGTAAGGATTTCATCTGAAAAGAATCTCGCTCAAATTCTGAAAATATTTCTTTTATCTTAGTATGCCTACCTGTTGTGTATGCATGTGTAGATTATTTTATTGTTCCTCATATGTTAAGATTGTTTTTATTTTTTAATTTTTTCAGCTTTATTGAGGCATAATTGACAATTTAAATTGTGTACATTTTAAGTATGTGTGATGATTTGCCGTATGGATACTTCTTGTGAACTGATTACCACAATCAGGTTAATTTAGCACATCTATCACCTCGGATAGCTACCTTTGTATGTGGTAAGAATCTTTGTTTAACAAATTTCAAGGATACAACACAGTATGGTTAACTCCGGTCACCATGCTGTACATTAGGTCCCTAGAACTTAATCATATTATACTTGAAGGCTCTTGCCCTTTGACCAGCATCTCCCCATCTCCCCTACTCTCAATCCCCTGGAAACCACCATTCTCCTGTTTCTATGAGTTCAACTTAATTTTAGATTCCACATATAAGTAAGATTGTAGAGTATTTATCTTTCTATGCCTGGGTTTTTTCACTTATATAATGTCCTTTGGATTAATCTATATTGTATCAAATGGCAGGATTTACTTCTTTCTCATGGCTGAATAATGTTCCACTGTGTGTGTGGGTGTGCGTGTGTGCGCATGTGTGCATGCACACACACACCACACTTCTTTATTCATTCATCCATTGACATACAGTTAGGTTTCCATATCTTGGCTATTGTGAATAATGCTGCAGTGAACATGGGGTGCAGATATCTCTCTGAGATAGATTTCTTTTCTTTTGGATATATACACAGAAGTGGGTTTACCGGATTATATTCTGGAATGGCTGAGAAAGAAATGGGCCTCTCTGGCATATCTCGCACAGCTGGGGAAGCCAGGTGCTCACTTACACACACTCACTCGTCCCCGTGGGAGGAATCGCTGGCTGAGAAGGTCTCTCTGAGCTCTAAGCTGTGTGGCCTTAGGGACAGATGACTCAGGTAAAGTAAAACTTCCACTTTCCCTCTCCAGTGAGTCCTATCTCAGACACCCCCTCCCCCCGCCCCCAACATTGTGCTAAAAATTTTTCACTTAACTCCTGCACTTCCACACAGGCATTCTTATCCATGCGTGATTGTCAAAATCGGTGTTCTTTAGGGAGAGGACAGTAGAACCCTCTTTGTCCACCATTTTGCTGATGTCACTCTTTATAGTTTTTTTTTAACAAGAAAAATATATATTTTTTGCATGATGAAACACAATTCATAGAACTCAAGAGTCGGAATATTACAGACCTTCTCTAAGTATAAAGATGGTTGCTGATCGATTACTGTTAACTAAATTGCTTATTGTCTGAAATCATCTTTTCTTTTTTATCTTCATTTAGCTGAATTTCCAAGTTAAAAAAAGATGTTTGATACATGTATTTCAGTCGATAAACACCTTATCCCCCATATTTAACAACCAAAAGTTAATATTAGCCATAGCTATACCTTTTGGCTAAAAATAATAGTTTCTAAAGATCTGTACTAAATTTGGATTCCAAGTATAATTTTTAAAAAATTTACAGCAGAGTGTAGATTCGAGAGCTACTTACTGATTTTTTTACTAATTTTCTCAAATCGAGAAAGGAAGTTGATTTACCTCTTAACATTTCACAGGAATGAGTCTACTGCATGTGGTTCCTTTTCTGCCAAGTGTTTAGAATATGCCTTATTTTTCAAAAGGCCCCACTCATTTTTTATGATAGTGGAATAAAAGTCTCCAGTTTAGCCAAGCTCATTTTTCTTTAAGCCTTCCAGGACTGTTTGCAATTCTAAAACAAATTCTGGGGGTTGTATATCTCTTGCAGCATGAGTGCTTTGTTAAAATTAAGAGGGAAGCCATGAATCTTCTCTATCTTGTTAGGATCAGATACGAATAAATTATTGGGATCTCCAGTGGATTTAGAGTAATCTATACTTAACGAAAATGACTTGCCCTTTTCATTTATTTTACCAGTCAACTCCCCCACCTTTCCTGAACATTGAATGTTTAAAAGAAGCTATACCTTATACCTTAGTCTTAAAGAACTACGGTGGAGTGAGTGTAGCAAGCAAACATGACATGTGGTGCTACTTTGGACCCTCTAGACTTTTCCATATCTGAGACTGAAAGAACTTGGGAGGGAACCTTTGCATAACAGAGAGGCCAGTAACTTCTCTGTTTTTCCAAAGTTGACCAAGCTTTCTTCAAAGGACCTCTGTAAAGCTCCAAGTCAGTAGGGACAAAACTTTCAAGTCTTTAAACGACTACAATATTTTAACATCACAGAATGAATATATGACACATTACATTCCATAATGTAAGTATGTTTCTGAAAGATAGGCTACTTGGGTATTACTTTTTAATTACTATTTTAATTGTCACCTTCATCTTTGCAGTAGTAGTAACAATAGTAGTAGTACGAGTAGTGGTAAACATTTTTGGAAGACTTAGTATGTTTTATATATATAGATAGTTTCCTTTAATCCTTATAACAATCCTATGAATTAGGTATTTTATTCTTTCCATTTTACAGGTAAGGGAACTGAGACTTACGTAGACTACAGATTTGTTTGGTCGGTTGATTGGTTTCGGTACAGTTCAGATACCTTTTGTCCTAGGCTAAGCACTCAATAGTAGACACTGAGTAAGTATTGGAGTAATAAATAATTGTATAAGATGCAAAATCATCTTATCTCTTGCATTATTCCTTTCTGTTCCATTTCTACTGCCAACTCTGCAGTACAAGCTCATATTTCTTCAAGTCTATTCAATCTTTTTCCAGCTTCTCAGCACTTTAATCCATGTTTCTAATGGGGCTTCTTCTGCCAAAAGTATATCTAAATCCTGCTTTGCCCCTGTTACCCTGCCCTTTAAAATATTTCAGTCATTTCTTATACCTGCCATTTAATGATGATTGGCTCTGGCTTCGAATGGCCCTCAGTAAGAACGAGCACCTAGACATTTCACTGTATCTCAGCTTCAGAACAGTTCATCTTATCTGGCTCTTGTTTTCCTTCTTAAAATAAACTGATTTTTTAAAATAATGATGATTTTTTTTTGAAAAGTACAGAATGTTATAAGTAAAATATCTTCTCTCCCCTCAAATCCCCATTCTCATTTTATAGAAGTAACCATTATAAATGATTTCCTGGATAATCCTTCCGGAAATTGTGCATATCCAAGTAGAAATATTAGATCTATAAGTTGGTTGCTTTAAAATTATATAAATGAGATCATATTGTGCAAAATATTCTGCCACTAGTGTTCACATGAATGCATTTTATTCTTTTAAATCACTCTTTAGTTGTGTCAGTTACAAATCTGTCAGCTTCAAATAATAGATTCAGGGAATAGTACTGGAGGAATGTAGTATAAAGTTTGGAAAATGGTCAGGTCCAAGGCAGGCCTAGAGAATCATGAAGTAGTAGGTTCAATGAGCCTCTTTTAGCAGAAGCAACCAGGCCATGTTGACATCACTGCCCTAGGACACTGTCAAGAATAAATTCCAACTGTCCCTTTGCCTTTCTGTTACTTGCTTAAGATTCAGAGTCCTAGTGGCGGAGTATCTCGAGATAGGATGTTAGACAGCTTATAAAAATGTTGCATTTCCATTATAGTGGTATTCTGTTGTGTAGATATGCCATAATTTATTTACTAGCTACCTTTTGGTGAATATTGACGTTGTCACTAGCAAAGACTGCTGTTGCAAAGAAAATAATTTTATGTGTCTTTGTGAATTTTCGTAAGTATATTTGTGGAATCAATTTCTAGTAAAAGACTGCTGTATCAACAGGTATGTGTGTTTAATAATTTGATGAACATTGCCAATTCATCCTTAGAACTTTACACTAGCTTACAGTCCCACCTGTGGAGTAAACTGGGTTTCTTTTAACTTATAAGATACAAAGTTATTTATAGCCAAATACTCTACAACAGCCACAAAGTATCAAACCAGATTCAAGTGGCTGGAGTATAGAATTTCAACATCTACCAAGGAATAAGTGTATTGACAGAAGATTCTGATTATATTATTTCATTAAGAAACTAACATGTTCATCAATACCCAAGGTATTCCAGTAGACATCCTGTGAAATGTTAAGAGATAAATCAACTTCCTTTTTTTCCCTCCTTTCCAGTGTTTATGTTTTCCTCAATATTGTATCCTTTCATTGTTCTACTTAGCTTTGCAAAATTTGTTGTACTATTTGAATCGGCAATACCACCATATGCTACAAAATCCACAAGTTAATGAAAGATATATAGTGGGAATTTTACTTTCAGTGATGGCACAGATAATCAATATCAAGAGTGAAAAGGGGGGATCATATAATCATTAACAAGATAACATAAAATGAACAATATGCCAAAAATTTCAAAACTTTAGGTCAATGGATAAATTTATTAATAATATAACTATTAATAAAAGTTGAATCAGCACTTAAAAACCTTCATGCAAAGAAAACTCCAGGCCTAGATGGCTTCACAAGGAAGTTATATCAAGCATATAAGAGAGAAAGAATTAATATTATGCAAATCCTTTCTGAGAATAGGAAAAGTGGTTAAGGGGGGGGAAAAAAAACACCAAAGTGACATGAGAAAGGAAAATTCACAGGCCATTTTACTCATGGGTATGAAAAATTCTAAACTAAATATAAGAAAGTAAAATTCAGTATTTCATTTATTATTGTGATATAAGAAACTAACCAAAATGTTGTGGCCTCAAACAACCATTTTACTGTTGCAAAGACTCTGTGGGTAAGGAACTTGGACAGCACACGGTGGGGATGGCTCGTCTCTGCTTCGAGTTGTCTGGGCCTCCATCTGGGAAGATGTAAAGGCGAGCTAAGGGCATTTGGAGGCATTTTCACTTGCATGTCCTACAGTCGATGCTGCCTGTTGTGTAGACCCTCACCTGGCTTTTGTGTAGAATCTCATGTCATCTCAGCTGGAACACCTACGTGTATGATCTCTTCTCGTGGTCTGTCTGCGTGGACTAGTTTGAGCTTCTTCACAGCATGGCAGCTGGCTATAAGTCCAGGGTCCTGAGAGAGCAAATTGCAGTTGCTTCTTAAAAATTTTTACGATCTAGTCTTGAAATTCTCATGCCACCACATCCACAATGCTCTCCTGGTTGGGACAGTTACAAAGGCCTATCCAAATTTCAGGGAAGAGGTCGTAGACCCCACCACTTAATAGGAGGAATGTCAAGGTCACATTGTGAGAAAGGCATGTAGGATGGGGTAGTATTGTTGAGGTTATCTTTGGAAAACACAACTTTTCCTATCTAAGGGTGTATGAAAAGGGTAATACATCATGACCAAGTTGGGTTTAAACCAGAAATGTAAGGCAGGTTTGACACCCAAGACTCAGCTAACAGATTAAAAGAGAAAAATGATTGCATGATAAAAATTCAGCATCCATTCCTCATTAAAAGAACAACAACATGTAGCCACCTAGGAATAGATGGGAGCTTCCTTAATCTGGTAAAGAGTAACAAAACATGTACAGCTAACATTATACTTACAGGTAAATTTTTACTTTGAGGAAATCTTTACTTTGTGGGAAATTCTAGCAACTGCAGTGAGGCAAGGAAAATGAAATGTTTAAGTATTGGAGAGGAAGAGTCAATAACTTATTGTTTACAGGTGACATGATTATTTAAATAGAAATTACAAAAGAATTTTATATTTAAATTATCAAAGTTAATAAAAGTTTTGCAAGTTTGCTGAATACTAAATAAATATATAAATCATATTTCTATGTACTAGCTACAAATAGAAAATTAAATTTTAAAAGATACTCTTTACAACAGCATCAAAAATAGTAGGTCCCAATAGAGAAAAACTTCATCGAGAGATATTAAAGAACACCCAAATAAAAGAGACGGATCATGTTGCAAATATGAGAGAACTCACTACTGTAAAGATATCGGTTCTTTAGAAGACATGGGGGCGCTATTCTAGATTAGGGGAGAATTAAGAAATAAACAGTCAAGTTTGAAGTGTGGTTCTTGATTGGTGTTGGAAAACACCAATTATATCCACTAAACACTATATCCATTAAAAAAAGAAAGAAAGAAAAATCTTTCTTTCATCCTTATCCTTCAGCTACCCTAGAGAGACCTGCCACTGTACCCAGTTTTCTCATGCACCTTTCTAGAGGAATTCCGTGTCTATGAAAGTAAATATGCGTATTTTTTCTTTCCTTATTACAAATTTAGTAGTATACTGTTGATATTGCTAGACATCAGGCTTCATAATATATATACTTGCGATATTTAACTATCATTGTCTAAATTATTATGGCTGCATAGGCTTCCGTCATTTGGAAGGGCTTTGATTTATTTAACCTATCCTTGATAGATATTTAGATTATGTCTAATCTTCTGCTGCAGTGAATACACATTTTACACTTTTTTTTTTCTTTTTCTTTTTTTTAATGCCTACAGCACTCAGTCTTCCTAGGTGGTCTCCCATCTAAGTACTAACCAGGCTTGACCCTGATTAGCTTCCAAGATCAGGTGGGATTGGGTGAGTTCAGGGTGGCATGGCTGTAGGCTCACACTTGTGAATGTGTGCCTTTATGATAAATTCCTAAAAATCAATTTGCCAAAGCAGAGGATGTGTGAATTTATTTAATTGATTGCCAAGTGATGCTATGCCAATGTATGGCTACATTAGCAATGGATGAGGATTTCTGTTTTCCAACACCAAGCAGTGTATTATTAGACTTTTTGATATATTCCAATGGTAGAGGAAAGTCAACTAAGGTTGACTACTTTTCATGTATTCTCTAAATTCCCTGTTCATATTCTGAGCTTATTTTCTCTTTGATTGCTGGTCTTTTTCTTATCAATCTCTAGAAGCTCTTTATAGATTAAGGAAATAGCCTATTCATGATATGAAAGATGATTTTTTTTCC
The DNA here is from genome assembly GCF_000325575.1 of Pteropus alecto. NCBI lineage: Eukaryota > Metazoa > Chordata > Mammalia > Chiroptera > Pteropodidae > Pteropus > Pteropus alecto. Next base: position 28,405,072 of record NW_006442491.1, read on the forward strand.
AGTTTGACATTTGATTTTTACTTTGCTGATCATGATTTTTGCCATGAAAAATATTTTTATTTATACATGGTCACACTTATCAGTATTTTCTTTAATGACTTCGAGGTTTTATATCATACTTGAAAAGGTCTTCCCCATTGAGAGGTTATCAGATATGCTGTGTGTTTTTCTAGTACTTACATGGTTTGATATTTTTGCATTTAAGTTTGTAGATCTATCAGGAGCTATTTCGAGTGTGACATATAAGACTCTACTTATTAACCTCACTTCTCAGATAGATGGAAAGACTAATTTTGACTGTGAGGAAGAAAGGATCTGGTAGAGTCTTGGTCATCTTTTAGGGGTGGAATTCCTTTCACTCACAGTAATTAAAATGAGCATCTGAAGTCAAAGCTCCCTTTTCCTGACAGCAGGTGGGGGGAAAAGTCAGTTTTAAACTGAGTCCTTCTTTGTTATTCCTTTTCATTTCCCAAAATGTTCTATTACTGCAGTATCATAGGTCTCATGACATGTTATGATTTTTATCTCATTTTTGTTTCATTTTAAAGTTGCTATTTTTTGATGTCATGAGAGGACACAGCTTCATTTCACTTACAAGCTCTCTCTAAATTATGATGTAGCATGAGTTATAGTGATTAATAACCATTATTTTTATGATTATCAGTTTCAGAGGGCTCTCCTTTCTTATTTTTGCCTGATCTCAAGTCCATCTCATCTAGCGACCTTTTTTTAACTTTCCATAACTCTCCATCCATTTATTACAAGACAGATTGTGAGCATAGAAGGAAACGGACCTACCTGATCATGATTCCACATTCCTGTCATTGTTCTGGACAGAAATGTACAAACCTTTAAACCTTTGAAACTCACTTCAAACTTATGAGTGGAAATAGAGAATTAGCAAGGATTTTTCTTTATTAGGACTTGTGGTCCTTGGTATGAATACTGCTATGCTACTTAGTCTTGAGTGAATGATACTTTGACTAGACACTTAAGAAAATATATTAAAACATCATTTAAAAATTACAGATATCGCCCTTCTAAATAAAACAGTCATTTTCATGTGTTTGTGTTTCTTGCCTAATCTGTCTATTTATCTCTAAGTATTTATTAAGTGCCTTCTGTTTGCCAGGCATCGTGCTAGGTGCTGGGCTGCAGAGCTGAGTAAAATACATTCTCCATCTGGAAAGAAATACAAGTAATCATAATGCGCTGTGCTGGGACCCATAATGAAGAGGCTCATTGGGGGCACCTGTTGGTCAGAAGTCTTAGGAGTAAATGACAGAAACCACTCTAGCTGGTGTAAACAGAAAGGTAGCTTACGGAGTCTCCAGGAAGTTGATGACCTGGGCTTGATCGCTACACAGATGAGAATAAAGCAGGGACAGTGCTCCATGAGAAGTGCCCAGCCGCACTACAGGGGACTGTTTTAGAGGAAACAGCACTGCTGCCTGGACTCACTTCTTCAGCACAAGTGCTTTAGATATTGGACATCAGAAACTAGGCCCCGGAACAGCTCTCTAACATGAGCCTATAATTTTCTTTAAGGTCTCCAGTGCGTTAGATGCAGTTTGCACGTACAGTTCGTGATCTTTACATTCTTCATGCTCATTGGTCTCTGGCAGCAACCACTGAGTTTGCAATAGCTTTACTTTCAATATGGTCTTCATTTCAGATGACCATGGATGATTAAAAAACTCTTTTAAGGTCAGTTTGGCTCAAATAAACTCTTATAAAAATTAAAAAAAAAAAAAACAAAAACAAACCTCTTAACACTTCATGCCATTGACTATCAGCATCCTCTCCTCTAATACAGGGATCAGCAAACTGTGGCCTGCCACTTGTTTTTGTAAATAAAGTTTTATTGCAGTATAGCCATGTGCATTTGTTTGCACATTGTCTATGGCTGCTTTTGCTCTACAGCGACAGGGTTGAGTTGTTGCAACAGCAGTTACTTGCTGCATAAGTTCTTTAAGATTATCAGTTACTTGTTTCAGAACATACTGTCTGTGTAAGAGGGTCTTAAGAGACTAGGACAGGCAGTCAGTGCTCAGATGTTCATGCTGGTCCTCTTGCAACTCCCTGAGTAATATGATGCCCTCATCAAGGTTCCTTTGGGACATTGCAGCCCCTTCAGTCAAAAACGTCAGCTGGAGTGCCAGCGTTTATTAGTGCTTGCAATGCTGCGAGCCTGTCTTGATTGCTAGAGTCTGAAGAGCCAACTGGCTTTATTTCTGTAATTCAATTTTCATTTTATTTTATTTTATTTTTTGTCTTTTGTTAAGTGTCCCTTCTAGTCCTCAGCTTCAGATGATGGTGTCTCTAGTTTACAAAGAATTCTATTGTGAGGAGTCTAGTAAACTCTAAATAATCTTATTGTGAGGAGTCTAGTAAACTCTGCCGTACATGTGGATAATCTTGGGATATGGCCAGAAACTATTGGATGCTGGAGAGTAGTTGGAAGATCAGTCTTTCTTGTAAGTTAAGTCAATTAAATTGGAATTGTCCCTGCCGTTATTTGAAAATTTAGAGTGAGTAGTTGGGTGCATAAGAATTGTGGGGACCGTAATTCAGTATAACTTTGTTCTTTTTGAACCCATGTAATATATTCAGCCCAGACTGAAGTCTTCTGGTCTTATTCCCTGTCTTACAAGGCAGTGGCCTGTTTCTCTATCACGGGATCCACAGGGTGGAGAGGTCCCAGTGTAGCCCTTCCATTCCTGATTTTCTTTCAAATTCACACTGAGCTTGTTGGCCAGCTTTCTCCAGTTCCTTTAACAGAAAAGGCCAGCCTGTTTTTGTTCTTTCTAATTTGTTTAAATTTATCTTCGAGTATATCATATTTCTTTTTGTTTTCCTTATTGGGGCTTTTAAAAACTTTTAAAAACATAGGCATCTGCAGTCTTATCTTCCCACCAACAGCTTTTGTCCTGCCCAAGGGGGAGGGGAGGATCCCTTTTATCTTTTGCAAGTCAGCGCTCTTTTAAATACTGCCCTGTTTCAGGCCTGGAATTTTTTCCTGGCTAAGAATTTTCATCTGTGGACACAATAGCCTCATTGCAGCTCTTTAATAAATAGTCTCTGTTTGTAGTAAATCATGGCATCAGTGCACATTAGTTTGAAGTTACCTTTAGTTCTTCGGACTGATAGCCTTATTCTTGATCTAATCTTTCATTGTACTGAAATCCACTGGATGTATAATTGTCATCGAGCTGCCAGGAGCAATACCATCAGTTATGGGAAATGAGAAGAAAGCTCTGGAGTCCTTTCTCTGTGATTGTCTCATTAAAGCGTTTGAAGGAGGGCTCTGGCCGAGGAGCTCAGAGGCTGCTCAGGTTACTTCCATCTCACAGGATCCTGCTTCTTACTCTGTTGTCTCCATCTGGCTTTTCTAAAAATCTTCCTATTTTATTTCCTTTGCCTGCCCCTCTCCCCTCCCCACCTGCTTTCTTTCTTTCTCCTTTTCTCTATCCTCATGCTTATCATGATCATTGCAGGTCTCAGGTGGCTTAAATCATGACTGAGATGCCTGAACAGAGCTCGAAGACTTCATTTCTTCCCACTTCCAGGTGCACCTTCTACACATCAGAATGTCCCCAGTGCCCACCCCCTGTGCCAGGTACAGGCTGGCAACACACCTGCTGGGCCAGGCCAGGGAAGTAGAGGGCAGGCGCAGGGCCCCAGAGACCACGCTTGGCTGGCAGAGTGTGGTCCATGTCTCTCCACCATTTTTAACAGCCAGGCAATGTGTTTGATATTTTGATTATTTCCATTTTTTTCACTGTTATACACTCCTGTTATAAATGTCTCCCTCACTATAAGTCAGAGTGTGTACATATTTGTAGCACTTGGTATGTATCGTCGAAAGGAACTTAAAAATAGCTTTTTATATTTTTCTTTTTATAGAATACTGTGTTATTACAAAAATAATGCTTTGTAGAAAAAATTTAAATACCAATAGACTAAAAGAAGAAAATAAAATTACCTTGCAGTGTTACTGTTTCATGTTCTTTTTTATGCAAAATACTATTTTCCCTTTTCCAAATAGGAAACCCTCCTCTATACACCTTAACATTTTAAAATTAGACTGTTTTTTTCCCATGTCATTAGATCTTCTTCCGTAGCATCACTTATTGTGACTGCGTGATGTTCCACTCTATAGAAGTACCAAGGTTTATTTAGGTACTCCCAATTATGGACTTTTAGGACTGTTTTCAGCTTTTCACTTTCTAAGCAGTGCGGAAGTGAACAACCTTAGGTCAAGTCTTTGCATACGTCTATAATGATTTCTCTAGGGCAAATGCCCAGTGACATGACTAGGTGAAAGGACATGTACACTTTTTTTAAATTAGTAAACTTTATTTTGTAGACCAGTTTTAGGTTCAAACAAGATTGAGCAGAAAGTACAGAGAGTTCCCATATACTCCTCGTGCCCGTAAGGATTTCAGTGTTACGAAATTGCCTTTTAGGAATGTTGTGGCGTTTTCCATTCTCACCTACATTTTCCCATCTCTCCACAACACTGGGTATTATCAGTACAAAAGAAAATCTTTGATAAGGCACATTTAAAGCAGAATATTTTAGTCATAAGACAATTTCTTCTGAGATTTATATTTATGTTATTCATTCCATTACTGCTTATTATGGTAGGTGATGGCAGAGTATTACTAACCTTCCTTCCTTTGCCAATTTAATAAAAATTATACAAGTTAATACATATACACAAAAATAAACATCCAGTAGAACAGAAAGATATAAAGAAAAAAGTAAAACAAAACAAAAAAACTCCCACTTATCCAAGTTTTCTCCTGAGAGCTACTTGTTTTTTACTTTAATAGTTTTTAGATTGTGGTGGTTACCTCCAAAATTCTGAATAAGCTACACACACACACACACACACACACTTTTTTTCTTCATTTGTCATTTTAAACAGTTAACTTAGATAAGTAGCTGTGTATTGTTAGAATTGCGGTTGTCTTTCACAGCTGTGGTGCTTGCTTATTTGCTGGATTTATGCTTCTTATTTGGCCTTAGAAAATTTCCCATGCTTGCTTTTAAGCTCAGCCATGCATTTGTTAGGGTGATGGCGCCTATCATTGGAGGTGTTTTGGAAGAAGGGTTACTGGATGTTTAGTTCATCTATTGGCTGAAACGGCCGTCTTAATCCACCCACTTTGTATCTCTGTGAAAGAAGAAGAAATTAGCACCTCTCCACTTCTCCGTCTACCTTCTGTTCTAACCTCTACCTCCCTACATTTA
>NW_006442491.1:28410346-28427409 GCF_000325575.1 Pteropus alecto
AACAAATGAGAGACCAGAATTCAGAGAGGTTAAGTGATTTGCCTGAGGTCACACAGCTAGTAAGTGGAGCCCAAACTGGGATTTGTCTTCAAGTCCAGCTGCTTTCAACATCCATGCTTTAACAGTGTCACGTTAACATATTCTCTCCACTCTGTATCCCCGCTAGCTACTATCTAACCTCTCTGGCCTCCCTGTTTCTGTCATTACCGTCATTTTCCCTTCTAGCTTAGGGTCATCTGTGTTCTGATTTTGGCTGTAGAACTTAATTAGCTATAAATGACCCTAGGCAAGTCACTTTGCCTTACTTTGCTTCCTTTTCTTCTATTAAATGGGAGTATAAGCACTTAAAGGAGATAGTGTTACAGAAAATAGGGACAGTCTAGGCGAAAGTCCCCCAAGCAATGCAGATAGCAGACGTTGTTATGATTTCAGAGCTCAGTAAATATTTGCTGATCTAAGAATGCAGACCAACAATGTGAATTGAAGGCTTCTCTTAGCATTAGAGGAATTTACCAGAACAATCTTTTAGTTGAGTTAATTCCTTAAAGTGATGTTTATAAAAAAAAAAAAAAAAAAATCATGGTTACTGTTTATTAAAGAGCTCTGGGTTTTGTTTTGTTTGAGATATTTTTCTGCAGACACCGAAGGAAATCAAAAAGGAAATAGAAGAGCAGGCTGGTTATTTAAAATGTCACCAGCATGCTGGCCCCTTGTTGCTTTCCTCTGCTTGTGCTCAGTATTCATGTCAGTCATTCCACCTCTTGTTACATTGTAGTTAGTAAGTCCTAGAGCCAAAAAAGAAGTTGGGAGGTGGGGTTAGTCTGACTTATCCCCCACACTAGTGTAGTGATCTGTTTGCTTATTTCCTTAGCCTCATTTCATTTTAACTCACTGTACTGTCTAGTACAACGATCACAGTGCATTTATCTTTATACCTTCAGAATGTGGTGTATTGGATCGCCAACAAATGTTTACAAAGGAATGAATGTTGGCAATGTTCTTTTGTCTCCCGCATAAACTGCAAGCAACGTCCATCAACACTCTTGCGGTTTCCCTAGAGCAGGAGTTCTTGAACTTGGTCAAGAACTGCATACCTGTAATGGATCCACAGATAGCCTTCAGGGGTTCCACAGACCCCTTGGAATTACGTTCATTTGCAGGTATGCATTTTCGAAGAATAGCATCTTAGCTTTCATTACATTCTCAAAGAAATATGTGACCTAAAATGAGTGGGAACCATTGCACAGGCTGTGAAAAGCTTTTCAAAGGTGTGGCGTAATCTAGTCAACTTATTTTCACTCACACAGGTCAATGTGTTCCTTGATCCCACTTGATAAGTAAGCTGTATATAACCCAGGTATGTTTCGTGCTTTAAGATCTACATCAGATCACTTGACCCTTTGTTTCATGCCCTGTAGAAGCCCAGCGTTTTCCTTAAAATTCTGGAGATTCCTTGGGGGCGAAGGTGTGGCTTATGTTCTTCCTGGTTATCTCTGTCTCTTTCTCTGTTTCTCGACCTGCCGGCTCAGAATCGAAACTCAGCAGCCCCTTCCATGGTTTCCATCAAGACCAGAAAGCACTCGTAAGTATTATTTATTGCCAGCTTTGCTGATGGCTTGAGAGTCCCAGGAAGGGGTCAGAAATTCTAGACGTGTGCCATCTTCCCAGCCCCTCGCTCCTGTCCCCTTTTATCCCGCACAGGTTTTCCCTGGAACTCCAGTTCTTTTTTTCTTTATTGTGCAGAGCTACATGGACACCTTAAGCTTTTTTTTTTTTTTTTTTTTTCTGTCATGTGTTTGTGTCTGTCTGTCTGTGTCTGTGTGTCTATGTCTACGAAGACTTTGTCAAATTATTTTAAATGTTGGTGTTTTATTTCTGTTATTTTTTTGCATGGCAGAACCCCCAAACAGGTCAGCAGCCAAAACTGCTTTCCATTTGACAGGAGTCTTTCTCTTTAGAAGGCTGATGTAGGGTTTAAAGAACTTTTCTTTTTTGACTATGTATTTTAACATCGTCTCAAATCTCATGAGGCCGTCTCAAATTCTGTAGGTCTATATTCTTATTGAGCATCTCCTTCACTTCACTGTGAATGTGCCTGTAACACAGGAGGACGGACGGGACCCTCAGCACTTTGAAAGGCTTGTCCTTACATAGAATAAAAGAGGAGGAACATTTTTGTTTTAAGATTTCCTAACTTCCCTCACTGCCCCCCATACACTGAGTCCACTCCTCTGTTTAAGTTCCTACAGTTCTATTTTCTTCCTTCTCTTTTGAAAAATAGTAATATGTTTATTTTTAATGAGATAACATTAATATGCATTTTATGAAAATTAGAACAACATGGAAGTATACAATTTAGTTAATGGCCTCCTGCCCCCTGTAACACCCCTGCTGTCCAGAGATAGCCTTTATTAACTATTTAGTATAGTGATATCGTTTTAGACATATAAATGCACATAAGCAACAACAGTGAAATGTTAGGAGCCAGGAACTGTACATTCTCTCATTAAATCCTCAGAGTCTCTGAGATGGGGGCCTCTGTTTACCAAAAGTAAACTTGAGGCTTGTAGCTAACTGGTGACTTGCCTAAACATATTTTCAATATTTGCTGCTATAAGCAATCTGCAGTAAGTAAAGGCGTATATAACAATGTATTCTTGTCTGATTATCTCTAAGTAATAAATTTCCAAAACTAGAATTGCTTGGTCAGAAAGTATGCACCGTGAAACTTGGGATTCTTTTTGAGAGAGGTGGTTAACACGCCAGTTATGTGTATTCCTACTGTTATGTGTATTCCTACTATTACTTACCGGCCATTCACTAGACTTAAGCTGTGCCTCAGTTAGCTCATTTTAAAAATGAAATCATAATAGAAACCTTGTATAGCTATAAGATTTAATGATGATCCTGTAAAGTTTCTGGCTGTGTCCAGTATACAGGAAGAGAGCAGTATATTAGACAGACCCTACTCTGATAAAGCTGACATTTTATTGGGGTGAGGAGGTAGCAGTGAAAGACAGACAATAAACAAATTAATGGACAAGAAAAATAGCAGTGTCATGCAGACAAAAGAAAGTGATGTGATAGGTAGATGGGTGGTTACCTTAGGTTGGGTGGTTTGGGGAAGTCCTAAAGAGCTGACATTTCAGCTAAGCTCTGAATGAAGAAGATATTCTTTAAATCCCTAGAGGTAGAATTGTAGGGTCAAAGATTACATGCATTAAAAATTTTGGTCAATATAGTATTGACAAATTGACTTGCAAAAAAATTTCTAAAATAATTTACATTCCCTTGGTGTATATACACATGTTTCTTTGACCCTCTCCAGCACTTGTCTTCTGATTTTTAAAAGTAGGTTATTGAAAGCTTATTCAATCCTTTCTGTTCCTTCTCCCTAAATTAACTGTCGAGCATCACCCCCCACACTATAGACCTTTCTTCTCACTTGCTGCTTTTTCTTTCTATGCTAGTTCCTGTCAGCATCGTGCGACAGGACTGGAAGTCTCCAACAATTTAACCAGTGTACACGACGATTAACAACACCCCTTCAGAAATTAGGCCATAGTGCCTGGCTCGGGAGCTGGCTGATCAGCATTGCTTTTGCTAGAAAAACAGGCAGCTTTTAGAGGTAGGCTGGTTTTTGCAAACGGATTTGTTGGCAGGGGTACGTAATACCTTCTGTGAGTTAAAACTGCAGAAGGCTCTGCACATCTTTTTGTTACAGTCAAACCTCTCTCCTGTTTGGCATGCAGTGGGGAGAGGGGACATTGCTGAGCATAGGACACTGCAACTGTTTCTGCCCCAGAATCGGTGGGTAATGATGACATTTGTTTGGAATGTGTGTGTGATTATTCGATGTCATTTGATTAAATGATGTCATTTGTTTGGAATGCGTATGTGATTATATTGTTTGTGGATCTGTTCTGTAAAGCCTTTTATCATCCTATGAAAACTGTCATAACAAACATTCTCTTCACAGATCTTGAGCAGGGTTCAGCATCATTACATGTTTAGTACATGTTAAAATAGAGACCTCATTCAGGTGCTGTTAGTATTTCAGTTGTATTTTTTATAGAATACACATGTATTAAAGTTTAATCTTCGATTCAAGTGTTAAGGAAAATGACACTATGTAGTTTAGACTTGTAGACAAATGGATTAGAAGTCACTTGTTCTTAATATGTGGTTTCTTTTTATAATCTTTTTTCAATTTAGCAACTTAAATAAAACATCCCGAGGGCAACATGTGTTAGGGAGCGGGTGTGGGGAACGAATGTGTTTGGTGAAATTGTCCAGGAGCAGAGCATCGCTCACTTAAAGCTCAGAAATTTGTCATCCAAATATGTGCAGATTGCTGGTGCTATTAATAGTTCCAACTCAAGTAAACAGCTTCTTCCCCCTCGTTGCTGCTTGGCCATTGTTCAGATGCCAGGACAGCCCAGGGAGCAGCATCTCACACCAGGCTCATGGAACTCATGCCCATATCCTGGACTGCTTCCCTCCCAGGCAGAGCCGTTGGCTACCTCAGGCTTGAGGTAACCAGGGGCCAGACATTCAGGCCCTTCAGTTCCCCACTTTTAGCTCCACCCCTACACAGCCTGTTGTACAGCTTTACAAACGTGCCTCTGCTCTAGAGTAGCAGGATCTAAGATTCCTGGCAACTATAAAAAGCCGTGGGCCACATGGCCATTGACAGAAGTAGATTTAGGAGATAGACATTCTCTTTTCAGGGCAGAAGCACGCATGGCTCATTCCTTTCTTTTGGGGCCAAGAAGAGTGGCAGTGGTTGTAGGAAGTGCTGCAAGCTGCCTATGCCAGCAGCCGATCTGCAGGCAGGCAGGCACTGACATTTTGAGAGCCCCTTTGGGGACTCAAACAAAATGCTGACATTAGACAACTGAGGACATTCCATGGTTTATTACCATATTTCCTTTGGAAAAAATAAGTCTCTTAAATTCCTGTTTCATCTGCATTCGTTAACAATGACTCTTATGTCAGATGCCCATGAGGAAGTTACGAATAACTTGACATTTTGTTATTGAGGGGATGGGTGATAAGGGATGAAAGATTCTTGGGCATGTTACCTAACTTTTCCTACCTTTAGTTTCTTCTCTGTCAAGTGAGGATAATCTTGCCTCTCCTGTTTCATGGAGTTGATGAGGAAGGCTATATAAAAGTACGTTTTGGACTGTATGGAACCAGTAGACTGTAAAGGAGAAAAGTAAGGTTGCGGAAAGAGTCCCCCAAGCCTGGCCAACTTTGTGACCCCAAGCAAATGGCTAATGTCTCTCAGCCTCAGTTTTTTCATCTGTAAAATGGGAATATTAGTACCTCCCTTGCAGGAGTATTGCACATATTAGAAATAACAAATATAAAGCACCGACAAATGGTAGACAATAGTTAAGTAGCAATAATAGTTATTGTCACATTTAATGTGGAGATATTCATCCTGAGTAGTTTAGTATTTTTCACCCGGAGTAACAAAACCAGTTTGTCGATGTCGGAATCAGCAAAAGGCCCTGCGAAAAGCTGACAGCAGTAACTGTTAATAATAGATAACTTTTTTAAAAAATAAAAGTAATACATGAACATCATTAAAAAATTTAAATACAAAAAAGCTTCTCCTGCTTACTCCTTCACCCCGAGGCAGCCATTTAATTTTTCTGCTGTTAGCTCTTCTGGGGGTTACCTCCATTTCGTTAAATAATACTGCCTTCATTTCTTTTTTATTTTTTAAATTAATTCCGTTATTGTCAGAATGACAAATGCACATAATGTTCTTTTTAAGGTCAAATATCATTAAAAACTTACACTAAAAAACAGCCGTCCCCTGCCCCCTCCCCTTCTTTCCCTTCCCTCCTGTTTTGTTCCCAAGAGTATATACTTTTGATCCTGTTAGCTGTTTGTTCTAGTATTTTTCTTTCTGTAGTTTAAATAACATGCTTCGATAGCTGTCTCTCGCTCTTTAAACTTTTTTAATGTGGAAATTTTCAAACATATGCAGAAGCCATTGCCCAGCTTCTAGAATCAATTCCAGCCTTAGTTCATTGATGCCTGCAGCCATTTTTCCCCCTACCGTTAGATAACAGAGTTCATTGCATTAGTAACTACTTTAGCATGTATCTCTAAGAGAATAAGGACTCCTATACACATACACGTACACATACATATACGTACACACACTACTATACATTTTATATATATATATGTACACTACTCTCACCACACATAAATAATGATCCCTTATTAGTAGTAATTAGCTCAAGTATTTTTCGTTCGGCTCAGAATCTCACCAGGACCACACACGACCACAATGCTCTTTCTTTTCTTTGCCAGTTTTAGGTGTTACCTGTTGACCTCCTGGGGTGGCATGTGAGGCTTTAGCTTTTCTGTAAATAGCACAGCCCCATTCACACTTCTCCTTACCCTTCTCTCCCAGCATCACACCTTTTTTTTTTTTTTTTAATCGAGTCAGCATTCGATGTTTTAACAGTGTTATGGCATGGGAGATATCGTTTACTGCTGAGCCAGTAATGTTCTCATTTTTCCTTTCTGTCTAACTGTGTTTCCTGGACTTAATACTAGCTGCTGCTTTAATATACTCAGTTTTCCTTAATTCTTTCCACGCTTTCCCATAGACTTTCAATACAGTGTTCAGCAAAGCTGTCAAGGAATCTGTCGGTTTTGTTTTCCTGGCGCCTTCCACCCCCCTTCCCGTCCTCAGACTGGGCTCTCTAGGCCTGCGGGTCCGCCAGGTCCCGGAGCTACCCTCATCATCATCCTCGGTGATCCTTTTACCTCTCTTGTTAGATCCCTGTTTTTAAGATCTTCTGAATTTAAACACTCGTTTAGGCGAAGGAATTTACTGAGAAAACAGTGCATGAGAGATAAATTGTTCTAAGTTCTCACATGTCTGCAAATGTCCTTATTGCCCAGCTGAGTATAAATTCTAGGTCCCAAGTCATTTTCCTTGTAGAAGTTTCCCTTAGAAAGTATCGCTCCATCGTCTTCAGGCCCCCCAGATTGCTGGTAAGAAATGATTCTTTTCTTTTGAAACAGTTTAGTTGTCTCTCCAGAAAGTCATAGGATTTTTTCCTTCTTCATTCTGAAAGGTTAGGAAACTATATGTAGGTATGGTTTCTTTTCCTCCTCCTCAGCACTTCTAAAACTTTTCAGTTGGAAGATGCAGTCTTTCTTCAGCTCTGGGAAATTTTCCACATGATTTCTTAGATAATTTCCTATTGTCTTTTTTTCCTTTTCTGTTCTTTTTCTGGAATTCCCACTTAGTCTGATGTGAACTTCCTGGATTGTTATTCTTTGTCCTGTGAATTTTTACCCCCTATATTTTGAAAGATTGACTTTTCTTATTTTCTAGTCATATTGTTAATTTGTTTATTGTTAATTTAACTATTCATATGGTTAATTTCCAAGAACCCAGTTTTGTCAGCTTCTGTTATGTTTTATGGACATAGTATCTTCAGAATTCCTGAAGATAGAACTTTTTAAAAAGCTTCTCATTTGTCCGAATTTCCTTTTTCATTATAGGGTTCATTTTCTCTTTATTCATTGGTTTTCCTCAGATGCTCTGTGATGGTTGTTTGTTTGTTTGTTTCTTTGCCATTTGTAATTAATAATAAAAGACTTCTTTTAGGAGACAGGCTTGGCTTCCCCTGGAATTGGTTGTCTGTTTGCCCTGTAGTCTTCACCACCCGCAGGTTGAATGGGTGTACTTCACTTTAGGGCACCTGGGCAGCAGTTAGACTGAGGGCCCTTGAAAGGGCAGAATAGGATGCCTGGTCTGTAACTAGAAGCCCTGTATGGGCCCAGGCAGATCTTTCTGTTCACTTAAAGAGCCCTCCAGTGTTTGCCTGAGGATCTGCAGAGCTTTCTGACCTGTGAAAGGTGGGAGCGGGGTAGGGAGCTGACTGTGCAAGAAGGAAAGCCTGGTTTGCAGTTTAAAAGACATGATGCCTTTTTAAAGCATGCTGTTGCTTTACCTCAATTTACCAAGCTATTGCTTGGACTACCCAAGGGTTTAGAAAATATTTAGAAAATATTTATTGAGTTTCCTGTTCTGTAGCAGTGAACAAGGGAGACAAGTTTTGGTCTCATGGAGCTTGTAGTCTGGCAGGGAAACGTGTACTTACAATAACGTATGCTGAGGGTTATGAGAGGAGAAATAGAGGGTGCCATAGGACCCATACGGCAGGGGGAGCCTAACTTGGCCCAGGTGGAAGGCCTCCCTAAGGAAGTGATGTTTAATCTGCGATCTGATGGCTGAGTACGATGTCAGAGTTCAGTGGCAAGTGGCAAAGTGCAGTGGCAAGGGAGAGCCTGGAACCTACAGCAGGTCTTCCTACTGCGAGGGCACCGGGTTGTGCAGTCGGGAGATGTCCTGCGTTTTCTGGGTCTGGCATTCCTCAACTGGAAGATGAGGTGATCACATGCTCTTTTCAGCTGTAAACATCAACGAGACTAAGATTGTTGAAAATTAACTCAAGAGTGAAGATCCATCTTTACCATAACTGCCCCGATCTGAACCCTATGTCTAGCTGGTGGAAAGCGGGTCTTGAGAAGGCTGAAGAAAGGCCAGGAGGGGCAGTGTGGTATCCTGCAACCCCCCTGTCCATTTTCCAGGTGCACACTCATGGCCATCAGGCTTCCCTCCGCCAGCTCTTCTGACACATCAGCAGTAGTCTGAGGGGGACCGGGAAGTAGAGCCTCAGAAAACCCACCCTGTAGGAAAGCAGCCAGGTGTACTCTCAAAGAAACAAACAAACAAAAATCGAGCCTTCCTTTGTCACTTTTTGTGGGGTTGACTCCCCCCCGCCCCCGCCCCCGCAATGACTTAAGTGTCTGATTTCAAAATATTGTTGAGTGTAGGTGTGATTCTTTATACGTCTGTACCAGAGGTGGTTAACTGGTTATTTCTGGGTGATAGGATGATGGATGATTTTCCTCTCTTTTTTCCGGTTCTTTTTGTATTTTACTTTTAAAAAAAAAAAAAAATCAATTAAGATTATGTTAGAATATTATCTGGCATATGGTAAACATTTGATAAAAGTTTTGTTTGTGTTTATGGGTTTTTTATTTTAAAAAGTGCCTCATGTACAGAATGCTTGTGAATTGGACATGGATCTTTTTCTTAAGAAACTCAAATTCTAGCTGAATAAGATCTACCCAGAAACAAATATGCCTCAAAGAGACTAGGATAAGTTTCTTGAGAAACAGATAAAGTAGTAAGGAAATTCAGAGGAGGAAGAGACCCCTTTTAGACTGGGAGTGAGGAGGTGGGGATTGAGGGCGGCTTGTGGCAAAGGGGCTGTCAGCCCTTCCGGCCAGCTCCGCACTCTGAAGCAGCCGCCAGCTTCCTTTCTCCTCACGTGGAGCCCAAAGTGTTGGTTGTGAAGAATCACCGAGTCTCCTGCAGGGAAACCCTTTAAGAGGCAGTAAAGTAAGGGACTTAAAATACAGGCCGCTCCACAGACTGTCCTGGCTTGGAGCATGGGCTCTGTTACTTTGTAGATCGGTGAGTCTCTGTATATGTCAGTTTCTACATTTGTAAGATGAGAATATTAGTAATACCTCCTGCGTCTGACTACTGCAAGGATGATATAAAGTGGTATTTATAGAGTACTCAGCACCAAGCATGGCCCCAGTGCACAAAGTATATCTGCCATTGTCAGAAGACAAAGTGAGCTGGTGTTGTCCATGGATTGTATCACAATGAACAGTTATTCAGTCTGCAAAGCAAGTGATACAAAGTACAAGTTGTAGAAGAAATCCGTATCTGTTTTTATGAATGGGCTCCTTACTATTATTTTCACTCACATAATAGAACACGCATGAGTCAAAGCACTAAGGGCGATGTCAGTAAACTGACCTGTCAAGAGCCCAGCTTCATTTCCTGCTGTTACTGGGCTTCTGGAATAAAGTCATAGCCAAACGATGGCCCCGGCCTCCAGCCCATCCAAGCTGAGTGTCATTGCTGAGGTCCACACCTGACAGCTCTGAGGGCTTCTGTTCCTTACTCATCCTGATGGCCTAGGGGAATACTGGACCCTTTTCTGGCTTCCTGACAGTCATGACCTTTATTCATTCATTGTCACATCATCCTCAGGGCAGCAGATGGTAAAACTGAGTCAGAATTAGAAAATAATGTCTTCACTATTAGAATAGCGCAGCTTATTCTTGCAAGTATTTTTCAACTTGTAGTATGTGCCAGGCACTTATCCACATAAGAACTTTGCAGGATAAATACTATTATCCTTGTTTTACTTTGAGAGACCAAGGCACAAAGAAGTTAGCTTAGCTCATTTTTCTAAGTGGGGATGATCCCATTGAAAAATAAGGGCCAGGCTTGGTGAAATAACCATTTTTTGAGAAGTAGCACTGGCATATGTGCTGGCCTAAGAAGGAGTCCAAAGACTCAGTTTCCAGATCTGGCCCTTTCCTCTTGAGCTGTGTGGCCCTTGGGCACGTCACTTAACTTTTCTGTGTTTTATTTTCCTGTTCAGGAAAAGGAGATTAATAATGCAGCCCCCTACATACCTAATTCTCCTGATGCGAGAATGCAGTGAGATTAGGTACAAAAATGAGAGGCACCACCTACCAACACTCAGGATGTGCCAGATAACTTCAGCTACGTTGCATGCGTTATTCTCACAGCCCTGAAATGGAGGCCGAGGATCACGTTCTACAGTTAAAAACACAACAGAACAAATTGAAGTTCAGAGAAGTTAAGTCAAACAGGACTCAGATCCGCATCTCTGGCTCCCAAATTGATGCCCCTAATCACTCCATCCGTTGCATTGCTTTCCCCTGGACTCAGAAGTAGGGAGGTTTTGCATGTCTCTCCCATCAAGCACTCTACAAATACAAGAGATTATTATTATCTCTTGTAAGCACTACTGTTCTGTGTTAGTCCCTAAGGACAGTTAAAGTCTCTTGCTTCTTTATCTTATCTAGCAGTTTATGCTGCCTCTTCCAGTGTCCCCCAGGACTTGTTTAGTGAATTCTTTCGGGTTTTCTCCCAGAGAAACAGGCTCCACCATGTAGGAGGTCGAAGGAGCCAGGCTGAGCCTGACCTCTTGAGTAGGGGCCTCTGACTCCTCTCACCTTCAAGCATGTAGTTAATCAGCTTGTAGTAAAATTCCTTATGTTGCATTCATTAAACGCCTCAGTCACTGAATTACAGAAGTGGAAGACACCAAAGCCATCATCTTATTTGATCCAGGGAGAGAGGTGACTTGCTTAAGGCCATGCATTCAGTTAGCTGCGTGACCGAGATCAGAACCCAGTTCCCCAGGCAACATACCAGTGCTCTTTACGAGCCTTTCATGTGGGCACGTGTCATCTCCCGTGAAGGACAAGCTCACACAAGCACTGTACCTAGCGTACCTTTAAGAAACTATGGAGAAATTAAACAGCTTGGAAAATTGAACAGGAAGAGAGATGGAGAGTAGGTGGGGGAGCAGATCTCCACTCCAGCCTAGTATATTATACACCAGAGAAGTGAATTAAAACACAGCAAAGCAAACCAGATAGCCCACAGTCAGCAGTGACTAAGAGGTAAAGGGACTTTGCGGGGAGCCCTGGCCCAGTGAGTGCATAGGAAGCCTTTTGTCAGTAAGGCAGCGGTGTTGAAAATTGAAGGAAGGATGTTAGGCAAATGTGACAGCCCGGGATGCAGTTACAGCCCCCTGGCTCATTGTCCAAAGGAAATGGATCTCTCCTGTGGACGGCGAGGTGGAAACTGAGCAAGGGAGCTGAGTGGTTGACATCATCAGACTGAGCATTGGGTTACAACAAATGGGGACTTACTTGGCCCGAGACATGGGAAACACCCACTAAAACCTCGAAGTGCATTTCATTTAGAAAACACAGAGAGACGGAGAGGGAGAGAGAGGGCAGGAGAGAATCAATCCTGCCTGGTCTGCTTGATCTGGCTTACCCTCAAAAGGGAGGTGTTTTGAATCCTGGCTTCTTAAATTCAGCCTTCTCTTCTGTCGGAGGACCCCTGGACTGTGAAGATATTCTTTGCTCTTGTAAGTAGAACTCCATCCTCCCACGCCCAGGGAGAAGCAGGGCTCAGAGGCAGAGCTCTTTGTAGAGCCTGCTTTCTAGCCTGTTGATCACACAGTGTCTATTTTTATATTATGATACATTGTTACTCTGAAAATTATGGCTTTGTCTGAAACTCTCTAGGGCTGGAATCTGAGCCTCAAGTCTCACAGATGGGCTCCATTCAAATGCTGTTTTACTTTTTTTCCCAAAGAACTTTGGCACAGTATCTAGAGGTTTAAAAGCAGCTCCTTGGGCCAAATATAGGTGAAGAAATAACTCCTCCCTTAGCGATTGTGTTTGTAAAATCCTTTCTTTTTTTCTGATTACAAAGGTGTTGTAAAAAAAATTTAAACATTCTAGAGAGAAATGTCTCTCAGAGTGAAAATTCCCAACAGTTTTCCCCTTCATACAGTGGAGACTTACCCTCAGACAGATGTAACATCGATATTTTAAATTTAAGGTACAGGTATGATTAGATTTCATGAAGTTATCTCATCACATATGCCCCAGAGCTGCTGTAACTGTGTGGAGAACTCCAAGGTGGAAAGAAGCGTTAGAAATCTTTAACTTTGGCTTTGTGATATTGTTATTGCTTCCTTTTAAAAAAAGTTGCCGTTTATACCTAAAAAATAAACAGAGTATGTAAGCCCATGGGCATTTTATTCATTGGGTCTGTTTTCAGGATTTTAAACCTACTCAGCCACCCTCTGTGCAGAGGGAAGGGAGGGGCCTTGCTGTCTCAGGCCCTCCCCAAGGGTGCCTGAGCGGAGGATTCTCAGGTGGCTTGAAATACATGGCTGCTGTGTGTCACCCACTTCCCTGGCCAGCAGGTAAAAATAATTGAAGAATCGCAGTGAGAGGAGAAAGACTTCAGCTTTAAAAAACAAAGAGCCACTCTGTGTTAGAAGGGCCACCCAAGGGAGCCCTGCGAGGCTGAGCAAGGGTTTCACACTGTCTGGGCTTCAGTTTACTCATTTGTATGTAAATGAGGGGCTGAAACTAGATGATCACTATATATTTCCAAATTCAACTTGAAATAAACCATCGGTTTTTCTTTCCGCTTTGAGAACCCTTAGTGCTTGAGAAGCAAAGGGCCCTTGGTTTTCCATTTCCCAGAGTCAGAGTGCCTAAACACTGGTACCTCTAGGAGAGTTAAAAGAGGACGTAAGACAGGCACCATTAAGTTACTTCTGAGTGTTTACGGTTTCATCAGGTTTGGTGTTCCTGAAGAAAGAGAAAGTTTCGGCGTGATGATGATGTGTGTGTGTGTGCGCGCGCGCGCGCGTGCTTGTGTGCGTGTGCACACACAATGGGGAGGCAGGAGGAAAAGGATTAATGTGATTGGGCATCTCCTAGGTGTCATGACTCCTGCGTGGGGTGCTCCTCCCCGTAGGTAACCCGAGGTAGTCGGTATCACCCCCCAACTCCACTGGCTGAGGCTGAGTCTCCACTGTGTGCCCCCTTGTCAGCCCAGACTCATTCTGAGTGTTCACCAGAACTACACTTACGGAATTGCATAACTTCGGGTCCCCGTGTCTGTACGCATCCTCTCGTGAGTCAGTCTCGTCCGTCACTGTACCCCATTGCCTGGTAGAAAGCCTAACACATAGGTACAGAGGACACACATCATACCGAATTTTAACTTAAAGCCCAACGTCCTAGTTTCTAGCTTGGTGAAAGAGAGGGCGAAGAGGAGGGGAAATCTCTCTCTCTCCCTCTCTTTTTTTTTTTACATCTACAGCACCTGGTCTTCCTAAGTGGTCTTCCATCCCAGTACTGACCAAGGCCCGACCCTGCTTAGCTTCCGAGATCAGACGAGATCGGGCACGTTCAGGGTGGCATGGCCGTAGACAGAAATCTCTATTTGCCTCACTTCCTGCTCCATTTCATCTAGACATGGCCTCCCCTGCTGCTGGGGAAGGATGACGTGAGCCAAAGTACAAAGAGAAGCGATAGTTGTCAGATCTTGGATTTCGAGTCGCAGAGGTTCCAGGTCTTGGCAGTTTAAGGGATCTTTATCCTTAAGGCCGTCGGAGACCCTAACTCTGAGTAAGAGGCAGCATTTAAAAACTCTTTGCTTGAGTTGAGATCTTGGTTACCAGGAGGGTTCGCAAAGCCCTATGGCCTATCAGGAACTGTGGGCGTCCCCCGCAGCTCAGCCCTTTGAAGGTGGACTGTTTGCTGCCATGGGCGAGGGCACGGGCAGCAGGAAGGCCAGGTCTCCACCTCCCCCCAGCCCCCCAGGGTGATAATGAGGAGGTATACTCTGGAAGTAAGTACCCAGTCCTTGTTCCTGTTTGGGGTGCGGGGAATGGAAATGTGGGTGGCCTCGTGCCCTTCAGTCCAGGCCACCATCAGGAACCAGACGGGGGTGGCTTTGGTTTCTCCTTCTGTGCCATCAGAGTCAGCACAGTTATCAGTGTGCTTTTCCTCATATATCCCACCTGCCCCCCGGCAGTGAACTTAGGGCCTCTTGGGAGAAGAGGTAGGTCGCGGAAGAGACTACTATGTCCCAAGCTCTTGTTTGTCTTTTGTATCTTCCTAAAATACATGTCACACACAGGGCTGAGCGTCTTGCGTATGTCCGTTCCTTTTCATCTTCACCGCAGTGATGTGAGGCAGAGATTATCTCCATTTTATACGCAAAAGGCACAGAGCAGTGAAGTGACTTGCCCAAGGTGATAGAGCTGCATTTCCTCTTGAGAACTGGCTTTCCCGAATCCTTTGAACTGTACTGCCTTTTCCCTATCACCTTCCCAGATCTCAGTTTCTCCCTCGATAAAACGAGGAAGCCTGACCTAGAGTCAGAAGTCCAAGGGGTCAGGCTTTTCGTTTTTATTTGAATTTGAATGCCTTTAGGCAGTGCGTTCTCCCTTTTGTTACCAACCGTACCCTTCCCTTGCGCAGTCTGTAGCTCTCTCTGGTCTCCTGTCTCTCCCTTGGCTGCCCCTGGACTGGTTGGTGTCTATAGTCCCTGTCACTTAAGACAATTTTGGGTTCAATGAGAAGTTGGCGAGGATAGAAGTAAAATTTCTGCCCTCACCACCTCCTCACTGAGCCATTCCGGACAGATCGGTTCCCCTCACAGAGCCTGCTTCCCTTGTGGGGGGGGGGCACAGTTGTATCTGCCTCAGAGAGGTCTTTGTGGGGTGGGGGGGGGCACAGTTGTATCTGCCTCAGAGAGGTACCATGAGAATGAAATAGGTTAAAGCTTTAACGCACTTAGCTGGCATGCAAATACACGCTCGCGATGAGCTGCTTTATGGTTTCCAGAGAGAACGTTGGCCAATGTACATAGGCACCTGACTCCTCAGTCACAGGATGATATTTGTATGAGGAATCTGAAGTTATCTCTGACCTCAGCTGTGCTGCAGCCTCCTGTCATGGGCCCTGGAGCTGCCACACTGGCCCTTCAAGGCCAGCCTCAGTGCTGCTGCCTGTTGCCCAGTCAGGTGCTGAGGCCAAAAGCAGACGTGGGTGCTGTTCTCCCGGGACCAGACGACCCCGGCCCACCTGCTTAAGGAAGAAGCTGGTGGCAGGTGTTACTTTATGAGTGTGACAAGAAGCCGAGGCGCCCAGTTAGCTCTGCTGAGTGTTTTCACAAGGGGCCAGAAGTAATTCCTAAGTGGAGACAGACATGGAAAATCTAAAGTTCTTGGAAACAAATCATTAATCATGACTCAAGGCTGAGCTCACTGCCTCCTGGAAGTCTTTCACAAATGCCTTATGAAAACTTTGCGTACTGCTCCTTCAAAGAGTGCTTTCTGTAGAAGTTGCAATCAGCTGAGATGCTGAATGACTCTGAATTGCAGATTAAAATGCATCCGCTCTCATTGGAGGAAGCAAGCATTTCCTAACTTTATTTACAAGGAGTCTCTTTAATCTTCCAAGAAATTACTGATGTTCAACTTGATTTTCCTGAATTGAAATTGAATAATGGACCTGCAGGGCACTCAGGAAATGAAGTATTTGGTAGCTAATGCATTCTCATTATGTCCCAAGGACAGAGGTCAGTCAGTCGGGTTTTTAGTGCTTTATAGGTGTGGTCTCTGATGTTTAACAGACTGTACCAGAGGGCCAACTGGTACTAAGCACGAGGCTAGAGGGAAGGCTGATTAAGAGCCTGTGGTCTTGTGGAGTTCTCTCAGTACATTGAGGAAGACAGGCAGGTGCATGAATCATGACAGTAGCTCAGTGGACGGGGGTCCTGACCTTGAACTGGGCTGATTACTCCCAAGCCTTCCCTCCATTCCCTCACTCTCCGAGCTTGGCCAGCATTCGCATTAGGGAGCATGAGAGCTGGCCCCGCTGAAGCATTTACTCCTGGCACCTAGCTATCCCACGTGGCTTCAGACAAAGAAAGGAAATACCTTCACAAATGTAGGGGCCCCACCTTCGAGGACTCTGAATCTGCAATTCCAAGTTTTAAGTGAGGAAACATAGGAATGGCTGATTTCGTAATTTAAAATCACCACTGAGTTTTCTGTTGGTTTGTTTTTATAGCATTTATTGTGCCCCCCCCCTTTATTTTTAGGTTACAAAATTAGAACATGTTCATGGAGGGAAAGCTCTAGACAGTACAGAAAAACAGGCTTAAGTCATTACCCACTGATTATATTTCTCTGAGTTTTTAATAAAGCGTGGCTAGGTTGAAGTGGATGAACTTTTTTAAGTCTCTGATACACATTTCCAGTCAGGCACCAGAAAATGTCTGCCCATGTAAGCTCCCATGAGCATGCTTGTGCCCACCCCCCGCACCGTCACCCTCCCACTACCACTGCATTTTAAGTTTACTAATTTAATTTCTCCCTGGGCAGAGTCTGTTTGCCTATCTCAAAGGTGCTCGTGCTCTGTGCTACAGGCCCCTGGGTAGAAGCAACCACTTATCTGTGGTGGGTTAGAGGCCACAGCCTTCCTTTGTACTTTCCGGTGTGTCTACAGGGGATTCATCCACCTCGAGAACCCTTTCCGTGTTGGGCGTTATGCAAGATGCTCTG
>NW_006442491.1:28427454-28463536 GCF_000325575.1 Pteropus alecto
GGGAAGACGACTTAGGAAATCCTAGCACGTTATTATGTGCCCTAAGGCAGGGACAGTGCTGTGCCCGAGAAAGTGGAGGGACAGTAACATTTGAGACGAGCCTTCAGTTCCATACATTTTCATGTATTTCACCAATGTTTATTGAGCATCTAATATCTGCCAGGCACTGGGCAAGTCGGTAGACAGCGTTATGTTAAAACAGCCCTGGTCCTTTCTCAACAGGAAGCTTACGAGGACAAGTAGCAGTGTTATGAACAGGGTGAGTGATGGCTGAGGAGGAGCACGTGTCAGGGCAGCCTGGGTTGGAGAGGTGTTTAAACTGAGACGAGGAGTCAGTTATGTTAAGAGCCAAGGCGGGAGGTGGGGGGAGGAGGGGTGCTGTGGAGTGGGAAAGAATAATCCATGTAGAGAGAAATACACCTGTGAAAGGGCCCGAGGCTGGAGAGCTTGTGCAATGTCGGAGGAACTGAAAGAGGCAGTGTGGCTAGAGCGTGGAGGGACAGGGGAGAGAGAAATGGGTGAAGGTAAAGGTGAGGAGAAGGGTAAGAGAATTAGGGAGGGGCCTGGTGAGACCTGGAATTTTTCTTCTCTTACTCAGCAGTATTGCAAGAGTTCTCTCCGAGATGGTATAGAATATGACTCCTGATCTAGAATTTCTTCTTAAGGGGCAAGAAGAATCCATTCCTCCCAAGATCCTGTTTTTATTCATTGGCTTGCTTGTAGTTCCCCTTTCTGTGATTTTAAACCTGAGCTCCCTACTGGACTTGGGGTTTAGAGACCTGCGTGTGTATTGCAGCAGCCCCCCCACACACACACGTTATCAACTTCCTGTGTGACCTAAAAAGATCTTTAACTTCTCTGGGCCTCGTTTTCATCTGTAAGTGGGAATGATTATGAACTGATCCCAGAGTCATTGTGAAGATCAAATAAGATATGAAGTGCTGGAGAAATGTGAGGTGTCATTATTGCAACGAAATATTTATTATCAATGAAATAGGAAAAGTTAAAAGCAGAGCATTCCAGCAGGGGAGGGCAGAGTATACCTCCCAGATAACTGAAATGGCAGATTCAGCCTAGGTAGCTCTTCTTTAGGAGCTCGTTGTCATGCTGTTGTTCCTCTTCTTTTTTATTCCATCCACGAGGCAAAAGCATTTACTCTCCTTTCTCCTCCTATCACAAATGGTTTGCAGAACAATCCATTTCACTTCTCTAGATTCTAGGACCCATTTGATAGAGAAGCCAAAGCATCTGCTTGGAGACCAAAAGAGCCTTGTGAGCAGAGCTGCTGCGGTTTGCAAGGCGTTTTGGTTCCCAGCAGACAGTACACTCCCAGGAGTGTGTTTAATTGGGTTTAGGGAAGGAAGGCAATCAAGGGCACCAAGCCATGGAAAACAGTTAACAGCACAGAAACAGCCCACACACCACCTACACAGGGCAGTTTCAAGCCAAAGCTTTAGGCTTTCTTTTGGATTTTAAAGGGGGAATTCTTTTTTTTTTTTTTAATTTATTTAAATTAGTTTCTTTTTTTAAAGTAAAGATTGTTTCCTTTAATAAAAGTCGTAATGCTTAGGAATAAAGTGCACCCTTTTTCCACTCAACAAAATTTTTTTTTAAAATTTGTTCTTTTTTGACCAAAAAAGAAAGTGACAATCAGTACTGTTACGTATCCCATGTAAAGGTAAATGAGTAATGTGTAACATCATGTTCTTTCTCTGCTCTCTCTGTTTCTCTGTTGTTTGTTTTTATTTTCTTCATTATTTTCCCATAAAGTAATACTTATGTTCATTGTAACTAATTAAACAATTGGAAGATGTATAAAGAAAAAGTCATAATCTCCTCCCTCTACTCATTTCCATCCTCTGAGATAACTGGTCTTTATCTGTTTGGTGTATATCCTTCCATATCTTTCTCAAAGCTCCTATTTAAATGGACAAAGGATTGGTGTATGTCTGTGGTTATTTGTTTTGTCAGAATGGGATCATACTTTATTATTTTCCAATTTATTTTTCCCACTAAATAATACATCATAGGTAGGTATAAATCTGTTTCACTCTTTTAATTCGCTTCAGGGCTATAGATCTTAGAGGTACCACAGTATGTTCAGCCATTTCACCTTTGACAGATATTCAGGTTGCTACCTGTTGGAGTTTTTATTCTACTAGAAATATTATTGCATTAAATATCTTCATATACATGTCCTCAGCTGGTGCTTTTATTTTTATAAGTTACATTTTCAATAATAGTATTGCTGAGTCAAAGGTATAATGTATTTAACATTTTAATAGATAAAGCCATCCTACTTTACAAATAGGTCTTAATTTACATTCTCCCCAGCAATATATAAGTACTTCTATTTCTAAATCTTTACCAATATTAGATATTCACTTCCTTCTTCCTTCCCTCCCTTCATCTCTGTTTTATTCTGTGACCAAGCTGATGGGGGAAAATGGTGTCTCATAGTTGTTTACTTTGGATTTCCCTTACTGCTAGTGAGATTGAACATTGTTTCATGTTAATTGGCCACTTCATTTTCCTCTTCTGGGAGTTCTTTCACCCATTTTTCTTGTGAATTATTTACCTTTTTCTTAACAAGTTGTAGGAGCTGTTTATATATTTATATGTCAAGGATTCCATATGTGTTGCAAATATTTTTCCTAATCTATTATCTGTTTATTACATTTTTAAATTTATAGAAAAATTTTAATTTTTTTATTGTAAAAAGTTTATTTTTGATTGTTCCTAGTGTCTGACTTTCTCGCCTTGTTTAAGAATAATTTCTCCAACTCAAAGTTTACATAAATATTTTCCTAATGATGTTCTAATACTTTTATGGTTTTAGTTTAATACTGAATCTTCAATCCCTTTGTACGCAGTTTATCCATAGGAATTTTGTTTATTCTAGATGTGCCAGTACCATTAATTAAATAAGCCATCTTTTCTATTTTGCATTGAAATTCCATCCTTGTCAAAAGTAAGGTACTTTACTGTATCTGTTTCTGGACTTGCTATTCTAGTTCACATACCTTTTTGTCTGTTCTTATGTTAATACCATATATTTTTATTATAACATCTTTAAAGTAAATTTTTATTATCTCATAAGACAAATCCCCTAAATTTTTTTTATAATTCTCTTTACTGTTTCTTGGCTAATTTTCTTGGATATTTATTATTCCACATGAACCTTAAAGTAATTTTATCCTTACCCCCCTCCAAAAAAACTATTAGTATTCTTACTGAAATTTAATTACTATTATATAATAATTTGGGGAGGATTGACATTTTTGGATAATTAGCCTTTTCTACCCAGGAGCATGTTAACCGGTTTAGAACATTTGCATTCTATTTCTATATTTTGTTATTTTTACCTTTAAAATTTAAATATACATCATGGATGTTTTGTAAAGTAAAACCTCGTTTCTGTGTTTGTCCTGAATAAGCAAGGACCTTAAAAAGTTTTAACTCTGTTTTGTCTTCTATCCTCAATGTTATTATTATTAAACATGTAATACTGTCAAATATTGTCAGAATTGTTTTAATTTCCCTATGACCTTCGTTTTACTCAATCCGTACTTCTTTAAATTTACCAAGATACTTACCGATTTCTTTGCTCACTGTAGATTCTAAAATCTCACTTATTTTCTGTGTTTACTTTCCTTTCTGTTGGAGAGCATTGGAGTCTCTGAATGTTCAATTTGCCCAGTCTTTGTCTGGAAATGTCTTTTGCCCTCACTCTTGATAGTTTAGAATTTTAGATAGACAGCACGTATAATGATTATGAAAATTATGTATGCCTCTTTAAAAGTTTTCAACCAAAACAGAAATATTTAATGTAAAAATGTGAAAGATACTTTCATTCCTTTCTCCTCGAGTCTCAGAGAGAGCTGTTGTTTATAGTTTGCTGTTCACCTTTTTCTATGTAGATACAAAAAAAAAAAGCGTATGCACAAAAATGCTCTACCTTTTTTCCTAAGCATAAACGACCATGTTCATATTTACATTAAAAAGTGGTAATGTGAACAATCTTAAACTCATTTTTAATGATAGAGCATGTCTATATTTCCATGTCAGTGGAACAAAATCTCCCATATTATTTGTCTGTAGGGTTTCTCATTGTATTGACACACCATAATTTAACTCTTTTCTTTTTAACACACATTCGTTTCCCCCTTTTTTTTTTTTTTACTATTCCACTATGTTTTACCGAACATCCTTTTACTCATGTGAACCTATCTATAGTATAAATTCCTAGATTTTTGACTGACCCAAAAGGATGTGTACATTTAACACGTTCATAGGTATTGATAACTTGTCTTCCCGAAAGATTGTTGCAGTTTACAACCCTGAAGTATAACCGACTCTAATTTTTTTTTTTTTTTTGCTTCTGGTTCCTTAGAGTTTCCACGCTGATTAGTCAACAGTGGAAAATCTGAAGAGATGCAAGCAGGAAAAAGAAACTAAACCAGGTGGGTAATTACACTGTTCACACCACTCTACCATAGCATCACGACTTTTGCTTAAAAACCTTTATTCTGTTTGAAGAAAGAAAAGATAGAGGTTCCAATTGGACTTAGAGAGGAATTTTTTTGGCCCCGTGAAGAAAAGGCAGAAAAGGCGCTTTTCAGGAATTATATGACATCACACTGGAACTTCACAGACATGATCCATCCCATTTACAGACACTTTCTGTAGAGCATCAGGAAGACAATTTACCTGTAGTGGCTTAAAAGAGAATGGCTTTCTTTAGCTGTCTACTTAAGCGATGGAAGCGTACACAAGAGTTATTAGCAAATTTGGGTATGATGCCAACTCTCCTGTCCACCAGTTGTCTGTTATAAAGCTATTTTTATAAGGACTAGGGCACATTATGGTAATCTTAGTACTGTGGTAGAGGTGCAAAAGCAGGCAAAACCCAGCCCAAAGAAACAAGCACTGGCCAGTGGTCTGATGGGGAGAGATGGCACAAGTCACTCCCAGTTGGAAGAAAATTGAGTTCACAGAACATGAGTAGCCTGGAATTGTGGCCACCTTCAGTCAGTGTTTATATTTTTATGGTATCTACATGTTTCTGGCATGAGTTGATAGTTTTTAACAGCCTCTGATTAATGCTTCGGCCACCTCCGCTACCCCCCAAACTCCCCCATCCCCCCTTTAGTGCCATCTCCTTGCAGTTGGGGTGGAATCTCCAGCCTTTCTTTATTTCTCTGAGTTCTAGCAGTCCCGGGAGGTCGGGGGCTTTCCAGCTCCTTTGAATTCCCTCTCGTGGCCTAGCCTGCCTCCAGCGCCTCTCCGACAAGTCCTCTTCTCTGTTGGAAGAGCAAGAGTCTCGTCTGGCTGGCAGCTACCCTGGGGTTGGAACTCCCGGGCTGCTTATCAGCAAGGCTTCTGGGCATTGCCCTACTGTAGCTTCCCAACCACCCAGCTTATGTCCTGGTCTGACTCAGTGCCCCTGGGAATCCCCTGGATGCAGATGTTTGCAGTAACTAGGATGCAGGAGTCGGCTCCCAGGACTGTTTATCTGGCCAAGTCCGGTTTAGGAGGGCAGGCCTCCAAGGGGCCTTCTGTTCCAGCTGCTGTGGGAACGTCGGGGCCCAGAGCCACTGACCTTGAGAATGCTCGGGTTATATGAAGTCTAGAAGTTTTTAAACCAGGGCTTTATGGTTGGCTTCTGGGATTCAGGAGCCCCCTATAACCATGGGTACAGTTTTGTGTGTATGCACACACACTCAGGAGCCCCCTATAACCATGGGTACAGTTTTGTGTGTACACACACACACACACACACACACATGCACACACGCACACACGCATGCACACAGGGGCCAAGTGTCTGTAGCTTTCTTCATGTTTTCAAATGTGTCTTTGACCTCTGAATTTTATGAACTGTTGGTCCAGAGAGAGCCTGTAGTGTTTTGGGCCACTGTCTCCTTGGACACCAGCATCCCAGATACCAGGATCATGGGAGACCTTACCAGGCCTCTAGGTTTTTCTGTTTAGGGGTGAACTGGGACAAATTACCCAATATCACTGAAGCTTAGAGCCATCCCGTGGGATGTCCCAAAGTCCATCATGAAATTGTCCCCCCGACCCTGTTTTATCTCACTGAACTTACCGAACACACCATGCGGCTTTTCTGGTTTTGGGTTCAGAGTTCTTGGGTTGCTTCAGGCAGCTACGCTGACATTAAGAATGGTGTTGATAGCTGAAATTCAATGCAGGTTACTAACCACTGCCAAGAACAGCAAGAACGCTTTATACGTAGTATCTTATTTAAGCCTCACAACCCTCCAGTGAGGTTGGTTCTGTTATTTTACATACGGAGAAACCGAGGAGGCACAGAGATCTAATAATTCTCCAGAGATCACACAGCCAATAAGCGATCACATTGACTTCAGTAAGTGATATATGACCCAAACACATGAGCCTAACCAGCAAGCTTTAAGGTGGAAGTAAAGGGCATTTTTTAGAGGGAAATAACGTAAGTAGAAAAAAAAGGGTCTGGCTGATGTTGGGCAAACAGCCCTGTATTTTATAATACTGAGAACATTGCTGTGTTGTAGCAGATAAGAAAAACCGTGCTCACAGCAATGTTCTTACATCGTTAAGAAAAGGTTAATGGGTAGTCATTAATGCATTAGTGTGATAACACAAGAATTTTTGTCCATTATAATTCAAAAAGGTGGTTTTTTTTTACAGCTTTATTGAAATATAATTCACATACCATACAATTCACCCATTTAAGGTGTACAATTCAGCGGCCTTCAGTATAATTACAGAGTTGTGAATCCATCACCATAATCGATTTTAGAACATTTTCATTACTCCAAAAAGAAACCCCACACGCTTTACTCATCACCCTTCCATCCCCCCAACCCTCCTCAGTCCTAGGCAACCACTAATCTACTTTGTCTCCAGATAAAGTTTTGATACTTAGAAGAGTATCATTGTGGGAATCTTGGTGATCTCGAGTGAGTCATTCCCTCAGGAATAATTAGACAAATGAAATTTGACTCAATGTATTTTATAAATGGTTTTATTAGCTAAGAAGCTCCAAGTTGGAATTGGGGGTTGACATAGGCAAGAGACACAATTTTTTCAGAGTAATTTCCACTTGTCAGCGTCACCTGTCAAATAGGCTCATCTCGGTGAGCAACTGTAAAACGATGATGGTTTCGTGGGGACTCATTTCTCTGTCGGCGTCAGAACTAGTGGTATTTCAGCACAGGATCCTTTTTCTGTCATCTGAATCCCTGGCTTGGTTTCTCTCTCTGCCTTGCTGCAGTTGTCAGTGTGAAGGGCACTCATGCGGATGCCCTTCCTTCTTTGAAATTCAGGAGGCAGCTTGCATAGGATCCTGTTGGGCACTCGGGGGATGCGCTATTTGAGCTATTTCTCTCTTGAGCTACTTCGTGTTAGAAGAGTCAGTGTCTGTCTCTCCTGACTCACTCATTTGTTCTTTCAGGAAACATGTATTAGGTCCACGCAGCAGGCCGTGTGGTAGGTGCTCAGCAAATCGCTCCGAAAGCCCCTCACCCCTGTTATTACAGTGAGCGGCCTCATTTGACCCAGGCAGAGCTCGCCATTTGCGCTGAGAGAGAAGCCAGAGAGGCAGGGAGTTTGGTAAGAGAGCAATTCTCTGCTAGGGATGAGATAGATGCAGTATCATCCACATCAGGACAGAGCCATCACCAGAATGTACCATCCTAAAGAATGTGCTCCGAATCAGGAATGAGGAAACACGAGTCAAGCCCCGATCTGGTCACTTACTGGTTGGAGGACCTTGGGTGACTCACCACTTCTCTGAGCCATGGGCTCTCCATCGTGAAGGTTAAATAATGCCACACCTCTGAAGGAACCTTTAGTGTCCTTGCTGGAAAGAGTCCGTATGTAGTACATGCCAAGTGAATGACTGAAGGAATGAAGGAAGGTGCTGTAATTCTCAGTGCTCGAGCAGAACGCTGACAGGGCGGATGACTACATGGAGACAGGTGTGGATGAGGACTGAGGAGAACCTCCCTTTCTTCTCCCAGTCGGTCCCCTCCTGCCACTTCGGCTCTTTGAAGCTCACCTTTTTCTAGGGCTCCCACATCCTTTGCTTCCTTGAGCCAAAAAGAGGTGCCACCTTTGAGGCCTTGGGCCTGGGAGCCAGCCAGTCCTGGGTGTGAATCCCGGCTCCAGTACGTCCTAGCTATGTGTAAAAGGGATCGGATTATGCTAGGCTGCTGCGAAGTATAAATAAGATGATAGATGGAAAGCAGCCATTACCATGTCTGATGCGTAGTATATACACGCTATAAAGGGTGGCTGTTTTTATTTTGTTATTACCGTCGTTATTTATTTGGTCAGGAGCCAGCACTCATGGTTGTTTTAATCACTGGCTTGAGAATGTGGATGTTCTTAAGTTCTGATTTTGTCTGTTTACTCATTAATTCATTCATATGAGTATATTTTTTGAGCATCTTCTGTGTGTCGGGAGCTGTGCTGAGGATACAGTGGTGGCAAACGAGGACATCAGGGACCTACCCTTTTGGAACCAGTTGGGAAGGCAGATGTTGAACAGCTGTGTCAGCACCTGTGTCGTGCCTGGCTCGTGGGAGACTTCAGTCCGTATTTGCCGAATGACTGTTGAGTGAATTACAAGTGCAGTGATTATTAGGAAGAAGTCAAGGTGCCGCAGGTAGCGAAACAAGGAGACCTTATCTCTTCTGCTGGATCAGAAGATGCTCAGAGGAGAAGGTGCTCAGGCTGAGGGGTCTCTGTCCTGGGCCACTCAGAGTCACGCAGGACACTTGGGCTGAGGGCTGACAGTTCCGTGAAGACTTGGTGCCTGCAGGTAGCGGGTGGAGGGTAGAGGACTAGCATACTGAACCCCAAGGGGTTGGGAATCTTGTGTACAGTGTTTTAATGTGGGCTCCCAAACTACACCATGAACTCTGCTGTTTTCATATCAATGGCATCTAGTCCCAAGCCTGGTACAGATGGACCGATCAGTTAAATTTTGTTGCATGAACGAATGGATGAATTAATATTATAGAGATAATCCCTTTTCATTCTCTGCAGTGGACTTGGGCATGCTTTTTATAGAATTCTAGAGGAACTAGAGTGGAACCCCCGAGCTGAAAGTACCATTACATATCACTCTGATTATCCATTCCTGCATGACATGTTCCCCACCAGTACTTAGTGGTTTAAAACAACAGCAATCATTTGTTATCTTTCATGGCTTCTGTGGGCAGGAATTTGGGAACAGCTTGGCTGGACAGTTCTCGCTTGCACCTCTGATGCAATCGTAGTTAACAGCGCCTGGTGCCGGAGCAGCTAGGGGCCCCTTGCAGCTAGGTGCTGCCAGCTGCATCTCTCTCTGCTGTGTCAGGGCTCTCCATGCGGTCACTTCATGGGGCTGGTCTGGGCTTCCTGGCAGCCTCGGATGTCCTAGATGCAGGTCAGAGCTCTAAAGACAAGTGTCCCAAGAGAGCCGAGTAGAAACTGTCACCTTTTCTAACCTTACCTCGGAAGTCACACAGCATCCCTTCTGTTGCATTCTCTTAGAAACAAGTTACTAAAGCCAGTTCATTCAAGAGGATGGAAGTTAGGCTTCGCCTCTCGATAGGAGGAATATCAGAGAATTTGCAGACCTGTTTGTTTCAGAACCACCACAGAGATGCCCAGTTTACCTCCTCATTCCACACTTAAGATCTCCGAGATTTACGGGGAAGAACGTAGCCCAGAGGTGCCCAGCCCGGCATCAGTAGAGCTGGAGCTCGGTCAGTCTCTGGCCTGCTTGGAAGTGGCCTCACCGTCCCTTCCTCCACACTGTGATGGAGACTGCTAGTCTCTGGGAACCTCGCTTTCTAGCTGAGCCCTCACCAATGTGTGAATAGCAGAGGCCAGGAGGACCCAGCATGATCTCCAAGCAGTAATTCAGCTGGACCTGTCCGCCTCTTTCCAAAGACCTCCATAGAAGCACAGACTTTCTTGGGTTAAAGAGTTTGTATCACTGTCTCCATCGCCAGTCCCAACCCTACATGAAGTACTAATACTGCCCGGCCTCAGGGTAAAACATAGCCGCTGGATTGGTAAGAGTTATAAAATCTGTACCCCCCAAGAAATTATTTTTCCTTTTGCTGTGAAGTTAAATAACAAAAAATAGAATTTTGTGGCAGAATTCAGAGAATCAGCCCAATGTGACCAAAGATGCTGAAGATTTTTACCCCTAGCTGAACATTCTAACCAGAATTTTTGCTTAAGCCTGGGTAAAACACATCCGGGAGTATGTTTCTGCATTTTTGAATGTTTTCTTGGGACTTCACTGCTTTCTTGCTCTTGCCTTGGAAATGCCTTATTATAAGCTTGGGGATTGAGGAGAAAGAGAGGAAGAAAAGGGAATGGACACTTTTTAACAGACCCTTCCTTTGTGTCAGGCATGATGTTAATTCATTTCCATGCTTCCTAACCCAATAGTTCAGGCTGGACCCTGCCTCACACTCAGTGGGTATGTGACCTTGGCCAAGCTACTCAACCTCTCTAGGCCTCAGCTTCCTCTTCTGTAGAACAGGAACAATAATGCTTTCTGCTTCATAGAGTTGCTGGAAAAATAAATAATGCCTGTAAGGTCCT
This sequence comes from Pteropus alecto, assembly GCF_000325575.1. Taxonomy (NCBI): domain Eukaryota; kingdom Metazoa; phylum Chordata; class Mammalia; order Chiroptera; family Pteropodidae; genus Pteropus; species Pteropus alecto. Next base: position 28,438,069 of record NW_006442491.1, read on the forward strand.
CGGCACAGTCTGGCATGCAGTCCATAAACACTGGCTGTGCTTAATCCCCACAACCACCTTTCAAGGTAGTCGTTGCACCCCGATTTTACAGAAGAGGAACCTGCAGTCAGGTGAGTCACTCAGCTGGGGGGGGGAGGGGCAGAAACTGAGGCGACCCCAGAGCCCTCACTGTGTCTGCCACACCACATAGAACACCAGGTGGCTCAGCCAGATCTTCATGACATGCAGTGGTGGCGGGCAGAGGGGTTCCGGAGGCTTCACGCCCTGCGGGGCCCCCATGTAGTGTTCCAGAGCAGGAAAATTTGAAAAGTCAGAGCCAGGGATCCACTTATGAGACTCTGTAAAGAGCAGAATGACAGAGAATGTTCCGGGCAGAGGGAACAGTCTCATGGAGGCCTCAAGATCAAGAAGAGCTTAGCCGGTTTGAGGAATTAAAGAGGAGCCAGTGTGTTCAGAGCAAAATGGGCCAAGAAAAGTGGAAATGAGACAAAAGGTCACCGAGGAAGGGCGGGGTCAGTCTACACAGGACTTCAGGGGCTGGTGCAGAGAGGTTGGATTTTGCCAGATGTGGAATGGAAAAGCATCGAAGGTTAAATGAAGCACGGGAATCGCATGACCCGATGCCTGATTTGAGAACATCACCCTGGCTGCTTGTGCAGAAAATGGACCTTGGGCGAAGGGCAAGAGGGGAGCAGGAGTGCAGTGAGGGGGTTCCGCCAGGGGTGCAGGTGGGAAATGATGGAGGCCAGATGGCGCACGTCGGGGTGCGGGGTTCAGTTCAGGCTCTGCTTTGCAAGTAGAGATGACAGGAACTGGTGATGGATCGTATGTGCGTGGCGAAGGAGGACGAGGAATCCAGGATAGCTTCAGGCGTCCAGCTTGAGCAGGCTGGACGGAGGGCGCCCTGACGGAGCTGGGGAAGGCTGGAGGGAGCCGGCTTGTGACTTGGCATGTGACGTTCAAAATGCTGGTGAGGTAGTGGAGACATGCTGACCAGGCGTAGTCGCAAATCTAGGCGCTCTTAAGGCAGGGCTGGGGCTGTTTGGGCGTCATCAACATACACTATTTAGGAAAGGGGTAAGAACCCTCAGAGGGGGGAGTAAATGAAGAGAGAAGAGGACCCAGGTCCTGATCTTGGGGTCTCTAACACAAACGTCCCTAAGAGAGGAGGTACCTGTGGGGAGGCCCCGAGGGTGTGGTGTCCGAAAGCCCCTGGAGGACAGAATGATGTCCTCAGGGACTGGCAGTCCGGAGTAACCGAGGACCTTCCTGACTCCAGCACCCTGCCCTGGCCTCCTCACCGTGAGGCCTCCACAGCCCGTGTCTCCACAGGCCTGCACCGGGGGCCGCCGGTCTGGCCCTCCAGCTGCAGAGGCCATGGCCCTGCATGGCTGCCTCCAAATGAAGCTTCACCGGGGGCCACTCTGAATGAGTAGTGGGCACTGCCCTGGCAGAAGATGGGCTCCTCTCTGGTGACTCCGAGCTGGATGTGCCCCTAAGGCATGAGACAGACTGCGGTGCCAGACCCCACAGACCGCACGTGGCTGACTTGGCCGCCTTGCCCTTTCCCAGGTTCTCAGAATGTGCTGGTTGGGGCCCTGACTTTTCCGCTCGCTTCAGTGCCTCTCTGCTGCTGGCTGCCCGTCAGAGAAGCCGCGTCCCTTTGAATTTGAGGCGTGCCGGCTGAATAAGCCCTGGCGTAGCCCTTTCTTCCCTCAGAGAAGCCTTAGAGCACTCGCCTCACCCCCAGGAGGCCTCTCCCACGGGACCAAGTCCCACTCTGCTGTGTCCTCTGCAAAAACGGTCAGCTTTCTTTTTGTATGGTCTCTGCAAATATTTAATTTTTAAAAAAGAAAAAAAAAAAAACAGGAAATGACCTTTCTGGTATATTTGGAAAACAATTTGGAGCTGTAATGGAATCTGCCTGAGCGCTGAGGACTAATAGCTGCAGACTTGGAACAGACTGTGTAGTTTTTGGCAGAGCCTGGGGTCTCTTTAGTGCACAAAGCGGGGGGAGAATGAAAAACCGAGGAAGAAAGCAACTTCCTGTGGGGAAACCTGACGGTGCCCAGGGCGAGCACCTGCAGGAGTCGCAGCCTCTGACCCTGGGCCACTGCGGGAGGGTCTGGGAAGCTGAGCACAAGGCTCCTCCCTTCTGACCTGGGCGCTCAGGGTCAGTCAAGTGCCTTACCAGCGTCCAGACCCCAGGAAGTCACCAAGACCTCCTGAGGATAAAGAAGAGGGAAAGAATGTCACTCTGGAGCACCTGTAGGGCTCAAGATGAGATAGGAGACATGGGATCGCTGTAGACTCAGATCATTGGCTCCGCCTGGATCACCCTCTCCACCTGTCCAGTAACTCTAAGCCCAAGGTCACCTCCTCAAGGAGGCCTTCCCTGACCATACAACCCTTAACCGAATCATCCACACGCAGAGAACCTGTTCTCTTCACCCCTAGCACTTAGAACAGTCTGTGATGACAGATTCATTTACATGTTCAATGCCTTTTCTCTTAGCAGATTGTAAATGTCTTTTTAGTCTTCAATGTGAAGATGCTCAGTCAACACTGAGTGGACGGACGGACGGATGAATGGATGAATGAAATGTCAGGACTGGAAGAGACTTAGAGATTATATTTCAACCTTCGTTATTCAGATGGAGGAAAGGAAGCTGGGAGAGAGGAAGGGACTCATCGGGGGTCACCTTCTCGCATGGAGATTGAGCTAGGCCTTTGGGCATCATTATAATGCAGGGCTGCACACCCCTTGGCTCTTGCTATCCTAGAATCTAGAACATCATCTATTTTTCCTCACTCATCAAATATTCATTGAGCTTCACCTGTGTGTTAGGCCGCTCAGATACAGCAGTGTACATGCCAGTCAGGTCACCACTTTTGTGGAACTTACATTCCACTCAGCACCGTAAAGCAAAGAAGAAGAAAGGATAACTTGTGGCCTTCTATGCACCATTCAACAGTAAAAAACAAAAGAGTTGAACGAAAATGTCAAAGGGACAGTTTTACTGATATCACCCAACAAAAACGGACCGTACTAATGATTTATTAATCGCGCGCCTCTTCTGTGCCACATACCTTATCAGACTCTACATACTTCGTCTCTGTGAATCTTCACAGCAGCCCTGAGCAGCAGGGTGTCACTGTCATCCCCATGTCGCTGAGGAGGAAAACTGGAGTAAAGAGAGCAGAGGGGACTTGTCCAGGGTCTCTGAGTTAGTAAACAGAACACCAGGCTAGAGCCCCCCACCGGACGCCTTCCACCACGCCACACATCCCCTCAGAGACTTGCCATGTCCTTGGGACTCCCGAGGGGGCAGCATGGTGTGGGGGAGAGCTCTGGACCAGGAGTTAGGGCCCCTAGATTCAAGAACTTGGGGCAAGTCACTTTCCCTTTGTGAACCTTGGTTTCCCCAGCTATTAATGAGAGGCTCGTCTGAGCTCTGGGATCCCTTTCAGTCTGATTATTTCACAAATGGTTTTGAGTAAATGGAAAAAATAAGATGGATCTCTAACTCATACCTTATAGCAAATAAGTTCCGGATCAGTCAAAGATTTAAGTGTGAAAAATAGAGTGATTAAAAGTGTAAGAAATAAACAAGGGAGAGTTCTTTACTGATCTCAGAGTGGGAAGGCATTTCTAAGTATGATCCAGAACCCAGAAACCATAAAATAAAACATGGATCAATTTGACTATGTGAATAGAAAAAAAAAATGTATACATGGGGAGAATTGCCAAAAATAAATTTGAAGCACAGATGACAAGTAAAAATTACTCGTAACTCCTCTTAAGGCAAAAGATTGATTTCCTTTATATACAAAGAACTACAGACCAATAGGAGAAAGAGATACAATCCAATAGGAAAATGGGCAAAAATGTTTGAATAAACAGTGCCCAGAAAGGGAAATACACATGGAAAGATGCTCAGCTTCACTCAAGGAGCAGCGCAAACTAAACCAGATAGTGTTTTCACATTTCAGGTCGGGGGAGTGGGGAGACGGTGCCTGTGAGAATGCGTTGAAACAAAGTCTCGTACATGCCCAGCTGGAACTACAGAACCTTTGCGGAGGAAAATTTGGCAAGATCTGCCCTCAAAAAAAAAAATCAGTCTACGGCCATGCCACCCTGAACGTGCCAGATCTTGTCTGATCTCGGAAGCTCAGCAGGGTCAGGCCTGGTTAGTACTTGGATGGGAGACCACCTAGGAAGACCAGGTGCTCTAGGCGTAAAAAAAAAAAAAAAAAAATCATAGATCCTTTAATGTGGCAGTTTACTTTTATGAACACAACCCCGAAGTCCATTAATAGGAAAATAATTAAAACAGCCTAGAGCAGTGAAACAACAGAATACCATGCAGCCAGTTAAAAAAAAATAAAAAATTAGCTGTATAAGGACTTTGGATTTGTTTCTAGGGTTTCGACATGATCACTGCTGCAGTGGCATCAGGGTGATCTGGAATTGATTCCAGGATATATTTTTAAATGTAAAAAGCAAGATGGAAAACAACTTTCTGTTTTAAATGAGGAGAAGGAAGGGAGGGATGGAGGGAGGGATGGAATATGTATATTGCACAGTCTGTCTCTGGAAGGACAGAAAGGGCTTGCCTTGGGGAGGGCGTCTGAGAAGGCCACTAAGCCGTCTTTTTCCTTTTGTACCTTTTAAGTTTTATACTGCATGCACATATTCAAAAATGAAATAATTTTAAAATAGTGAATGTTTTCAATATAAAATTTTAGGAAATACAAAAAGCATTTAAATCACTCATAATTAAGTCATACTAATACATGTGATCATGTCATCGAGATTCTTTAGCAATGTATGTGAACATTTTTCCATGTCTTTAAAAAATATTCACAAATATTTTCATGCCTGAATGGTATTTCATTGGGATATAAATTAGTTAAATATGGATATACTTCTCTATTGTCCATTTACGACATTTGACATGTCCATTTAGGAGCTCACTTTGGTGTCTTTAGTTTTTGACTATTATAAATACTGTGATGAACATGTTTATACATTTATCTTCATGCACAACAGATTATTTTTTTTAGAATAAGTTGTTATAAGCTGGCTTGGCAGACATATTGACTTCGTGGCTCAAGGATATGAAAAAAGTTGAGGTTTCTTGATTTATCTTGTCAGGTCGCTCACTCTCCAGCGACATCCTGACAGTTTACACTCTCATTAACAGTCTGAGAATGACCATTTTCTGATGCAATTTCCAACTCTGAGGATTCTTTATTTCCACCTTTGCTGTTGACTTTAAAGAACAGGGTGAGGGAAGAGTACAAAGGTTGAAGAGAAATGAAATGTGCCAGAGCGGTCCCCAGACACGAACCCCAGACCCATCTTTGGAACTGCTGTTTCCTGAGCAGGTGGGGATGCGGCCGCTGGAGCTCTTTGGCTCGGTTGGTGTTTTCCAGGATTGGGCTTGGAGCTTGGCACACTTCCTTCTCCGCGCCAGGAGTGTCAGCTTCCTGCCCTGAGCAGCTTGTAAGGTCAGCCAGGCAAAGGCGGGAGCCAAAGCTGCAGGGTGTCTGTTCCTTTTAGATGGAGCCTGTAACTCCATCCCGTGGTGTCAGGTCCTAGAGATAGCAGACGAGAACATCAGCACCACAGTCTACAGCGGACAGAGGCGTCACCCAACAACAGTTCTGAGTCGCTTTATCATCCCCAAAGATAGGAAAAAAGGAAGACACAGCCAGCCAGATTCAAATTTAATTTGAGGAGTCTTTATTGAACGCCTACTCTTTGCCAGGTGCTGGTCGAGAATCTGAGGATGGAGCAGCCAGAGCATGTTGGCTCAGCTGCCAGCATCAGGCCTTCCAGTCTGGCACAGTGAAATTCTAGACAAAAGTCTAGATGGAGGAAAAGAGCTGAGGAAACAGGGCTTGGGGAGGTGGTGTGGCCTGTGCAGGGTCTGCCCCGTCCAGGCCCATGCGGGATGAGCCCGGGCCTAGGAACCAGGTCTGCCTGAGGCCTGAGTTGTGGTTATCAGCTCACCTCACTGACCTCAGAGGGCTTTTGTGGCAGTTTAGTAAGCGAGGTGTGGAAAACATAACGACTTGGTAAACGTTACCCTTACTGTTAGAATCGTCGTAATTTTTATTGTTGCTGCTGTGTTTGCAACAGGCCGTTCCCCTGTTCTGAAGCTTGGAGCCGTCTACGCAGAGGGTGAGTGTACGAGTGAAACTCCTGTGAGCTTTGGAAGGAACCAGCTCTGGGACTTGGGAGTTCGTTGTTTCCTTGTCGTTGATTTGTTTTTTGCTAAGAGCCAAAGGTACAAGTAGGGCAGCTTCTTTCTCTCAGGGCAGCCAAGAAAAACCGGGCTGGGTGTGCCCTCTGCCGGAGCCTGGGGGGATTACCGTAGAGTCTTGCCCCAGGTCTGGTGGCAGAGCCAGGCTCCTAACACAAGGTCACTCTCTTTTCTCTCTCTACTACAGGACACCTCCCTGTCCCCCGCTGCCTGGTCTTTGAGTGCCCCTTTTTCTTCAGGTGTCTCTTATGAGCTAGGTGTTGTGGGGCAATGTGGGTCCAGCTTTACGTGCTGGCCAGCCCCTCCTTCCTCTGTCTCTGTGTCCGTCTCACACACACTCACACACACACACACACACACACACACACACACGCATGCACGCACACATGTTTCAGTTTTCAGTTTCTGGATATTCATCCCTCTGAGAATTAACAAGTAAATAGAAAGCTCAAGTGTCTGCACTTTATATACACAGTAACTTGAGCTTGTAAAAACTTCCACCTTTACAAATATATAGACTTAGAAGTGAAAGTTCCCCTTAGTCACAAAGAACACTTGACAGGTTTTTTTTTCTCTTGTATCTGCTCTCCCCCACAAACTGGGTTTTATTTTAGGTGTTGTTTTGCAGCCTGCATTTTGCATTTAACAGTTTATTTCAGAAACTTTGTTATGCCAGTACAGGTCCATCTGGTGTATTTTTTTTTTTTTTTATGAATACAGTACTTTATAATGCCTAGCCTCCTGATGGACATTCAGGTTGCTCTCTACAGTTTGCCATTACTGACCACATGCAGTAAATGTCCTCACACTACAGAGAGCATCGGCATTTGCCTCTGTGTCTAGAACTGGGATTTACTGGGTCCTCCTACCTAGGAGGACTTTGAACTACTAAGGTCAAGCCAGTGGCTTAAATCAGGGTCCCCAGCCTCCTGGGCCATGGACCAGTGCTGGTCTGTGGCCTGTTAGGAATGGGCTGCACAGCAGGAGGTGAGCGGCAGGTGGGTGAACAAAGCTTCATCTATATTTGCAGCTGCTCCCCAGCGCCAGCATCACCGCCTCAGCTCCACCTCAGATCATCAGGCATTAGATTCTCATAGGAGCACTAGTCCTTGCTGCCAAAAACGTTGGGGACCGCTGCCTTAGATCACCCCTCCCATTTCCCAGCTCAGGGTCTGCAGGTGGCCAGAGTCCACGTGGTGACTGGGTGATCTGACTGCCTTCAGAGCATCGTGGGTGCTCGGTGAGATGCTTGCACGCTCTGAGCAAGTTAACATTTTTCACATAATAGCGTTACCTATTGTTGGCAAGGGTGCATGTAAATCAACAATCTTATATGCTGCTAGTGGGAACGTAAACAGGAACAGTACTGAATTTATAAGGTTTTTCTCTCATTTTTTTTGTCGAGTACAGTTGACCCTTGAACAATGCACGTTTGAACTACATGAGTCCGCTTACATGCGGATTTTCTTCCAGTTGGCCCACGCAGTTCAAACCTGTATTCTTCAAGTGTCAGCTGGCAGTTGGGAATCTAAGTACAAGGGCCGACTTGAGTCGTATGAGGATTTTCAACAGCTCGGGTGGTCGGCGCCTCGACCCCCACGTCACTCAAGGGTCGACTGTACCACTGCCTTTCGTGAGGGCAGCTTGGAAGTGTGCCAAAACAGTGTCTTCACATTTTTATCCTTCCCTTTAGCCCAGCAGCTCTCCTTCTGGGAATATAAGGCAAGAACTGGAGACAGACACAGCGGTTTACATAAGTACCTAGTACTGTCTGCGATGGCGGAGCACCCCCATGTTCATTTCTAGGGGACCGATCAAATCATGGTGCATCTGAATGAATACGCGTGTTCAGAAATCAGCTAGCGGGAACCTCGACGACGTGCTCTAGTGTTCCAAAGAGTAGGCTGTGAAATACACTATGTAGTATGATCCCAAATAATTTTTGAAATGTATTTGGCTCTTCTTTTTGAACGTGGTTCTCTTCTCTCCCTAGGCTGAGGATTGTTAACCACCATCTTTGTAGCAATAACTCCTAACTTCCTGTCTTTCCTCCCCATGCCATCCCTCAGCTCTTCTGAGCTCCAGCCCTGGCTCATGTACTTCACCTCTCCCCTCGGAGGACTCACCGGCATCTCAGAGTTCACGTGGTCCAACAGAACTGTCAAATAGAACCCCGCTGTCACTCCCCAAAATATTCTTCCTCTGCTCCTCCCCATCGCAGGAAATCCCACGTCTGTCCACCTGCTTATTCATATCAGAGAGCTCACTTTCCCATCAGTCAAAACCAAGTCCTGTTGACTGATCCTCCAAACTACACCTAGACTCTGACCACTACCATCTCCCTCCACCCACCATCTTTTTCACACCTGACCTTCTGCAGGAGCCTCATCATTTGCCCCCTTCTGGACCCTGCTCAACCCAGTTACCAGAGTCATCCTCGAAAGTGCAGATCTGATCATGACCTGGCCTAAACCCCTCAGGGGCCCCGTTGCAGATGCCGTCCGTCCCAGCCCAGCTCAGCAGAATACTTGATGGCACTGCCCCTCCCCCACCGTCCTCCAGCCTGCAGCCCTTCCATCCCACTCAGAGCCTTCACACATGCTCGTGCCCTCAACTCCTTGTCTTGATGCTGCCTGTTTCTCCTTGGATCTCAGCTAAACGTCACTACCTGACCCCCAGCCTTGGTCAGGCCCACTTAGTCACCCTGCCTTCTCCCTAGAAAACCTGAGCACCATGGTACTTAAGTGGTAGGTAATTTAAGTAATGCGACACCACCCCCTTAGGCTGTAAGCTCCCTGCAGGCAGGGACCATGGCTGACCTGTTCATTCCTGCATCTGCAGCACTTAGCCAGTGCCTGGCACATGAAATTGGTAAATGTGTAGGTGTTGATCAATAACTTAAAAGACGGGATATTCTTTAAAATGAAGGTGGTTTTCTGGGCATGAAATTACAGGTGACTTTCTGTGGTTGGTTCTTTTCTGTGTTTTCTGTTTTGCCTTCAGCGATCAAGGCAATGACTGTCATTTTGTCAAATGACATCAGTGCTGTGGAGCAGAGCTGAGTCTCCCCTGCAGGATGCGCCTGGACTCACCGCTGCCCTCCTGCCCTTGTCCCCGCAGGCCCGAAGAGCGATGCGACAGGCGTGATGGAAGTCGAGTCCTCCTACTCGGACTTCATCTCCTGTGACCGGACGGGCCGTCGGAATGCCGTCCCTGACATCCAGGGAGACTCCGAGGCCGTGAGCGTGCGGAAGCTGGCGGGGGACATGGGCGAGCTGGCGCTCGAGGGGGCAGGTCAGACCCCCTGCCGCACTCCCGCCTGTCCGTTTCCTTTGCTAGAACATTCCCCAGCCAGCCCTGTGGCTGCCACCGCCTCATCCCCACCCCAAGCTCAGATACCAGGTGCTCAGAGGAGCTTTACCTGGCGCCTAAACTGCCCCTCCCCGACCCTCCTCACCCTGACAGCGTCTCCGGGGTGTAAACGTGAGCCCTGCAGAGCGGGGCCTTCTCTTCTGCTCGCACGGGGACGCCACGGGCCATGAGTGAATAGAGGAAGCAGCACCTGGACCCCAAATAGTACCCAGGACCTGCCTCCTCCCCTCACCGCCACAGAGGCTGTGTCTGTCACATCACTTCCCATAGCACACTGCAGCTGTCGGGCTCCGCGTGTCTTCCACGGAGCTGTCCCTGGATGGCCACAGCCCTGTTGTTTCCTGGACAGCCCCCAGTCCAGAGCCCTTGGTCCTTTCTGAGTACAGAACAGAGAAGACTTTGTGGGGGCACCAATCCAGCCCTGTCGTGTTCTTTATTTGGACAAAGTGGCCCAGAGAAGTTAGATAGCTCACTCAGGGTCCCCAGCAAGTTAACGTAGTTAGAACGAGAACCTGGCTGCCCCAGCACCCTGCCCAAGAAACCACCTGCCCCCCCGCCGCCCTCCTTTGTCATGTGACCTCAACTCCCTACCAGGGCACATGAGCTTCCATGGGTCTCACACTGCTCCCTCTGTCTGGCTCTCCCTGCCCTCCCTTTGCCTGGCTCGTCCTCCTCATTCTTAGAGACCAGGCTGCTCTGCTGAGGGGACACCCCTGACCGCACCACCTCTCAGGCAGGGGGGTGGGGGGCGGGGTGAGGCCTCTCCCACACAGGATGTCTTGTGCCCTCAGTGCTTGGTGGCATTTGAAACAGGATAGAGGTGCCTAGTCAGTGGCTGTTCACTGTCCAGCCGAATGACCAGCTGCCACCTCGGCACTCTGCCAGGGGGCTCGAGCGTCTGTACCCCTTTCCTTAGCTGTACTAAACTATCTTCTATCTCCCCTACCTCAGCGGTCGTAGCCACTCGTCCATGGACCCAGGACCTTCTCATACCTGTTTTCCCCTGATTCAAAATCCCTGAAGTGTCTGGGTCCTCCACATGCATGACGTGTGACTGACATTTAGAAGGGGGAGCTGAGGAAGGAACAGTGCTCACGGCAAGGGAGTGAGGCGCTCAAGGTGGGGTGCAGCCAGCCGGGCCCCGTGCGGAGCAGTTCCCGCAGGCAGGGGTGTGGGCCGGCTCCGTCCAGCAGAGACAGCTGCACAGCGCGGCCGCCCCAGGCCTGTGGGGTCTGTGAACCCTCCCTGCTGTTTCCTTATGTGGAGAGCACGAGTGTTTCCTTACTTGGCCCTATAATGCGGAACAACAGACCGGGCACGAATGAGTACACTGCTCAGCGGCGAGTGACTCCGAAACTGGCCCCAAGAGACCCAAGGGTGCTGGCTGGTGAGGAAAGTGCTTAAGGACCTCTTTCCCAGGCCAAGAGGGCTGGGACTGGCACGGAGGAAGCCTTACTCTTGGCTGAGACGTTCCCATGTCAGGTGACCACATACAGGCCTTTCCGCCACCTTATACACAGGCAGACGTGTCACTGTCCTCGCTTTATGGAGCAGGAAGCAGAGGCTCAGAGAGAGTAAGTGAATTGCCAAGATCTCATAGCAAGGAAAAGGCAGAGCAGAGATTACTGAGGAATTTAGCGAGACTGTTCCTGCTTGCCGGCATGGGAGGCTCAGGGCCAAATAGGGCATCAGAAGCTGGGAAATGTGCCCAAAGTGCAGTCTAGTTCTTCAGGCCTCTGGCAGGGTCAGAAGGACCCTCTGGGACCAAGCCTTTGCTACAGGGCCCTCCCAGGATAGGAGAGAGCCTGGGGGAGGGGCAGGGGAGCCAGACGTCCAAGTTCTGCCTGCAGCACTTGCTTACCACCAACACCCACTTCCCAAGACTGCTGCAAGAGCGGAATGCGGCAAGGTCAAGGATGACAGGCCTTCATAAACTCCAAAGAATGCTGCTTTATGAGACTGCTTGATCTCCGGCCTCGGTTTTCTCATTCACGTCATGCACTTAATCCCAACTCCGGGCACTGCATGGATTGCACAGAGCTCGGTACAGTGCTGTGGTTCTCCTTAGTCCCATGAAGGGCTCAGCCTAAGGATGCAAAGACAGAGGCCAGATAGGGAGGTGTGGCTAGTCTGGGGAGGACACAGCACAAAGAAACAGTCACAGGCTCTGCCCCCACGGTTCGTGGGCCATACCCTGGTACTCCCCTGAGCTGGCCTCGTCTGACACCCTTTTCTACTAAGAACAACTACCCCACACCAGTGCATGCTGGGACCTCCCATTCGCCCTCTCTTTCTGGAGAACTGGCACAAGGGTCCCGACCCTCAGCTGCCATGCACTTGATGCTTTTAGCATTCACCCACAATCCTGGCCTTTAACTGGGTTTAATTATACTAGTAACACCATGTGCATTCTCTTTGTAAGCATTTAAATGTTAGAGACCAGGCTAAGGTGCCTTCTGGCCACCACCACCCCTAATCCTCTCCTGCTCCGCAGGGCTCATCTACTGTTATCACTTTGGCCAGGCCCTCCCAGACCTCCTTCTGTGCTTTTCATGTGTGTATATGTTCCTCTCCTCTCCAGAAGGACAGGCGGAGGCAGGCGCCCCAGACAAGGAAGCTAGCAATCAGCCCGAAAGCAGCGATGGGACCACCTCATCTTGAATCTGACCTTGCACAAGGAGGCTGGAAGAGAGACCTGCTGTCCCCACCTGGACAGGAAGCCCTGGCACTGGCCCGGCAGCCTCTTCTCTGAGCCCTGTGTCCCAGGCAAGCAAGGCCAGACTGCCCCCAGAGGCCACCGTGGCCCTTACCCTGGGAAGGCCCTCCGCCCACACCTGCAGGCTCCACGCTCCCATCACCTCCTCACAGTGCCCAGGTACACTTTCCCGACACTGTAACCACAGGATGTTATTTATTCAGCGAGCGCTAGGACTTGGGCTGGGCCCTGCCCGCCGGGGTGAGCAGCCCACCCAAGGGCACTCCTTTCATGGGCGGCCTGGGCAAGGACTATGTTCCAGCTCTGCTTCCTCTTCCCCAACCCCCACCTTCTAGGTCAAGACCTTCTAATCTCTTTTTTTTTTTTAAAAAAAAAAACACTTTTAAACTTTTAAAAACTTTTAAACATTTTTCAGCAGAGAGGGAAGGAGCTGACAATTCACCTTTTTCGGGGGGAGCCATTGTAAGCTAAACTCTTTGCCCATCTATGCAGCTCTGAGGTTCCCTCACGGAGCTTCACAGATAGATACATTTTTAGAGAAGAGATTTTTGTGCTCAAAACTACGTGGATCAACTCTTTGCCCTTTCTTTCTACCAAGATAAGTAACACCTGGGACCCAGGAAATAAATGCTGATTTGTGTGGCTGGTTTAAGATTATTTCTCTTTCAAACAGCAAAAGCAGGGCTGGGCCTCGTAGTTCCAGTCGACAGTTAGCTGGGATCCATCGCTATCCCAGGCTTTCATGGGAAGAATACCTGAGCAGACCGGCCGTTCCGCAGAGGCCGGCACCGCGCCTCGGCCTGGTGTCTGAGCCGTCAGTCTTCCGTCTTACCTCCTCTCAGCACAGTCGCCAGCTTCTCAAACCCAGAAGGAAGGTTTTCCCCTTAAAACCTAGAGTGGGAGGGGCTAAGAGTTCAGGGAGCTTATGAGCGGACAGATTTCAAGGGAAGCCTCGTTTCTGGAGGGCGGGCAGGCTGTGGGCCCCTCTTCACCCCCAGCCTCGGAAGCTCCGGCTCCCCAGTTTCAGTGCCGGCCAGGTTCTCGGGCCGAGTCCCAGAGGCTCCTTCTGTTCCCACCCGAGACCACAGCACACATACCACGTGCTGCACGACACCAGCTGTTGCTTTTTATTGAGCACCAGGGTTTCGGCACAAGTCACCATCGGAGGTGGGTTTCAGAGTCAGCCAGGCCCGGGCACATAATCAGTGGAGAGACATGGCCATGCCGAGGTATGTGTGTGTGTGTAGACATGGACACACGGGCTTCAAGAGCATCAGTAGCTCACTATGGAATCACAGTCTTCCTGGAGGGAGTAAGGTAGGAGTGTCGTTCAACCCCCAGAGTTGTGAAGACTCCATCCACAGGGCAAAGGCTCCGAGAGGCGGCTATGACATCATCATCGATGCTGCCCTGCTGGCCAGAGGAGCAGAAAGGTTAGGCAACTCACAGTACCCAGAATGTAAAGGGAAAAAAAAAAATCACAGAACTTTGGAGCCAGAGAAGAGCCCCGCTTCTACAAACGGGGAGACAGGCTTCGAGCAAAGGAATGCCTTGCCAAGGCCACACAGGAAGGAGCAGAACAGAGCTAAGACCTGGGCCCTGCTCCTTGCTCTTGGCTTTGGGCAGACATGCAGATGCCCCAAGTTGCCAAGACCTTTAGGACCGGACTTCATAAAGTCTCTCTCTCAGACCAGCATCAAGACAGCATTATACAGAAAATAAGCTGATCTAGTGCGATGCTGCCACCAGCCAGGGACTTGTACCCAGGGAGTCGTCATACATCCTTGGTGCCACCCAAGACAGGAAGGGAGGGCATCTTGCTCGAAGTCCCACAGAAAGGCGGGCTAGCTGAGCGCCCAGAAGCTCAGATGGGAAGGTACCTGCAGAGGCCGAAGGCGGCATCCCGTAGGCGTGATAGAGCAGGTCCAGGAGCTCCCTCTTCTCGCCCTCGGGGAGGAAACTGGACTTCGCCGCGTTGATGTTCTGGGAGCCACCAGCACAGCAGACAACGTGGAATTAGCATGGCAATCCAGTGACAGCGCACCCTCTTCACTGAATATGGGCGATTAAGCTCAGGAGTGGGGGGCGAGAACTGGTCCCAGGTCACATAGCAGCAAGTGCCAGGGCAGAGGCCATGAGGTCCTGTGTTCTCAAAGTGGCACTCCACGATACAGCCGTGGGAGAAGAAAGCTGGAGAAACTTTGAGACGGGGCCAGAAAGATACCCCTGCAGGGACAGACTTTGGGGTGTTATAACCCCCAAAATCAAGGGCTCGGCCTGGGATCTATGAATAGCCTGAAAAGTGCAAAATTTTATAGCTGAGCATCTTTTAGGGAGAGGGTAGACAGCTTTCCTGGCGTTCCCTGAAGGTCTCAACCCAAAGGATGGAACACCACACTTGGCCTAGGCCAGGACGACCCTGGGGAAGGCGGCTAACTCTGGGTCTGGCTTGGCCCGCTGAGGCAAACGCACTCAGCCCCAGAGGTTCCGGGCCCTGCTGCCCAGGGTCAAGGCCACTGAGGCCCACGCTCACTCACCAGTCTCTTAAACTCCTCTTCAGTAAAGCCCATGTCCCGCTTGGTCATCTGGTAATCAGTGTCCAGGGTGGACTTGAAGATGAGCGGGTCATCTGTGTTGAGTGAATAGTTAGCCTGGTCATTTTTGAACCTGGATGTGGAGAAGACACAGAGAAAAGCCCCTTCGTCTCCTGTGAGCAGTCGCTGCATCAACCCTCACCCTGTGAGCCTCACCTAATCCTTAGTCACACCTGCAGGGCCTCGTACAGAGAACTCGGGTGGCTCGTCCAGGGTCACCTAACTAGCAACTCAAGACTCAAACCATCTGACCAGTCCAAAGCTGGGCAAAGGCAGGAGAGAGCACCCAGGAGAATGGGGGTGTGGGGCGGCCACACGAGCACGCACCCCTCTGGCTCCCACCCTCTCCAGCCTTCCCTTCGGCGCCAGCATTCTGGGAGAGCTGACCACACTGTCCCCCAGTCGTCGGCAAGCCCACTGGGATCTACTCTGCAGGCAGCGTGGACACCGTCGTGGGCACGCTCTCTGGCCACCGTCTTGTGAGGCCCAGTGGACCTTTCCTAGCTGAGTGCACTCGGCTTGTAGAGCAGAATTTTACCCTGTTGACTGTTCTTAGAACCCTTTCTCTCAATTTCTCAGACACCACACTTTGGCTTCCCTCCTACCTGTCTCTCCGGCCTGTCCCTTAAGTCCCTCAAATGTCACTGTCCGTCTGGGTTCTATCCGAGGCCCTCTTGCTCCCTGTCTCTTGAGACCATCGTTCCTTCCAGCACCCTTTGTAGATGACTCCCGAGTTTTTCTCCAGCCCACCGGCTGTGCCCCCACGTGCCCCCGAGAGCCTCCACCTGGACGTCCCACAGGTGCCGCACTCCCCTTTCCTGAGGCAGACCTCCGGACCCCGTGGAACCGGAACATTGGAGCCCAAGCTCCTTCTCTTCTCACACGCTTGACAGGCATACCAGTGTGGCCTGACATGGGTCATTCCAAGTCTCTGCCGTCCTCGTCCCGTGTCAGGGACAGGCGGCTTTGCCCTACTGAGGTCTGATGCCACTCCAAGAACTCAGTCACAGGACAGCCTGCAGACGGGCCAAGGCCGCCTCAGTGGGGTGGAAGCGGGTAGGGTGGGCAGACCCTCCAGGCGAAGGCTTTGGGATGGAGCCTGGGGGTTGTCCAAGGGGCCAGGAGCAGAGACCACGTGAGCAGGAGACACTCACCTTTCTTTTGGGGCAGTAGGACATTCTGCTATAGTGGAATGAGCTATAGAGTGCCCAGCTCTGCTATTTAGTCAAGTTACAGTCCATCTGAGCTTTGGATTCATTTGTAAGTTGAGAATAGCGCCTGCTTCCCAAGGGTTCATACAGATTTTGTATCAAGAGACCCAGCCCCTGCATTTCTTTCCCACCCTGGGCTCTCCTAGTACAAAACTGAATGGCCCAGGGGAGTAAGCCTCACCGAACGACTGCGTGCTGTGTGTCTGGCTTCCAGGCGCCCGTGAGGTAGCTGGACCAGGGGCAGACCTGGAAGAGCAGGCATGGGGCTGGCGAGGACACCTCCAGGCCATGCTGACCGTGCCCTCCCCCACATCCTGGGGCTGGAACCACCTGCTCTGGCACCATTCTGGCCCCGGTCACACTGGCCTCCCTGCTGCCGACTCCGTGAGCCCGTCGGTCCCCTTCTCCCTCTACCACCTGGGCAGCTCTAATGCCCACTGCCCACACCTGCCACAGCTTGCCCTGCACCTTTGGCTCCTGGGACCCTCTTGGCTTTCCACCTCTGTCCTCCCCCTCCCTGGCACCTCGAAGTGCATGTTCTCCTGTCGCAGCCTCTTGTAGAGGGCCTCATCCTCCACGGTATGGTAGCCGTGTCCCAGCCTCTGTGCCTTGAGCGTGTCCACAGCCTGCGGAGAAGCGGAGGGGAGCCCGGAATGAGGCGGGGCAGAAGCAGGGAGAAGGGTCCAGCCCCTCGTCAGCCCGGCCTCCTCACCGCTCTCACCACCTCTGCAGAGCCGACCTCCCCTGCGTGGACTGTGCGGTGAATGTTGCTCCTCACCGCCTCCTGAAAGGGCAAGAGCCAGGTCGTGGGGGGCCCTGGGGGGCCCCAGCAGGCCCTGCCTCCACTATGCTTTGGGTCTTGAGTTTCCGCAGCCTGGACCATGCCCACGGTCAGGCTGGCCCCTTCAAGATAGGGAAGTCTGGTCTTTTTAAATCATTAGGGGGTAGCTATCACTTGACTAGACAGTTACGTGTCAGGCACTGTATGAAATGGTTTGCATACGTTAACTTTCACAACTATTGTAATACCTATTTTACAGGGGGTAGGGGGTGGAACTGAGGCTCAAGTAAGTGAAGTAATATGACCAAGGTCAAACAGCTAGAAAGTGGGGAGCCAAGCTCCGGACTTGGGCAGTGAGACTCCAGAGCCCCCACTTAACTCCATGCTTCACCCTTTCCCAAGGGAAGTGCATTGTGAGGCCAAGACGTTTGCTCCAATGCAGTTATCCTAGGAGATGAACCAGGCCCAGAGAAGAGACAGTCTTGCCCAAAGTCACACAGCAAATCATAGGCAGAAACGGGCTCAGACTCCCAAATGGTAAGTGGGGTCTTCGTACCGAATTCACAATTCCTAGGGCCCCCAGACCCAGCTGAGACACATCTGGGAACCCAAGAGGCCTCACACTCCCGTCTGTGCAACTGCTCCCTACTGTGGGTGAAGACAAGCTCCTCCCACAGCTCACCTGTGCCGGCCTCGCCCCGCCTCCTTCCCACAGGGCCCACCTCGAAGGCCTTCACGTGTCCAGGGAAGAGGCTGCTTCCTTCAAGGGTCTCATCTCCAGCCAGGTCGATGGCCACCACAGTCTGTTGCTGGTACTTCTTACACAGCTCTACCACCTCGAGGGACCAGTCTGTGGGCGAGAGGCCCTGTCAGCAGCAGCACTCAGGAGGCGGGTCCCTTCAGAAGTGCTGCGTGCTGCCCATCCCACCCCAGCCCCACCCGAGGGCAGCGCAAGACAGAGGGTCCAATGTCTTCAAATCCTGACGACTGTCACGGCCTAACCACATGGCCTTCGGCAAACCACTCCGCCCAGTGGCTCAGAGGAGACACCTCCAGCTCCTGCACAGGGTTGTGGTGAGGCTTCCCAGAGGTCTTATTTGTAAATCGCCGAGGGCAGGCCCCAGGCTCAGTCCTCTCGTTTCTCCCCACAACAGCGCTCAAGGCGGGCTTACCCCACTTAGCAGGCGAGGAGACAGAGGCCCACTCAGGTCTAAAGCAACTCACACACTAGCACTATGAGATATACTAACATACTGTGGACTCTTAACCAATAAAGTCATCGTGAAGTGTTTAAAAGAGAATGAAGCAGATGGCCTCGGGTTCACATCTGAGCTTCGTGCCTTCCTGATTGAGAAGCAAGCAGCTTCGCCATTGTCTGCCTCAGTTCCCCCGTCTATCAGATGGGGTAGGCAGTGCGAGTCCTCCGAGGCTGCTGCAGGGGCTGGAGAAAGTACGCGCAGGTCACTCGCTGTTGCAGGCGGGCCCTACAGCTTGGCATTAACCCTTCGTTTCGATTCTCACTACTTAGACTAGAAAATGAGGTAAGTACCATCGTCTCCTGTGACAACGCACATCTGAAGTCCAGAGCAGTGATGTGACGTGCCCAAGGTCACACAGCGGGGCTCTGGGTATTTAATCAGTGTGAGTTACAAGTGAGGCCCCTCAGATCCCGGAGATCAGACCTACTCAGGTCCTGTGGCCTAGACCGGAAGAGGCCTAGCACACAGGGTCTCAGGGCAGGGCCACGGGCTGGTCGGAACCTGGCCCAGATTGTTTTCTATTGTTCAGGCTCCTTTGGATTTGAACCTCCGACAGGTCACATGATTATAAGGCCTGGTCTCCTTGGGAAAAAGGTCTCTGTTGCCAGGAAGTTCTGAGCCGACCCGGAAGGGCTCTAATGACTTCAGGAAGCCCCAAGGTCCCACTGCGGGCCCAAGGGATAGCCGGGGGCAAGGGGCACAGGGGAGACCAGGTGCAGCAGCAGTCTAAGAGGCTGGGGCTGGCGGCGGATGGGCAGCCTGGGGCAGGGCCGAGGTCATACTCACTGGGCTGGTGGCGCATGCAGCACAGGATGGAGCGCGCCTTCACCCCAAAGTCTCGCTCTCCCTCCTGCAGGCCCTGGCACACGAGGGCCACCACCTCGTCAGGGGTGAGGTCCCCTCTGTGTGGGGAAAGGAGTAGGGATGGGCCTGAGACAACTGAAAGTCTAAAGAGGAGCCCTGGGACAGAGGAGGGTGAGGAGGAGGGGGGAAGGGACAGAGGGAGAGGGGACAATGGCGGGGGGAGACGATGGGGGGGAGGCGATGGGAGGAGAGAAGGAGAAAGAGGAATGTTCCAGAAGCCTCCTCCTCCCACCAACCCACTGCATCTAAGGAAAGCCTGAGGGAAATGGCCAAAGCCCCCCCAGCAAACCCCCTTCCGGCTTCCTTGGAACTGCCTGTTGATTCCAGACCTGGAGGACCCCCCAGATGGAAAGCATGGCTATGCTCGCCTGGCCCGATCCCCACTTGTTCACTTGTATCAGAGTCATGGCTAGAAGGGGGGCAGGTGACTGTGTGACACCACTCAAGATCCCTGGGCGGCAGGAATGGGCCAGATGCCCTGGGGTTGGCGCAGGGCCCCGGTAGGCACTGGGTAAGCCGGTTCACGTTCCTAGATGGCAGGCCTGGGCCTAGGACTAGGGGTGACAAGACACAGCCAAACGCTTTCGCCCAAGATAAAAACATAAGCCAAGGTGAGGAATGGGAACCATGTCTCTCATGACAGAATTAAGCCCATCTTCAGCCATAGACCAGATCGGGGGAAAAATCAAAGTCTTGCTTGGGTCAGGGCCTCCCAACAGTCCGACCCTCGGGTCTCAGGCTGGGCCACCCTGCCACAGCCTCAGCCCAGCTCCTCCACGCAGTCACTCACTCAGCCTGGTGCCAGGAGATGGGCTCCACTTTAGAGTTAGCCAGCAGGTGTGGGCTGTAACGCACCTCCACGTACACCACGCCCTCGTTGGCCTTCATCTCAACGAACTCATAAGCAATCCTTTTGATGGCCTCCCGGCAGCCCCTGGGAAGAGAAAGCAGGGGGTGGGTTGGGATAACCTTCCCCAAAGTCCCTCGGGAGCTCCAGGAATAACAAAGCTGTCCGCAACCCTTGGCGGATCAAACTCACTTCTGGGTCCCCATCCCTTAACCCCCAGCCCCAAGCTCTGGGCGTCCACCGGAGAAGATGCTGAAGGTACAGCAAGTGCCGGCAGCTCTGCTTCCGAACCGTATGCTAATTCCTGGCCCCTGCACCTCCCGCTCTAACCACCTTACCTAACAGGCCCCAGCGGTCCTTCGCAAATGCAAATCAAAGCCCACTGCTCCTCCCGCTCTGAACCCAAGGGCTTCCACCACGTGGGATAAAATCCCAATTCCGTGGCCTGGCCCACAAGGCCCGTATCACCCGGCCCCTGCCGACCTCCCCAGCGCCCTCCTTCTCACTCACTCCACGAGCACAACAGAGGCTCTTTCTGTCCCGGGCACAGTCAAGCTTGTTTCCACATCGGACCTTTGTGTTCGCAGCCACCCTCGCCCCCACCTACATGCTCTTCCGCCAGACTGTCCTGCGTTCCCTCCTCCCTCCATTTAGACCCCGGCTCCAGCAGAGACGACTTCCTGAACCACTTTATTTTAAAACAGCCTCTCTGTCATTCTCCACCCCTTCCTCTGGACTTTAGTTTCCTCCATGGCCCTTACTATCACTCGATGTTACGTGTCACATGGTTTGTTAGCCGATTTTCATCTCCCCTACTAGAATGTAGACTGCATGAGACAAAGACTCCACCATCTGTCTTGTCACTGCTACGGTTCCTCACGCGAGGACAGAACCTAGGACATAGTGGCCACACAAATATTTGTTGAGTGATGAATGTTGGCCAACAGGGACGGACACACAGAGGCCACAAAAGCAAAATCAGGCAAATTAAAGCACATTTAATTTGCTTTAAAAAGCTACACAGCAAAGGAAACCATCAACAAAGTAAAAAGGCAACCTACGGAATGGGAGAAAATGTTTGTAAACCATAAATCTGACAAGGAACTAATATCCAAAATATACAATTCAATAGCAAACAAATAACCCAGATTTAATAATGGGCAAAGGACCTGGATAGACATTTCTCCAAAGACATACTAATGGCCAAACAGGTACATGAAAAGGTGGTCAACATCATGGATCATCAGGGAAATGCAAATCAAAACCACAATCCCGTATCGCCTCACACCTGTTAGAATGGCTACTATCGAGAAGAGAAGCTAAGAGTTAAGTGTTGGTGAGGATGTGGAGAAAATGGAACCCTTGTGCACTGTTAGCAGGAGTGTAAATTGGTTTAGCCCGTATGGAAAACGATATGGCGATTCCTCTAAAAATAGTACTGTATGAGCCAGCAATCGCACTTCTGGGTATGTATCCCAAAGAAATGAAATTAGTATCTCACCGAATATCTGCACCCCCATGGTCATTGCAGTGTTATCCATAATAGCCAAGACATGGATGCAATCTAAATGTCCACCTGCAGATGAATGGGAAAATGTCTCTCCCTCTCCCTCTCTGACACACACACACACACACGTATTATTCAGCCTTAAAGGAGGAAGTCCTGCCATTTGTGACTTGAATGAACCTGGAGGACATTATGCTAACTGAAATAAGCCAGACGCAGAAAGACAAATACTTGCATAATCTCACATGTGGAATCCAAAATAGTCAAACTCATAAAAACCAAAAGTAGAAGAACAATTGTCGGGGGCAGGGGGTGGGGAGATGTTGATCAAAGGGTACGAACCTTCAGTTACGCAAGATTAGTAAGTTCTGAAGATGACGTACAGCACGGTGACTATAGTCGATACTGCACTGCACACCTGAGATTTGCGAAGAGGGTACATCTTAAGGGTTCCTACCACACGCGCACGCACACACACAATAACGGAGGTGATCGATATGTTAACAAGCTTGACTAGTGATCATTTCACAAGGTATGCGTAGGTCAAGTTGTACATCTAAAACATATACAACTTCTACTCGTCGATTGCATTCCAATAAAACTAAAGAGAAAAAAGGGCACAGAGGGAGAAACCCAGAGGGAACTCTGGGATGGGGAGACCCCTGGGACTCAGACTTGAATCCCGGTTCCCACACTGATCTGCTGTGTGACCTGTTAATCACATTCTCTGACACACACATCAGAGGGTTATTGTGAGGGCAGATGAGTTAAATCTCATAAAACTCACCTGGGCCAGGGCTTGGAGCAGAACAGAAAAATGCTCAACTGTTTCATTGTTATTTCTGAGTGTTGGCTGCAGAAGCAACGTGCAAACTAACCTGCAAGGGCTACTGTGAGTGTTGATCAAAGGACAGTGGACTGAGCCTTGGCTGCAAGTTTCTGCCACGAAGAGTGAAACCGGAACAATTACTAGAAAGCAGAATGTGTGAGGGAAGCGCCCTGGGGAAGCCGGCCACTGCCAGGAGGAGGGTCACTGCAAGTACCTGTGCCTTGGAGGGTGACAACGGGCAGGAGCTGCCTCTCCAGTGGGAACAGCCCTAGGGGGTGGAGTCAGCCCTGCTGCAAGGGGTGCCAGCCTCCCAGAGAGAGGGTGCCCGATCTCCGCCACAGCTGTGGCATGCATTCCTTCCACCGTGACTGACACTGTCCCAGGCACAGGGAAAACGGCAAATCCCTGCTGTCAGAGCCTACGGTCTAGCAAGAGACAGGCAAATAAATGAGTGAAATATGTCGTTGGTCGCATGGTGAAAATCTCTATGGAGACACAGGAAGCAGGGGATGGGGGTACGGAATGGTAACTGGGCGGGGCCTGCACGATCAGTAATAGGATCGGGGAAGGCCTCACTGAACGTGACATTTGAGCAGAGACATGAAGGAGGTGAGAAAGCAAGCCGCAGGGCACCTATGGGAACAGCGTCCCAGGAAGAGGAAACGGCAAGTGCCGGGGACTCTAGCTTGGGGGTGCGCGTGGTGCCCAAGGTGCCAGACGCCGACGTGGCAGATGAGGGCTCTCATCTGACACCTGTGGATGCTGGCGGGGTGGGGGGAGGTCAGAGTCTCAAGCGGCTCTGAAGGAAATAATGTCTAACAGCCTGCTTGACTCGGGCCTTGAGGGGGCTGGGCCCCCTCTGCGTGTGGCCAGAGACAGGAGCAGCCTCAGGGGTGGCATGGAGAGATGCCTCAGCCTGCGTCTATGTTCTGGGGTGGGGCTGTCTTGGGAGGTGCGAGGCAGATGCCTCTAGGGAGGGGGCATGTGTCTGCCAGTGCAGCTGCTTACCGGGGGCAGGGCTGAGCCTAAAAGCCTCCAGCAAGAAGCCAGCCACCTTGGCACAACATCTTCCTTTGCTAGGACTTCTCATGTGTGCTCGGCCACTTACAGCAGCCAAAGGCCTCTGCCTGCCTCACACACCTTCACTGGTCCTCCAATAACGCATGCATGGCCCATCCTCCAAACCCTTCCTCAGGCCTAGCCCTCTGGACAATTCACGCCCTCTCCACCCCAAGGCCCGGGCCAGCCTTCCCTGACTGCTCCCAGCACCTTTGCCTCTTCCCCTCCTGAGCTCCCAGAGCACCGACATGCCTTGGGAAACTCTGCCTGGTGCCAAGAAGCTTGAGGTGGCATGGGGGCAAGAATCTGGACTTCACTCTCTGCCAGTTGTGGGGTCCTGGGCAAGCCCCTTCACTTCCCTGAGCCTTCAGTTCCTCCTCTGGAAATGAGGAGTATGTCCCCCTAGCAGCCCTACTGATGACTACAAAACGTATAGCTCTGTGAGCTATCCATATATTGTATTTTGTCTGAGAGAGATTCTGCTATTAAAAAATGGAAGGAATGCAAAATAACAAAAGCACCAGTGTCTGGCTGTCAATAAAGGTAGCAATTGTCTGCATAGTAAGAGGGGGTTTGGTGAGGACAGTGCTGTGTTCACTCTAAACTCCAGCCCTAAGAGGTGGACAGGATCCCAGGCCCACTGTCTGGATGAGGGACTGAGGCCCAGAGAGGGTGAATTTGTCCAGTGTTACTTCATGAAACAGTGTGAGACTAGGATCTGTGTTCTTAACCCACACATTCTGTCACTTCTCTGTAGAAGTTGAAGGAATTTCAATTTATCACACCCACTTCCCAGAAGGGAAAACTGAGGTCCCAAAACAGAGAGTTCTGAGCAAGTATGTACAATGGTCAGAAGCAGAGCTAGGGCCTCCCGCCCCACAGGCTGAGGTGCAGGCCTGGTGCTGGCAGCTGTCCCAGGCACAGGGACCGACGCTGCCCAGGGCCTGAGGGTGGGGGACTCACGCAATGGCAGGCATGTAGTAGTCGAACTTGGCCAGGAAGCCGGGGAGGCTGAGCGGCTTGTCCATGCCGATGAAGTCCTGCAGCTCCTTAGCTGTGCTGGCAGGGAGGGCGATGCCCCTCTTCCTGGGGACAAAACATGAGGGCAGTGGACTGGCCCTGGGCACCTCTCCATCTAATCCATTGGGCAGATGGGAAAACTGAGGTCCAGGGCATACAGAACCAGGACCGGAATCCTTCCAGCACCTCCTGTCCCCAAGACCATGACCAGCCAGAGAATCTCAAGGATAGCCGGGATTAAAATCTGTTTGTGCACATGGACACACACATGTGGACAGAGGAGGTACGAGGGCAAGCCCACTGCTCCGCCCCAGGAGTTGGTGCGGTCAGATTGTTCTACGCCAGCTCAAGGGTTATCAGAGGCAATCACTACAGCGCAGGAGCAGGGGCCAGGGCAGACGCCTGCCCTCCCTCCTCCGACCTCTGTCTGGCCAGCACGTCAGAGAGGCTTGCCTGGCCCAGTGTGCTGGGAGAGGGCTGGGCCAGCTGGCCACCAGCCTCAGAGGTCCCTCCCCTCCCTGCCCACAGTCCTCCCCGTTCCCAGGGCTAGATATAGCCATCACTCAGTAAGGGCTTGCTAAGGACAGCCCTCCTGGCCCGGAGCCTCCTTCCCCCGACCCGCACCTCCGCCTCCCCCAGCCAGGGGCGACAGGATGCGAGGGGGGCTGACTTCCCACTTTCTGCACAGCCTGGTCTCCTCTGCTCATCCTGGATCTGCCCCGACTCACGGGTCACCCTGGGCCTCAGCTTCCCCACTTTGAAGATAAAAGGGACAAAGAATTACTAGACATCAAGCAACGCTTCTACCATGAGGGACGAAACGAGAGACAAAAGGAGCTCCGAGGAAACAAAAAAAAAATGCAGAAAACAGAAGAAAACTTAAGAACACTAAAATAAACATCCTCAATTAGAAGGAATGGAAAATAAAAGCTGAGAACATCCTCCGGCAAGCAGAACAAAAGATTAAAAAAAATTAGGAACAAATGGTTAGGTGAGTTGGATGATGAAGTCAGGAGACTCAAGCATCTAGTTAGCCACAAAGGGAGCAGACAGAAGGGAGGAAATTGCCAAAGACATGGAAGTTCAAGCAAGTAGTCTTGACGTCTTTTAATGGCTTCCGTCATTCAAATATTAAAA
>NW_006442491.1:28463567-28477146 GCF_000325575.1 Pteropus alecto
ATACGCCCTCTTCCCTCTCTGGTGGCCCCGGGTCCCTGTGAGTGCCCAGTGGGTATCACCAAGGGTCACCCTGGTGCCCACCACCAGTCTGCCAGTCAGCCCAGCGTGATCCCCATTCCTGCAAGACACAGTGGGGGGGTGAGGGGGGCGGGCAGGTGAACCTCTGGTGCTGTCCTGGCAGTGAGGTCGGGTGCTCGCTGAGCCTTCCACTGCGGGCCAGCCTCCCCAAAGTCGCCCTCGCGAAGCCACCCCCAGTGACCACGTCCTCTGCAGAGCCTGTACTTTGGGTGTCTTTCTGGGCACCAGCGGATGGAAGGCAGAGGAAGTGATGCTAAGGTTCTGGCTCCCATGTTAGCGAACACAGTGGCCACATCTGCCTTGGGCCCACTGGGCCTGCTACTCCTGATTCTCCCAGTGGTGTCCCTCTAGCTCGTGTGACCCCACGGCTTCCTGGTGGAGGTCCTCCTCCTCCTCCATCTCTTTCAGATCTCCTTCCATGGATTTCAACTCACCATCCAGAGGCCGACCCTCCACATCTGCACACCACCATCTGAGGGTGTATGACGTGCTGGGCACTGGATGAATAGCAGCAACCAAAACAGACCCATGTGTCCAACCACCCCTGGAAGCCAGGCATCTCAGGCCACCTTTCCCCTCCCCTTCCTGGTATGGCTCCTCCAAATATGGCTCCTCCATCTACCCAGCTGCCCAAACCAAAGATGGGAGCCTCCTCCCACTAACGCTGTCTCCCTTGTCCCCTTCCTGCCATGGTGGGCAATGTACCTATAAGAAGCCTGACCACAGAGAGCCAGTGAGGAGGATAAGCTCAGGTTCATACCCCTCCTGTGTCTGCCAGCTCCCGGGCAGGGGGCATCCCCTCTGAGGACCCCCACGTCCTTGTCAGTAAAACTCAGGATATTTTCTCTGCAGGGTACAGAGAGGGACACGTGAGACTATTTATACATCCTCGAAAAGAGAGCAGATGCTGAAGCCAGATGGCCTGGGTTTGAATCCCGGCTCTGTTATGAAGGCTACGTGACCTTGGGCAAGTTACCCACCCTCTCTGTTTACTAGGTCAGACGTGTTTAAGAAACACCCAGAGTGGCCTAAGTAAGAAGCAGAAGAAGAGGTCAGAACTTCCACAGGCTTTTAGAACTTGAAGGGCCATATGCGAACTTTGGCTTTGACCCTGAGCAAGGTGGGAGGGACTGTGGGAGGGTTTGAGCAGAGGAGTGAGCCAATCAGATAATCGTTGTAAGATAATTCTTCCGACGGCAGTAGTGGAGGGTCAGTAGACAGGGGAGGCCAGAGAGGACACTTGGAGACCAGTCAGGAAGCCATCGCAATAGTCCAAGTGGTGGCTCAGAGCAGGGTGGTGACAGGGAGAGAACAGCCAGATTCAGAATGTGTCTCGGAGAAAAAGCTGACAGGGTCTTGAAGGAGACTGAGAAAGAGCCAGGAGAAGCCCCTGGAGAGGGCGGAATCACAGGAGCTGAAGGAAGAAGAAACAGGAGGAAACAGAATCAGCGGAGGCCCACGTCAGGGAGGCAGAACAGGGCCACTGGCTTGGCCTGAGGCTCGGCTCACAGGCCAGATGCTGCCCTCGCAGGCCTGGCCCACCCCCTCCAGGAAGTCCTCCAGGGCTCTCCATATCTGAGTCTCCGCTGATCTAGAGATCAAACTCCAGCTGGCACCCCCGCCCCATCCTCCAGGGCCAAGAGTGTTCAGAGACACCAGACATGGGAAACTGAAAATCTGAACAGCTCCCCCACCCACGGTTCCTTTCCCGCCACCCCACCCCCACAGTCTTGCCACCTGGCTGCGCTAATGAGTGCTCTATGATCCCTTAATGAGCACCCGGATGAGATCCCATCTTGGCACCCATAACCCGCTCTCGGCCTCGTCAGGGCCCTGCAGCGATGGCTGGTACTCGACATGGGCAAAGGACAGGCAGAGATAAGCCAGGCGGGCTTTCCCCGACTTAGCCTGAGCCACTGGTTATGTTAATGACATTGTCATCATTAAGTGACATTCCTGGAGCACTCGCTGTGCTCAGCGCTGAGCTAAGCTCAGTGATTCATCTAAACCTCTAGTGGTGGGATAATGGTCACACCCTCCTCACGAGACAAGACACTTGACCTATCAGGACTCCGTTTCTTCACCACAATATGGGGCCAGTAACGGGACCTACTTTACCGGTCATGAGGATTAAGCTCACCCCGGTGTGGCACTTGAAGCAGAGTTGCGCACAAAGTAACTGCTCACACACTTATATAGTTAAATAACAGTTAAATCAACAGCCGCCTCCCAGAGCAAGCTCACTGGAAGGGAGACGAGATGGCGGAAAGTGTTCTTTTGCCAGAACTTTCTCCGGGAGTTGGAAGAGGTGCTCCCGAGAGTCGGGGGCAAATCCAAGGAGCGCCAGTTCTCCACGGACCGGGCGTCTGCGTAACTGAGAGGATTCTGGTTTACGGGGCAGCATGTTCAAATTCAGGTCCAGAGCTGAACCTCTCAAGGCAATGAGGGAGACACAGAGTCCTTCCAGCTCCAAACAGAATAGGTGTTGGGCGAGCTATAAAGAACTCAGGCTGCCGAGGGGCGGGGTGGCAGGAGGGGCCGCCATCTCCCAGGTCAGCTCTAGACAAAGGCCCTATTCTTCCCCTAAACCTGCAGAGGCCAAAGATAAATTGTAAGGAGGAAACGGGGTGTCTGGATTTGAATCTGGAGCCACTGGCCTTCAAAGTCCCTGTTCTTAAGTGTTGGACGCAACAGAGGGGCCACAATGAGCCAGTGAGGGGAGGGAAGGGCAGACCTTCCTCACGGGGGGGCCACTAGGGACCCTTCAACCCACCAGCACCCACGAGAGCTGAGGCAGGATCTGTGTTCTCACTTGGAAGATGCAGGGTTGGGCCCAGAGAGGAGAGCAACTTCTGCACATCTTCTAGCAGGTTACCATGGTGATGTGGAACAGCTCTGGGCGTCAGACGGCCCCACCTTGGGCAACGCCTTCACTTCTGTGAGCCTGTTCTCTCCTCAGCGAGCTGGGGATAGCAATACCCTCCTCCTCCAAGTGCAGAGGGATTAAATTCTGACTCAAGGAACAGGCTCAGCGCAGCCCAGCCCTAGGAGATGCTCGACAAATGGTACCGGCATCCTGTGTGGGTGGGTCACCTGCCACAGGTTCTCAGCCAAAAAACAGGACTGGTTTTGTGTGTGCTTGTCTGGCGTGGGTGTCTGTGCGTGTGTGTGTCTGTCTGTAAGGTGAGGCAAGCTTCCCTCTGTCTCACCTGGCAGCAGGAAGCCAAGAGTCGGAGGCGCAGAAGACATGGGCTGTGGGTCTCCAGCTCGGAGCTGAGGCCTCCATGTTTCCACAGACTCCTTCTTCTGCCCAGGGTATGACTCAATTCCACAGAGATACGGGAAGAAGCAGCAACCCTAGAATTCTCTAGAAGCCTCTGGGTCAAACTGTGGACCCTACCCAAATCCTAGGGAGTAAGGCCTCTTATTAGTGAACTTACCTGCCGTAATATAAGATGGTTTCAGGCTTGATGGCTCCATCTAAGTGAACGTGTAATTCTACCTGCAAGGGGCAAAGGGAAGAGAGGGTGCACACACCCATGAATGCCTGGAAGAACTTTCAGAGTTCATATTAATATTAACCATAATAACCATTAATCAGCACTTAGCAGATACCACATACACGTTATTAAACTCTACGCACATTATCTTGTTTAATCTTCATCTGCGGGGTAGGTTTAATTGCTTTTCTACCTCTTTCACAGTTGAGAATGCTGAGGTTCAGAGAGGTTAAATAACTTGTCCAAGGCCACACAGCAAGCCAGTAATGGAAGTAGGATCCCAATCCAGTACCTTTGGTTTTAATCACAGGTGGTAAGTGGCAGAACTGGAATTCTAATCTGAGCCCAATCCTAAACCTGGTGCTCCTGAACGGGAGGCCAGCCATGGTCCCATGGGAGCTCCCGAGCCCCAGCCACCACACTAGGCCATCCTGCTCTCAGCCAACTCAATAAATGAAATCCAGCTTTAACACAAAGGGTTGACCACGGACTTCCTGGACTAGTGATTCAGTCAATATATTTTGAAAATCAGGCTCCATTTTCAAAAGTGGGAGTGACTCTTCAGCAAAGCTCATCAGGAATTGATATTAGGCAACACAAGATCTTTTCAGTACTCTAGAAAGGACACTAGATACTTAGCCGTCTGGATGACCATCTCCTACACGCTCAGCCCCACGAACAGCACTCTGCACACAAAGCCAAGAGTTGAAGGACAGGGAGGGGCTCGGGAAATAGCAGCCAGGCTGGACTCCCAGCTCTGCCCCTGCTCTGCCTGTGTGACAGACGCTCAATCTCTCTGAGCCTGTTTCCTCGACTGAGAAACAGTGGACGTTACTGTCTCCCTGTCCAAGAACAATTGTCGGGATTCACGAAGACACTGTAGGTGGACACGTGTGGCCCATGGGACATGGCCCCACCTCTCGACCAGGGTGTTTTCCATGAGCTGTTGAGAGAAGCACAGCAGGCAGAGGGAGACAGTGGGACGGGGCCCTTGCCATCTGCTTGTTCCAGGTCACAGAGGAAACTCTTCCTGGGCTTGTTCCAGGTCCAGAGGAAACTCTTCCTTTTCAGGGGGAGATCCTGAAAACTCTCGACTGACATTCCACTGGGGTGGGGCCTCCTCTGGAACTTAAGAGACCTGGACAAGAAAGTGGCTGCCCTGGCTGGGGAGGGAGCCAAGGGCATCACGGATACCCACATGAGCCGCCTCCTGCACAGGGAACCCAGCCCAGACCCGGGGAGGCCAGCGGGGACAGATCTGCCAAGTCCTCCTATCAGCAGGACATCCAAGTCGTCAGAAGTCATCTGGCCGGCAAAGGACCAAGCAGCACTCACACCCAGACTCGGAGTCAACTGAGCTGTTGGATTCCCTAACAAAATGAGCTCAATGCCCCGCTCGGCCAAATGTTTATTGCGTTCTCGAAAAATGCTCAACATCGGAAACACTGACACTTCCTGTCCAGGGACCTGCCAACCAGCTGCGTGACCTCAGACAGGGGCCTCACATCTAAGCCTCTGTTTCCTTATCTTTAATTACCTCCATAGCTGTGGTGAGGATCCAGCCAGAGAGGCAGGGCTGACTTGTGGTTAGAGCCGGAATCTCAGCTCCTCTACTCCCTCTCTGGGTGACCTGAGGAAAGTTACTTCACTTTCCGAGCCTCGGTGTCCCCCCCTCTATCCAACGGGGAGGATAACAAGCCCTCCTCTTAGGCTTTGCCATGTCAATGCATGCGATGTGCTTAGACCAGCTCTTAAAAGCAAACACTCAGTAAGCATCAACAAGAGTCCTTCGTTCAACAGGTGGTCAAGGCCCTGCTGGGGATGGAGAGCTAAGGTCAAGGAACAGAGGCCTGCTCCTGTGACACTTACATTCCAGGAAGAGCAAGAGATAGGAAGCTTCGCATCGATAAACGTACAATCGAAGCCATGACAACTCCTTGGAAAGCACACACGCAGTCTTACGAAAGAGGTAACAAAAGAAAGAACCTCACCCAGCGAGGCCAGCAATGGCTCCCTGGAGAAAGCAGAGCTTGAGCTAAGAGCTGGAGGATGAAGAACCAAGTAGGCAAAGGCAGGGGTGAGGCGGAAGGCTGGAAGAGCATTCCGGGCAGAGGGAACAGCACATGCAAAGGCTGTGCAGAGAGAGAGCGTGGTGGGTGAGAGGAAGTGGAACACGGGTGTGAATGAGGGAGGGGCGGTGGGACTGGAGAGGCCGCAGACACACACACGAGCAGCAGCAGCAATGTGACCACAGAGCGGGGGAAGGGGGCAGATGGGACCACAAGCCAAGGAACCTCTGGAGCCACTGGAAGACGGCAATGAATAGATTTTCCCCTAGAGCCCTCGAAGGGTGTATCATCCTGCTGACACCCTGATTTTGGACTCCATGTCAGTGAGAAAATTAATTTCTGTGGTTTTAAGGTACCCGTTATATGGTATTTGTTACAGCAACCACAAGAAACTAATACAGTTGGGTCCTGCCGGTGGCCGAGGAACCAGGAGAGCAGAACTATGTCCCTGGGGCTAAGGGAACGGGGCTCCTGGAGGAGCGGTCCTCAGCTCTGGCTGCCTCTTGAGAGCAACTAGGAAGCTCTGGAAAGTTATCAATGCCCAGGCCAATGAAATCACAAATCACAATCCTTGGGGGTGGGCCTGGCTTTTTTTTTTTTTTTCAATGCGAGGCCAAGATCAAGAACCACTGTCCAGAGGAACCAATCCAGAGGCCTAAGAGGACAGAATCCACACTGGAATAAGGTAAGAAGGCAAGGTAAGAAAATGGAGAACGTTTAGACCATCTTTTCAAGAATTTACCCCTGAAGGGGAAGAAAGAGCTTGGGAGGGGCTAGAGGTCGACGTGGGATAAGGGAAGTGCATTTCTTTTTAGGGTGGGCATGACCTGCGCATGTGTAAACGGTGATGGAGAAGACCGAAGTTCAGAGAGATGTCGCATGGGGTTGCTGAGACGGGAGGAGGGGTGAGAAAGTCAAAACCAGGCTTGGCCGTGGCGCCTCTGATGGGAAATTGGCCGTAAATCTGGCAGGTTGTCCCTCGTTGCTGTGTGCCCCGTTGTGGGTGGGGGGGCCGGTGTGGCTACTTCTGGTCAAGCACTTAAAACGCCAATGCAAGACTCCCTGGAGCCCTCTTCTCATTCTGGCATAGCAACTAGCAATGTTCAGGATGATCACCACCCACCTGCCCGGGTCCCTGCATGACTGTGATGAGCAGACTGACAGATGCATAGTGCGAGCAGGAATAACGGACATCTCTGCCGCTTGAGGCCCCTTAGACCTGAGGACGTTAGTTACTGCAGCACATCGTAGCCCATCCTGCCTGACATACCTTTCTGAACTCGTTACAAATTATGACAGAAAAATGAGCCAGGTACATGACAAAGAAAAACATAGGAAGCGGGGAGGCACAACTTAGAAAAAGTGTAGAAAAGATCATTTTGAGGTAAGGGGGCAAATAAAGGAGTTAGAGAGAAGGAAGGAGAGAAATGGTTCTAGGCAGAGGGAACAGCACGGGCTAAGTGTCTGCATCAGCAATCGGTCAGGGAATTGGCGAGAATGAGGTTGGTGGAGAGAGATGAGGCCGCAGAGAAAGTGCTCACAGGTCAGGGTTAAGGGGATCTACTGAGGAGCTTTAAATAGTGGAGTCACTTTTTTTTTTTTCTTTTTTTTTAGGAGAGGCAACCCTTGGTTGACCTCACAGATTGCAAGGACCTTGTTAGCTTACGATCCCTTATTTTTTTTTTTATTTGTTACGCCTACAGCACCTGGTCTTCCTAGGTGGTCTCCCATCCAAGTACTAACCGGGCCAACCCTGCTTAGCTTCCGAGATCAGACGGGATCGGGCAGGGCGGCAATGGCCGGCCGTAGACAGGAATCACTTTTCAAAAGCTTTTTCCGCTGCTGTGTGGGGAGCAGGTTGGAGAGAGCCAGAACAGAAGACAGCGCTGACGCAGGCATCCAGAGGGGGGACGAGCGTAACCGGGGTGGGGGTGGGGGACACGCCCACCTCATCAGAGAGCAGGCAGGTGCTCGGTGAGCACGAGCTGCCTAGTGCAGCAGAGCGTGGAGGGAAGGTCTCGGAGTCAGGCAGCAGGCAAGAGGCCCCTGGGGAGAGACAAAGCAGAACCCACCAGGTCCCACTCTCCTCCTCCAGGCTTCCTGGGAAGTTGCCCTGACACATTTCCAGGGAGGAGTAGAGATAGAAGCCACCCCCACAGGCAGCTCAAACTCAGGCAGGCCTCCAAATGACCTTTCTGGAAAACTGTGACTATCTGTGGAAAAGTTTGTCAGCCTGCCCTTGATGACGATGGGTGCAAGCTTGGAGACCAGGGTGGGGACCTTGCTCTGCTGGCCCCATTCAGATAAAAGGAGGAGCAGTGGCTTCTAACTACCATGTTCTAGACCATCTACATGCATTACCTTATTTCATCCTAACCACCAGTAAGGTAGGAACTTCACTCTCATTTTACAGATGGGGAAACTGAAGCTCAAAGAAGCATTTAAGGGCACAGAGTCAGTCAGTGATAGAGTCAGGATTTGAACCCACATCTCAGTTTTGACTCCTACTATATGTACTTTCTCTGCAGGCCTAGCTTCAGATATAAATAATACAGAAGTATTAACAGCAGTTGCTTACTATTATCAGACCCTTCTTTCATGTAATCTTAATCCTAATCAAGGTACACATTAGCCCCATGTTGCGGATGGGGAAATGGACCTGCCAAGCTGAACTCACAGCGTGTCGGTGACCTGCTCAGGGTTACACAGACTCATAGTGGCAGAGCTGGGCTGGAACTCAAGTGTCTCCAACTCTGAGCCCAAGTCCTGCCCACAGGCCACACCACCTCCCTGACAGGCCTCCTGACCTCTGTGGAAGCAGCTTATGCCCCATGCCCTGCATTTGCTCTCCGTGTGGCTGATTTACAATCAGAACTGCAGGAAATCCTCCCACATCTGAATAGGAAGCATCCCCAGTTACCAAGAAATATTTACTAAACGCCCATGAGGTGCTGGGCACAGTGGGAACATGGGGAAACACACTGAGTCTTTGTTCTCAGGAGATGTCAGCCAGACAGGTGAGGTCCAGGGAGGCACATTCACTTGCCCAAGGTCACCCATCCTCTTTCGGGGTCTATCCCAGACTACTTCTCCCCAGGGCTCCCCATGCCCTCCAAACACATCACTGTTGTTTCCATCCCACTGACTTTGAAATTCACTATGTCTATCTCCTCTATTATTAGTTTCTTAAAAGCAGGGACTTCATGTGATCATGCTGAACCCTCAGGCCCTAGAACAGGGCCTGGCACAGCAAAAAGTGTTCCTCCTCTCCCTGTCCTAGGTCAGCAGTGCTGTGTCCTCTCTCTGCCTCAAGGAAGGGGCTGACCTACCCCTGTGGGCTCGGCCCAGAACCCAGACAAGGCAGAGTGTCCGGGGTTGCCTGACCAGCCCCTGGAACCTGGGCACTGCAGTTGGAACCTGGATGACCCACGGTACAAACTGAGGGGCAGACGTCCCCCCATTCTTAGCCCTGCTCTTACCGATGAGCTGGGAAGTGCTAGGGGGCAGTGCCGCCATGGCCTCTCATCTGACTTTTGGGGTGAGGTCGGGAGACAGACCAACCCTGGGGCTGACAAATTGTTTCAGCCACACCTCCTCCGGGAAGTCCCCCGGGCTCAGCCCCATCTTGGCTCCAGAAGCTCTGAGGTACAGAAGGGGCAGAGCAGTTCCTCAGAGCTTTCTGCTGACTTGGGACCTGACTGAGCTCTGTTGCTGCTGTGAGCTTCCCCAGAGCTTTCATGGAAGTCAAGGTGTGTCTTCAGCCAGGGGGACATGGGATGAGAGCCTCAGAACTCAGGACAGTTATCCCCATTTTATAGGTGAGAAGACCGAGGCTCAGAGAGATTAAAGAACGTGCCTTACATCACAGACTGAGTGCCACAGCCAGGATGCTGTTTGACCCATGAACCACAATCAGAAGTCATAACCACAATAGACCCACTTCATCCTGCCTATCGGTGCTAAGTCAGTGCTGGTAAAATCTGAGTAGAATCATCAATAACCATGAGGAGGATGATCGATAACAGCCAGCATTGGTGGGCCCCCCATCTCAGCTAGGCCTGTACTTGGTGTTTTATGCAGGGTGGATACACATATGATCCCCATTTTACAGATGGGCAAACTGAGGCACAGAGAAGAAACTCACTTGGGCTCCTGAAAATAAGTAGGGATCAGCACTCAGATCCAGCTGGCCTGGCCCCAGCTGGTGCCCAAGTTTAAACTCCTTGTCTCTCTCTGTGGTCACAGGACACGAGTCTGTTTCCTCCTCTACTTTCCTGTTCTGGGCCTTAGAACCCTAACGGGTGAGGTGAGCCTGCCCCCAACACACTGGGTAAATATAGATTTGAAACTCACTCTGGCCCCCGGCCTACTCTTCTCTCCTGTCCAAAGCAAGGCCGTAGGCCTGCCCTTCCCTGCTACAGGGGACACTCCTTAGGGCAACTGGGCTCCTTCCGACCCAGACCAAGCCCACCCGAGGTCAGATATGGAATCAGGAGGCTGGCTGGTGTCCCCTGCTTTGCTGTGTGACCAGACACTTCCTCTCTCCGGGCTTCCACGAAACCCAGTCTCTGTTCCCTTCCCTCCCAACTGCCACACGAGTTGTAACGGTAAAGCGGCTCTTCCCAGGGGCATTTTTATTTTAACAGGTGGCTCTGGTAACTGCAAAAGCACAGACAGTCCAAAGCAGTACTGGCGACGGGCTTTGTGGCAGGAAGATGACCGGCAAGAGACAGGGCAGGCGGAGAGGCTTCCTAGAGTCCATTGCAGCCCCCACTGCAGTCCCGGGGAGGAAATGAAGACCCCAGGGCCTGCCGCTTGTCAGCCCGCACCAATCAGTACATCGAATTCCCCCCAGATCATGCTAACACCATGATCTTCGGGTTATCAGCTCATTTTACACAGAAGGAAGCTGGAGTTCAGGAAGCTGTCCACCTGAGCTCTTAAACCTGCTAAGGAGCAAGACAGGAGTTCCACTCCAATCTATCTGAAGTTCAAGGCTGCCCTGATTCTAACTTCTGCCCCACAAAGTGGGAATGGCAAGCTAGCCAAGCAGGTAACTGCATCCATGTCAGTTTCAGGTAGATCTGGGTTCAAGTCTAACTCTGCTGCTTCCTGGCTGTGTGACTTTGGCAAGTTCCTTCCCCTCTCTGAGCCCGTTTCCTCATATGTAAATGAAGAGACTAGGATCTAACCACAGAGGGCTGTCCCGAGCATTAAATGAGTGAATACATGCAAAGCAGTTGGAACGATGCCTAATTCAGAGTAAATATTCAAATATGAGAAAGATTTAGTCCCAATTCTCCTCGGCATCAGAAAGAGGCAGTTTAGAAACCATGCAGTTCCAACCTGGGCCAGCTCAGTCGCCAGTCTACAGCCTGGAGGCTGATTTTGAGTAGCCTTGAGCAAGTCACTTCACCTCTCCAGGCCTCAGTTTCCTCATCTATAAATAAGGAAAACATCTGCCTTGTCAAATTGTCCAGAGAATTCTGTGCGATAAATCATGGAAGGCACCAGATACCCACAAACATTCAAATGACAGCCGTTATTATGATAACAGGCATGTGATCAGCATTGCCCTCCCTGACAAAGAACTTCCGAGTGCCCCAAGCATTCGTGGGGATGAGGTAATCAAACCAGGTGGGCAGCTGTTTTAAGGCCTTGCCATTCAAAGTGTGGTTTGTGTTTTTAGCAGCATTAGGGTCACCTGGGAACCGATCAGAAGTGTAGCATCTCAGCCCCCACCCTAGACCTCCGATTCAGTCTGAAAATGAACAGAAGTCAGGTGATTTGAGGACACTGTGTATACTTGAAGTTTGGAAAACACTGCCCTGTTCTACCTTCTAAAAGCTGGCCAAGTACTGGGTCTCACCTGAGGCAGGTAGGAGAAGCCAGAAAGGCCTGCACTTGAGGCACTGGCACCTCCACCCCCACAGGCCTCTGCAGAGGTAGTTCCGGAAAGCTAGTTAGGGGCACAGGAATTTGAAGTCAGTCCCTGCTGGGCTCAAACTCCAGCTGGGCTACCTCCTTGCTGTGTGATCTTCCTAGCCTGCTTCATCCCTGTGCCTCTGTTTCTCCATTTGTAAAACAGAATGACACCAGCTACCTCAGAGTCACTATTATCAATTAATGCGGGTAATGTGTTCAAAATGGTGCCTGGCACAGAGCAATAATTCAACTCAATAACCACCAGCTACTCAGCTACTAATACTAGTGATTATTATCCGCCACACCATGGGAAGGCGGGGAGCTGGTTCTGGGTTACAGTGGCTCTGAGACTCATGCTCCTTCTGGCTTCCCCTGCTCAGGCACATTCCCTCCTCACGGAAACATAAAATTTATCACACCTCATGTACATAGTGACACTACGTTCACCTTCAAACATCCCTTGTTAACCTCCAGACACCCCGCAAGCAGGTGAAACCCATTTCCCAGGTGTAGAAATGGAGGCCCAGAGAGGGGAAATGACCTGACAGCTTGAATCAGAGGGTTGGGCGAGGCTAAAAATTGGTGATAACAGTAACAGTCCCTGCCTCACGGGGTTGTAAAAGTGTTACAAGGATTGAATTGGAGCATAAAGCAAGTTCTATAGAAATGTTACCTTTTATTCATCTCCATACTCCCACTTCACTCCCAATCAAGGTGTTTTGTCTGTTGCCTTGGGATTCATGACAGGGTACGGTGGTTCCCCAGCCCAAGAGCAGAGGGAAGCCAAAAACAGTTTTTAAAAAAAAAAAAAAAAAGGCCTTCAGAGGAAAAGCTGATGGGGCACAGGCATCCTGACAAGGTGTGGAGGAGGAGGCCTGGGGTGGGGAG
Organism: Pteropus alecto; assembly: GCF_000325575.1. Classification (NCBI taxonomy): domain Eukaryota; kingdom Metazoa; phylum Chordata; class Mammalia; order Chiroptera; family Pteropodidae; genus Pteropus; species Pteropus alecto. The sequence continues at coordinate 28,476,028 of NW_006442491.1, forward strand.
GAGGGCTGCCCCAGCTCTCCCACATCTGGCAGGAAGTAGCTGAGCATTTAGCCCTGTGGTGGCTGCATCAGCAGTGGGGGAGGCTAGGCCTTATCCCCCGGGGGTCTCCCCTTCCTTTCTCTCTCCTCACACACACCCCAACATTCGCGACTTCCGCTGTCATCACTCACACCTGTTTCTCAGATGGGTAAGTTGAAGCAGACTGAGGCTCACTCCTTCCCCTGACCACCCCCAGCAGTCTCAAATGCTCCTAGCAGATGCATTCCGCTAGGCAGCCATCTGGGTTGCTCCCTGGATGGAATCTCAGTGCTCTGAAGCCCAACAAGGGGGCCTGAACTCTGCCTGACACCACAGTTCCCAGGACACCACAGCCGGTGGGAGGAGGGACAAGAGAGTATCCCTTGGGGCAAGTGAACCTTACCAGGGTCCAAGACCTATGGTTCACCCAAACCCTCTGCTCCTGGTGGCGGGACGGGGGTAGGGGGGCGCTGGGGGCGCTGCTCCCCCCTCCTCCCTTCTCTGGCATGGCTTGAGGTTCTGCATCCACAAACCTAGGCTCCTAGGCACTGACAAAACCATCAGTGTTAGAGTTTAAAGCTGTTTACTTTCACGGAGCGCTCAGTCCCACTAGATATGAGTGAAGATCCAGGACCCCACATTACAGCTGAAGTTCAGAGAGGTCAAGCCCGCTGCCTAAGGTCACACAGCCGCTCAGCGCCCGTGATGCTAGGATGCCCACCTGACAGACGCTGAAACCGAGACGAGGGGAGCCAAGTCAGAGGCAGGGGCCAGCGAGGGGTGCCTCTGGGTTCGAGACCCTCTCTCCCTCGCTGTCTTCTCATTAAACAGCCCAGAGGCAGAAGAGGGTCTGAGCTGAGGGGGGAAGGCGCCTGCAGGGGTTCCATTCGCTTCCGCGGCGTGGATGCCTCTAAGCCCTCCGGCCAGACAAGGAACCGGAACCCGGAGCCGGACCCGGAGCCGGAGCCCGCGCCCCCACCCGCGCCCGCGCTCACTTTGGGCTTGTCGAAGGCGGGCGTCTGGGTCATGGTGCCAGCGTGCGTCCTGGCGCTGCTCCCTCCGCTGAAGGCCGGTGGTCTCCGTGGGATCCGCGGCGGGTGC
>NW_006442491.1:28477439-28497112 GCF_000325575.1 Pteropus alecto
CGGGCCCGGCCCCAGGACCGAGCCCTCCCGCCGTGCCCCGCTGCTTATTTCCTGGAATTCCCTCCCTGCATCGGGGACAAACACTAGTCCCTTCGGGGCCGCGGCCCCGCCAAAAACTCTGGCCCCTGGACTCCGGGTTGCAGCCACTTGCGGGCTCAGGCTCCAGCCGCCCGGCAGGGCTCTGCCTGGCCCGAGTGTGCCAGGCCCGAGCTGGAAGCCAGGAGCACGTGAGCAACACGAACCTTGCGGGGCTTGCACTCTACTGCGCGAGAAGCAGGCTCATCACACAATCACACAACATAAGTGTGTAATTAGGGAGCTTTAATGGAGACCAGCTGTGGCCAGCAGGTCCGGGAGGGCTTCTCTGCGGACCTGAAGAAGTTGACGGGGTGTAGGGGTTGGGGGCTGGTGTGGGTAGTGTGGAAGAGGACAGTCCAGGTGGAGAGGCCATCCTGTGTGAGAGACCTCGGGGAGCTGGGGAATGAGAGGAAGCGGGGGTGCGGGACTGGGGGGAGCGGGACACAGCCCATCCCCTCCCAGGTATTTCCCCCTGAGAAACCTGCCAGCATGCAGCAGAGAAGGTGTAGGCAATGTTCACACCTGCACTGTTCGTAATAGTAAAAACATGGGAAACACCGCAGAAGCTCATCTGCAGACGAGTGGGCAAATAAACTGTGAAATATTCACACCGTGGAATATTATACAGCAGTGAAATTGAATGAACTTCAGATGCAGACACAGCAACGCAGATCTATCTCAGAAATAACGCTGAGTGAAAAAAATAAGTCGCAGAAAAACTATATTCACTGTGGTGTAACTTTTAGAATGTATAATAAAAGCAAACCCCCCAATATGCATATTTAGACACATGCATTGGAAGAAAAAAAATTTTTTAAGGAAAAGATAAACACAAATTTGAAAAGAATGGTTATCTCAGGTGAATAGGTCAGGAGAGGGGAGGAGCCTACAGGTACATTCAGGTTATTGGTAATGTTCCAGTGCTTGGGTAGGATGGTGGTTTATTTCATTATACTGTGAATGAATGAACGAATAAATGAATGAATGAAAAAGAGGGTGGGAGAATGGAGGGCAAAGGGCTGGAAAGCCAGATGAAAACTAGATCACACAGGGCCTGCGGGACATGGTGAGGTCTTTCCCCTGAGAGTGCTGGAAAATCAGCAGAGGCTTTTAAGTGGACACAAGAGAGGATCAAACTTTATTTGGAAAAAATATCCTCCAGCTACTCAAAGTGTGGTCTAGGGATCATCATCACCTTCCATGTCACCTGGGAGCTGATTAGAACTGCAGACTCTCAGACCTACTCAACTGGAATCTGTGTTTTAAAGAGATACCCACATGGCTCGTGCGCATGTTGCAGGTTAAGGCTGGGCTTGCTGCTGGGAGGGGAGGGCATTGCAGAGGGACCAGCGCAAGTCTGGGAGACCAGGAAGGAGGCAATAGCAGAACTCCAGGTAGAGATGCTGGTGACGGCAGGGGAGATGGAGAAATTGTATTCAAGCTACATTTAAGGGGTAAAATCAACTTGGGTTGGGTTGTATGTTGGAGTGAGGCAGAGTGCTGGTCAAAAATGATTCTTCCGATACATTGTGGAAACCAGAGGAGTTTTTCGTAAGACCCTTTCCTGGCTCTCTGTGTTACTCAGGATAAATCACCATGGCTGCATTTATTAAGACATACTTGGAGCAGGTATTCTGAGAAGCTCGCTATAAGCACCATCTCATTTAATCTTTACAACAGTTCCATGAAGTAGGAACTGATCTCATTTTACAGATGAAAACACCGAGCCTCAGCAAGAAACAGCCTGACTGGCACACGTGTTGTAAGTAGGAGACCTGGGATTTGAATTTGAAGGTGACGCCAGAGCTTTCGCTCTCCACATTTTTCCTATCGCCACAGCCCCTGCCATGACATTCAAGTCCCTCTCCAATGTCGGTCCCATCCCTTCCTAGCACATTCCTCGACCTGGATGACTTTTTGGTCGATTAAAGGTGACACAAGTCCTTTGCTCTTTCTCCCATTGTGAGATGGAGTCTAATTTTCCTCCTTTTGTACCTGGGCTGGACCGAGTGACTTGTTTGCCTGATAGAACAAGTGACGTTCATGGACTTTGAGTCTAGGTCATAAGAAGCCTTGCAGCTTCCACTGGGGCCTCTCAAACGTTCTCTCCGGGAACCCCAAGTCGCAATGTAGGAAGTCCAACTACCCTAGGACCGTCGCACGAAACAATCCACATGTAGTCACTGCAGTTGACAATTCATCTGAGCATACCTTCCGCCACCACCATCAAGGGACCAAACACTAGTGAAGCCATGTTGGACCCTCCAGACTGGAACAGTTGCCAACTGAATATGTGACTTCAGTCATGCCATGTGGAACAAAAGAACTAACCCAGCTGACCCAGCCCGCACTCCAGACCTGCAGAAGTGTGACATATAATAAAATGTTATTTGAAGCCACTAAGTCTTGGGGTAGGTTGTTACGCAGCAGTAGATAATAGGGGTGCTGGCTCCTACCCACCTCAGCCCCTCTAGGATCTGATGCTCCTGACTCCATCCTGACACCTGGAGAAGCCTTTTCCCAGATCCCAGATCCTGGACTATCAAAATTCTGCTTTCCAAGCAGGTCAAACACAAAAGAAAATAATCTGTCTGTATAATGCAAATCCTTTGTTTACTTGTGCTCCGCTCAGGTGCCCTTTACCCTTCTGCATGCTGCTCTGTGCCAGACAGGCAGCCTGACCGCTGTGGAAATACCTGTCAGCTCCCTTGACCTCTGGCTTCTGGTTGGGTTTGGTGGATGGATGGGGGGGGGACATCAGCTGGAGGACAGAAGGTGGGAGGAGGGGGACCCTTTCTGCCCCCTTGCACAGTCACTGGGTTAACTATCTCTCAGCCAAGGCCCTGGCTCCTGGCAGGTGGTCCTCTCCATCCCTTTCTTGAAAGGCAATGATTCCTTTGTTACTAGCCTCAGGCTACTGCAACACTCTTTACTGGTTCCCCAGAAGCAGAGTTTGCGACGAAGATTTATGTGCAGGTAGTTGATTTGGGGAGAGAAGGGGAGTGTAGAAGTAAGACAGGAAGTGAGAGAAGCCAATATGAGCAGGTTACCAGACCCGGCACCTGGAGCTCAAGCCTTTGAGGGGGAGACGATGTAGAATACATCTGAGTTAACCCAACTGAGGAGCGAGGAAGGTTTATCCGCCATCACCCTCTCACATTGTTTGAGAGCTGCTTCCGGGATATGAACTTACTTCTTGGTACCCTTAGCTTCCTCAACACACTGGATTAGCTTGCTCCCATGGCTAGAAAACACCCTCAGGAGGGAGAGGGGGAAGAAGAGGGGGAAGGAGAGAAGGAGAAAGGGAGAGGGGAGAGAGAGAGAGAGAGGTGGACAGACAGACTCAGCTGTCATGCAGAGGTGATGCTGAGCGTGGGTGGGCACTGACAGCTATACCCACCCACACTTTTGTGAATAATTTTTTATTTTCGGCTTTATTGAGATACAACTGATAAATAAGATGGTAAGATACTTAAAGTGTTCAGTGTGATGATTTTATATATGTATATATACACTGTGAAAGGATTCTCCCCATCGAGTTAATTAACACACCCATCACATATTTACCTCTTTTTTTGGTGGGAGTGAGAACATTTAAGTTCTACTCTCCTAGCAAATTTCAGTTATACAATAGTGTTATCAACCATAGTCATCAGGTTATACATGAGATCCTCAGACCTTATTCATCTTAAAACTAAAAGTAAATAATTCCTCTCCTCAATTAACTCCGTTTGAGTTTGTCACCTGGTTCCTGCCAGGATCCTGGGTGGAACAGGCTGGTCTTGAACTTCTCCATGTCAATACACAGTAGGCCAATGTCTACAGAGTTGGAAGAAGGATGGAGAAGGCTGCCTTTCCAAAAATGTATTATCTACATAGCATGTCACTCCTATGTGAAGACAAGACAGCTATAGTCTCAAACATGCAGGAATTCTAACTCTCATATATCCTTCCTGAAAAATCTAGTTCAAGATCTAATTCCAGCCAACAAAAAGAAGCAAATGCAAACAGAATTAATGAATAAGAATGTCCTAATCTGAAACAATTCGTACCGTCAGGAATATTATCTCCAGTTAAGACTGCAGTTGTGACAATAGCATTGGTAACTTAGTGCTACAGCACCAGAAATTGTTAAAGTCGTGAAGGAAGAACGTTATGTAATGAACAGAATCAGACTTTCAAGGCAGATGTATCAGTCAGGGTAATCCTAGCTACTGTAACTCATAGAATGTTACAATTCCTGGCAAATATGCCAGAAATAAGAGTTCTTGCTCATATAACAATTCTGGGTGAGTGGCCACTCTCTGCTCAGTCCTTCTGGGTCTGAGTCTACATGTGGGTCTCAAGGTTGCCCTGGGGGTCATCTTTATTCCAGCCATTCAGAAGGGAGAAAGGGTATCGAGGAATATTTGGAGTTCTGAGGGGCCGGGCTCACATTCAGGCATCACGGCTGGGTCATGTGGCCACACAGAACTGCAGGGGAGACTGGGAAAGATGCCCAATAGCATGGCTGAAAGGAGCGTGGGGATGTGGGTGAGCTTCTAGCATCTCTGCTGGAGTGGGAACGCATCTTCCTCGAGGAAGCCTTTACTCCCCTTCCCAGAAAATTTGTCATCATCGTCTGTGTATTGGAGAGTCATGTGGCCTTGTCTAACCTTTCCAGCCAGGTGGTTGGTCTTCACAGGTAGGACAGGTTCAACTTTTCCCAGACCTCTAGCCCTGACCGAGGGCCTGGTGGACAGTAGGAGCTTGTTAAGTGTTGAAGGAATGATGGCATATAAATGGGCAATTCAGTTCATTGTCCTCAAGCTTGAGATATATAGGAAGCCCTCACCTGAGTCTGATCTGTATCTGGTCCTGTGCAGGGCTCAGGCTGCCTTGGGTTAAAGGAAGGCAAGTTGATGCTTAGGGGAAAGGGTAGACCAATTATTCTCTTCCCGGCCCACATACTCATACAAAATACATGTCGCGATAGCTATTATTTATCGAGCTGGTCACCATGAGAAGGAATTCACATATGTGATTTCATTTAAGTTCTCCCGGCAGCCCTGGTCGGTAAGCACTGTGATCATCTCCATTCATTGGTGGAGAAACCAACACTCAAAGTGGTCACGCTAGCGAGAGATGAAGCTTGAATTTGGGTGTGAATATGCCTGGACCTCAGAGTTTGTGCTCAGTATCCAGGAGAAATCAGGGTAGGTTGGTCAGCAGCCAGGTCTGGGGGCAGAGCCACGGAAGGGTGGGTCACTTCATTCATTCAGCACACAGTTCACTGGGCTGGCCCCGCCCCGGGCACTGAGGATACAGAGAAAAAACCCGCTCTCTGGTTGGTTCGCTCGCAGAACTGCAGGAGAGCCGGCGTCATCGATTTGATACAGTATGACAAGGGTCATTAAGTATTTCTTCCTCCTTGGCGCTACGGTCTTCCTCTGTGAACTTCGGGCAAGTGATCGGAAAGCCAAGGGTCGCACAGGCAAGTGCTGACAGAGCAGGCATGGAATGCAGACAGTCCAGAGTCTTGGTTCCACTTCTCACGCTTCTGTGACTTGGGGCAAGTTCCCTCTGAGCCTTAAATTCCTCATCTGTCGAGTGGGGATAACACATATAATACCGAGCTCAGAGGATAACGTACAGATATACCTAACTCACAGGACGACTCACATACACACCTAGCTCATGGGACCGCGCAGACATACGGAGCTCAGAGGAGAGCAACGGAAGTGGAGACTATGCCCTCGGGGAGCAGACGCCCTGGTTAAATGCTGCCACGCTAAGATACGATTTCAGTGACGCCAGATCCCGCAGTTATTCAAGAACGGCCAGAAACCGCGATTTTAATGTTTAAAACATGTCCAAATATCTCCTAATTTTAAAACTTTGCATGAGCTAAAGAATACGTTTGTGGGTCGGATTTTGCCCCTGTGGACTCAATAAGTAAGGTGTCTGCCGATTCTGATCTTCTAGGATCTATGACTAGGGAAGAGGACAAAGGCGTCCCCAACTCATGTTTATCAGTCAGAATTAGGATCAGTTGCACACAACATAAAATCCTAAAATAACAGTAACAAAAAGAAGTTTGTTTCTCAGTCATGTAAAGACGTCCAAAGGTGGGCAATGCGTGGCTGGTGGCAACTCTGGGATGCTGGCACCTTCCGTCTCTCTACTCTGTCATCCCCAGTGTAACCTCATTGTCCAGCATAGCTGCTGGCACACTGGCCATCACATCAGCCGTCCAGAGAGTAGAGTGGAAGAAGAGCTTTCTTCTTTAAAGATACTTCCTGATATTCTCACGACAAATTTCACTTACATAGTCATATGGCCACTCCTAATTGCAAAGGAGACTGGGAAATGTCTTGAGGCTGGAAAGCAAGGCAGCTAGCTAAGAAGGGGGTTCTGTTAATAAAGAAGAAGAGGATAGTAAATATTGGAAGGGAATGAGCCATACCTGCCGCCTCACACACCCTGGCTTTGTGAGGAGAGCGTGCGGGTGTGTGGAGGGGTGTTATCAGACAGCCGGACTCTGCTGTCCACTTCGCCTCTTCTGTCCATGTGTTTGAGCCTCTTCCTGACCAAGAAGAGAACAAGACAGAAAGAGTCCATCTTTCTGGGACCCTCAACACACAGGGCTCTGTTTCTCCCTCTCTGAATCCGGGCATATTTCCTTCCTGACTCCACAGCCCCAGCCCTGCTTCTCAAGGGCGGGGGCCTTGCCTTAATCTTCTTTGCACCCCGAAAGGCCTGGGCAGACTTGTGGCGGGTGGATGTGAGTCCCTGGTGTGACTCATTCCGGAGAAGTCAGATGTGGGCTTGACTGAGTCATTCATTTCTAAGTTGTGATATCAGAGTAACTCTCCCCGCAAGACAGAAATATACCCGCCGTGTTTACAATGGAGTCCAAAGTCAATGCTCAAGGGGGAAGCCTGAAAGGGTCACACTTGTCCTTGCAAACCCCTTAGGCAGGTGTCAGGTTGGACACAGACACACTGCTGCTGGGTGAACCTGACACAGCCAGCACTTCCTCCAGGGTTCCTCCCTGTGTCTTGGTTAAGTGTTCCTGGTTTGTGTTGAGAAGCCATGTTGTGTTGGACAATATGTATTTTCAGACCTTACAATCCCCCTCAGTGGGTTGTGATGCTCACGATGCTTGTAGAGGGGAGAGGCACATGGTCCCCAAGATGTAGAGTGACCAACCAGCCTCGGTGCAATGGGACTGAGAAGTTTCCAGGGATGCAGGACTTTCTGTCCAAAAACCAGGCAAGTCCCAGGGCAAACTGGGATGGTTGGTCACCCTATGAGACCGCCTGTCACAGCAGGCTCACTCCTCAAACACCCTCCTGGGACTGTCCTTGTTGCACATGCAGCTTTAAAATGGTAATTCCGTGCTGTTTAGGGCCCCGCTTACCCTCCCCACCTCACCTAGCAAGGCCAGTGGCGGAGTGGTTCAGAGGTGGGATCTGGAACCAGAAAGTCTGGGTCCAAACCCCAGCTCCATCACTCACCAGCTAAGAAGCAAGTCGCTTCACCTCTCTCTGCCTCAGTTTCCTCATCTATAAAATGGAAATAAGAACAACTTTACCCCATAGGGTTATTGCAGGGATTGAGTTAACAGATGTAAAGCATTTAGAATGTACGCAGGCTGCAGTCCCTTGTCTAAAACCCAAATGTCTCAGGGCCTTCATAAGTTTGGGGATTTTGAGAGCTTGGGGGTTTAAAAGGCACATGTCACACGTCATATAACACAGCAGTGGGGTCTGGGTTAGCCTCCCATGACTAAACACAGTAGTATTTCTGCAGAGAATAGGGTATGAATAGTCACACATCTGTTCATGTTCAAGTTAGGTTTTGGCCACCAAGTGGATTTCGGTGGTAAACAATTATTTTGTTCAGAACGTTCTGGCCCTCAGAAGTGCAGGCCAGGGTTGTAGACCCATGTGACGGTTCGCCGTTATTATCATTCATGCACATCTGGTGAAACTGCCACGCAATCACTTCTTGAGGACAACTCAGAACTATTGTGACCGAGGCTCCCGTGGGTTCATGGGATTTTCTAGCGGCGCCAACAGCTCTGAACAACTGTGGAAGGCTAGGGGACACACCCTTTTCTTCTTTCTCTACCCAGGCTCTCAATTTAGTGATTTCTCCCTGTTCCTTTCAATGTGGTGATGGTGGTGAGTGGGGAGGTTGCAAATTCAAGTCTCCCAGAGCCTTTCCTATGTCCGAGCTGGGGGAGCCAGCAGGGCCCCCGTGGGGGAGATGGACATAAGCCGTAGAGAAATGATGAGTAAGCCAAGTTTCTGGTAAAGCTGCTGTGTGTTCCAGGCAGTGATCTGGTCTAGGCGGCAGAGAGAATGGCCAAAGAGGGGTTCGTGGCCCCTCAGGAGCCCCCTGGGTGCCCACAGACACTGTCACACTTATAGAAAAGTGTGCAAATGGGAATCTGGATGCTTCCTTAGTTGGGGTACATTTGTTCTGAGCACTCCAAGAAATGCGTGGTGGACAGGTGCTCAAAGTATTAAGGAGTTATAGTGGCTATGAGAGGGGAGAAGAAGCCCCCCACCCCCACAGCCACAGAGAGAAGGCTCACCTGGAACCCACCTCCACACCTTGCAGAGCAGCCTCCCTGCCCTCTCACAAGGATGTTCCTGGTGCAGTGACCTCGCCATGGGATTATTTTACAAGTTCATTTCTTTCAGGATTTGAATTTCTGGGAGGGAACATTGGTTCCTGCTTTTTGTCAGTGGAGCTCTGCAGTCAAGGACATGGGCCCCTTCCCACAGGGAGAGGGAAAAGGAAGATTGGGGCCAGGCTTTTCCTCCAGACAAGCAGGACTCTCCCTTGGGGAGGGAGCTTTATGTTGCCTGTCAGGCTTTCTGAGCCTTATGCAAATCATGGAATCAGAGAAGTCATGGCTTCTCCCCTCCACCATCGGGGTGTCCCCTTCTACTTTTGGCTACTTCGTTCCCCGTCCACCCCAAATGGACCCCAGACTTTAACATCTTCCCCTTTTTCTCACTTCCTAATCCATCCTCCTCTCCGCTCACAAGAAAGTTCCTAAGAACCCTGGAGTAGGGTTCAGGAGACTCCAGTCCAAGTTTCAGCTCTGTCCCCCTCCCCACTGTGACCTTGAGCTGGTCCCTTGTCCTCTCTGTGCCACAATTACTCCATATATTTGAGGGAGAGATTGAATTTGATTAGGAGCTGAAAAATCAAATAACTCTAGGAATCGGGCAGATTAAGGTCAGAGATCAGGTGAACTAGAAAATGCCAGCCATTATGGTCACATGGTCCCAGCTAGCTGCAAGGGAGGCTGGGAAATATAGTCTAGCTGTGCCCTGGGAAGGAAAGGATATGGGTTTGGTGAAAGGTAGACTTTTGGTAACAGTCTCTGCCACAAGCTGGAAGCCTGGATTTTATGTGAAACCTTCTAATTTTTAAATAATGGCAAGTAATTAAAAATTTTAAAAAGACATTGTACGGATTAAAAACAAAACCTTCTTACGAGGTTTTATACGAGCCCACATGCTGTCAGTCTGTGGCCTCTAGGTTAGATGGTCTCATCGTGCCCAAATGAGCTATGATTCTACAGGTGAAGCAGCTGCTCTCATCTGTTCAGGAAAACACGCAGTCATTCCACAAACATCTCTCGAACCCCTACTCCATGCCAGGCCCTGGGACAGGCAGCGAGGACATGGGAAAAACGAAAGCAAAAAAACCCTCGTTCCTTTCCTTGCACAGCTCACAGTTGTTTTTACCCCCGGGTAGAAAATAGTGTTCGATTTTAAAACTAAATTTGAGAGTTATTTGCTATCATGTTACGTTTTGACAGAAGAGAAGTCCTTAATGAAAAGAATGACTTCCTGGGGGGAAATTCTAGGCATAAAGACTCATTAGAGGAGCCGTGGACAGCGTCAGAAGCCCTGGCTGGAATGTCCTTTTCGGCTTTACCATTCAGTGTGTGTGCGGGCTCAGGCCAGTGGTTCGTCCCGGCCAAGCCTCATCCTCCACCTCTGTAAAAAAGGGATAACGGTTCGTATTTCACAGGGCTGCGGGAAACGGAAGCATGTAAAAAGCCAGCCACAGTGCCTGGCACCCAGTAGATAGATGCACAGCATTTGTTCCTTTTGTTACTGTGGGTGTGGCGCTGGCCCTCGCCTGGCCCATGATGGAGGTACGCCCTTCACCCCTTAAAGCAAGAGGCTGGAGGGAGGAATGCGTGCTCATTCCAGAGTTACATTACCATAACGAGCTCATTGGTCATTGTGGTTGACACCAGCAAAGACGCAGAAGCCTTAGGGGAACCTCAGTGGACTGGGGTGGGGTCAGGGGCTGAGCCGGGCTCAGACTGTAGAGAAGAAAAGGCTTCAGATCACAAAACTATACTGCCCTTGACACTGTCTCCGGAGCCAGAGCACTTCCTCCAACTCGAGGCAATCTGAAGTCCTCTAACTCGTACAGAGAGGTGCAGCCACAGACCCATTTTACAGAGGATGCCGTCCAGGTGCCGGGAGATAATGCCGACCGGTCCAGAGCTACGCAGCTGATAAGGAATGGCCTGAAGATTCAAACTCCAGTCCACATTCTTTTCTATGCTTCCCAACAGTGCCTGGAAGTTCCCAATCAGCCATTCGGGATGGAGGAAGGGAAGCGGGCCAGCTGGGGCTCTGAAGGGATTTGGCAAGAAATGAATTTTTCTGAGGCCAGCAGCCCATCTGTGCAGCTGGAGTTACCTCCTCCAACCCTTCCTCCCTCCCTTGCATCTTCTCTTCCTCCCTCCCTTCCTTCCTTCCTGGTTGATTCCCAGCTCTGGCACTTCCTGTCTAGGTGACGTTGGCAGGCCACTTCAGCCTTCCAAGCCAGCGATTCTACTATGTACCAGGCACCCCTCGAAGTACACTAAAGGTACAAATAGGGTGAGCCAGACAGGCAGACATGGCCTCCAGCCTCATGGGGCAGCTACCGACTCCGGTGGCCTCCTGGGAGATGTGATGCTTGAGTGGAGGTGGATACGATGAGGAGCTGTTCCTCACATTCATTAAGGGCGGGCACGGTAGGGATTTCATTCTGGGGAGAAGCAGAAATGGATTTACCAAGCTCCGAAAGCTTATGCCACAGAGTCCCTCGCAGGCCACAGCGTCCCTCGATGGCCAGGGTCTTTCCAGTAACCTGGGAGGGGTCCCAGCAATGTCTACTCAGGATCACATACTGCCACGGAGCTTGCCAAAGTAAATAATTTTAACTGAAATTGATTAAGAATGTTGTTTCTTTCCTTTCCAACTTCCCCTTTGGTCACACGTCACTTCCTATGGAGTGTTGCTGGTGTGGCTGTGGCATTTGGGGGGATCTAGCTAAGGGGAAGTTGTCATGGAATACCAACACCAGTGAAAATCACAAAACTCTACATCATTGCAAAGAAGGTATTGGCAACGAACTGCTTAATTGGTGGCATCGATTCAAAAACTTTTAAGATTAGCAATCAAGGATTACTAATGAGAAATCCTGAAATCTTATAGCTCCTAAAGCTCCTATATGAAAGAAACTTGATAGAGGTTTTTCTAAATTTGACAACAATCCTAAAGTTTTATGACACTGCTGATAATGAGTTGTGAAGCTGAAATAAACTTTCCTAAAATATCAACAATAAAAAGCTTTTGGTCAATTGTGCTAGAGAAAAGACTAAATTATCTTATTCTCTCTAAAGAGAATGATGTGACAAAACCAATGTCATATAAAGAGGTTATCCTGAAAGTATACAGCAAAAATGCAGAAATGAAAGTGTTATGAGGTATATTAGGTGGTAAATGTAAATATTATATTATCTTTTTTGGACATTGTATAGCTTTTAAAATTTCACTTTGGTTTGTTTCTCATTTTAAATATTCACATTCTTACCTGATTTTGTATTCTTTTTTCTTAAAGAAGGTTCTCCGGCTTTATGTTTCTGGTCCACAAAACCAGGATGAGCCTCTATGGAGAGGATATGGCATGTACAACAGCCCAGTGGTCATGGGGTGGGAGCCTGGCTGCGTTCAAGAAAGAGAAGCGGAGAGAGGACAGGTAGGGGCCAGGATGGCAGCAGGTATTCCCCACAATCCTACCTTGACCTGTAACTGGCTGTGCAGCCAAACAGGGCAGGGAATCTTGGGACTCTAATCCAGAGAGACCAAGGCCAAATAAAGGACCTCATAAGTCATTTCCTCAACCTCTCACCAGTGCAGGAACCCTCTCCCTGATAACTGAGCCTTGGCTGTGTTTATCTCCTGGGACGCAGTGCTCACTCTTCCCCCAAATCCTATGTTATTGTAAGTTAAAACTCTGATTGAGGAAAGTTCTTCTGTCAAGCTGACCACTAAGTGTCCGTGGTTCCTGATCCTTGAGTCCTGATATTCCCTAGGGGCCACAGAAATAATTGGCTGCTTCTTCACATCTCATTATAGCTCTACAGAAACTTGAGGGCAGCACTCAAGTTCTGCCCTTGCCCAGGATAACCTAGCTTCCTACAAAGATTCCTCTCATGACTTGACTTTCAAAGTCTTCCTTATCTATTACCTTAAAAATTTCTCAACCCCCCTTCATATATGGTGATGATGATGATGATGATGATGATGATAGCTAACACATGTTGAGCACTTACTAGGCACTAGGCTCTGTGCTTGTAATCTTCATGTCAATCCTAGGAAATAGGTACAATTATGAAGCCCATTTTACAGATGAGGAAACTGAGGTTCAAAGAGATTGAATAACTTGCCTAGGTTATACAACATGTGGGTGGTATAATCAGACTCTGACTTTAGAGCTCATGCTTTAAATCACTACATCAAATGGCTGAAACTAGGGGATTCCGATCTGTGTATATAAGACAATATTGATTTTCATCTATAATCAATGTAGGTCACGTCATCAGGAAGTTATGGTAGCTATGATTTCATATGTGCCTAATAATGAAGCTTCAAAATACACAAAGCAAAATTTGACAGAATTAAAAGGAGAAATAGAATCCATAATAGTTGAAGAATTTAAAAATATATTTACAATTTTTTTTAAATTGAAGTAAAATACTCAACGTAAAATTTATCTTATTAATCATTTTTAGGCATACTGTTTAGTAGTGGCAAGTATAGTCACATTGTTGTCCAACCAATCTTCAAAACTTTTTTGTCCTGTAAAACAGAAACTCTACCCATTAAACAACTCCTCACTGTCTCTCTCCTCAGCCCTTGGCCCTACCATTTTACTTTCTACCTCTATAAATTTGACTACTCTTGGTACCTTGTATAAGTAGAATCATACAGTGCTTGCCTTTTTCTGACTGGCTTATTTCACTTAGCACGATGTCATCTCAAGTTTCATCTATGTTGTAGTGTATGTCAGAATTTCCTTTCTTTTTAAGGCTAAATAATATTCCATTGTATCATTTATCCACTCATCTGTTGGTGGACATATGGACATGTATGAACAAATATCAGGAGTTGGAGATTACTCCAACTTTCTCCATTACTGATAGGCCAATTAGTAAAAAAAAAAACCAAGACAGCTAAAATATGATCTAAATAATACCAGCAATTGCCTTGAGCTAATTGACTTTTATTATAGTTCATTTTACCCAACAACTTCTTTTCAAGTGCGTGCGGCTCCTTCACTAGGGCAGACTTATCTTGTGCCTTAAAACCAGTCTCACTGTATTTCGAAATGCAGAAATCTTACAGAGTATGTTATCTGATTGCAATGAGATTGGAATTAGATATCCATAAAAATGTATCCTGAAAAAACCCACGTTTTGAAATTAGGCTAATAGCTCCTATTACAGATATGCTAATTTACTAGAGGGATTCTGCTTGAGGATTGAGTATTTTGCTAAAACAGCCCCTTCCTTGTCAGAAGGTGCCTCTCCTGAAGAAGTAGGAAAATGTGTACAAAATAATGACTTCGTCAAAGAGTCCGAGGACCCTCAAGACCAGACTTAGGTCAGCGGGATCGACGGAACAAAGAGAGTTAGAGATTCGCACTCCTCCTTGGGTCCCTGTCCATGCCCAGCTGTCTACTGTCCTCACCAACTTCTTGCCCTGTCCCTTCATCCCTTCCCTTGACGTAAAAGAAGCCAGAATTTGGGGCTCTCTTAAGATGGATTTGCAGAAGCTTTAAGGCGCCTCATCCCCCTACCCCCGCATCTTCTCGAGCTGGCGGCTTCTTGATCAATAAACCTTTCCTTACTCCAAACTCTGACATTTTGAATGCTGGCTTTTGATGTGTTGGGCACACGAACCTTGAGCCGGTAACAACAACTTCACATACTGCTTTCATTCTCTGAAAGCTACCTGCTAGACAAATATAAAACTTCAGTATTGTCTTTTCTGCTAGGGAAACAGATACAAAACGATTCTGGAGGGCAGGAGATGTGTCTAGGTAACAGATACACGTTCCACTTTTTAAAGCACTAACGGGGCCCACTAAGGAATGGGCCCAAAGAGCAGAGGGAGCACCCCAGAATTGATTATTTGTAGCCTCTGGCATCCTATTGTTCTCAGGGGCTCCTTCTGGGATGAGCGGAGTCAAGTTTGCCCCAGGACCTCCTGGTTTGGGGAGGATCAGCAGTCACCAGATCATTGACCCCAGAGAGGCCCTGCCAGACTCAGCTCTGCTACAGGCCAGGCTGTACCTGGTGGTAGTGATCTCAGGGCAGGTCTACCAGACATAACCAGGTGCAGCCAGAGACGAAGTGGGCAAAGCTTGCCTTTGTGTTCCCTCTTCCCCTGCCCCATCCATCCTGATCCATCAGGAAGCTGGGGCCCCAGATCAGGCCATTGTAATAACAACCATTCATACCCGCTCTGCCCTGCCCTGCATGGTTCATCAAACAGGCTCCTTCATAAATGGCCTGGGAGGGAGGGAGAGGGGAGAGAGAGAGAGAGTGGGCAGATGAGCCCCTTCATTTTATAGGCAAAAAAACTAGAACCTAAAGGAAAGTCTGTTAATGTGTCTGCCTTCCCGACTGGACTGTGAGCAACTTGAAGTGAAGGATTAAGTCTTGATCATTCGGTCATTCATTCCAGGCAAAGTAAACAGCAGATGCAAAGGCCCTGTGGCAAGAATGCTGTTGACACGTTGGAGAAGCAGCTAGGTCAGTGAGCAGAGTGAGTGAGAAGAATTACAGGAGATGAGTTGGAGAAGTGGGCACCAGCCAGGTCACGTAAGGCCTCGTAGAACATGAAAAGGAGTCTGGCTTTTATGCCAGCTGCCAAGGAAGTCACTGGAAGGTGCCTGCACTGAGAGCAGACACTGAGAAGACAACAGCCCGTAAGAAAGTAAAATGTCCTCATCTGTCAAATATACAGACAGTTAAATGACCAAGTCACTTAGGGAGTATGATCTGTGCCATGATTAGGGACCCACAGGGGCTGCAAGTATACAGAGCAGGGGCCCTGTTCCAGCTGGAGAGCCCCACAGCACTTCCCAGGGAGAGATATTTCCACTGAGACCTAAAGGCTGAATCGGAGTTAGCCAGTTGGAAAACAGATCACAGAAAAGGGGATGAGAAGTAACATTGCAGGTACAGCAAAGAGCAAGTACAAAAATGCCTGGGAAGATTGAAAGCCTGAGCATTTGGGGCCCAGATAAGTTTAGTACAGCTGAACGGTAGGATTCAGGCAGGGTGGTGATGGGAGGGCGATGGGGTGGCTAGCAGGGGTCAGCTTAGGGGTCGGCTTCTCTCAATGTACTGTGAACCTTTTCCTACTAAGTAAGCATTCTCTACTATAGAGTTGTAAGGGCTGCATTGAATTCTTCCACTGTACATTCTGTTGCATAGTAACCAGTCCCCTGGTGTTGGGCATTTAGGTTCCTTCTGGGTTTTCCCTATTATAAACAATGCTGTGATGAACATCTTCGTTTGTACATCCTATGCACATGTATTATTATCTCCATAGAGTAAGAATGGGACATCTTGGTGGCTTCCCAGTGGGCTGGCTTGACTGCTGCTTTGGAGAAGCCTGAGCCAGACCTGTTAGTCAAACCAGTCCTGGGGCCTCCCAGGGAGCCCTTTGCTGGGTGTCTTCTTAAGGGGCCCTAAACAGGGAGATTCCAGGAGAAGGTCCGAGGGAGTGATAAAAAGCCCTGACCATGAGCTCTGGCTACCCAGATAAAGGGCAGGGAGGGGCCCCAGACCCAGGACCCACATGTCCTGTTGGCTGTATGTTTGTCTGTCCAACTGACCTGGTGCACCAGCTCCTAGCCCCTGTTAAGGAGACATCAAAAGAATTTCAGGTACAGGTTTTAAAAGTTGGGGTACCAGTTGTGTGATTCAAACCCTTCACTCCTCAGAGGGAAGCTCAGGATTTTGAGTTCCCTCCTGATCATGGGTCACTCACTGTGCCAAGGGGGATTTGTGGTGACATTTTGTCTCAGCCTCTCCTACCTGCTTTGATGTGAGCTTTTTCTTGTTTACCCGATGTGTAGGAGCCACTCAGCTAGTTTTAGGGTTGTTTTTTTTTTTTCAAAGGACATTATTCTATATGTAGCTGTAGATTCTCTGTGTCCGTGAAATAAGGTGGGTTCAGGATCTTCCTACATCACCATCTTGAACCAGAACTTCAACAAAAGGACTTCGAATTGAGCATGGACCTTCAAAATGAGCATTGGTTCAAATCACAGCTCTACCACTAAAGAGCCGAGTGACCTTGGGCTAGTTACTCAAATTCTCTGATTCTCATTGGCTCAATAGGGAAAACGACCTAACAGAGTTATTGTAAAAGTTAAATGAAATTAACAAGCACTTGGCCCATCTCCCCAAAAATGATGGTGTATATTTTTCATTGTCATCTGGGGTCTCCGTCCTAGTTTTTTTTTTTTTTAATTATTCTAACAGCTTTCTTGAGATAAAATTCACATGTCATATAATTTACCCATTTAAAGTATATAATTCAATGGTTTTTACTATGTTTATCCTCATCAGTTTTGGAACTGTCTCACCACTGCTCCCCCCTCAAAAAAAGCCTGTACCCATTAGTTGTCACTTGCTACCCCTCTGCTGATCTCCTTCCCC
This sequence comes from Pteropus alecto, assembly GCF_000325575.1. Lineage (NCBI taxonomy): Eukaryota > Metazoa > Chordata > Mammalia > Chiroptera > Pteropodidae > Pteropus > Pteropus alecto. The sequence goes on from NW_006442491.1 coordinate 28,494,553, forward strand.
TCCCAGCCCTAGGCGACCGCCTATCTACTTTCTGTCTCTATGGATCTGCCTATTCTGGACATTTCTTATAAATGGAATCATACAAAATAGGAATCGCACAAAATAGAAATCATACAAAGTCTTTAGTGACTGGCTTCTTTCACTTATATAGTGTTTTCAAGGTTCATCCATGATATGGCTGATGTCAGTACTTCATTTCTTTTTTTTTGCCAAATAGTATTCCATTGTACGGAGAGACCACATTTAATATATCCTTTCATCAGTAGAAACATTAAGTTGTTTCTGCCTTTTGGCTTTTATGACAAACGCTGCTATGAACATTTGTGTGTGGACGTCTTTTCATTTTTCTTGGGTATATACCTAGGAGTGGAATTGCTGCGTCACATGGTCACTCTATTTTCAATCATTTGAAAAACTGCCAGACCGTTTTCCAAAGTAGCTGCACCATTTTGTATTCCCACCAGCAATTTTCGAAGGTTCTCATTTCTCCACATCCTTTCCAACACCTGTTATTGTCTGTTTGATTACAGCCATCCTAGCGGGTGTGTAAAGGTATCTTATTGTAGTTTTGATTTGCATTTCTTAGAGGGCTAACATCTCCATCTTTTTCAGTAAAATTGCGTTATGTCCAAGGACAGATAAATCCTGAGACACCTCAGTCTCAAAATGGAAACACTAATTGGTCCCAAAGAAAGAAAAGAATCTTATATGGAAAAAGGTGTCCATGACTCACTCATATTTCTTAAAGTGGTCCTTCCGTAAGCAAATTAACTATTACCCAGTTTAGGGGCATTGGGGGAGTTTCTAGTCTTCTTCTACTATCTCTAATAATTATAAAGACTGGTGGGTGTCATATGGAAAATGCCTATGATAACTGAACAAAAGCAGGATAAAAAGTAGTTTAGTCACCTAAGCTGGAAAAAAAAATGTTTTTAATCCATCTAACTGTTTTTTAAGCACCAGCCTGGTGCCAAGCCTACTGCTAGCTTACTATGGACAGAGTCTGGAGAGGAATAGCAAAAATGAAAGTATTATTCGTGTTGAGGATGGTGGGGTTCTGAGTGATAGATATCACACCCATTCCCAACTCCGTTTTCCAAATTCTCTCGATATATCTAAAAATGACAGGAGAAACTTTTTTTGAGCCAGGGCCTCAAAGTATTTCATGAAATCTCCATTCAACCCCTGGGAGGTAATAATAGTAGTAGTAGTAGTAGTAGTAGTAGTAGTAGTAGTAGTAGTAGTAGTACTATGGACTTGCTGTGTGTCTGGCACTCTTCCACCTGTTAGGTACCATTATTGTCCCCAGTTTCCATTGAAGAAACTGATGCTGGGCAAGGAGATGCCCTTTCTCTTTGGCGTTCTGTCTGTCCACATTACCCACACATGTGCAGAGCTGCACACACGCTCAGGTCCACATCTGCACCCTAGGACACACACGGGATCGTACATGCCACAGCCAGACACACGTGTACATTCACGTACAGGACCGCTCATATCCACACACATGTGCATGTGCGTGTGTGTTCACGTGGGCTACCGGCACATATGTACCCATGTGCGCACAGGCCCTACACTTTTGGATATACAGCTAAGAGTGGGAAAAGGGGTGCAGATAAAGGGAGGGGCCAAAGTCCAACCCTGAACCCTCAAAACACCATTTGTTACTGGCAGGTGTACAGGACTGGGTGGGGCATTTAGGTGGCTATAGGCTCAAAGGGCATAAAAACCCAGGGCCACCCACTAACTTCCAAACAGGGCTACCACAGTTACAGGGCCTCATCTGGCAGGTAAACCCCCAGCTGGAGGGCTTGAACTGCCAGGTAAACCCCCAGCCGGAGGGCCTCTGCATCCCACTGGATAACCTTGGACAAATCGCACGACCTCTCTGAACCTCGATCCTTTATTTGTAAACTTTGAACAAATCATTCTTGATCACTAAACGCATATCTATTGAGGACCTACTATGTGCTGGGCACAATTCTAGGCATGGAGAATACGGCAGTGAGTAAGCCAGATGGTCCCTGCCTGTATGGAGCCCAGAGTCAGAGGAAGGATAAAGTAAAGTATCTGGTACATAGTAGGCACCCAATCAATGTTCCGCCCTTTCTTCCTTTTCTACAATTGTAATGTCAATGCATCGGTATTACAGAGAGTTTGGAGAACGGGGTGGGGTGGGGCTGAAGTAGGGGAAATCTATCACCCAGAATCCCGCCACCACTAACGAAACTACTAGCTTCACTTCTGCCAATCTCATAAGCCAGCACAGGGCTTGGCTCATGATAAGGCACTCAACAAAACATTTTGATTAATCATTATATTTGTGATCAGCAGGATACAGCTGATGGCACTGTAGCGTGTTTGCTTCATGGGAAGCGACATAAGCGATCACGGCCATCCCTCTGCACACAGAGCCTTTTTCTTTCTTTGAGAGCAGGAATATTTCCATTTTATGGAGAAGGAAACCGAGGCTCAGAGAGGTCAAGTCACTTGCCCAAGATCACACAGACAGAAATGAGAAGAGATGGCTGCAGAAGTCAGAGCTCTTTTACTCACACTC
>NW_006442491.1:28497161-28538188 GCF_000325575.1 Pteropus alecto
GAGCATGACGAACTGGTTGACTTTGTATCCACTGGAGCATGAGGTTTGAGGAGCCCTGTGGGCCAGATGCAGCCTGTCCCCAACACTGACAGCCAGGTCTAGGAACACAGGAAAACTACCAGGCTCTTGGCTGACCTCGGGGGTCTCTCTGAGACTGGAAACCCCTCACCCCTACCTACTCCAGGGAGCTTGGGAGAACTGCTTCTCCAGGGTGCAGAGCACTGGACATCAAGTTTGTGATTTCTGCTGCCCTCTAGTGGGCAAAAAGAGAAAAACCTCTCGTTCCTTGGAGCTGGGAGCTGAGAGCTGGGAGCTAGAGTTGAAGTCAGCCACTCCCGCTGCTAATGACAATGGCCACTCAACGAGCACTTCCATGTGCAGCCACTTTTATACTTAATCTAATGCAATTTCTGCAATAACTCTCTCAATGTACGAATCATTGCTACCACTTGATATAAATAATCTGGGAGCCTTGGGAAAATGACTTTCCATGGCAGAGCTGGGAGTCAAGCCTTTGGAGCTCAGAGGAGGAAGTGAGCTGCCTGCACTGGAAGACAGCCCTGCGTGGTGGGGCACAAAGGTGGACTTTCCCTGAGGTCAGTGAAGCTGTAGGATGCCTCACTTGCACATCCTCCCTCAAGAATTTTGGAAAGACTCTACAATGCAATCACATGGTCACATGTTTTATAAAATTTGCAAAGTTCACACATTCTAGCAGTGACTGGTTAAGACCGCTGACTCTTTCTACTCCAGTGTCTAGAATAATGTCTTCATAGAGTGGGTGATAAAAATGTATAAATAAAGTATGTGTTCAATAAATTTTGTTAAATGAATAAGCAGATGATAGAAGAATGAACGAAGTAGCATTTAGTTCGATCTTGAAGGAAGGGCAGGGTTTTAATGAGTGCTTCCCGTGCAGTCTAGGAGTGTCCTCCACAGACCAACTGAATTTAGGCCATGGGTGGTCTTGAGTGCCAGAGTGAGGAATTTGGACTTATTTGGCAGGCAGTGGGGAGCCATGAGAGGGTCTAGAGCAGAGGAAGGATTTGAGTGTAACTGTCGATTAAGCAAGAATGTCAGATAGGAGGACAAGGCCCTGTAGCGGGGTGTGGGGGGAGGCAGACTGGTTTAGATAACACACCGCCCTCACCCAGCACCACCAGCCACTGCTCGGGTGATGCAGTCATAGGGGTACTGTCCATCGGGGTGCTCTTTGGAGAGAAATGTCTCCAGATAGCCCCTGCCGGGGTGTCCTCAGGTCTCTGGGAGGGAGAGTCCAGGCTAGGAGTGTCCTGATGCCTCGGTGTGTATTCAGCCTGGATCTGCTCAACACCCTGTGTGTGTCCAGCCCAATGTGGGGGACAGGCTGGGGCCCTGCTCAATTTAGGCAGGGAGGTCATACGGTGTGAGGGTCCCAGGCACTGCAGCATGTCCCAGCCCCTGGCTATGAAGTGAGGAGGCCATTCCACAAGAGGAAACTGAAGCTGGCCGGACAGTGGTGGACTCGTGAAAATCCGGCTGCACCGCTGCCTCCTTTACTAGGCCCCAGGGCATGCTGCTCTCATCCCTCTGAGTCCCCCCCATCCCCCCCAAAAAAGACAAAGAAAATCCCAGCTCCTATTTATTTAGCACTCGTTTTGTGCCCTGCCCCCTGCTAAGCATCTTCATGTCCCAACACCTGATTATTCCTCCAGCCACCCTGTGAGTGGGAGAAATAGCTACTATTTCCTTTGTACAGATGAGGGGTTGGAGAGCCCAGAGAGGTGGAGTCGCCTACCCAAGGTCACACAGCAGTAAATGGTAGAAATGAGATCAAATCTAGACTCTAGAGACAGCACCTCCCTTGGTCCCCAGCTGCTCTGCCTCCTCTCCTGGTCCAAGTTAAGGCAGAGAAACTCAGCTTTGCCAGCAGAGGGTGATATGCCCTCAAAGGTAAGCCCTGCTTCCCAGAACTCTGCGCAACAGAGTTGCTTCTGAAATTTTTAACCTTGAGCACCCACTTAATCCCAGGTTCTGATGGGGCCTGGGGAGCATGGACAGGTGTGTGGAGAAATATAAAAGACAACTTTCAAACGAGGTGAGCCAATGGTTCACAGAAAAGCCAATGCAATGGCTTTTAACATATAAAAAGAGCTCAGTCCTAATAAGAGAAAGCTATTTAACATTACTGTTACATCCACAATGAGCAGGCAAGCATTTTTTTTAACTATCAAATTGGCAGTTACGCAGTTGAAAGTATGGAGAAACACATCCCCATACATTGCTGGTGGGATTAGAACTTCGTTTAACACCTACAGAAGGCAATCTGGTAATATCAAAATTAAAAATACAGAGGCATCCAGTAGAAATGCCTAATACATTAATCAAAAGACTTGTACTAGACCTGCTCTATTTAATATGGGAGCGACGAGCCCTGTGTGGCTACTGAGCACTTAGTCTAAATTGAGATGTGCTGTAGTATAAAATATTCACGGGATTTTGTTCATATAAAAAAAATTAAATATGTCTACGGCCATGCCGCCCTGAACACGCCTGATCCCCTCTGATCTCAGAAGCTAAGCAGGGTCTGGCCTGGTTAGTACTTGGATGGGAGACCACCTAGGAAGATCGGGAGCTGTAGGCGGAAAAAAAAGTAAAATAACTCCTTAATATGTTTTATATTGATGATGTGACGAAATGATAATATTTTTGATAAGTTGGGTTAAATAATTTTTAAAGTTAATTTCACCTGTTTCCTTCTATTTTTTTAAAATGTGTCTGCTAGACAATTTTAAATTATACATGATTTGCATTTGTGGCTCGTAGTTTTTTGATTGTGCTAGAATACACATAACATTTATCATTTTTAACTGTCCAGCTCAGTGGCATGAAGCATGTTTATAACTTTGTGCAACCAGCACCACAATCCATCTCCAGAACTGTTTTTTATCATCCCAAACAGACACTCTGTACCTGTTAAATGATAACTCCCCACTCCCTCCTCCTAGGCCTTGGTAACCTGCCTTCTACTTCCTGTCCCGTTACACTCAGTGTACCAAACAGGCCTCGCTTCCCTTGCAAGGAAGGCTGGGAAATGTAGACTTACTGTGTGTCCAGGACGAAGAGGAACCGGGTTGCCAGTCTCTGCCACGCTTGCCCAGTCCCCTGCTGATGCCCATTTAAGCGTGCACCTACTGTACGCTCAGCCTTGGGGGCAGAGACCCCAATTCTCCAGCTGTGCGACCACTCTCTTCCAGTCTCGGGACTTCTATTTTGTCATCTGTAAAATGGGGATGTAACAATAATCATCTCTTCCTATTGAGATGGTGGTGATGAAAGCATTCTTCAATTTAGGAAAGCCTCAGACTTTGCAAAGAAGTGGGGGACACCGTCCCTGCCCTCTAAAGCATTAAGTAACTAAAGGAAACAAGAGTTTGAGACATGCCCCCAGACTTTGGGAGGTGGTGGGGGCTGTGCCCACAGGGGAGGTGGGAGCGATCAGAGGGGCTGCTTCAGGAGAGGACCCGTGGTCGAGCCTTGACAGAGGATGGGCAGTCAGAACAGACCCAGGAGCTTGGGCATGGCATGGCGAGGAGGAGACAAAGCACTTGGAAAAGTGTGGAGGCTGGCACACACATGGTATATCGAAGGGTCCCATACCCGAGTATTTAAAGCAGACGTTCCCAAAGGGAGGGATGTTGGCTGGGCTGGGAGCTGACACACACTTACATGCTTGTTCCTTGGCAAGATGGGTTTGAAAAAGAAAAAAAAAAAAAGAAAGAGAGATTAAAAACAGATTATTGGGGAGAAAAGTATTTCAGGCTCGAGACAACTGTCTCTGCAGCCTCTGGCTCGCTTCCCACCCATTCCCCAGCCCTGATGCAAGCCTGGCTGAAAGGAGGTATTCCTCCTGGGACTGTTGGAGCCGAGGGCCTGGCTGGCAGGAGACTGAAGCCTACCCCAGTCCTGCCTGTGTGCCAAACTCCGCACAGGCTTAAATATATCCACAGTCTGACAGAATGCTGTAGGCCACGCTAATGAGTTTCATGCTCCTTGAATTCTCCCCTCAAGACGTATTCTGTTATTAGCCCCATTTCCCAGATAAGTAAACCGAGGCTCAGAGAGGTTAACCAGCTTGCCCACAGCCACACAGCCAGGTAAAGGTGAATCTAACTGAATCCATTGCCTCTTCCTGGGACTGGGGTGTAGACAGAGCAAGGAGAGGTTTAGGACAGCAAGGAAAAATGTTCCAGAGGGGACAGGGTTGGTGTGAGAGGCAGTATGATGCAGTGGTTAAGGGTTCGACTCACGAGTCAGACTTGGGGGTTGTTTGTTACAGCAGTATGACCTATCCTGTATCCTGATTAATGCAGATCATGATAAACTAAGTTATGTGTCCTTAAAAATGTGAGGACTTACCATCTTGCTTTTAGAAGCAGCACTCTAGAAGAATTTTGCCCTGTTTAAACTTTGGTAAAACGCACATAATATAAAATTTGCCATCTTAACATTTTAAAGGGTACAGCTCAGTGGCGTTAAGTGCATTCACATTGTCGTCTACTGTCAATGCCACAAAACGCTTTCATCTTGCTAAACCGAAGCCCCGCCCCCATTAAACAACTCTCCCCGCCCCCCAGCGCCTGGCAACCACCACTCTACTTTCTGTCTCTATGAACCTGACTCCTAGGCACCTCTTATAAGTGGAATCGTACAGTACTTGTCTTTTTGTGCCTGGCTTATTTCACTTAGCATAACGTCCTCAAGGTTTATCCACGTTGTTGCATGTCAGAATTGCCTTCCTTTTTAAGGCAGAATAATATTCCATTGTGTGTATGTGCCACATTTCGCTCATCCATGGGCACTGGGGTTGCTCCCATCCTTTGGCTGCTGTGAATATGCTGCTATGAACACGGACGTGCAAATATCCAGAGCAGCATTTCTAGGCAAAGATGAGGGAGGAGGTCCTGACCAAGAAGCCAGGAGACCAGGTCTCTGGACTTGACTGCGAACTGACTGCAACTTTGGGCATGGCCCTATTTGCATCTCATCTGAACTTCTCACCCTTCCACTGCCTGCTTCGGTGCAGTGTGCTGAGACCGAGTCATGCCACGGATATGAACGCCCTCGGTGAAGAGAAGCCACGAGGGATTGTTATTGTTATTACTCAGTGGGGTGAGGGCGATGATTTCCCAAAGGCATGAGTCACTAATGGTGAAATTCCAGGCATCAGGAGAGGCAGTTCTGGGCAGCAGAGACCAGATTCCACACAGATCACTGACCCTGACCCTGAGCCCCCTAGGGAGTCACACCCTTTCTCCTTGGCCACCGGCTGCGGTGAAGAAGGAGTCAGTGAATGTCATAGACAGATGGAGTCCCAATGTTTCACCCAATTGTTAAAGGAGGCTCAGAAAGGGCGATGCACTTGCCCAGGGCCACACAGGCAGAAGGAAGTGGAAGCTGGACTAGAATCTGAAGGTCCAGACGCCCAGCCGTGCACCACACTGCCTCCCACATGATTTCAATCCAAGGGAGAGGGTATCAGAAGTGAGCTCTGGTAGAGCAATTAGAGTCAGGGAGAATCAGGGGACCCGAATGGCCTCAAGGTCAAGTGCAAATTTCCTGTTCGGTATCTCATGAGGTGACCTAAGAACCTTTCAACTTAGAGCCCTCTCTATACTTTCCAAAACTTTGAAATTATTGATCATAATAATTGCTCCTATGAACCGAGCCCTTTCTACGTCGCAGGCTTAGAGCTAAGCAGGTCACATGCCTGGTTCCATCCCTCCTATGAGCTAGGAACCTGTGTTAGCCCATTTGAAAGCCCCTAGATCTTAATTCAGGGGCATTTTCAAGGTCACGAAATGAGAGGAGGCCAGAGCTGGATTTGAACCCGGGGCCGGGTGCCTGTGGAATCTGTCTACTAAAGCACAATGACCGGTGGCTTCAACTGAATTCTGTGACAATTCTGAGGTAGAGACGGGGAACTGCTTGCGCCCATCTGCGTGGGTGGGTGGTGGCGTCCCAGCAGGAGGAGGAGTCGGGGCTCGGACCCACCCTGCCGAGGGGGGCGTCTGTCCAGTACATCTGCTCCGAGGAGGAGAGAGCTCTCGCAGGAGTGCAGAGGCCCCTGCCAAACCCGGAGATGTGGGACGGGGAGGAGGTGGAGACGAAATCTAAATGTCCCCCTCCACCGGCGACAGTGAGGCGGCCAGCACTTAAAGAGCACTATTTCATTTCGCCTGCACCCGTGCTGAAGGCATTAATTTTCCTCTCTCATTTTGCAGGTGAAAACACCAGGTTCAGGGAGGTGAGCTCACCTGTCCAGCTGACCAGGCTAGGAAGTCGTGGAATGGAGATGCTACAGTCTGGCCTCTTCTCAATCATGCAGATTCCCATCCCAAGGAGAGGAGAGAGAAGCAGCCTGAACAAACTCGCACAGTCCAGCAGACGCCAACGCCCTAGGCTCCTGAGATGCCATGTGCTAAGGGTCCCAGACACACGGAACCCCAAATTCCTCAAGTGGAGCCACCTTATGCTGTGATTCAAGAGTCGCCCGATACTCTGCCATTCATGGGATAAAACATGGAGTGTGGTCCAGAGGGCTGAGCCAACAGAGGCCCTGCAGTGCCCAAAGGGGCTGGTGACCCCACTGACAGCAGGTCCGATTGGTCAAATTTGGCTATTTATACAAGCCCTTCCCTTCCCTACAGGTGTTCCTCTTAGCCCCAGCATGTGGGGAAGGCAGCTGTCTTCCTAAGCCCCATCCTCTTGTGGCCTTAGATCCAGCTCAGGTCCAGAATCCATTGCTCACTCCCCTTCCCACTTCATCCTTCTCTCTAGAGCCTGCCGGTGTCCTGGTGTAAGGGTGGACAATGTGCTCAAGAAGAAATCTCTCTCCCAGCCCTAGGGCCTAAGCCATTCCAAGTTCTCTAGTCCCCTTGGCTGGTTTTTGGGGATGGACATGTGTACTGGCCGGGTTAAGTCACGCTAGCTACTATAACAAATAACTCCATGGTCCCAGTGACTTTACACCACGAGTATTTGGTTCTTTCTCACATCTCAGTACAAGAAGCCTTGGCAGGAGGGCTCCTCTCCGTGCAACCCCTGAATTAAACAATATTGGATGCCCACCCCCCGCCACCAACCGCCAGATTTGACTACAAAGGTCCTTACTGTTGAAATCAGGAGGATCGGGGTATTCCGTTCCTTGCAGCCTAAAACCTCCTGACGCTCAGTAGTGAATGCTGAAAATGGCTAAGAGGCAAGCCTACTCTGTGCTTGTTTGGGGGGGAGGGGGAGGGGAAGGTACAGCTGTTCAAACACAAAATGAGCTCCTACTATGTACCAGGCCCTTGACATAGTGGCTATGTGCGGCACAATGCCCAGATTCAAATCTTGGCTTCATCACCTCACCAGCCCTGTGAACTTGGGCAGTTCACTTAACCTTTCTGTGCCACAGTTTCTCCCTTACTAACATTGGGGTGCTTATAAATAATCTACCTAATAGAGGATTAAATGTCCAGTTCAGGCGAAGCACATTATCAGTAAACATGAGCTTAAAAATTCCTGTCCAGACCCTGTGGAGTGTGAGTAACATTAACCCCACCCGAGAGAGGGGAAATCTGAGGTTCAAGGAGGTGAAGCCCAAAGACATACGAATAATAAGAGACAGACTGAGTTTGAACCCAGGTCTAGCTGAGCACCTACTATGTGCCAGGCACTGGGTCAGGTGTTTAGATACATTATCCCGTTGGCCTCGCACAGCAGTCCTGCAGGCAGGTATTGTGATTATTATTGCTCCTGTTGAACAGAAGGGGAAACCGTGGCTCAGAGAGAGGATAAGACTCGCCTCCAGGCAGGGTCAAGATGTCAGCGTTTGAACCTAGGCCTGAGTCCAAGCCTTTATTCTTTCCTCTGTCCATAAGCCTCCGTGATGGCCACCGCGGACCAGCACGGCGGAGCGTCAGGACTCAGAGGAGTCACACATTTGCCCTCCTGGGCTGTCCGGAGGCCCCTGGAGTCATTACCCAAAGCTGACTGCAGGTTCGGCCTTTCTCCAGGCTTGTCCTGGTCATCACCAGGCTGCGCCCCTGCTCTCCCAGGAAAACACCTGGAGTGGAAGGTCCCGAGAGGGAGAAAGTTGGGTTATTTTATAAAATAAAGCAGAACTTTTGAATGATAACGATCCATAACAGAGCGGGCCATGATGCGCTCCCCAGGCTGACAGCCACCTGTGAAGAAGGTGATCGAGGCAGCTCCCGCGTGGGAAGCGACAGTGGATTCAAAGAACTTTCAGTTTTGAGAAGCCGTGACGGCAAGAGTCTCCGATGCCATATTCTGGTTCCAACTTAAAGCCGCATGATACTCAAAAGCTGGGAGTCTGAGACCGCGTGCATGTGTCCCTTTGTGTTCTTGGTTCTCTGTCCAGACAGGCAGACCGTGGAGCACGTACTGACTCAGGGAAGGAAAATGTCAGTAAAAGCAGAGAACAAGTTTTTAGGTTTCAACATCTTCCTTTCATCCACCGCCCCAAAAGACCATTCTAGAAGAAACTTGGGGCGTATTAATTCCTAACAAATCAGAGAAAGATGTGATTCCATGCTTTCTCTGTCCCTCTGCCACACAACATGCGGGGTGGTGGCTGCTCCGTCGGCCCAGGTCCTGGAGGAGGAGACACGGAGTGCGGCTACAACTGACCCGAGCGGTCACACGGTAGGAGCGGCTGAGAAACAAGGTATGTGGGTGGTTGACACTGCGCCCTAAACTAGCCAACCCTGTGCACGCACATCTCTCCCCTCCCCTCTCTCCGTCTTCCCAAACAAGAAGGCTGGGAAGGGAACCAGAGAAAAAGCTACGTGTGAACACGGTTTTAATTCTGTGGGTCACCGTGACCCTGAGAGCTTTGAAGAATCCAAAATTAGAGACAGGGGGGAGACTGACAGATGAAGGGATCATGTGATATGTCTGAGCCAAGAGGGCCTGAGACAACCTCACACTTAGACACAACCACAGAGAAAGTGTGTGTGCGTGTGTGTGCGTGTGCGTGTGCGTGTGTGTGTGTGTGTGTGTGTGTGTGTGATCGGGGGTGCCATAAAAAGAAATGATTAAGATTAATTTTCTGCCCACATATAAAAGTGGGGTATTGTAATAAAAATGAATTCAAAATGGAGTACCTTCCCTGCCCGTCTGAATTTTGAACTGAAATATATGCCTGCTATGCATAATTCTAAGATTTCATAATCCCGTGGCTTTTGCCATGACTCTTCCCCTGGGTGGACAGTCAGGCATGGACACTGGGAGGACCCAGGCCCAGACACCGGGAGAACTGAGCCCTGCTCTCAAACGTCACCTTCCCTGGTTGCCTTCCCTGGCCACTCGATTTAAAATAAAACTCCCTCTGCCACCCTGGGTATTCTCAAGTCCTTGCCTATGTTTCTCTCCAAAGTACTTAGCATCGGCTGAAATACCGCCAGTTTTACTTACTTGTTTACTGTCTATTTCCCTCACCTGACAGTAAGTTTCAAAAGGGTGGGGATTTCCTTTTTTCTTCCATCCCATCCCGTCTCATTCCATTCCTTCCTCCCTCCCTTTCTTCCTTCCTTTCTCCGTCTTCTTTCTGTCTCACTCCTTTCTTTTCTTCCTTTCCTTTTATTTATAAAAAATTTCAAACATACAGAGAAGCGTAGAAAATATATAATGAACAACCATTTGCCATCTGCCCTAGATTTAATATTTGCTTCATTTTTTTTTTTGGTGCCAGCATTTTTTCAAGTAAAGAATATTTGTCACAATATTCCTCTTTTATGACTTGGATGGTAGAGAGTTTTGTCCCTTTTACTCATTGCCTTATTATTCACTGCCTAGAAGTTGGTGGGCCTTCAACAAACAGCTGTTGAATGAATGGATCTCATCTAATCCTCATGGCAGCCCTACGTGGTAGGTATTATTAGTATCCCCACCTTATAGAAGAGGAAACTGAGGCACAGAGAGGTAAAGTAACTTGCCCAACGCCACAGAGCTAGGAGGTGGTGGAAGGAGAACCTGAGCGTTGGTAGGCTGAGTCTTGAGGACCCAAATTTGCTGCACTAGAACTCTCTGGGGGCTCCTTCCACTGAGATGCCCATTTATCTTCTCTTCCTACCTGCTCCATCTGGACACCATCCACAGAGGAGACCCATTGGAGGAAGAGGGGTTCACAGACTGGCCACCCCATCTGGGCACCCAGATGGTCTCCATAAAGGCTGGGGCCCTCTGTCCTGCCCTGGGGTGGAAACAGAACGCTCCTTCCCAGACGGACGACCTTTGGGGTTTGTTATGAATAGAGATTCCTTCTGGGGAACGTGATGGCTGATGCCAGGAGCCTGGGTCCCCAGACTTAACCCCCAGGAATGTGGACAGAAATCTCCAGCCTCCGCCCTGCAGGCCGGCTCTCCCAGCCGCCGGGCCAACCAGAGTGGAGGGTGGTTCTCAGCCACTGGGCCTTCTGGGGAAGTGGACTGAGGCCTTCAATCCTCAGGCTGGGAGGCAGCTCCTTAGGGTCACAACAGCTCTGGGCTTCAAAATCAGAGAAACCTGGGGCCTGTGTGACATTGGACAGGTGCCCAACCTGGTGAAGTCTCGGCTTTCGCATCTATCAAATGGGGATAATTATTATCCCAACCTCACGGCAGATCTGGGACCAGGGGAAGGCAAGCCAGGTGCCCAGGGCACTACGTTTAAGGAGGCACTGGCTCTCGGGCGCCAACCCTGCACTTGTAGGAGCCTGAGGGTGAGCGCCCCCTTCAGTTAAGCATCCTGTCACCTCCCTGCTGCACCCTAGTCCCAGCCCTGCATCCCAGGGCTGTTCTGGGGAGGAAAGGAAATATTCTGTGCAAACCCATCAGCACAGCACATAGCACACACTTAGTGCTCGCTCTTTGGGAAATGCTGTTACTGTCACCATTGGTACTGACTGCTTTTCAGAAGTAGGCTGGGCCCCATCTCGGGGTCTCTCTCAACAGCCTCTATCGCTTCCTCCACCTGTGTGTACTGCACCCTTTTCATCATTTGTCCCCTCGTAGGTATTAAATGACCCCGAATTTCATTACCTTCCTTGTCCTTAAGTGCTTGCTCTCTACGAAATGAGACATGACAACCATGACCATTAACATCTACCGGCTGCCTACCCTGTGCCAGGCACTGTGCTAAGCAGCACCACATCAGCTCTCAACTGATCTTTACCACGACCCTGTGAGGTAGGAGCGATGATCATGCCCATTTTGCAACTGAGGAAACCAAGGCGCTGAACCATTAAGTAACTTGTCCAAGGATGCACTGCCAGGGAGGGCAGGAGCTGGGGGTAGACCAAGGTGGTCCAACGCCACGACCCCCGCCATGGAGATCGGAACGGGGTGCCTTCCGCCCCTCTCTGGGCTCTGCCCTAAGGGTGTACACAGATGGCTCAAGGCAGGAGCCCCAGTGCCCACTGGGGCAGACTGGCTTCCCTGAGCTGTGTCAGGTCCCAGGCACCTGGAGAGACGCCCTCTGGGCATTTTCGGGCCGCAGTAAGCAGTTTCTGAGCTCTTCCCAGGCTGGACAGTGGCTTCTGCCTTCAGGCTGCGACAATAATGACATTGAGCTCATTTTTGTCAATCATTCACTGAACCAGTGCTGTGACACACGCCTTACATTCAAGATCTCTATCAAGCCCTCTTATTTATTATTGTCTCTATGTTATAAATGAAGGAGACCTCAAGGCCAGGGTCACAGCCCAAGTGTACGGCAGGTCTAAGATCTAGACTCCCATTTGTCTGAATCCCAGGTGGGCGGGGGAGGGGGGTGAAGGCTTGGCTGCTGAGGGCCTTATAGGCTCAGATCACTGCTGCCTTCTGTACCTCTTCCTACTGCTGGCAGCTGCTGTGGTCAAAATGGAGTGACCCCAAAGGAGGTCATTGCAAGGGCTGGGGCTGGGACTGGGGTGAGGAAGAAAGCACACACCTGGGCCCCAAGGATTCTGAGTCTGGCTGCTCCGCACACAGAACAGCACCCCTAAGTCATACGCACTTTGCTTGGGATGAAGTAAAATGTGTGGCAGGTAAGTTTTGCTTTAGAGGAGATAGCTTCTCACCGGCCATGACACTGAGGTTTGTTATTTGTACACATTAGTTTTTTCCCTGCCTCCTACCTCCTTCCTTTGTAATGTGTCTTTCATCCTGGCCGCCAGTGCTGTCGTACACCTGGCTCTGTCCAGGGGCTCTCACCCCGCAGGGCCGTCTAAACCTTTTCCTGGCACTCAAGGCTATTTGCAGACATCCCTCAGCCTTGCAGCCTGTTGCTCTCACCATTCATACACCTCAGCCCTGCACACCACAGTCTTCGCTGTTCCACAAACAGGTCGTGTCATAGAGACTGGTGCAGCGGGCTGGCCTTACCTCTTTGACTTCCATAGGTGGGTCCCTCTGCCTCAAACATCCTTCCTCCCCCAAGATCTTTCTGGATATTTTCAGGCTGGGCTAGGCACAACTCTGAACCCCCAGCACAGAGAGTGGCTGTGCAATTGGCTTAGAATGTTAAAAATGCAGGCTTTGAACTTAGGTGTGGATTCAATCTCAGCCCTGCCACTTACCAGCTATGGGACCTTGGGCTGGCCTCTCCGAGCCTCAGTTTGCTTCTCTGGACACAGAAAGAGTGAAAAGACCTACTCCACTGGGGTGCTAAGGGAATGGAAGGAGGCCACACGCACGGAGTTCTGGGCTCAGAGCCTCCAACACAGACAGGGCTCAGAGAGCCTCAGGTGTTCATCTGCTCATTCGACAGCCAGGTTTAAACACCCACTTGGAATTGGACTCTGGGATAGAGCAGTAAAGGGACTCCTGTGGCCTCAGACAGACGGGAGAGGCAGACTTTCCCCAATCAGTTGTCATCGTGACTATAATTAGGTAGATCACTCCCACACCACCACCACATGGCTAGAACCTTGCCCTTGAAGCTCCCTGGGGCAGGATCTAAATCTGATTTATCTCCATAGCCTCAGCTCCTCATGGCCTGAACGCTCAACAAATACTTGTTGAAAACATTTCTATAACAAACACTATGGCACTTAGTATGTGACAGCAACTGTTCTAAGCACTTTATAAATATGAAATCATGTAATTATACCAACATCCCCATTTTTCATGTGGGAAAACTGAGGAACAGAAAAGTTAAGCAGACTTCCTTGAGCTTTATAGC
The DNA here is from genome assembly GCF_000325575.1 of Pteropus alecto. NCBI lineage: Eukaryota > Metazoa > Chordata > Mammalia > Chiroptera > Pteropodidae > Pteropus > Pteropus alecto. Next base: position 28,510,350 of record NW_006442491.1, read on the forward strand.
CACGATTTGAACCCAGGCCACCTAGCTCCAGACTCTACTGGCTCCATGCTCCTCCCACACTGAAGCCACTTTATGGGGTGTCCAGAAAGGGCCTGGTTCGCCAGCTCAGGGAGGCTCAGGGCAACCTTAAGACCTTGCCTATCTCTACTGCCCTCTGACCCCCATATTCCTCAGCTTTCTACTCTCCAGGTGGGCCATGGAGGAAAACAAGGCCTGAGCTGCAGCATTTGATGTCCCCTGCCAAGCTGGCACTTTGAGGCCTGGGGGTGCCTCAGGGGATCCCAGCCAAGCAGCTGGGCTGGTGCTAGGGCCAGCCTTTCGTTTCCGTAAACACCCCAGTGAGCCAGCCTTTCGTGGTGAGTCCATGGGCGCTGGCGTCGAGGGCAGAGGTTTGGCTGACCCCGTGCGGTTTCCCCTGACATGGCCACTTCCACCCCCTTGGCCTGGCTGGGCTTCCGGTAATAAAATGTTTTCTCTGGGGCTGGAGGGGCTGATGGAATGGGTCACTGGGGCCTCCCTGTCCCACTTGCCCCGACTTAGGCTCCTGAAAGCTGGTCTAGATGCCCCTCACTCCAGCCTGGGCAGCCCACGTCCCAAAACCGGGTGTCTGAGGCGAAATGGCCTCTAAGGGGGCAGGTCTTGGGCTCTGAGCCCAGAGGGAGGGTGTGGCTGGAACCTACTCCGTTGGTCCTGTCTGAGGGGTTAGGAATTAAGGAAACAACTTCTCCTGGAGACAGAGCCAAGCAGCTTGGAGACAGAATGAAAAGTCTCAGCTGTGGCCATCACCCCCTCCCCACCCAAAGAGAGTGTCAGCATGGGGCCGTGGAAAGAGACTGGAGGAATTTTAATCGTGGTGAGTTTACCATCTCGTGAATGTAATTAAGCCCCAGCTCTTTAATTCTCATAATCACCCTGCTTGGAAACTGAGGCTCAGGGAGGTGAAGTGACTCAACCAAGGTCATACGGCAAATGACAGAGCCAGGATATGACCGAGCCTCTCTCTCTTCCCTCCGAACCACTTCTCTCTTACTGTCTGAATCCCAGACAATAGGAACTGGAAGGTGTTTCCAGGCCATCTTTTAAGGGGCGATATAGCACAGTAAGAGCAGAGACTCAGGGGCCAGCAGCCTGGGCTCAAATCCCAGCTTTGCCTCCTACTGGTTATGTGACCTCGGCCAGACGATTTAATTTCTTGGTGCCTCAATTTCCTCATCTGTGAAATGAGGATAATGATCCATCCCTCAGAGGGTTGGTGTGGGGATTAAATACTAAGCCCTTGATGAACGTTAGTTATGTCTAGTCTCTTGCCAGCTTTTCCATTGCAGAGCGGGGGAGATGCGGGCCAAGAGATGGCGGCAAAATCTGCTGGGTCTTGCCTGGCGCAGAGCACAGCTTCAGCTCCTGTCTCCTACGGTGCCCCTGAGAAGCTGCGATGTGTCTGAGTTGTCACTAGACACACAGCTTCCTCAAAGGGACGAGAGGCCCTTCAGAGAGACAGGGGAGATGGAAGAGGCACTTGCTTTGCCCTCCATCCTCCAGGTCAGAGGAGGCAGCATCAGAGCCCAGGAGAGGAGAGGAGTCAACGTGCCAGGTGACCTCAGGTCGGTCCCTTCGCCCCTCTGGGTCTCCATTTCTCCTTCGGAGGGGTGAGGGCATTTGGATTCTTGGACTTGGAGAGATTTCTTCCCGCCCCGCTGCCTCATCTTAAACAATTTTCCTTGGGTCTTTTTAAAGATTAGAATTTTGTACGAGATTTTTTCTGAACAAGAGTCTGCTGTTTTGAGAAGGGGGATGTGGAACAGCGAGGAGCCAGGAATGGGGTTCCCTTCCCCCGCCTGGGACCCTGGGCCCAAGCTGATGACTGGCCAGTGACTCACTCCCTCCTCAGCACTGCCTGCCACCCCATGACTGGGAGCTCCATGTGGGCGGCCCCTAAGCAGAGTCGACCTAACCCACGTCCCCCCAGCACACATAAGGGCTGGGAACAATTAGCTTCCTCCTCGGGCCAGGCCAGATGTTCACGTGGGTATTGGTTTTGCAGACCACATGTGACTCAGGGGCTCCCTCAGTGCTGGAAGTATCCCAAAAGGCCCTGGAGGTCAACTGTGTCAAGTCACAGTGGGGGAACTAAGGCCCAGGTAGGTGATATGATTTGCCTAAGGTCACACAGGAGTGCAGGGGAAGAAGGGACTGGCATTCTGATGCCTCACCCAGAGCTTTTCTACATCTCCAGGTAGTCCCTGGACCCTTGGTCCCTACTCCCGCCCCCAGCCACAAATGTCCTCCCCAGCTAACACAGGCCAGTCTCATGTCACACCACCTCCCACCTGACTCTCCAGGCTTCATCCAGACTCAGCTACTCACAGCTCCCAGCCAGCTCCTTCTCTCTGTCCCTCTATTTTTATTGCCTTTTGACCTGGACGACTCCTACTCTTGCTCAACTCAGATGTCACCCCCTCCAATAAGACTTCCAAAGCCACTTCTCCCACCTCCCAGGCTAGGTTAGGTCCTCTTCTCTCACTGCCCTCAGTGCCTGGTACCTGTCCCTTACTGTGCTATAATCATCTCTTTGCTTGTCTCTATCTTTCCCTTTCATCCGTGAGCTCACTCCGGGCAGAGACTTTATTTTTTATTCTTTATTTAATGGTAGGGCATGGCCCACTACATTCACTGTTTGCTGAATGACTTCATGGATGGATGGATGGGTGGGTGGGTGGATGGCTGGATGGATGGTCAAATGGATGAATAGGTGGATCAATAGATGAGTGAATGAACAAACACGTGGATCGATGGATGGACAGATGGATTGATAAACAAGTGGATGGATGAATTATCCAGATAATGGCATTTGTAGGAACTCAGACAATGAAAGCTAAGTCCCTAGAGACTGGGTGTCCTGACTGATGGAGGGGCTCTTGGCTGGGGAGGCAGGAATCTAACCTGTTATCTGCATCCTCCAAGGGACGTCTGGCCAAGAGTGAAGCCACCTCTGCCCAGGTGCCTGGTCCTTTTTGACCAACTACTTCAACCCATTGGAATCTCTTGAATTTTGAACATTAGTTAGACATCAGAGAGTCTAGAGGAGCCACTCGGACATTCTGGAACTCTATATTCCTGGGGCCCTCCCTCCATACTTCCCTCTGAGTCAGAGCAGTGACTCCAGAAATGCTTCCAGGCATAGAAACATAGATTCCTAGAGCCAAGAAGCCCTAGAAAATATGGCATTCATCCCTCTTCCATTTTGCAGATGAAGAAATGAGGCCAAGCAATGCCATAGAACTTTCCTAAGAATATACATCAATAAAGCTGGGATTAGAACTGGGGTCGTCCGATTTATTCATTCACTAGTTTGTTCATACATTCATTCACTCATTCATGCAACAAATATGTATCTAGCACCTAACGTATGCCTGGTTCAGTGCCTTTTCCCTAGCATACTAGGTCTGTAAATAAACCCTCATGCCAATTTCAGAGCCTTTTCCATGTCCCATTATGACCTCCTCTAGCTCCCCAGTAGGCTTATGTAAGTCTCACCAGCTGCACCCTTGGCACAGCCCCTGTGTCAACCCCTTTATCCTGCAAATGAGGACCACTTCATTGCCAGGAACCCCTAGGACACAGAGGTATGTGCAGCCATGTGCAGAGTCGGTCACATGCGTGTGTCAGGAGCTCCACATCCCATCCCCCCACCTTGGTGGGGACCACGTTGGTCCCTACACACAGAAACTTGCCAGCTCAGACTAAAGCCCAGTATTAAACTGTTCAAGCCCCACAGCTGTTTGGGGGTGGGGGGAGCTCACCATGGCACCTGGGATCACAGGACCAGGAGCAGACCTCTGAACCCCTCCAGACTGGGGAATATGTGGAAGAAGGGGCATAGTGGGGCATCTGGGGGCTGGCTAATTGCAGGCCAGATGAGCAGGCAGCTGCAGCTCCTCCCGACATGACCACAGGCAGGGCAGAGTGGAGGCAGCCAATCTTGGAGAAATGGGCTTTGCATTCCGAGGCAGGAGCCCAGACCTGGGTGAGCCATGGCCATTCACTTCCTGATGGAAGTGACCTCTCTGAAGATGTGGACCAATTCGGTATTGTAAGGGCCAAAATAAGGTTCAGCTTCTCATAAAAGAAAACCTTCTGAGAACAAATCAATGAACTAAAGAACAGAAGAAGAACGTGGAAGGACAATAGAACCAAACGCTACTTCTAGGATCCAATTAATAGAAGACAGACTCCTGAAAAGACTGATCATGGCGAAAGAGAAATGATGCAAATAAGTAAAATAAAATACTGGGTAAAAAAAAGGAGAATGACATTGACGTAACAAGGGTTAAAAGGAATTTTAAAACTTGTGAACAGTTGTATGCTAATAAATTTGAAAGCTTGAAGAAAATAGATAAATTTCTAGAAAGTTATAAAGTGCCAATAGATTGGCCTGTGAAGAAATAGAGAATTTAAATCAATCAATCAGTATTACAGAAACCGAAATGGTAGTTAAGCCCTCCCACCCCCCAAAATCAGACCAGGATGTTCTTACAGATGAGGTCTGCTGAATTTTTAAGAAAGAGTTAATCCATATTTTATGCAAGTAGCTCACAAAAAAAGAAGCCAATTTAGCTTATTTTATGAGACAAGTGTCATCTTGGTTGCCAAACCTGGATAAGACAATATAATAAAAGAAAATTATAAGCCCCTTTTATTTATGAACATAGGACAAAAAAACACTAACCAAAATATTAGCCAATTGAATGAACCAAGCGATGTGTTAAAATACTGATAAATACCTCACCATCAGAAAGAGTTTATCTCAGAAATGCATCAGCATCAGGAAATCCAACAGTGTAATTCACTAAATCCTTAGATCAAAGGGAAATAAACTCCAATGGTTATGTCGATCGAAAAAGCTATTGCTAAGACCCTTAGGTATTTATGATTTTTAAAAAAATCCTCAATAAACTAGGGACATAATAAAAGCTTCTTAATTTAGTTAAGATTTTAAGATCAAAAACCTACAGAAAATGTTATTCCTAGTGCAGAAACTTTATATGCATGTCAGGATTAGGAACAAGCCAAGACACCCATTATCCAGCTATTGCTTAATGGATAACGCCAGAGAGACGGGCTAAAGCTATAAGGGAAGAAAATAAGAGGTGTGAGGATTGGCAGAGAAGAGGTAAGACTATCGTTCATAGATCGTATGATCATCCACGTTGAATCACTACCAAATAAGGTGACAAAGTATTCAAACAAATAAGAGAATTCAGCAAGGTTGCCAGATACATAAACAACAACAAGAATCAATAACATTTTTACACCAGCCATAACTAACCAGAAAAACTCAAAACAATGGTGGCTTAAACAAGAAAGTATACAAATAGAGAGAATACTATATATTAGATTCTATTACTATATTAATATTCTCATATATTCGTACATTATTATATATGTCGATACTATTTTTTTAATCGTGTGAATGAAATCTCTAGGTGGGGAGTCCAGGGTGCACATGGCAGCTCCAGGTGTCATCAGGAATCTAGGCTCCTTCTTTATTTCTCTTCTTCCTTCCTTTGCACATGAGGTCCATCCTCAAGGTACCCTCGTATTCCAATAGCTGTCACACTGCACCATCGTGTTTGCCTTACTGACTGGAATCAGGAGGGGGTGGGGGTGGAGGAGGTGAGAAGGAAGGGAAGTCCTTCCTGTTTTGAGCCTTCCCAGAATTAAACACTTCTGTTCATATCTCATTGCTAGAAGCTGGTTTCGCTGCAAAGCTGACGGCATTGCTACTCCGAATAAAATCAGGGTTTGGTTACAAAGAAAGATGGGGAGGAAGGATATTAGCTTGGGCATCTATCAGGCTCTGTCACAGATGCCCAGTTCCAAAAGAAGCTGAGGCCCAGAGGGATGAGGGAACTTACACACAACCACGAAGCAAATAAGTGGCAGAGTTGAGATTTTCATCTGACTGACTCCTGATCTTCCCATGGTACGGGCGTCCCTTCTCTCGATGGTTTGTCTAGCTATGGGAGCATCGACACCGCTCGCTCCCAGCTCTGCTCGGATTAGGGTCTGTTTGTGGTTTCTCTGTCCTTACCATCTAATGTCACCCCTGTGAGCTCCCCAGCACTGGGCATCTTTTTCACCCCACCTTGCCAGAAACTTGCACAGAGCTTGGCATGGCAAGGATCATGGAGGAAGAATGGGTGTAGGGAGATGACAAACCAAATGGCTGCAACTGGCTTCATCTTCCAACGGCAGATATTTTTTCATGGCTTTTATATGCTGTGTTTTGATCTAGATTGGTTTCATGAGTTTCACTTTTCAGATGCATTTCCTAGAACTTAAAGGGTTAGGCCTGACTCGGGTCTCATAGAACGGGTAGGCCACTTCAAAACAAAACAAACAAACAAATAAAACAAGCAAACAAGACAGAGAAATTAAGGTCCAGGGAAGCAAAAGTATGTATCCAGATCCCAAGATACTTGTGGCAAAGAGGATGTCATATGTCCCTCATTCTGGTTTCTCTTCCTGGGTACACATAGAAAGATCACATTCCCCGGCCTCCTTGGAAGTTAAGTTGGGGTCATGTGACTAGTTCAGGCCAATAAAATATGAACAGAAGTGATAAGTATCACTTCCGGTCTGAGGCAGTGTGCCTTCTCTACTCTTCTTCTCCAAGGTGACCTTGAAGACCGCTGGTACAGACTTGTGACTCACAAACATGATTTGTACATACAAATCACTTGAGGGTCTTATTAAAATGCAGATTCTGATTCTGAGGCGGGGCCTGAGATTCTTCATTTCTAAAAAGCAACCGAGTGATGCAGACATTTGAGTTGGGAAGAGCCAGAGGGTACCACAGCAAGATGGAGAAGACCTGTGACTTCATTGGACCATTTGCGAGCAAAAAGAAACTTGCGTTGGTTTAAGCCACTGAGATTTAGGGGTTTATCTGTGACCTCAGCATAGCCTAATGTATCCCCCATGAATACACTGGAATAAAAAATTGTCATTTAGCCAGTCGACCAATATTTATTGAGTTCCTACCATGAACTCATTGTGTGCCCTGAGTGCCTCGCTCTTAAGGAGGCACTCACTCTAGGGCTCGTGCAAGTGCAGGGTCAGCACCTGAGAGTGACAGCTCCTAACATTTTGCTCCCCAGGTACCCCTATTCCTGCACCGCAGTCCCAGGGCTGTACGTCTATAGACGAGACAGGATTTGAAGCCGGGACCTTTTGACTCACGAGCCTGAGTTTGTTTCCGGTAACACAGAGCAGCTGTGCTCCTTCTGGGGTCTTATTTGGGGGGCTGTAGCAGTGGCCAAAAGATTCATGGGGTCCCTGCACTGTCGCATCCCCCTTGGCAGTTTGGGGGCCTGAATCACATGTAAGTAGCCAGCAAAGTGGCAGTTCCTGCTGCCGTACTTCAACACGTGTGTAGATTCATCACACACACTTTCATCACCAAACACCCTTGATGCCAGAACGGGTGCTTCCTGATCTGGCCGGGCCCCAGGGCTTCCCACTATCCACAGGCTCCCATCCTCGGTGACTAGAGAGGACAAAGCCAAGTTCACGCTCTGACTCAGAGGGGCCCCCTAGGCGGGTGACAACACTTCCACTCATCTCCTGTCACCTCTGTGGGCAGCGCAGGCCAGGGCCTCCTGCACTGTCCTTAGAGCACACGGCCCGAGTCACCGCATCACTGCCAGCGGAGGTCTCCTCCTGTTACTGGTGGTTCTCGGATCAGCCTCCCTCCTCCTCCTCCTCACACCTCCCTTCTCTCCCGTCTTCCTTCCTGTCTCAGAGAAAGAAGTGGTTCGAAATTGTTCCTCCCAGGAAAAACTAATCCATATGATAGAAGTCAGAAGAGTGAGTACCTGGGCAACAGAGGGTTTAGCCTTAGAAGGGGCATGAGGAAGCTTCCGGAAACGTATCTTGGTCTGGGTGGTGGTTACATGGGTGTGTACATATGTGAAGAGTAGTCGAGACGTACACTTCATGCTAGTGCCCTTTAAGCACTTCTCTAAGCACTGTATATACGTGACCCCTCAATTTAAAAAAATGTCACAGAGAGCTCTAGAAGCCGTAGCAAAATAACTGACAACCACAAAAACTGCAACATGGGTTTCGGAGTCATACAGACCTGCACTGAAAAATCTGGCTGTTTTCTAGCTGTGTGACCTTAGGCAAGTAACTTAACCTCTCTGAACTTTACCTTTCTTATTGAGGCGTGGACTAGAAACACTGTGAGGTGTTAGAAACGCACTTTTTATAAAAAGTACTTGGCACAGCGCAGGCTCTCACTAGGTGCTCAATATATTATCACTTTCATCATCATTAAAACCAGTGGCCCTCCAAGGATAGGGGATAGCAGTGGTCATCCCTGAGCGCAGGCAATAAGAGGCACACTGTCCACAGAGAATCTAAAGACAAAATAAAATTGAGGGGAAGCCAGTCTGCTTTCTGTTATCACCACACACTGGCAGATACGAATATCAGTTATAAAGTTTTCTGTCCTGAAAAAAAATTTTTTTTTAGAGGGGGCGTCTAAGTTCTAAATGATTGATTGATGCGGTAACTGTTGAATTTTATTAATATATAAAGTCAATATATAATATTTAAGCTTTGAATTAGCACATTTTAACTTCTTACCCTTTAATAAACATATTCTACATGGAAGTTAACTTGGAGAATTTCTAGGGACACAGTTGCCCCTCAGAGCACATAAACTCAGGAACACATGTTTGTCGAAAAAGTTCCTAACAGTTAGGGACCCTTCGCCTTGCTTCACATACAGTTCCCATCTCCAGCCCCGTGGTGTTACATATTTCTGCATCTCGATAGTAGATCCAGAGAAACAATGACTATAGAGCGATGGCGAAGACAAAGAAGATACAGGTATTTCAATTCCGTCATTCTATGTGACTACTTGGAATTCTGATCTGTGTTTAAAATTTGAAACAGTGAAAAAAGTGTGAACTGTGAAGGGTAATGATTTTGTTTGCTGAGTGCAAATTTTAGTACATGCATGAAATATATTTGTTTCATCTCGTTTATTGCTGACAATAATTTTGTTGTATGAGAGAAGGGGGGTCGTTTAAAAATAATCTACTCTGGGTATAAAATACCCTAGGCTCGCTTCTGACTTAAAATGTAAGCATTTACCAATCAGTCGGTCACTGTATCTCTCCATCCCTCCAAGTGTGTGGACAGCCCATCCCACCCCCAGCCACTCCCCGCAACCATAATGATCGAACCGGCATTTTCATTTCCAATTTCCATCCCCATCATCTCCTTCCACTGCAACCAGGAGGGTGTCTCCCCACTGCTGAAAAATCCCTCCGTCAGATTCCTACACCGAGACACTCTTCCCCAGCACCGGCCACCCATTCTGGAACCTTCTGCTGTCCAGCTCCCTCACTTTGAGGTTATGGGGGCCAAAGCCTTCCCAGACACCCCTGGACATCACCTCTATTACCTTTGCCAAAGTCTACAGTCACAGCTCATGTCTTTACATCCTCCGCCCCCATAGTGGCTGGGACATTGTAGATGTCCCCACAATCCCGATGGTATGAATTTGGGTGTCTTACTCCCCACTCCCCTCCTCACGGTCAGCTCCGGCTCCAGTCGCACCAGGCACCTTTGGCTCCTGGAATGGGCAGGGCTATCGTGCCCTCTCCCACATCGAGGCATTTGTACGTGCTGTTCCCTCCGCCTGGATCAGTCTGCCCTCGCTAAACAACACCCCCTTCCTTGGCTCTCTGTAAAAACACCTCCTTCAGAAAGCTGCCCCTCATCCTCTGTCTTAACAAGGACCCCACCTCAGTGAGCCCAAAAATTCCACCTGTTTGTCCCCTAGTCTGGGCTTTGTCCCAAAGATGTATTGTGCATCCAGTCCCTGCAGAGGGGGCCTCAGAGGTGGCTGAATGACATGAAATGGATTTGGTTTTTCCAGATCATCTAGTAGTGCCCAGCAGGCACCAGCACACAATAGGTCCAGGCTGCGTGGGCTCACTCCCCGTAGCCTCTTGCCAGAGCCCGGAAAGCAGGCCTTGGGGAGGCCCCTTGCTGCCAAAAGCAAACAGGCCGCCAGGGAAGTTTTGCTCTGGGTCACACCCACCTCTGGGTGGCTGCCAATCCTCCTGCCAGAAACCACAGGCCCTACAAAGCTGCCCAGAGACCAGGCCACGGGGCTTGGTGAAGGGGTGTCTGCCCAGTACTTCCTGGATCCACAGTTCCCTGGGGTCGGGCCGGGGGTCTGGGCAGGGCTGCAGCAGCTATAGCAGTGGCTTGGTAAGGCCCTTTTGGGCTGGGAGGAGCTACAGAGGCCCCTGCCAGCCTGTCACAGGCTCTTGGCGTTGACACTGGCTCTGGCTTTCACACACACACACACCCACCCTTGGCGGCCTCCAGGGTCTCACCTTCAGGTAAATGGGCTCATCGGTGGGAGGGTGAGGATGCAGAGAGGAAAAAGGACTGCAAAGGCCAGTGTGTGTGTGCGTGTGCGTGTGTGTGTGTGTGTGCGTGTGCATGTGTGTGTGTGTGAGAGAGAGCGAGGGAGAGAGGGAGAGCAGGCACCGCATGGGACACACTTAACAGACGGTAGCGAGCAGGTGTGGCGTTGTGTGCGTGTGCATGTGTGTGTGTGTTTGCCTGGGAGTGACCTCACAGCTGCCGGAACATAAAGGCTTCCAGGTCCTGCCTCCCAGGCTCAAAGCTAGCTCCGTGGGGGACACAGTGACATGAGAGGCACACCACAGACTCACCTCCTGGTCTTCTCCCTCCTCTACCTCCTCTCAAAGGTAAGGGGGCCCCGGGCTTCCTTGGTGTGGTGGGGGAGGTTCGAAATCACGGCCAAGCCCCCCGTGTTGGGCGCAGCTAGGTTCTCTCCCTGGTGCCCAGACAGCTGCCTCTGGCCAGCTCTGCTGTGTGACCAAGGTAAGCCCCTTCTCCTTCCTGAGCTTCAGCTGCTGCCTCAGGTGAATGGGCACAGTGATCATGAGGGCTTCGTGAAGATCATTTATGATAATTCACCTAAAGGGCTTAGCACAGGACCTGGCACGTGACAAAACTTCAAAAGAGGACTTTTGTGATTCTAACCAATCCCCACAGCCCCCTACAAAGCTCTTCTGTAAATGAGACTCAAGACACACGACCTGCTTTGCCTAATGATGAGCCAATATTTGAATGGATGTTGATGTCTAACTGATTAGGAAGTTCACATGGCAAGGTCACTGATGCTCCTGGGTTCTCAGGCATGAGTGACCTGCTGACCCTAGCTGAGGGGACAGGGAGACACCTCCATGGAATACTGACCTTCTCTTATGGAATATTTTTCAAGGGCTTTTGGAATGTCTACCTTGCCTAACATGCCCAACGACCCTATTAGAAATTATCATCCTCTGTTTTCAGTCAAACGAGGCTCAGAGCGGGTAAGCAACTTGCCCAAAGCCACACAGCAAAGGAACATCAGGGTAATAGAGGAGGTGGAGCCCAGGCTAAGCCTGGGTGTGTGGGGAAGGAGTGGGGATGAGTCCTGAGCAGTGTGCAGAAAAGGCTGAGAACCCTGCTGGCATCCCAGCCCTGCTGTTTGTTCTCCCAGAGCCGATGGGCAGGATATGATGCCAAGGTGGGTGGCTGGGGTAGTTGGAGCAGGGGACTCGGGGTTTGGGGCTCAGGATTAAAAACTAAAATGGAGCTGTCCTCTATTCACTGTGCACCTGTCTATTCTTCCTGGGTCACAGGGAGCCAGGCAACGTCCTGCACAGAACACAGGGATTTGCTCATCACCAACATGAGAAGCCACCACAGTCCTCAGACAGGGAATTCTAAGTCCTCCAGGCAGGTGGCTTCCTGCGCTCAGGGCTGTGGAAAGAGGCCAGTGGCAGAGACCTGGAAACACAATCGAATAGCTGGCCATGACCTCACTTAATCCGTGTCTCAACTCTAAGATAGATGGTCTCTACCCCATTTTACTAAGGAGGAAACAGCTGCCTCCCCATGGAGAAGTTAAGTGAAATGTTCCAAATCACAAAGCAAGTCAGGGGTAGAACTTAGATTTCGACTCTTGCCCAGAAGGTTCCATGTCCAGGGTCCTTACCACAGAGCCTTGCGCCCTGGTCACCACGGCAAGGGTCTGGGGAAACCGAGTGTGTGATGGGGCAACTTGAACAGAGGGAGGGAGTGGTGGGGATGGGAGTGGAGATAGAGACCCGAGAGGCGTGTCTCTCCTTGCCCATGCCAAACACCCTCCCTGATGGGTCATTTTTCCTTTTGAACAAATGGGTAAATTTAGGCAGAGGCTAAGCTGGCATCCCAGTCCCCAGAGAACAGGAGGTGGGCATGGCAATTAAGAGCCTGGAGCCCAGATTCCGATCCTGGCTCTATCTCTTACTGGAGATGTCGCTACATCGCTTTGGGTCTCAGTTTCTTCGTCTTTAAAATGGGCATCATGACAGCACCTCACTCCGGAGGGTTAAATTAGACAACACGTTAGAGCGCTCAGCACGTCGTGGGCTCATGGTAAATGTTAGTCACAATCATCAATACTATTAGTATCCTCTCCTGGGAATCATGAGCTGGGGATCAGGACCTGGGCCGGTAGAGAGAGCTCAAAGTGGGAACCCAGCTGCCAAGCAGAAGGGCTATGTCCTGGCCCATCCCCCTGCCCCTCACTCTCCCCACCTTCCCGGCCCGCCCTCCACCCCAAACTGGACCAACAGTTTGGGGCAGGTCCCCTGGTGGTCAGGGTGGGAACTGCAGTTCACAGGACTGTGGCCGTGGGCCAGGGGTGGTCCTAGGGATGGGACAAGGTGGGGACTAGGGCAAATGAGTCATTGCCTGCTTTGGGGCCACACAAGAGATATGAAGTCATTGATTTCATCTTCTCAAACTGCAACGGTTCCGCCCTCTAGATCAAACCCTTCGGTCCCCCAAGGGTCCTACTATAAACCGAAAGTTGGTTCCCCACAGACAGGGCCACTGGGAACACCTTGAACTATGACCTTCGGTCAGACACACAGGGAGCCCATGGCATCTGGTTTCTGGTTTGGTCATTTCTCTGTCCTGAGAGTGGAGGGGCAGTCAGGACACTTGAGTTAATACCTTGACCCTTGACACTGCCTCTGAGGGGTGGGCTCTTGGCTCAGAACTTCCCCCATTATAAGTCAAATACTCCCCTGCACCCCGGGATCCTGGGTCCTCAATGGGAAAACAAGTGCCCAGCTCTGCATCCAACACACTGTGACTTCTGGCAAGTCTCTTCCCCTCCCCAGAGCTCAGTTTCCCCATCTGTGCATGGCAGGGGGTGGGTGGTGGGGGGAGGGGCAGTTGGACTGGAGCAGAGGTGCCAAAGACCTGTCTGCACAACAGCAGTCCCTGGACAGCCTGTTAAAAATTCAGATTCCAGGGCCCTGCCTCTGGAAGTTCTGATTTGGTAAGTCCCAGAGGAGGTCTGGGGGTTGGTATTTTACCAAGTTTCCTGGTTGATTCGATACACATCCAAAAACATATTCCGGATTGTTCCAAAGAGGAAAACATCCATGACACTGGTTTGTTCAGCCCTTACGATAACTACAGTCTTCCTGCTAGAAAATGGAGCATGCCCTGTGGTTTTGATCCATCATTCTGCCTTTCTGTAAGCTCCTACAGCCCTCCATATAATTCACAACGATGACCATCATAACTAATGCATAGAACAACTACTGCAGGCCAGGCCTGTGCTGTTTGACATGCATCATTTCACGTACTCCCCAAAACGATCCTGAGTTAGATACGACTATTGCTCCCCTTTTTTACAGATGAGGAAATTGAGGCTGAGAGCTTAAGTAACTTGCCCAAGGTTACTCAGCTAATAAGAGCTAGAGTTAGGACTGGAACTCTAGCCCAGAGTCTGTGCCGATGACCCTATAATGCCATGCTACCTCTTAGGGAGTGTCAAGGGTCCACCAGGGTTCAAGGCAGGTTCACTCTGGCACCAAGGAGTGGACCCCATACTGCCCAGCCCCGCAGAGAGGTGGCTAACTGGGAGGGTCTCGCTGCCCACCTGAACAACCACAGCTGAGTGAGGTCTCTGTTTCTGCAGGTGTATGCCCAGCTGTGCCCAACACCGTGTGCCTGCCCCTGGCCACCACCCCGATGCCCACCGGGGGTGCCCCTGGTGCTGGATGGCTGCAACTGCTGCCGGGTATGTGCACGGAGGCTCGGGGAGCCCTGCGACCATCTCCACGTCTGTGACCCCAGCCAGGGCCTGGTCTGCCAGCTCGGGGCGGGCCCTGGAGGCCGGGGGGCCGTGTGCCTCTGTAAGCAGGTTTGCGGGGCTGATGGTGGGTGTGGTTGGGGCGGGGTGAGGATTCAAGGCCATGGTGCCCTGAATCAAAGAGAAACTCTGATCGCTCTGCCTCTCTTCATTCTCACTTCACATACATCATCCATTCCAGCCAAACCTGGTGACGCGCGGTTCCCCAGGCCCATCCCTTACTTGACCCCACTTGTCTCTGCTCAGACCATACCCACCACCATTTCTACCTGTCCAAATCATAGCCAACTTGCAAAACCGAGCGCCAACCCCTCCTCCCCCAAGAAGCCCTCCCAGATTCTTCTAATCAGAAGTTATCGTCCCGTCCTAAGGACCCTCGCAACACTTTCGGGAAAATAAAAGTGCAACCCCTTATTCAGGGCATAATACGTGTCAGGCTAAGCACTCATCACATAAATCACACAATCCTCATAATAATCATAAGAGGTAAGTACTTTCAGATCCATTTTGTAGATGAGGAAACTGAGACTCATATATATTAACTGACATGCTTAATGCAGCTCGGGACCTGGTCCAACAGGCTCACAAGCAACGTTCTGTCTGTTTTCCTGCTGGATTGGGAGCCCTTGGACCACAGCTTGAATTCTGAGTTTGTGTTTACTAGTGACCCTGAGCATCTTACATCCTTCATCACTCTTCTAGGCCTTGGTGTCCCTGATGCTTTAGATCAGGGGTTCTCAGCTTTGCTCTAAGAACGTTCAGGACCAGATAATTCTTGTTGTGGGGGCTGTCTCTGGTCTCTACCCACGAGATGCCAGTAGCACCATCACCTCCAAGTTATGACGAATGTCCCTTGGGGAGCAAAATCATCCCCAGTTGAGAACCACTGCTTTAGAGAAATAGAAGTAAGGAACTGTTTCTTTCTTTCTTTCTTTCTCTTTCTTTCTTTCTTCCTCTTTCTTTTCTTTTTCTTCCTTTTTCTTTTTCTTTTTCTCTCTCTTCCTCCCTCCCTCCTTCTTTCCTTCCTTCCTTCCTTCCTTCCTTCCTTCCTTCCTTCCTTCCTTCCTTCCTTCCTTCCTTCCTTCTTTCCTTCCTTCCTTCCCTTCCTTCCTTCCTTCCAATAAGCCTTGCAGAGCAATCAACCTCTTTCACCTATGTGCATGTCACACTTTTATAAATATAAGAACAAGAAAGGCCCATGAATCATTGACAATGAGTCTGTCTATAGGAAAAACCTTGTTAAAAAGCAAAACAACAAAACTTATTGACCAAAAGTTAGCAGTAAATCCTTCTTAAATGCTTACTTTGATCAGAGGAATATAATAATGAGAAAGGAGCAATTTGTTATATAAACTCACAGATGATTGCTAATAAAAATGTGTCTAAAGAAAAAAATGAGACAAGTAACACTTAGCTTACAAGGCTGATACTTAGATTAGCCATGACACATATAAAGCACTTGGCAGAGTTTATTTACTGATATTGCATAGCACTTTGCTAAGAGTTTCACAAAATATCCCCTCATTTAATTTCACAACAACCATGTGAGGTAGGAGTAATGCTATCCTTATTTTATAAATGGAACAAAAGGCACAGAGAGCTTAAGCAACTTGCCCACAGTCACACAGCTCATAAGTGGCTGAGCTAGTATTTGAACTCAAGAAGCTGGCTCCACAATCGTAGTTTCCACCACTCTACTGCCTGACACTCAGTATGCTTAGTGTCTAGTGGCTGTTACTATCAGCAGCTTTTATTAAGGGGGTTTTGTATTCCATCTTGATTCAGAATTTGAACACCTGGAGGCCAAGGATTTACTTGGTCCTTACTCCTTCCTGCAACTCCCCACATGGTGGGTGCCCATGAATGTTTAGTGATTTGAACCAAATTCGGAGGCTGGGAGCTGGCGAACCCCACAAGTGGACCAGAGCTGTCTAAGACCTCACGGAGGCAGAACCCCAAGCTTCTGATCTTCCACACCTCAAATGTGCAGCATCCCTAGCTCGGTGGAGGGAGGCTCCAATCTTCCCGTGGCTCAGGCTCGACGTGAGTCCTTCTCAACTCTTCGCAGTCTTTCTCGGAGTCTCCTTTTGCACCCCACATACTATTCACCAGCAAAGTCTTCACAATATTTCCAGAACCTGACACTTCTCAGTTCCCCCACGGTTACCACCCTGGCCTGAGCCCCATCATCACCGTCTGGGTTTGGCAGTAGCTCCGTGAGTCTCCCCAGCTCCTGCCCTTGCCCCTCTAGTTTATTCTCAACATGGCAGCCTAAAGGCCTCCTTTAGTATGTCGAGTCAGATCACACCTCTCTTCTGCCTAAAATCCTCCAACAGCTTCTCATCTCATCCGAGTAAAAGCCTGCAAAGCCCCAGAGGATCCCGATCCTGTTTTCTCTCTGACCTCATCTAACTCCCTCTCTCCCTCCTGCTCTCTGCTCCAGCCACACTGGCCTCTTTGCTGCTCCTTAAATACCCAGCACGTTCCTACCTTAGGGGCCTGTGGGCTGGCTGTTCCCTCCGCTGGCACGCTTCCCCAGAGAGCTGCGTGGCACCGTTCCCTCACCTCCCTCACATCTTTGCTCAAATATCACCCTCTCGGTGAGGCCTTCTCTGATCACCACATTTAAAACCGACACCCCACCCTCAACCCTGCCATTTTGTATTTTTCTAGCGCTAATCATCATCTGATATCATAAACCCTACGTACTTATTTATCGTGTTTATTTCCACTAGAGAAAAAACTCCAAAATTTGTTTTAGTCATTGCTGTATCACGAGTGCCTAGAACAGTGCCTGGCACATAGTAGCCACTCAATAAATAATTGTTGAATGAATGAATGAATGGAAGAATGAATGAATAGCAATAGTTCTAATGGGGCTAGCAGTAACGGGCACCATAAATTGAGCATGTACTGTAAGCAAGTCCTTTATACACATGATTTCATTTTGGCCTTAGTCATGAGGTAGGTCCTATTATTCCCCCCATTTTTGCAGGTGAGGGAACTGGGGCTCAGAGAAGTTAAATCACTTGCCTAAGGTTACAGTGTGCAAGGGGCTGAAGGCAAAACGAAAAACAAAACACAAAACAACAAACCCGTTGTTCCTTCTCCTGCAAGGGCCTCTCGGAGGGGAAGGACACAGAAATCCCCAGATGACAAAACTGTGCTCTGAGGTTATCTTGGGGACATTGCAGGACAAGGGGGCATTGAAGAGGGCCTGGAAGGAGCAGTGGGACTTTGGCAGGTGTTTGTGTAAATGGATGGGTGGGGAGGGGAATCCAAGAGGAAGTCTGGGGGTGCCTTGTGCTGTTTGGGGTCATCCCTCTCACCCCCACCCCCACCCCAGCCAGCTCTGAGCCTGAGGACCCAGGAAAGGTGCCAGGAAATCTTGCTAAAATTATCGCCCCCTCCAGCTGACTTTCCTAAACAATCCCTCTGTTTACCAGGTCATCCCAGCGACCAGGAGGCCCGGGGTTGTGGCTCTGAGAGTCGGGCTGGGAGACCCAAGCTTGATCAGACTAGGGGTAGAGATTAAGGCGTAATTGCCCCTGCAGTTTCTAGGAAACCAGTGGCCACACGGTCCAGGCCAAAAAGTCAGGATTTGAAGCCAAAGGGCTGTGGCCTGGAAGGAGCAAGGAGAGACAGCTGACACTGGTCTTGTCCTCCCCAGAGGAAGAAACATCACCCACCCCCATTGACTGAGCATCTACTGTGTTCTGGGCTTGGGGTAAAATGCTTTTAGTTCATTTAATCCTCCAATAGCCCAGTGAGCAGGGTACCATAGCTCAGAGAGGTGAAGTGACTTGCCCCAGGTCCCACAGCTCACAACCGTGGAATTGAGGCTTGAGCCCAAGTCTATGTGGTTCCAAAATTCCTTCGAGTATATGGTCCCGTTTGAGGTCTTTCTGGGGAAACCTGCTTGCCAACGAGTCCTCGCCTCCAGACCCAGTTGAACTGCCACTCATATCTCCAGGAAGCCCTTTTGTTGGCTCCTTCCTTTGCTCTTCCTGAGCAGCTCACGTGCCCCTCTCCAGGGCTCTTCACTATCTTGGAGATGAGACTTTCACGTCTGTCTCCCCCACTGGCCCCTGAGTCCCTCCAGGCAAGGACCATGTCTTGGAGCACAGTGGCTGGCTCGCAGGAGAGCCACAATATATATCTCTGCAATTATAAGGAGTCAGAACATTTTACCAGTGTCCTTTATGTGCTGGGCTTGGTACCAGGCATTCATCCATAGGACATAGAGGTGCCCCATTCATGTTGTGAGTCAGCACAGGAAATGCCAGGATGAACACTCTCAGCCCCAGCCCTCAAAGAGTTCATGTCTAGTGGAGGAAGTGGTCATAATACCCATATCGTGAAGTCTTCAAAGAGTGTTTCCTGAGCACCTAGCACTGTGCCACATACTGCAACTGAAGGTAGAGATTACTGCCCTCATCATTGCCGTTGTTAAGGCAATTCAGAGAAGTTAAGAAACTTGCCTAAAGTCACACAGCCAGCAAGCCCTGACCTGACAATGATGACCACAACACAGCAGACGGACAATGAAAGTTCACTGCATGAAATCTCAGTGTGTACATCATAGCCACCCATTATTAATCTATAATAATTATACTAACAACAATAACAGAGCAGCCAGGATCTACTGACGGTCTCCTTTATGTTGCATTTATTACGTAAATCTTTTCGTTTTAGTCTATACCATAACCCTGTGAAATAAGTACCGTTAAAACCCATTTTGCTGGTGAGGAAACTGAAGCAAGAAGAAGCGAAATCACTTGGCCAAGGTCCTTAGCTAATAAAGGGGCTCCAACCAGGCCAATCTTCCCGTAAGCCCTATGCCAGGATGCACCGCGCTGTCTTCCCGCCGGGACCAGGGCAGGCTGGCCATGGGAGGGGATGCGTATGAGCGGCTGGAGCCCCTTGGCAGTGCTCAGATGCTGTAGAGGCACAGCCTCCCCAGCGGCATCTGGGCCAGCTCCGCAGAGAGGGCCGTGTGGGGGATGTGACCGGCATAGCCCTGCTCAGGGAAAAGTTGGGGATCACCGATGGGGGTCCCGTTTCTCCTCCACAGGGGGAGGGGATGATGGGAGCTGTGAGGTGAACGGGCGCCAGTACCGTGATGGGGAGATCTTCCAGCCCCACTGCAGGATTCGCTGCCGCTGTGAGGACGGCGGCTTCACCTGTGTGCCACTGTGCAGCGAGGACGTCCGGCTGCCCAGCTGGGACTGTCCCTACCCCAGGAGGGTCGAGGTCCCGGGCAAGTGCTGCCCTGAGTGGGTGTGCGACCGAGCCGGGGGCCTGGGGGTTCAGCCTCTTCCAGCCCAAGGTGAGTGTAGGGCTGGCCGGGGGAAAAAAGGCGGAGTCTGTGCCAGAACACCTGGACACATCAAAGCAAAGGTTTTCCTGACAGAAGCTGGGAGGAGGCGGTGGCTGAAGAGACATGTAGGAAAGTGGAGCGGAGAGTCACGAGACCTCTCTAACACTGAGCAAACGAGAAGCAGTGGTGTAAGCATATCATTTAAAATTATGAGTAATTAAAAGTAAAAATTGGTGGCAGAATGGGGAAGGGAAGGGAGGGTTAGAATACTTGAACCAAATCCTCACATCTCATAGCAGAGGTATACTATTATAATTTATACCATTATTATACTTCTAATATATTGATACATATGAATAATAGATTTATATAACATAATCTAAATATAATATTATCAATAGTTCACTATTTGGGCTTATCAAAAGACGAACCCCAAACTGAAGGTGTCAAGGTCGTTGTTTCTGGGACATGGGCCTGGGGTGGGCAGAGGCACAAGAAAGGCAGTCACGCCCTGCTATAAATTCTTTAGAGATTTTGTTTTTGTTATTGTGCCAGGGGTTTTAAAATTATTATTATATGAATGTGATCTTTTTTAAAGGCGACTGAAAAGAGGAGCATCAATTCCATAGAGGACAGGCCACAGGAGAGGCAGTAGGGCATGGTTCTAAGCCCAGTTCTACCACTTTCTAGCTGTGTGACTCTGAGAAAGTCGCTTAACTTCTCTGTGTCTCGGTTTCTCCAACTGTAAAATGAGAATGAGAGCATCCACCTCATAGAGCTGTTGTGAGGATGGCTGAGTAAATACGAGTAGAGCAGTTTGCCCAGCACACGGCACTCCATTGGTGTAGCTGTTATCGCTCCTGCGACGGGATATGACACATCCATTTAAATGCATAGGAGGATGCCAGTGAGTTCGCCTTACATATAAAAGGCAGGACAGAACACCGTATATGCAGTCTGATCTCCATTAAGTGTGCGCATGTGTGTGTCTGCAAGTATATGTACATATATGCATCATACATGCTGCACACACGTACATATAACACAGGTTTTCTCAGCCTCGGCATTAATGACAATAATTCTTTGTTGGGGGCGGCGGGGGGTGGGGTGCTGTCCTGTTCAGAGCGGGATGTTTACGAGCATCCCTGACCTCTACTCACTGGATTCCGGTAGCAACCTCTCCCAATTGTGACAACCAGAAATGTCTTCACATAATACCAAGTGACTCCTAGAGGACAAAATTGTCCCTAGCTGAGAGAACCACTAGTATAAAGGACCGGGAGGAAGGAAACCAAAATATTCACAGAGAAGAATAAGACTTGGGGAGGAGGAAAAGCCAGACCCCGGTAAACCCGCCATCCTGTTCCAGGCATGGCCTTGGAATCACTAGTATCCTTGTGGCCAGGATGTTGCACTACTCCACACAACCCCCTTCCTGTAAGATACGGAGAAGGATACAGAAATGAGAAACTCACCGATCACTAGGGGACTGTCATGGTCACCACCATTACAGTTGCCCAATAACCATCACTTATGAGGGGCTTACAAGTACCAGGTACTGTGCTAAGTACTTCACCTCCATTATTTTATTCAATCCTAACAGTCAACTATTAGGAAATTTGCATAGAAAGAAGCTGAGTTCAGAGAGGTTAAGCAACATGACCAAGATTGCACCACAAGTCAGTGCGTTGATTTGGCGGCCAAGCCCTGACCTTGTGATGCTGACCCCTCTTTCTTCTTCCCAGGACTCCAGGCTTCTGGCCTTGTTGCTCCCCCAGCCCCTGGGCTATCCTGTCCAGAATGGAGCACAGCCTGGGGACCCTGCTCAACCACCTGTGGGCTGGGCGTGACCACTCGTGTGTCCAACCAGAACTATTTCTGCCGACTGGAGACCCAGCGCCGCCTGTGCCTGCTTGGGCCCTGCCCACCTGCCTGGGGCTGAAGCCCACTAAACAGTGCCTTTGATTGCCGAACCTGGGATGGAGGCTCAGTGCCTACCCACCTGAGCTACAGGCAACAATGCAGCTCAGGTCCCCCATCTAGGCCCTGGAGGACAAGAATGTTCACAAGCCACCTGGTCCATCTGGACCCCGAGATACAGTGGGGAGGGATGCGTGTCCTAGTACCTTGACCTCTACCTCCCTGCCTGGGAGGCTGGCCAGGTTTTCAGAATCTTCTGGTCCATTCCCAGTGCACAGACTAGTTTTATGGAGATGGGGCAACCTTCTCTCCTTAACCATTAGGCTCAGGCAAGCGTTGGGCTGGACTTTTTTCCTGGGGGTATGGTGAAGAGGGGCACAAATCTTCTCAATCTCCTACAGCCTTTCCTGGGGTGAAATAAGAACATCCCTAGATATGTGCCGATGCATGAACTTGTGTGTCAGGCTTGTACCATCTGAGAATGCCCTCCCCATCCTGGACAGGATTCAGGGGCTGAATGCTTTGTGAAAATCACAAGATAAAATCGTGCTGTCCTGAAGAACATCAGAAAATAGGCCTTGGAGTGATCCGTTAAATCCAACTTGTATTAGTAAGAATTAACTTTTCTTGAGCATCTGCCATGTGCCAGGCACTGAGGTAGACACTTTATATAGATCAGTGCTTTGCAATATTTTTGACTCGAGAAAAGCAGGGGAGAATATCCTCCGGGAACTGGGAAACGTGGCCTGAAATAAACCGACCCAAGTGTGAGATTCTGTTTGAAGTCTCATGTTTTATTGTTTTTAAAAAAAACCTGCCTGTAAATTTTATATCCTCTTCTGTGATCTACTTGTGTGTGTGTTTAAAAATAAAAACTGTTTTCATCAGGATCTAACCAGGAAATTAGAAAACACACAGTCAAACACACAGGTCTTAAGTGTGTGGTTTAATGAGCCTTTTCAACGTACACACCTATGTAACCAACACTTCAAAGTCTAAAACTTTTCCATCATCTCAGAAAGTTTCCTCTGGGCCCTGAAAGCATCCGTTGTCCCGATTTCTAGCACCATAAATTAGTGTTGCCTGTTCTTGAACTTCACGTAAATAGAATCACATAGTAGGTACTCTTTAACTAATGCTTTCTTTAGCTCAATACCAGCCCTCAGGGTAGAGGGGTAGTGGGAGGGCAGAGCCAGAAACTGGAACCAGCCAGTGGAAGACGGAGCCACAACTGGGCTGTCTGCTGGGAGCTGGCACCCCTACGGAGATTCAGCCATGTTGACTTTACAAAAAGCAGACGGAGATGGGAGATAGGCCCTGGCTTCTGCTCGCTCCTGTGCCCCGCGCCACCCTGTTTCCAGCAGGGCCTCCCCTTGGTCAAACCTACTGGGAATGTGGAAGGAGATTGAGCCCCAGAATGCAGTGCCCAGAGCAGAGCAGGGGGAGGGCAGGGCGGGCCTGAGAGCAAGGGCGATTCTAGCCTACAGGGTTGTAAATGACCCACCCGCTCAGGTACCACCTCCTCCAGGAACCCCAGATTGAGAACCACGGGCAGAGTTTGCACCATTCAATCTTCACAAAACATAAGCAACTCTAGTTCACAGATGAGGAATCAGCATGGAAAGGTGATCTCTCTAGAAGCTGTTCTGTAGCTGGGATGGGATTTTATTCCAAGCCGAGTCTGACCCTAAAGACTGGGTTTATGGCCTCCCATAGGCTGAGGGTTTTGGTGGGCCTGGCTCTGAACACATAAACTCCAAACACACAGCCAGGAAAAAAATTCTGATACTATCCCCAGAAACGGCGAGAGCGAGGATGAGAACATTGGATGATTCGGCATTGGATGATTCCTACAGGTGGGGCCCTCTCTGCCCTAAGAGAAAGTATTACTGATCTTCCCATTTCAGAGGTGGGTAAACGGAGGATCGGAGCGATTGATGAGTTGCCCTAGAGTTGTGGCGTAGGCCCGTGACCTCACTACCAGGCGGCTGTGAGCAGATCTGTGAAGAATGGGCTTGGCCAACCCGCCAGGTCCTGGCTCTGCCGTTTCCTTGTATGAGCCTAAGCGGAGTATTTAACATCTTTGAGCCTCAGTTTCCTCTTCTCTAACATGGGGGTAATGGCAGTTCTCAACACAGAGGGTTGCTGAGAGTATTATGTGATCTAAATAAAAATTTTAGCTATGATTATCTTGACCTCTTGGTGCTTTAGTTTTTTTTCATCTGTCAAAGGGGCATAAATAGTGCCCACTCTGTAGGATCATTGTGTGGAGTGAGTACCCAGCATGAAGGGGTATTGTGAAGATTAAGCAATTCATTTATGTTTACTTTAAATAGAAGCTATTATTGTCATCCTGCCTCCATGGTTCTTTGCAAGCCAGAGAGTGGGAATCTTGTTAGTGGAAAAGAGGATGTAGTTTTGGAGGAAATATCCCCAGGTGAAAATCAGGCTATCCCCCCACCCCCATTGAAATCACAGCCAGAGGTACCCACCCCAGTAGTTCACATTATATTTGTAAGTTGCAGCCACATTGTTACAAGTCACAATCTTGTCAATGTATAATATCCTATTTTGTGTGAATACATCACATTTTATTTCTCCATTCTACTCTCTATGGGCATTTGGGTAGTTTTCAACTTGGGGCTATTAGGGCATTGTGAACATGTCTAACGCTGGATATTGGTAAACATACCCGTTGGATATATATATCCGGGAGTGGAATTGCTGGTTGGGGGCTGTGATCTTTCTCCTGGGTCAGATTATCTCCTAGTATAATGGAGGCCTCTACACATAATAGCTCGATGAAGACCTATTATATAAATAAAAATAAGAGCTAACATTTATTGAGTTCTAACCACATACCAGGCTCTGTTCGAAGCATCTTCTATGCAGTGACTCACTTGACCCTCACGATCACCCTTTGAAGTAAGTATAAGTATGCCCAGTTCATAGACAGAGAAACTAAGGTACAAAGAAATTAAGGAAAGAGCCCAAGTTCAAAGTTGGCAAAACTGGGATTCGAACCCAGAAAGTCCAGCTGCAGGTCCCACGCTCTCGGCCGTCAGGCTACATCGGCTGCAGTTGCTACAGGTTTTGGGGCAAGGCAACAGTGCCTGAAGAAGCTGTGGGAGTGGGGAAGAAGGCATAGAGGGGAGAAGCAGCGGGGCCTGACCACACTTGTGAGATCTTGTTTGAAGGATGGATGTGATGAGCAGGAGAAATGAGACACCAAACATGTCCCTGGGCTTTCTGCTGGATGATGGGGAGAATTGTGGGGTGGGTGCTTAGAATCAACAGAAACCAGGAAGAACAGAGGTGAGCCCCACTGATGGCAGATGGGAGGGGATGTCTTAGATTTTGAGTTTGAAGAGGCAGTAGTCACCCAGGACAGTGTGGCCACAGGCAACTGGAGATCGAAGATGGGTCAGGTCTGGACATAAAGAGTTCAGGTCAAGAATTTGAGTGACCTGTACAGAGGAGAAGAGTAGGTGACCAGATCGATGGAGATAGTTTAGTTATGAAAACAGCAAACAAGTATGTGCGTACATTGTGTATATGACACCTTATCACCTCTGTCCATCCCCACCGCTGTCCCTTGGCCTGGCCACCATCATTTCTGCCCAGATAACTGCAGTGGCTTCCTTCCGCTCTCCCAGCTTCCACATTTGCTCCTTACAGTATGTGCCAGAAGGATCCTGTTAAAACCAAGCCAGAGCACACCATTCCTTTTAACTCCAAGAAAAGCGAAAGGCCTTCGCAACAACCTAGTCTCTGGCCCAGTCACTTCTCCGCACTTAGCCTCAGTTACTCTCTCTCCCCCTTGCATGCTGCTCCAACCTCACTGGCCTCCTTGCTGCTCCGCAAACACAGGTGCACCCACCTCGGGACCTTCGCACAGGCTGTTCCCTCTGCCTGACATCATCTTCCCCTAGACACTTCCATGGCTAATCTCTTTGATCTCTTTCAAACTTGACTTACGAGTCACCATTTCACTAAGAACCGATCCTAGCCACCCTCTTCCAATCTCCCTGATGCACGTAGCACATATCACCTGTAACATACTACATAACTTATAACATTATTTATTGCCAAACTCTACAAGCGCTGGGACTTTGTTTACTGATGGATTCCCAGGATCTAGAACAGTATCCAGGACAGAACTAGGCTCAGTGATTATTGAATGAGTGAAAGAATATATCTTGCTTTTTAGAAAGAGATTTCATGGGGCTTAGAAAAGTAAATATGTAGTTGACAAATGGGAGTCGCTGCCCAGTTGACAAATGGGAGTCGCTGCCCAGTTCACAATGATTTCCTAGTGGCCTCCCAGCCCCAATCCTCAACCTCAGCATTTCTCAACGTAGGGTTCCTAGACCTGAGGCACCAGCATCACCTGGAAACTGGTTAGAAATGCAAATATCTTGTGCTCCACTCCAGACTCGCAGATGAGAACTAAAAGAAAACGGCGATGTGCTGCTGCCCCCTTGTGGCATTGTGGTGCATGAATCGCAGAGAGGCCACAGGTGGGGAGGAGCCCTCAGAGGTTGGGGCCTAGCCTCCTTCTCCTGCTTCAGAGGTGGAGAAACTGAGTCTCAGCAAAGGGAATCGCCTTGCCCAAGGCCTCAGAGTGAGGCAGTGATAGAGCTAGGCCTAGGATCCTTTCCTATGTGTGTCCCACGCAGCAGCTTTCTTTTCTTAAAATATTATGTAAACAGATGCCTGTACGGGTCCCTGCTGGGCCCTGAGCCAGGGCACCTCCATCTGTCCCCTGGATGACTCCCTGGTTCCTCTGTCCACCTCTCATCAGCCATACTGCGCAGCCAGAAGGATCTTTCTGGAGCACAATTATGGTTACATCACTCTGCTTAAACCCCTTGAGGCTCAGAGTCACACTCTGGGTTCGGTCCAGACTCCTTCCATGACTCAGAGGCCTGCTGTCTTCTAGATTATTCTGTGCTCTGGCCACACTGGCCAGCTCTGGCTACCTACAGTGGCCCAGGCCTTTCCCCAGGCTGTCCCCTCTGCCTAGGGCACTTGTCTCTGCACATCTTCGCTGGAGGACCCCTGATTATTCTTCATCAGTCACAATGTCCATACCTACCTGAGGCCAACCATCCCCAGTGCCCTGGCTCTCATCCCGTTCACCTGCTGGGGTGCTGTCCTGCCACTCTCCCCTTCTTACTCCCACATCTTCCATCCCTCCCTTTCTTTCAGATCATTCCCATCAATATACATACATGCCGGTCCTTTTTCGAGTGTAGCAAAGGGTGCAGCTCATGCCCATCCTGGCTACTCCAGTAACAATAGGTGGTGTGCCCTCTTCAAGGAGAAACTCCAGCAGCCTCACTGGAGGTACCTGGGAAAGGTAAGGCTACATATAGTCACCACAGTTCACGTGACATCAAAAACTCCACCCGCCTCTCCCTGGCTAACATGGGCTCTAGGGTCTGAGGCACATTCTCAGCAATGGGGTCATGATTTAGCCAATTCTTGAAAACTTATCTTTTCCCTCTTCCACTGCAATTAATTATAACATCAGGGAGAACCTGAGGGGAAGAGCCTAAGCCTCTTAAACACTTCGACATTGGCCAACAAGCCCAGCTGTAAGTGGCCCCATCACACTGGTCTGGTTCTTGTCCATGGCTCATTCGCTAGCTCCTAGCCTCTCACCATTGGCTTTAATAAGAACATTTCCCGTCTGATCACTGGCCTAGGTCTTGTCATCCACTCTCCGTCAGATGGGCAATACTTAACATGAGCTTCTTCAGTTGCTTCTCCCCAGCCCCGAGGCCAGCAGGTAATCAAGCACAGGTGGCTGACTTTGACTTTCACCCTCCTTCTCACCTCAAGGACTGGACCTCCCTGTCCCGATTACCCTTCCGCATCCTTCCATCTCTGAGATATCCCCTCATGTCCCGTTCCCCTCTCTTGATTCCTGCTCTGTGCCCCACTCTCAATCCCATTTAAGCCCAAGGTTTTGGAACCCGATGGCATCCACGCTGCCTTGCCCTTACTCCAGACAGTCAGTCTGGGGTCCTGATGTGGCTGCTATACAATGTAATGTCCCCTGGGTCCCTTCACCAGCTCGGCCGGATTTCTCAGGTATTTGAATCTGATTTCCAAAAGAACTCTAAATGTATTCTAACATTTTGTGTCAACAGTCATATTGTAATGTTTCCTTAATCATAGTGGTGTCTGAGCTGTTGGATCCAGCCATGCCTGAAGTCATACATCCCTAAACTTTTCAGTTTTGTAAGCCAGTAGATTATCTTTATTATTTAAACTAGTTTGGGTTAGATTTCTATTATTTGAACTAAAAGAGTCTCAGCAAAAAAAAAAAAAAAA
>NW_006442491.1:28538328-28548663 GCF_000325575.1 Pteropus alecto
CTTTGCACCCTAGAAGTTGAGGGTTTCCGATTCATTCCTATATCCCTATAGTCCAGCACAGGACCTTGCATGATGGGTATTTACTACGTGCCTGCTGTAGTACATGGTGACTGAGGCCTGCTTGCTAGCCTTGACTCTGCCTCTGGTTTGTGACCTTGAGCATCTATGTCTGCTTTCTGAGCTCAGTTTTCAACTCTGAACAATGAAGACGATCATCTCTGCCCTGCCTTGCTTGAGAGCTGTGGTGAGGACCAGATGAGCCCAGGCTTATGAAAGTACTTGGCAAACTCTAAAGCTCTGCATAACATAGGAGCGATCATTATATTTTCAAGGATGTACATTTTCCATAATTTCATCAGCCCCCCAATAGACTGTGGGTTTTTGGGGCACAAAGCAGACAGCATGTAGGAATAGCAGAAGAAAGACCTGAAAAGAGCAGCTTCAACTGCCCCCAGTGCCACCTCTTCGCAATACCGGATTGATTGTTCCTGCAGATGAGATCAGCAAAATGGGCCCCTGGTGCCCAGCATCTGCCTCCCACACCCTCCTGCTAGAAATCACTAAGACATGAGGTCCCAGGGTCTCCTTTGAGTCATTGTAAGTGACATGATAATGGGGCAGAGGCTGCCTGGCTGTTCTCTAAACTATCTTCCTTCTTCTCTTGGGCACCCAGAAAGAGACCACATCTCCCAGCCAGGTGACTGAGGTCAAGCCATGGGATATGACTCCAGATCTGGCCCATCAACACCCTTCATAATCCTCTACACTCGCTCTCTCCCCTCATCCACTGGTCCCATGCAGAGGACCCAATGGAGGACTCCCAGGCTCTACAACACAGTTAAGTTTGCTTTATGAGCCCCAGACTCCTCAGGCAGCCAGTAGTCTATGATCTCCTTCTCAGACTGATAGTATTAATGTATAAAACATAATGCATGGAATTACAAAGGAAACATTCTTGAACTATGGTCACCAAAACAAAAAAGTGTGAGACAAGTTACGATAGGTGCTTCTTTATGAACATATTAAACAGAATCTAGTTTAATTGCCATTGTTTCAAGGTGGTTATAGTATAAACAGTATCTCAAGATCTCTGCTATAACTGCCACGTGAAAATACCTGTGATTTCTATTGGTGACAAATAAGCATGCCAGGTCTACTGGGTTTGTTGTCTATATCCACCACTGAAGGAAGTGCCAAATGGTAGCTAGAGGTCAGTATAAAGGTGTGATTATTTTCCCTTTCAAGTTCATGGATCCTTGAATTCCATCCACAGATAACCTTGGGGCTCTGTTGTCTCTGGGATAAGAATCTCTGTTTTAGGGCATGACAGAGCCACAAGAAAGGAGGAGCCTGGGTCCTCGGATGACCACACAGAACAGCGGTCCCTTTAATGTGTAATCAACTCCGAGGAAAAGACTATAGTAAGTAGTCACGTAAAATCTTCCACAGGTTTTTGGAAACTTTAAGTGAAACAACCTATAATGAAACCAGTTTTACCTTATGCGAATTGATAGAAACAAGAGTTAAGTTCCTTAGGCATATTTCTGGTCACAAAAACATTAGCAAACTTCTAAATAAATACCCAAAACACTTCCAATGTTAAATTGTTAACATTGTTAACAATTGTTAACAATGTTAAAATTGTTAACAATGTTAAAGTGCCGCCATGTGAGGGGCAAATGTTAAATTGGATTATGAAAACTCGTTCTTTTATAAAATGAGGATGATTATAAACAGCACTTGTGAATTTTTCCTTTGTCATCACTTTGCAGATAAAGTTGGCGGTCTTCTTGGGATTCACAAATATTTTCTGAAATGTGGTGGCTTTAATGAAGACCAAAAAGTATGAGAATCATTGCTTTACACCACCACAAAAACAGTCATTAATAAGTCATAAAAATCTAATAAAGCTTAGAGAAGATTCGATCCCTTACTTGGCATGTTTGAAGAAAAATAATAACATGTATTGAGGGTTTCGATGTGTCCCAAACTGACCTTGACACTTCACACGTGTAACGGGTTTACTGAATAATCTGAATAAACGGGTTTAGTATTTGTTCAACCACTCCCTTTGAATACATTCAGTCAACTCTCTCCTCCTGCCCCATGCCTTTCAGTCTAGTCTGAACATATAATCACAGTCTGTTTAACCCATGCTCTAAATCAAGCTTGACCCTCCACCTCAAGAATGCAGTTATTTAACAAACTGTTCAATAGCATAACTAGGCGTATCTAGCAATGCTATGAGGCAGGTATTATTAATTGCATCTTATAGGTACCAAGACCCAGAGAGGTAGGGTAATTTGCCCAAAGTCACAACAGCTAGTAAGTTATAGATACAAAATTCAAACCCAGGCTGTCTGGCCCCAGAAACTTGCCCTTGATCTCTGCATTACAGTTTTCTGCAGCACTGAAAGCAAGGTGAGTGTCCTTACAATAGCTCGCCACTTCTAATTTCTAGCTTTTCCCATTGATGAGGCCTGGAAGGAGCACAATCTAGCTGGTGTTTTTTCACGTCCTCTTGGGAAGATAGATTCTTTCTGTGTGGCAGGTGTCCACAGGCTAGCATTCCTGGGCCATGTAAGTAGCTTATTCAGGGGTCCCTGTCATGGTCTACTTTCTTGGACCCTGTCCCCAGAAGTACACTTCACAGTCTCTTTCTCCCAGGGTCCTTTTTCTTGGAAAGCAAGAGGATCTTTCCTTTGGCGGGGGGTGGGGGTGGGGCGGGGTACTGACCCGCTGGCCCGGCACCTGTTCCGCTCACCTGAAGCTCACACGTTGATGTGCAGGATGCCCCCAGCCCTGCCATCTCTCTAATCACTGTCTGCCTGCTCAAACAGGCACTGGGGCATATCTGCAAGCCTGTGTGAAAGGCAGAGACTCCTATCACTCACCACTTCCCGAAGGAACCCCAAATCTCTGCAAGTAGCTGCTAAAACAAGCCTCAGAATTCAGTGGCTTAACAAGGTAGAAGTTTATTTCTTACTCAAATAATATTCCAAGGCAAGGCGCTCCTGGTTGGAGGGTGGCATTCCTTCATGTGGTGAGCCTAGTGACTCACCTGTTACAGTTTCATCATCCTCTCCGGCCTCAGGGTGTTCTGCATCTAGATTGCAGACAGGGATAGAGAGAGAAACTCATCTGCTTCCTAAGACCCCACTTGGAAGTAACACTCACCACTCCCACTCATTTTTCATTGGTGGGAACAAGTCACATGGTCATAATAGGACACAAAGGAAGCTGGGAAATGTAGTCTCTGGCTGGGCGGGTATCTTCCAGAGACAACTCCACATTACAGACTTTGACAGAGTGAGACAGAGAAGCTCTCTTCATCATTGTTTAGTCAGCTCACCAGGCTAACCAGTGCTCTTCATTCCCTTGAATACACCACTCCCGTCCCAGGCATAACGAATGCTCACCACCAGGAGGCCCCTCCGGCCTCCTCCCATAGAATGGTTATGGACTAAAAGCTGAAAGTTCGTTCCTTCCCTCCACAAGTTCCTATGTTGAAATACGATCCCCCAAGGTGATGGTATTAGGAGGTGGGGCTTTGGGGAGGTGATTAGGTCACGAGGGTGGAGCCCTTATGATGGGATTAATGCCTTTATAGGAAGAGATAGGAGAGATGCTTGTGCTCTCTGCTCTCGCCATGTGAGGGGCAAATGAGAAGACAGCGGTCTGTCAACCAGGAAGAGGATTTTCATCAAGAGCCTGACCATGCTGGCACCCAGATCTCAGACGTCCAGCCTCCAGACAAATAAATGTTTGTTGTTTAAGCCACCCAGTGTATGGAATTCTGTTATGACAGCCCAAACTAAGACAAACAGCGTGTTTGCCAAGAATCTGTTGGGTTCGTTCCCAAACCAGTTTATACCAGCTGTTATTGTACTGATGTAATTTTATTAGATATTCCACAAGCCAATGAAATATGAGTGCAAAAAGGAAGAGATTTGTTTTTGTGAAAACTCAATAATATACTGTCAGATTAGGTGTGGAAGAAACAACTACAAAAGATCTGGAAAAAAAATTACCATGAGAATCCGGGGAAATTCTGCACTCAAGTTCCTGTGTAAATCCTTGCCCCACTTGAAATAAACCAAAATGGAAATCAGAAGATAGATTCTGAGTGTAGTTTATGTCAGGAGGACAATGTGAAAAGCCAGCTAGCTCCACATCAAAGAATAGATGGGCAAACATTCAAGGTGTATTTATTTAAAATGGTTCCCTGCTTCTTTAACTGATTCAACCCTGGTCCCAGTTGAGCTGGACACATGGGCTTCTATGGGATCATTACCCTCATTTTATAAGTGAATAAACTGAGGCCCAGGGTAAGAGCAGGTAACGGGTGGAGGCACAATTCAAAACCAGCCAGGTTGGTCATAAGTCCGGGCTCTCACTGTCTATGCCAGCGATGTCCAGGTGAACTTTCCATGATGGTGGAGCTGTTCTATAACTACCCGTCCAGTGTAGTAGCCACTAGCACATGTAGCTACTGAGCACTTGAAACGTGTCTCAGGCGACTGGATAACTGAATTTTTCAACTTAATTTAATTTGAATTAATTTAAATACAAATGGCCACACATGGCTACCATATCAGACAGCGCAGCTCTGTGTGACGCTAACACCAGCACATGCCTTTCTTAGTGTCTCAGGTGCTTGTATTTCTTTGTTTTGACCCTTAGCAGCCCGGATGTCTTCTGAAATGCAAACCCTGCCCGCTTTGATTCAGATGTCTCTTGATTCCGATCCATTGTGTTGACTGGGGAACAGGAGGGGTGGGTGTGGGCAGGAGAAACAGAGGCAGGCCTCTGTCAGCAACAGCTGAGCTTCAATTGCCATGCGGCAGCACACAGCTGAGCTCCTTGGGGCGGGAAGTGTCTCCTTTAGGAGCAAGAGCTTGGCAGCAGGACAGGATAGCTCCTGGGCAGGGTGACTTCAAGCAAATCACCACATCCCTTGGAGCCTCGGCTTTCTCCTCTGTAAAGTGAGATTAAAAGTGCCTGCGTTGTGAGGATGGCATCCCATGCGTGATGACTGCTAAGCACCTCGCTTCCTGATTGGATCATAGTAACTACTCAGTACACGTCCTTCTAATTCACTCCAATCCTCAGAGTCGCCCTTCCACTCAGACCAAAGGAACAGCAAGAAAAAAAATAGGGGTGGGGATGAAGAGAGAGTATATGTTTTCTTAAAAAATGTTTTATTGAGAAAATTCTCAATCATACATGAAAGTAGAGAAGATGGTTTAATAACCCGATACTCCTATCACTTAAGTTTTTAAAGGTTTCAATATCTCTATTAACTCCAAATAACCATCCTTAGGAGGCCAAAGAACAAACTCCCAAGGGCTCTGACTCAATGGCCATGAATTCTCTAAGCAGCCTTGGTGGGTCCCAACAGTCAGAGATGGGGTTGTGCTCAGACAGTTGTCATTTGTCCCCCAAATGATATCATCCTGGGAACAATAGTGTCCCCATACTGGGCACAACTATGGTATTTTCTTGGTGATACTCAAGGTTCCATCTCTCTGGGCCCCCCAAACCATATGGTTTGTCTTCCAGTGCCTAGAAGATTCTGGGAGACCTCAAATCCTACCAATAACATAAGTTAGCATGAGGCAGCTTTTAATTTCTTGCAACCCAGATCCCTAAATGATACTCAGGCTGCCAAAGGCCACAGCTGCTATTTCGAAGGAGCTGGTACCTACTGTCCCCTGAGGTCAAATTAATCCATTCTTTTAGAAGGGAGACAAGAAAGAGATCTGGGCAAACTGCCAGGCTCTCTGGTCTTTGGGGAAATTACTGAACTATATTCAGACTATAAAAACCAATGCCTCAAGATTCCAGTAAGCCTGGGGGAAAGGGAAAGAAGAAATTAATTGGGTGGAGGAGAGGTACTAACAGTTACTGGCACCTACTGGGTGCTGAGTGCTCCTTCACACTTTAATCCTCACAGGAACACTGTGTGGCAGATATTTTTGCCCCCGTGTCACAGATGAGGAAACTGAAACTCAGAAAGGTGAAGTCACTTACCCAAGATGGAACCGAGGGCTGGCTCACTCAGAAACTCAAGTCCTTTCTTTACCAGTGTGGCATTAGATACCAGTTTTCTCTCTCTCAGCCTGTTTCCTCCCCCTGAGATGAGAATGGCAAGGCCTGTCCGGCTCACGAAGCTTTCAGAAGGATGTAGACTCATGAGGAAGGGATGTAAAGTGCTTTGAAAGGCACCCAAGGCCCAGCTGGGCACTGGGATCACCTGTCTCGTCCTCAAAGCCAGCAACCTTGGAGCTGTGGAGGAAGATCTAAGGCCTCGTTAAAAGGTCACGGGTGTGATTCTGACACGAAGGGACGGAGGAAAATCACTAGGTCCTCTCAGGTTCCCAAAGGAAGAAGAAGGGGAGGAGGCAGAAGGAGGAGAGCTGCAGGGGGTGTCTTGGGGTGTTGCTGTTTTTGGTGACTGTGCAGCTGACGGTTTTCCAAGCTGAGAAACACACATACACAAACTCTAACCTCTTCCAGCTTAAAATAGAGCCACTGAACCGAAAATGCCAAGCACAGGGCAGAGTCACCTGTCTGGCAGGGCCAGACAGCTCCCCCATGGCTCCAATAATACCCACGCCCAGCAGGCACATTTGACAAAGCATCTTTTAGCAGCATGTCACAGGGCCTTCACCATGGCAGGGGCAGACAGCCCGCCGGCACTCCTCAGCCCCATCTTAGAGATGAAGAAAGTGAGGTCCAGAGAGGTGATGGGAGGGTGATAAAGTCAGCAGCATCTTGCCTAATGAGGCCATGTATTGGAAGGATCGTGACCTTGGGGGTCAGACAGCCTTGAGTTCAAGTCCAGGCTTAGGCACTGCCTGGCTGTGAGGACTTGGCAGGCGAGACCTCTTCTCTGCACTTCTGCTTCCTGAACTAGAAAGTGAGGGCTTCATTAGTAACGTCTGTGAATGTGCTGTGCACAGACAGGTGCTCAACAATTTCAGTTTCATTCCTGTTTCTGGAAAAGAATTCTTGACAGTTATAAATTAGGCAGACAGTTATAAACGGTGAAGGAAAGCAGCTACCTGCTACTTTTATAACCCTCTACATGGCGGTAGGAGGTGGGCATTATCACCACACTACTTCTCAATGGAAACCAAGGCACAGAGAGGTGGGAGCATTCTCTCCATGGACACTGACCTAGGCAGTGGAGGAGCTGGAATTGAAACCCAGGCCATGTTGACTCCAGCTGTCCATGACTAGGATCTCAATAACTGTCCCCAGTGTGGGCCCTAAGAACAAGACTTCCCCACCCCCACACCGTCCCAAAAAGCTCTTCACAGGCCCTTCTGGGGCTGTAGGTCCCTGGTGCCCCACTCACCCCTACTCTGAGATTGTAGTCCAGGTTTCTGCTCTGCTGGAGTCTAGACGGAATCAGATAATCAAACTTGCTGATGCCATTGCTAAAAATAAGGCTGAGGCAGCAGCCCCAGTGCCCTGCTTCTGGTCCATGGAGCTGAGTCTGACTTCTGTCGGAGAAAGGAGTCCAAGCTCCTCCCCCCGCACCGCCATGCACTGGGCCCCGATTCTACCTGAGAACTGAGTCAGGGCAGGCACTGGGTACAACGTCCCCACAGGTATTTGCTCAGTTGTGATATTTATAATAGTGGCTAACACTTCTAGACAAGTCCTCAGGGCCGGATGCTGCTCTGGATGTCACACATCTACTGGCTCATTTAATTCTTACAACCACTGTAGTTAGTTTTCTGTTGCTGCTGTGACAAATTATCATAGACATAGCCGCTTAAACAATGCAAATGTATTATTTTCCAGTTCTGTAGGGTGGAGGTCTACACAGGTTGCACTGGGCTGAGAAAAAGGTGTTAGTAGGACTGCGTTCCTCTGTGGAGGCTCTGGAGAGGGATCCATGTCCGTGCCTTTTCCAGATTTTAGAAGTCACCTGCCTCCTTGGATCATGGCTCCTTCCTCCATCTTCAAAACCAACAACATCAAGTCCAGTCCTTCTCATCTTGCATCTCTCTGGTTCTCCCTCTTCGGCCTCTCTCTTCCAGATATAAGGATGCTTGCGATTACATTGAGCCCACCCAGATATTCCAAGATCATCTCCCAGCTCAAGGTCAATTGCTCAGCAACCTTAATTCCCCAGTGCCATGCAACCTAACATATTTACAGATCTCAAAGATAGGACATGGCATCTATGGGGGAGACATTATTCTGCCAACCACAGCCCCTGATGAGATCGGAACTTTTCTAATCCCATTTTACTGCTGGAGAAACTGAGGCATCCAACTTCACGCCGCTGGTAAGCAGCAGAAGTGGGATCTGAACCCAGGCCATGGTGCAGAGCTCATTTTCTTAACTTCTACTTACTATGGCTGCTCTTTTGTCCATCGTCACTGGTGTGTGTTCTGTGTCAGGTTAAGGTGCTGAGGACAGAGAGGTGACCAAGGTGGGATCTCTGCCTTCAGGGAAGAAGCAAATAAGGAATGCAAGAATTACAATGCAGTGGGAGGGATGCAAGATCCAGGAGGCAGAGAGGCTGCAGCAGAGGAAGGCTGCCTGAGGAAGAGTCAGAAAGGGCCATGTCCAAGCAAACTGAGAGTGGAAAGATGACCAGGGCGTTATCAGCCACACCTACCGCACAAGGCGACCATGATGATTAAATGCATTAATCCTTGTGAAGTGCTTCAGCTGGTGTCTGGCCCCTGGCAGGCATTCAATAAATGCCGGCTATTAAGTGGGATGGAGAGAGAACTGTTCCAAGCAGAGCAAGAATTTGTGCAAGGAGCTGAAAGTTTAGTGTGGCTGGAGAAGGAAAATGCAGAGAGGCTGCGGGGAGAGAGGCTAGAGCAGCGATGGGGGACAAGTGATGCAAGCCAAGGCTGCAGCTGAGACCAGGGGATGCAGGCGCTCGGGACAGCTGCAGGAGAGGCTGCCCGGTGCTCTGCCCGGAATCTCTACAAAGGCACACCCATACTGAAACGAGCGTCACCCTGGTGCTGGGGGCAGGAGTGAATTCCTCGGGGAGTGAGATCAATGAAATTGACTCCCCGAGCACCCAGCTGTTCAGTCCAAAGACCAGGAGTCATCCTGAGTCTTTCTCTTTGTCCTCCACATCCAAGTCCTGTGGCTCTGTGTGGCATGGTAACATTAGCTGTGGTAACAGATTGACCCCATATCCCGGGGGCTTCATGCAACACAAGTTCAGAGTAGGTGTTCCTGCTTGGGGGTGGCCTTGCAATATGTCTTTCAGGCACCCAGACCCCTTCCACCTTGTGGCTCTTCTAAAAACTCTGCATTCAGCCTGCAGGTGAGGGAAGAGAGGCAGAACATGGCATGTGGGAGGCTTTTATGGGCCAGGCCTGGAAGTGGCACTTTTGCCCGCATTCCACAAGCCACGGCTTCTAAATGCAAGGGAGGCTGGGAAATGTGCTAGCTGTGTGTGCCCAGCTCCACCTCCCTAACATAGCTCAGGTCCATCTGCTTCCCTCCATCTCCAGTGTCATGCTCCTAGGCCAGGATACACTTGGCACCCATTTTGGACTACAAGTCTCCTAACTGGCCTGCGCCCTTCGCCACCATCCCTTGTCCACATGGCAGCCAGAATGCTCTTTTTAAAAATATCAATCAGATCATTGGTATGTTTGTTTTCCAGCTTGTAGCCTTTCCAATTGTATTAAAGAGTAAACCCATATAAGGGCCTGTAAGACCCCGTGTGAAATCACCTCTCTGTCTTTCTTCTGCTGCCTCCTCCTCTACCTCCCCCCGACCCAGCACCCCGATTCTCCTGGCTCCAGCCTCACTTCCTAAAGGACTTACACTTGCTGCCTGGATGCTTCCCCCACAGTTACTCCTAAGAGGCCTTCCCTCACCACCTCTGCTGGCCGGGCCCAACTCCTCCCAGAAGCTGTTTCCCTTCGCTCTTACACTTGTCTTAAATTATCTTTTTGTTTGGTTTTCAGCCAACCCTCCTTTCTAGGATATTTACATCAGGAATCTATTTTGCACCAGTAGGTGCTTGGTAAATATTTGTTGGATGACTGACTGACTGACTGACTGAACAAACGAAAGAACGAATGAACGAACGAATGAATGAATTAATTAATTAATGAACGAACGAATGAATGAATGAACGAACGAACGAACGAATGAATGAATGAATGGCTTGCCCAAGGTCATAGGAAAAGAGAGTGATGGAGACAGGACTTCTGCAGACCCAGGCTTTTGGAGCTTTGCTCCAGCTGTCACTGTTTGCAGACTCATCAGCCCCAGGGCGCCGGCGGGTAAACAAAGGCAGGTGTGCGGCAGGAGCAGGGCAGCGGCGGCTGGAGG